>NC_141700.1:0-630000 GCF_964263255.1 Lissotriton vulgaris | reverse complement strand
CAATTGGTACTGGGCCACCTTCTCAGACCCTGTAACTCAGGGCATAGGTGTACCCAGGGCCGCCAGGAGCTGCAGCATGTATTATGCCACCCCTGGCTGGCCGCCTAAATTTGACACAACTGGCTGCATGACAGCTGGGGCGAAGTCGTGTAATCACACTTTGCTTTAGATATAGTAGCCCTATATCTAACCATACAATGGACACTCGAGTTCCTATCAGTCACTCCTATGGCAGGCCTTGACAATCCTGAAGGCAGAGTGCATGGGCTCGTGTGAACTAGGCTCTGGCCCGAGCCGAGCCCGGTTGCAGCTTGCGGAACCAAGACCCAATGGCTGTTCCATGATAACGCGTACCCCATCGGTAACTTCGGTGTCGCGTTATCAAGGCATGTCGAGTAAGGTGTCATACGAATCGGGATGCTGCCCTCTCACCAACCCTGGCGACGAGGTTAGCATTCCGCCCTTCTAGAGGGACACGACATCAACGTAACTGTGAACCCCGGTTAAAGTTAACTAAAGCCTCAGCTCCACAAAATGGATGCTGCCACCACAGACACGAGTCTGACCTCCTGCTGCTGGGAGTCCTTCCAGCGGGGAGAGCTTGGACCAAGGGTTTCCTGTCGAGGGCGGTGTTCGCACCGTCCCAGACAGGGTTTGTGTATTCTGGGTAGGTAGGGCTTTTGCGAGAAGGTGACTGCGGAGTGGCACCCCGGTGCTCACTACGCATCTGCCGGTCAGAACCAGTTCCAGGGGCGCCAGCCCTGGCCTGGGGAAAGTCCGGCAGGGGAGAGGGGTGTAACTACCCCCCTTCCTGGTCCCACCCTTAGGGCAGGACCTAGTCATGTACCCACCCCTTTCTTTAGGATAAAGGCCGGAGCGGGGACCCTTCCAAATTAGATCATCTTTGAATCAAGAACTACTTTCTACGAAAGGACACTCGAGACTCTTCTCAAGATTTCTCCCTTGTGACTAAGGAGTAGTCACCCTGCATCAGCGGGCACCATCTAAGAACTCTGCGGTTTGCTGTAAGTCCTTCCTCAAGGAATCCGACGGCCCAGCTCGACGAGTACCGGCTTCCCTGGCACCTCTGACCTCTACCCACGTCATCAGCTCAGCTGTGATCTGTGGGTGCGACGAGACCTCGAGGGACCGGCCATCATCAGAACCTGCACGCTCTTAAAACCAGCACGACCATCGAAGCAATTCCCTGGTGAGTGCTCTGGGGTCCGAGAAGCCCCGACCCTGAGCCGCTCCAGCACCGAAGTGCAGTCTCCCAGCATCTCCACGATCTGCGTGGGGCCCTTCTGCTCGCTGCTCAGCACGTTGTCTGGTCACTAGCCGCTGGCTTGTGCCCTTCTGTGACGACATCCGAGAATCAACACTGCTGGTCTGATTGCTCCAGACTGGCCCTTGCTTCCATCTTTCGAGAAGCACCCCGGACCCTCCTGGTCCACTCAAGACGCCATCTTAGGCCCACCACGTGGCCCTGAGATTTGCCAAGGCTTGTTGCCCCATCCTGGGCCCAGCGACGCCGACAGCATCATCCTTCGTGGGACAGCTCGCACCTCCACCGTGGTCGCCGACAACGCCTCCTGGTCCGTGAGACTGCAGAGCCTAGCGTCGCCCACTCACCTGGTCGAGGTGACGGCCAACCGGTGCCTTCCTGGTACCCTCTGACTACTGGCTAGTAGTACGAACTTGGTCCCCTCTGCTTTCAGGTATCATCCATCTCTGATCCAGGCTTGGATCTCTACGAACTATTCATCACTGGTCGCCGGCCAGCAACTCCTTTTCTTCCGGCTCCTGGCTCGTCAGCGAAGACCCCGACGCCTGTAAGACTTGTGCAGCCGCAGCCCTCGTGGCTAGGTAACTCGGCATTTCGGTGCCTGCATAGCCTCTTTACTCTAGGGTCCCGAGTCCCTCGCTTCCGACTTGCCTTATCGGGTCCGCCCGAGACCTTAAACTTTCCGTGTCCTCGGACACTTGTTTTAATTGTGCACTTGAAGTATTTCCTAAGAGATTTGGTTTGTGCTTAGTACCCTGTCCTCATAAAGAGTACAGGGCTGTTGTGATTCTTAATAAATATCCTGTTTATTTTCATAACACTTGTGTGGTGTCCTTTCACTTGGTGTTCAAGGGGTACATGTGTGGTAAACAGCTGGCTTAACGCGCCCTCTCGAGTCTTTAGCCTTAGACTGCTCGTATCCACGCTACTAGGATAGCTGGTCTATAGGTTGACTTACAACCAAACACCATAAGGGTCGTTGGAACGATACATAGCGGTCGCTAGAATAGCGAACGTTGCATATCGGGCCAACTTCTCACAATGAGTCTAAAAGGGTTCCATCGTAGTTCTGTTAGAAGAGTCCTTAAATTGTACTTTTGTAACTTGTTCGTTTCCCATAGAAAGTAAATGGTAACTCGCAGCTGTGTTTAGGCACTGCACGCATCTCCCGTGGGCCTCCTACTTCCTAACCCTTGGTTGTTCTTAGAAGCCCCAGCGATTCCCTAGGCCTACTTTCTATCTCAGACGTGGTTCTAATAAAACTATTTTAGTATATGGTTTGTGAGGCCCCTAGGCCAAAACGTAAACTGTGCAATTTATTGTATGCCAATTAAGATTCTTGTATTGTACTTTTACCTCTGACCTCATAAAGAGTGCAGAGGGGTTGTGTTTAGAATAAATACATATATATTTGATATATATCTTGTGTGGTGTACTTTCATTTGGTATTCAAGGCATTATGATTGGTAAAACAACTTTCTTAATAGGCTCTCTGAAGTCCTAGCCTGATGACTGCTGGTCCATGCTACACTAGGATAGATTTCTATAAGGTTGACTTTACAACCACCATCAATAAGGGTCGATTAGACTGGTGCAAGGTGCCCACTAGAACTAGTGGACATTATATGCCAGGCTAACTTCTCACAGCACCCACCCTGTTCTCCCATCTAGAATTTTTTTTTCTCCCTTGGACGGACCCGCCCCCCCCATTAACCCAGAAACCAGACCCCTCTCCACCTCTTCATTAGCTGCCCAAACCACTGCCCCCCCCCACCGCTCCCCCTGGTGCACCTCTGCCTCCGTCCAAACCCCAATCACGATCCTCTATCCTGACTCCAGCCCCCTCACTCGGTCAAAATGGTAGAGATGTGGCCCTCCCAGCGCTGCCCCAGTCGCGCAGCCCCTACCCCTCCACTGGACACCGCCTCCGTCTGGGGCCCAAACCCCTGCATTCCGTCAACACCACTTTATTGTAACCCACAGCCCGGCCCTCATCTCCTGGTGGGTCACTGGCTAAAATGAAAGAACGCGCCCCTCACCCCACAGACCTCCCGTCCCTCGTCTGTCCCTGTAGCCCAGCACGTCATCAGGTCCCAAATCCTCTAATCACCGTTGCACCCGACCCAGAACCAACATGCAAGAGCGTCACAGCTGCCCCCTATCGTTCTGTGCAAGCGAAGGCACTCTGAGCCATCCTCTACCCTTGATCACCCACCTGCACCCGGATCCCACCCACGTTCCTCCAAGAGCCCTGCAGGGATCAGTGCAGCCCTCCGCGGTGCAAGGTCACACCGCTGGCCTGCTTTGCACCCGTCTGCAAAGCGGCACCTCCAACTCCTCACAGAAAGCCACCCGCTACTGGGCATAGCCCAGCAGCCACCCCTATCCGCTCCGGATGGCGCCCACATTGCCAGCACCCACGCATACCTGCCTGGCATAGACAACAACCCACACTTAACCTCCAAAGCCACCTGATTGTACCCACTGGAGCGCCCGCAGGCACCGCGGCTGGCAATGGACTACCCCCGACCCCCCTGGCCTCAGAGGGACGAAAGGCCGAGAGCATGAAGACAGGGCCTCACCTCACCCTCTGTAGCTGCTGCACCTCTTCTCCGTAACATTCCCAGGAGAAAGAGGGTGTTGTGACCCGGCTTGTGCTTAAATACCCCATCAGCCAAAATTCTTGCCTAAATTTATGGCTGGGCTGAACCCAGTGTCCTAATCTGCTGCCCAGCCCGTTCCCTGCCTACGCTCCCCTTAACCCTGCCTTTTCTAACCCGGGTTCTGCTCCGGGTTCTGCTCCCGGGTTCTGCTCCGGAGGGGGGTGACCTCCACTAAGGCCCCCAGTCCAGCCACACCCCCCCCTTGGGGCTTGGGGAGGCCGAACCAAGGGGCATCTTCAAGATGATATGTAGTGGAAAGATGAAACCATCGGGTGGGGCTGTTGTATAACATGTATTCACTGCTTGACAGCACTTTCTTCAAGATGACATGTAGTGGAAAGATGAAACCATCGGGTGGCGCTGTTGTATAACATGTATTCACTGCTTGACAGGACTTTCGTCAAGATGACATGTAGTGGAAAGATGAAACCACCGGGTGGCGCTGTTGTATAACATGTATTCACTGCTTGACCGGACTTTCGTCAAGAGGACATGTAGTGGAAAGATGAAACCATCGGGTGGCGCTGTTGTATAACATGTATTCACTGCTTGACCGGACTTTCGTCAAGAGGACATGTAGTGGAAAGATGAAACCATCGGGTGGGGCTGTTGTATAACATGTATTCACTGCTTGACAGGACTTTCTTCAAGATGACATGTAGTGGAAAGATGAAACCATCGGGTGGCGCTGTTGATTAACATGTATTCACTGCTTGACAGGACTTTCGTCAAGATGACATGTAGTGGAAAGATGAAACCACCGGGTGGCGCTGTTGTATAACATGTATTCACTGCTTGACCGGACTTTCGTCAAGAGGACATGTAGTGGAAAGATGAAACCATCGGGTGGCGCTGTTGTATAACATGTATTCACTGCTTGACAGGACTTTCGTCAACATGACATGTAGTGGAAAGATTAAACCACCAGGTGTTGTTGTTGTATAACATGTATTTACTGCTTGATAGCACCTTCTACAAGATGACATGTAGTGGAAAGATGAAACCACCGGGAGGCGCTGTTGTATATCAAGGTGACATTTAGTGGAAAGATGAAACCACCGTGTGGCTCTGTTATAGTGGAAAGATGAAACCATCAGGTGGCGATGTTGCATAACATGTATTCACTGCTTGACAGGACTGTCGTCAAGATGACATGTAGTGGAAAGATGAAACCACCGGGTGGCGCTGTTGTATAACATGTATTCACTGCTTGACAAAACCTTCTCCAAAATGATATGTAGTGGAAAGATGAAATTACCGGGTGGCGATGTTGTATAACGTATTCATTGCTTGACAAAACCTTCTCCAAAATGATATGTAGTGGAAAGATTAAACCACCGGGTGGCGCTGTTGCATAATATGTATTCACTGCTTTGGTGACCGCCTTGGATCCCTCTGAAGCGGTCGCTCCCCTCGCTCCCTGACCATCCGGCTGCCTGTAACGCTGTCTGGTATCGTAGCGCTTGCTGGCTGCTGCTGTAGCGCTTGATACCATACCATTGCCTGTAACTCGGTCTGTGATCGTAGCGCTTACCTAATTGTTGTGCCTTTGCTCTGTTATCGTAGCGCTTGCAGACTGACATCGTAGCGCTTGACTAATTGTTGTGCCTTTGCTCCTGATATAATTGCCACTGTCGCGTCGCATCGCCTGCTGCATTTGCTGTGCCTCTTTGTGCCGCTTCCACTGCCCAGATCGGAGGATTGCCCCAGTGGTGCCCCAATATCGCTGTTTGTGTGTGCAGCCATTTTGTTGTTGACTCCTGGCCTGTCCCTCCTCCCCGCTCCACCCTCCCAGCTGATCCCCCCTCACCCCTCCCCCTTCCACTACCCTGTTATGACAAATGCATATGCGCGCAGCGGTCGCGCCCCATGCGCGCTGAAGGCGCGCCAAAGGTAAGCCCGTCTACGCCCGTCCGCGCCTGGACCGCGGCCAGCGCCAGACCCCCTGGCCCCCGCAAACTGTCCTCCTCCCGCATAACGTATGACACCGCCACCCTCCTAGCCCTTAACCCCGGATGCACACCTCAATGCTGCGAAGCTGCCCCGGGACGTACACACGGTCCTTTCGCCTGCCACTCCTGCAAATTTTCCAGCATCAAGACCCATACCACTTCCACTAACCCCAAACACAGCTCCGACCCAAACCACCTGAAGTGCATCCTGCTGAACACCCGCTCGGTCCACAGACACGCCACCGAACTCTGGGATCTACTCGACACTACATCACCGGACGTCGCCTTCCTTACTGAAACATGGATGAACGCATCATCAACACCCGACATCGCCATAGCCATCCCAGACGCTTACAAGATCATCCGAAAAGACCGCACCGTCCAAACAGGAGGAGGCATCGCCATCGTCCATAAGAACACCATCAAAATCACAACCAGCTCCGACGATAGCCTTACAACCGCGGAACACCTCCACTTCCAGATCCACACCGACCCTAGGACCACACTCAGAGGCACCCTCATCTACAGGCCTCCAGGAACCCGTAAACAATTCAACGAAGACATCACTGACTTCATCAGTCCACATGCCCTCGCCTCCAAGAACTACATTCTACTAGGAGACCTCAACTTCCACCTGGAAAAGAAAAACGACGGCAACACCACCACCCTTCTTGACAACCTGGCCAATCTTGGTCTCAAACAACTTGTTGACACCCCCACCCATGTAGCCGGACATACGCTCGACCCAATCTTCACCTCCAGCAAACACATCTCCTTTGATCGCACCACAGCTCTCCATTGGACTGACCACAGTTGTGTTCACTTCAACTACGAAACCACCTCGACCCACAACCCCCCACAACCTATCCCCCTAAGAAAATGGAACAAAATCACCACCGACCAACTCCTCACATCACTCAACCAAAACCCACCCGCCTTCTCATCGGACCCAAACCAAGCTGCCATCAAATTCAAACAATGGATCACCCAAAGCGCTGACGAATTAGCACCCTTGAAAAACCATCACACCAAACAAGACAGCAAAAAGGCCCCCTGGTTCAACGATGACCTTTAGAAATCCAAAAAGCTATGCCGTACTCTCGAGAAAACATGGAGAAAAAACCCAACCACCGACAACATGACCACTTTCAAAGCAGCCACCCGTAAACACCACCAGCTGATTCGGTCCACCAAGAAATCAGCATTCAAGAATCGACTCGACAACAACGCCCATAACAGCAAGGAACTATTCAACATTGTCAAAGAATTCACCAACCCAACTGCAGCCTCAAACGACATCACTCCCTCCCAAGACCTCTGCGATTCGTTATCCTCCTTCTTCTACAACAAAATCGCCGACATACATAACAGCTTTGAAAACAGTTCCAACGAACAATCCTCTCCACCCCCCTCAGAACTTAAACCGCCCTCTAACAACCTCAGCGCCTGGAACCCAATCACCACTGAAGACACCGTCCGCCTAATGAATTCCATCCACTCTGGCTCGCCAACCGACCCATGCCCCCACCACATCTTCAACAAAGCAGACTCCATCACCGCACCCCATCTCCGTGATGTCATCAACTGCTCCTTCATCTCTGCTACCTTCCCAGAGAGCTGGAAACATGCCGAAGTCAGCGCCCTCCTGAAGAAACCCACAGCAGACCCCTCTGAACTTAAAAACTACCGCCCCATCTCCCTCCTCCCATTCCCGGCCAAAGTCATTGAGAAAGCCGTCAATAGCCAACTCGCCGCCTTCCTCGAATCCAACAACTCCCTCGATCCCTCACAGTCCGGCTTCCGAGCCAAACACAGCACCGAAACCGCCCACATCGCAGCAACAGACGACATCCGAACACTACTGGACAACGGAGAAACTGTGGCCCTCATTCTACTCGACCTCTCCGCCGCCTTCGACACTGTCTGTCACAGCACCCTCATACAACGCCTCAGCAACATAGGCATAAAAGGAAAAGCCTTGGACTGGATCATTTCGTTCCTCGCCGGAAGAACCCAGAGAGTCCCATTCAAATCTGAGTCCACCGAAGTCATCTGCGGTGTACCACAAGGTTCATCACTCAGTCCCACCCTCTTCAACGTTTACATGAGTCCACTCGCTTCCATCGCGCGTCAACACAACCTTAACATCATCTCCTACGCTGACGACACTCAGCTGATCCTCTCCCTCACCAAAGACCCCAACACCGCCAAAACCAATCTTCACGTAGGCATGAAAGAAGTAGCCGTATGGATGAAAAACAGCCGCCTTAAACTTAACTCCGACAAAACGGAAGTGCTCATCCTAGGATCATCCCCCTCTGCCTGGGACGACTCATGGTGGCCCTCGGATCTGGGCTCAGCACCCATACCCACAGACCACGCACGTAACCTTGGCTTCATCCTAGACTCCTCACTCTCGATGACCAAGCAAGTCAACGCCGTTTCATCCTCCTGCTTCAACATACTTTGTATGCTCAAAAAAATCTTCCATTGGATCCCCGCCGAAACAAGAAAGACTGTCACCCACGCTCTGGTTAAGAGTCGACTAGACTACGGAAACACCCTCTACGCCGGAATTACAGCCAAATTACAGAAAAAACTCCAACGCATCCAAAACGCATCGGCAAGACTCATTCTGGACATCCCTCGCCAAGATCACATTACCGGCCACCTGAAAGATCTCCACTGGCTTCCCGTCAACAAGAGAATAACTTTCCGTCTCCTCGCCCACGCACACAAGGCCCTCTACAAACTTGGGCCCGAATGCCTCAACACTCGATTATCCTTCTACACACCCACCCGCCAACTAAGATCCTCCAATCAAGGCCTCGCCGCAATTCCACGTATCCAAAGATCCACCATGGGAGGTAGATCCTTCTCCTACTTAGCGGCCAAGACTTGGAACTCACTCCCCACTCACCTCCGCCTTACACAGAACCACATCTCCTTCAGAAAAGAACTTAAAACCTGGCTATTCGATAAATAATAAACCCCTCCCCAAGCGCCTTGAGACCCTCTGGGTGAGTAGTGCGCTATATAAATTCTTGAACTTGAACTTGAACTTGCTTTACAGGACCTTCTTCAAGGTGACATTTTCGATGCAGCTTTCTCCGCATGGAAACAAAATTGTCAGGATGGAAGAGGGCGGAGCAGAATCCTGTCAGGACCGGAACTCAAACTCTCCCTGTGCTGACAAGTAGCAATCACGAGCATATAACATAGGTTTGACCTCAGACGGAAAATTAAATGACCGCTTTATGTGTTTATGCCACCTTTTGATTTTGACATGTCTTGTTTATTAGGTACCATCTTGTATTGTGTTATTGTGGGCTCTGCACTGACAACCGTGGAACAGGAGGGGGCGCCAAATACCTGCATGTTAGCCGCAACGTTGTAGCAAGGGTGCAGGGACCCCTGATGTAGGTAAGCACAGAAAATGCCCCTAATTCCCTTGTTTCATAGGAAAAAAAGTATACCTGGATTCAGTGTGCCCCGGTGCCACTGCACCGGCTGCACTGTTCACTTTGCCCACTTCCATCAAATGTGATTGCCTCTCCAAGAAAGCAGAAGAGTTTCCACCATTTTTTGGCTCCAAAGTTCAATCCCTTCTATGCCAAGATGAATGTCCTACCCCCACCGTGGTTTGCAAAGCCAAGAACGAATGACAAACCTTTTACATAATCGGGAGGAAGTCTTACTTGAAAACATCACTAAAAGCAAACCCTCAAAATAGTTTGCGGATTCCATTCCGCGTAACATTACCAAAGATCTTTACATGCTTATGCACCCTTACTGGCCAAAACTGATGGATCATCTTCGCTCAGTCAAAGATCATTCCCCGACTCCCACTCAACGACCCAGTCGCCCACTTCTCAAGAAGCTTTTGTGGATGACTTCAACTTTCACTCTATCTCCAACCTGCCTTTTCTTGCAAAAGTCATCAAAAGAGGAACTTGCCCAACACATCAATACAACCACCTTCTGGAGGGATTCCACTCGGGCTTCACTCAAGGGTGAGACACTGGAACCGTGCTGCTCCGCGTAGTCGCTCTTGAGAGGTTGATCCGCTTCGAGTCCTAGATTCTGCCAGCTCCTGATACTTATCTATCTGTCGGCAGCATTTGATACCACAAATCACCACATACTTCTTGATATACCATGAAAACAATTGGATGGGCATTGCCAGGGTTTGCCCTGAAATGATGCGCACCTTCCTCATGGGTAGGACACAGAGGATCACTTTTGATAACCGTCTCTTTTCACCAAAGACAGTTGATCAAGGAGACTCCTAGGGTTCCATCCTTGGTCTTACTCTGTGCAACCTCTACATCAACTACTAAGAAAGGAGGGGATCGCCTACCACCAGTATGCAGGCGACACCCAACTCTACTTAAAAGTCCCATCCAGTAACAACATCTCTCATCTAGCCACCATTAAACTCCGTTCCAGACTGGTTCACTTCTCACAAACTCAAAAGGACCTTTGCAAAACCCAATTCCTCCTTATTTACTCTTCGAATGAACCACTGCATATTCACACCTGGACCAATCAGCCCTTTCAACCAGACATGTACACAGCGCGGCAAATCACCTGATTGGGTCTTTAGATGTTTGTAGCTCCTGTAAGGTTGTATCTCATTCGAACATCCAGGTCTTGAGTTCTCTCCTGAATTGGTGGAGTGATGGGGCAGACCTCAGGGGCCGGGGAAGGGTGTTCCATGTCTTGGAAACCACGTACGAGAGGGAGTGTCCTCTGCTGTTTGCTTGGCGGATCCAGGGGGTGTCTGCAAGGAAGCGTGGGGCAGACCGGAGGTGTCTGGTGTGTTCGAGGAAGGTCAGTTGTTTGTAGAGGTATAGTGGTTCTTCGTTGTGTAGGGCTTTGTAGCTGTGGGTCAGCATCTTGAACTGGCATCTCTTCTGTAGTGTTGTTTCCTGAGGGGGGTGCGATGCGGGTCCTTCTAGGCAGGTCGAGGACGAGTCTCGCTGCTGCATTCTATATTGTCTGAAGACTCTTCAGGAGGCGTGCCACGATTCCCACACGCGTGCCACGATTCCTACATAAAGCGATTCCGTAGTCCAGCCTTCTGGTGATGAAAGCCTGTGTGAAGGTCAGTCTGGGGTTGACTGGAGATGGTGTCTTGCGTGGTGAGGAGGTCCCATTGGGTGCGGAGGTGTTCCGGTTTGTGTTTGTGGATGTGGACCGGTTGATATGGTCACCTGGACATCGTGAATCGCTGAAGCTTTGCCGTTAGAGCCTCCGACCTTACATAGGATCGACTCATGGCATAATCTTTCTCGACCAGCACAACCAGAACATGGAACTCCCTACCCCGAACACCAAGCCCACCACCTCACTGCAGATCTTCGGAATGGAGTTGAGCCTTTCTGCTACTAAGACACTTTTGAAAGTTGTGCCCTTAATTACCCCCCCCCCATGTTAATGTTCCCTCTGGAGGCTGAGAATACTGCACCGCCTTCATCTCTTGATCTGACCTTGCTACTACTACCCTTAGCACCTACATCCACTAACGACTGTAAGCAATGAAACAAACAACTGTCCGTAGGGTCTGAACGCCACTTTGTGCCTTTTGTAATGAACACAACTAGCAACTATTTGTAATATTGCATCTCTTCTAATGAAACCTGCTTTCATGTAAAGCGCTACGAAACCTCTGGGTATAAAAATGCATGAATAAATCATGTGATCCCCACGCCCTGGTTAGTGGTGCACGTGCACTGCACGGACCCCTACTACACTGGACGGAGCAGTACGTACATCTCGTTAGTAGTGTTGCATGTGCCCTGCAATGACCGCCATGGAACAGGAGGGGGCGCTACCTACCTGCATCATGTTGGTGATGCTTTCACTGATACATGTGGAGCATAAAAACCTGCTTTACTTCCTGTGCTTCCTTTTTTTTTGTATTCGTCATTTTTATTGAGAGAAAAAATACAGTAAAAGATATATATATATATGTATGGATACAGGTGGATGAATAAAAAAATTAGTAAAATAAAAAGAGAGAAAAAAAATGAGAACAAAAGAAACAATAAAAAACAATAGAAATGGGTCCGGCCTGAAGAATGCATACAGATAAGTTGTTGCGTACATGAAGGAGCACTGAAGCACTAAATGTCAGGTTTCGTCGCGCCTCCAGGAACAACGAGCTCCGCAGTGGAGTGGAAAGACTACATCTCCCAGAGGGCTTAGCGACAGAGAGGCGGAGCATAAATAGACGCCACTTCCTGGAGCCGGTGTCGGATATTCCGGTTCGTGTTTCCTGGCGTTCCTGTTGACCGTTGCGGTGTGGTTCTTCCTGTGCTGTTGATTCCGGCGTTCTTGTGTTTGTTTCGTCCTCCGTTGGAGAGCCTGGCCATCGGCTATTGCGGAGGACGGTTTTTTGGTGCGATTCAAAGTTGTTGTTCTGTCCTCCGTTGGAGAGCCTGGCCATCGGCTATTGCGGAGGACAGTGAAGGGTGCTTACGGGTGTAGTCTGCGGGGCTCCGCTGACGAGTTTCACCTGTGCCCTGATTCAAGCGGTATATTTACAACAAGGGGTGGTGAGGGACAGAGTCTCTGAATTAAACAGAATACTCTCACCCAGTCAAGAGATCAGGGCTAGATCCAACACCGTTTTTTAGCTCACTGCACCATCCCAGTTTCAGAACCTGGCTGTATGCAAATTAGTCTGTTCCTGTCCCAGTGCATGATGGGAACAGGGCAAACCAAACTACAAAAGCCAATTCTTACACTGGGAAGGAAACAAGCTACCGGGGACCGGTTTCTGGCATTTCAGCCTCTTCGGCCCGGCTTGCTTGAATCCTGATGGTGCAATGAGCAAGGGACTCACATCTGAGCATACCCTTCCACGCTTAGGGTGGACAAAAATATTTACAACAAGGGGTGGTGAGGGACAGAGTCTCTGAATTAAACAGAATACTCTCACCCAGTCAAGAGATCAGGGCTAGATCCAACACCGTTTTTTAGCTCACTGCACCATCCCAGTTTCAGAACCTGGCTGTATGCAAATTAGTCTGTTCCTGTCCCAGTGCATGATGGGAACAGGGCAAACCAAACTACAAAAGCCAATTCTTACACTGGGAAGGAAACAAGCTACCGGGGACCGGTTTCTGGCATTTCAGCCTCTTCGGCCCGGCTTGCTTGAATCCTGATGGTGCAATGAGCAAGGGACTCACATCTGAGCATACCCTTCCACGCTTAGGGTGGACAAAAATATTTACAACAAGGGGTGGTGAGGGACAGAGTCTCTGAATTAAACAGAATACTCTCACCCAGTCAAGAGATCAGGGCTAGATCCAACACCGTTTTTTAGCTCACTGCACCATCCCAGTTTCAGAACCTGGCTGTATGCAAATTAGTCTGTTCCTGTCCCAGTGCATGATGGGAACAGGGCAAACCAAACTACAAAAGCCAATTCTTACACTGGGAAGGAAACAAGCTACCGGGGACCGGTTTCTGGCATTTCAGCCTCTTCGGCCCGGCTTGCTTGAATCCTGATGGTGCAATGAGCAAGGGACTCACATCTGAGCATACCCTTCCACGCTTAGGGTGGACAAAAATATTTACAACAAGGGGTGGTGAGGGACAGAGTCTCTGAATTAAACAGAATACTCTCACCCAGTCAAGAGATCAGGGCTAGATCCAACACCGTTTTTTAGCTCACTGCACCATCCCAGTTTCAGAACCTGGCTGTATGCAAATTAGTCTGTTCCTGTCCCAGTGCATGATGGGAACAGGGCAAACCAAACTACAAAAGCCAATTCTTACACTGGGAAGGAAACAAGCTACCGGGGACCGGTTTCTGGCATTTCAGCCTCTTCGGCCCGGCTTGCTTGAATCCTGATGGTGCAATGAGCAAGGGACTCACATCTGAGCATACCCTTCCACGCTTAGGGTGGACAAAAATATTTACAACAAGGGGTGGTGAGGGACAGAGTCTCTGAATTAAACAGAATACTCTCACCCAGTCAAGAGATCAGGGCTAGATCCAACACCGTTTTTTAGCTCACTGCACCATCCCAGTTTCAGAACCTGGCTGTATGCAAATTAGTCTGTTCCTGTCCCAGTGCATGATGGGAACAGGGCAAACCAAACTACAAAAGCCAATTCTTACACTGGGAAGGAAACAAGCTACCGGGGACCGGTTTCTGGCATTTCAGCCTCTTCGGCCCGGCTTGCTTGAATCCTGATGGTGCAATGAGCAAGGGACTCACATCTGAGCATACCCTTCCACGCTTAGGGTGGACAAAAATATTTACAACAAGGGGTGGTGAGGGACAGAGTCTCTGAATTAAACAGAATACTCTCACCCAGTCAAGAGATCAGGGCTAGATCCAACACCGTTTTTTAGCTCACTGCACCATCCCAGTTTCAGAACCTGGCTGTATGCAAATTAGTCTGTTCCTGTCCCAGTGCATGATGGGAACAGGGCAAACCAAACTACAAAAGCCAATTCTTACACTGGGAAGGAAACAAGCTACCGGGGACCGGTTTCTGGCATTTCAGCCTCTTCGGCCCGGCTTGCTTGAATCCTGATGGTGCAATGAGCAAGGGACTCACATCTGAGCATACCCTTCCACGCTTAGGGTGGACAAAAATATTTACAACAAGGGGTGGTGAGGGACAGAGTCTCTGAATTAAACAGAATACTCTCACCCAGTCAAGAGATCAGGGCTAGATCCAACACCGTTTTTTAGCTCACTGCACCATCCCAGTTTCAGAACCTGGCTGTATGCAAATTAGTCTGTTCCTGTCCCAGTGCATGATGGGAACAGGGCAAACCAAACTACAAAAGCCAATTCTTACACTGGGAAGGAAACAAGCTACCGGGGACCGGTTTCTGGCATTTCAGCCTCTTCGGCCCGGCTTGCTTGAATCCTGATGGTGCAATGAGCAAGGGACTCACATCTGAGCATACCCTTCCACGCTTAGGGTGGACAAAAATATTTACAACAAGGGGTGGTGAGGGACAGAGTCTCTGAATTAAACAGAATACTCTCACCCAGTCAAGAGATCAGGGCTAGATCCAACACCGTTTTTTAGCTCACTGCACCATCCCAGTTTCAGAACCTGGCTGTATGCAAATTAGTCTGTTCCTGTCCCAGTGCATGATGGGAACAGGGCAAACCAAACTACAAAAGCCAATTCTTACACTGGGAAGGAAACAAGCTACCGGGGACCGGTTTCTGGCATTTCAGCCTCTTCGGCCCGGCTTGCTTGAATCCTGATGGTGCAATGAGCAAGGGACTCACATCTGAGCATACCCTTCCACGCTTAGGGTGGACAAAAATATTTACAACAAGGGGTGGTGAGGGACAGAGTCTCTGAATTAAACAGAATACTCTCACCCAGTCAAGAGATCAGGGCTAGATCCAACACCGTTTTTTAGCTCACTGCACTCACTGCTCCATCAGGATTCAAGCAAGCCGGGCCGAAGAAGGCTGAAATGCCAGAAACCGGTCCCCGGTAGCTTGTCTCCTTTCTGGTGAAGAATTGGCTTGGTAGTTTAGTCTGCCCTGTTCCCATGATGCACTGGGCCAGGGACAGACTGATTTGCATATAGCCAGGTTCTGAGCTGGGATGGGGCAGTGAGATAAATAACGGTGATGGATCAAGCCCTGATCTTTGGACTGGGTAAGAGTGGTCTGTTTAACTCAGACACCCTGTTCATCACCACCCCCTTTCTAAATCGTTTTTGGCCACTATAGGTGTGGCAGGGTATACTCAGACATGAGTCCCTTTCTCACTGCTCCATCAGGATTCAAGCAAGCCGGGCCGAAGAAGGCTAAAATGCCAGAAACCGGTCCCCGGTAGCTTGTCTCCTTTCTGGTGAAGAGTTGGCTTGGTAGTTCAGTCTGCCCTGTTCCCATGATGCACTGGGCCAGGGACAGACTGATTTGCATATAGCCAGGTTCTGAGCTGGGATGGGGCAGTGAGATAAATAACGGTGATGGATCAAGCCCTGATCTTTGGACTGGGTAAGAGTGGTCTGTTTAACTCAGACACCCTGTTCATCACCACCCCCTTTCTAAATCGTTTTTGGCCACTATAGGTGTGGCAGGGTATACTCAGACATGAGTCCCTTTCTCACTGCTCCATCAGGATTCAAGCAAGCCGGGCCGAAGAAGGCTGAAATGCCAGAAACCGGTCCCCGGTAGCTTGTCTCCTTTCTGGTGAAGAATTGGCTTGGTAGTTTAGTCTGCCCTGTTCCCATGATGCACTGGGCCAGGGACAGACTGATTTGCATATAGCCAGGTTCTGAGCTGGGATGGGGCAGTGAGATAAATAACGGTGATGGATCAAGCCCTGATCTTTGGACTGGGTAAGAGTGGTCTGTTTAACTCAGACACCCTGTTCATCACCACCCCCTTTCTAAATCGTTTTTGGCCACTATAGGTGTGGCAGGGTATACTCAGACATGAGTCCCTTTCTCACTGCTCCATCAGGATTCAAGCAAGCCGGGCCGAAGAAGGCTGAAATGCCAGAAACCGGTCCCCGGTAGCTTGTCTCCTTTCTGGTGAAGAATTGGCTTGGTAGTTTAGTCTGCCCTGTTCCCATGATGCACTGGGCCAGGGACAGACTGATTTGCATATAGCCAGGTTCTGAGCTGGGATGGGGCAGTGAGATAAATAACGGTGATGGATCAAGCCCTGATCTTTGGACTGGGTAAGAGTGGTCTGTTTAACTCAGACACCCTGTTCATCACCACCCCCTTTCTAAATCGTTTTTGGCCACTATAGGTGTGGCAGGGTATACTCAGACATGAGTCCCTTTCTCACTGCTCCATCAGGATTCAAGCAAGCCGGGCCGAAGAAGGCTGAAATGCCAGAAACCGGTCCCCGGTAGCTTGTCTCCTTTCTGGTGAAGAATTGGCTTGGTAGTTTAGTCTGCCCTGTTCCCATGATGCACTGGGCCAGGGACAGACTGATTTGCATATAGCCAGGTTCTGAGCTGGGATGGGGCAGTGAGATAAATAACGGTGATGGATCAAGCCCTGATCTTTGGACTGGGTAAGAGTGGTCTGTTTAACTCAGACACCCTGTTCATCACCACCCCCTTTCTAAATCGTTTTTGGCCACTATAGGTGTGGCAGGGTATACTCAGACATGAGTCCCTTTCTCACTGCTCCATCAGGATTCAAGCAAGCCGGGCCGAAGAAGGCTGAAATGCCAGAAACCGGTCCCCGGTAGCTTGTCTCCTTTCTGGTGAAGAATTGGCTTGGTAGTTTAGTCTGCCCTGTTCCCATGATGCACTGGGCCAGGGACACACTGATTTGCATATAGCCAGGTTCTGAGCTGGGATGGGGCAGTGAGATAAATAACGGTGATGGATCAAGCCCTGATCTTTGGACTGGGTAAGAGTGGTCTGTTTAACTCAGACACCCTGTTCATCACCACCCCCTTTCTAAATCCTGATTCAAGCGGTAGGCAAGCTATCGCTGCTTCCTGTTTCCTCCGTTGGCGAGCCTTTTTGCAACGGCTATTGCGGAGGAAACGTTTGTTGTTTATTTTACTTAGTTCGAGTTACTAGATCCTCTGTTGGACAGCCTCTTTGCATCGGCTATTGCAGAGGGTCTGTATTATTTTGCGGGCTTCAACGAAGAGAGTACTTCACCTGAAACTTCTTGATATTCAGGTAACCTTTGTTTCATTATTGTTGGGTGACGTAACCCTATTCCATATTACTTTCTGGGAGTTACTGTATTCCAAAGGGGCCTTCCTTGGAACCTAGTCTACGTTCTCTTCAGGGCTCTGAAGTATACAGATTAGGGTATGTAGTGTCAAGCTTCCTCTTATCAGATTGCTGGTTATCAGGGTATTGGGGTGTGTTTTACAGTTAAGTTTTGTTCCTACAGGGGAAGGAATTTACGGGCTGATTCAAGTCACTTCAGTATAGAGAGGCATCTTCTGAGGTCATGCGGTCAGCTTTTTATACACAGGTATAACACGGTAAACTGTGGGGGGGGTAACGTGAATAGACAAGACTTTTATGAACCAAGATACCAATTTCTTGTTTGTTTCTGTCTTCACAGCTCTCCCTCCCAGCAGCCCCCTTCCTTTCCTTCCTGTTTATTATTTTTGCCCTCACCTGATCCTTCTCTAGCCCACGGCTATTACAGCATTCGGGGCTTGGATAGATCTGGAGGTTGCCTACTTGTACCACAAGCTGTTCCTGAGGACGGAGAGGATAACAGAATATCCGACCCAAGATATTAAGTCCTCCCGATCAGTTTAGGGTATGGCTACTCTGGACGAGGTGATGGCAGCGTTAGTTGTGGTACAATCAGAACTTATAGCATCTAGACAAGAAAGTACTGAGTTACGGAATCGGTTGGATAACATCCAGAAAAACCCCTTTAGCGCTGGGGCTTCAGGGTCTGGTACAGCCGGGTCAGTAGTAGTTGAGATCCCCCCTAGCATTCCATTAGCACACCCAGAACGTTTCAATGGTGATGCGGGATCAGTACAAGTATTTCTGACGCAAGTACTTATGCATTTTTCATGCAAACCCAGGTCCTTTCCGACCAATCAATCAAAGGTGGCGTTTGTCATCTCGTATTTGGTCGGAGACGCAGCTCAATGGGCGGTTCCCATGGTTCAGAGAAATGACCCGATATTACATGATTGGGACGCATTCCAAGTAGAATTTACCAAGGTATTCGACAGAAGAGCGGATACATATACGGCAGATAAAGAGCTATTAGGTCTACGTCAAGGGAATCAAGACCTAGTAACATATTTGAACAATTTCAGACGGTTAGTTGCAGAAACTAAGTGGCCAGAAGCCAAACAAGCGTCAATTTTTCATCAGGGTTTAACTGAGGAAATGCAAGACATAATAGCTCAAATCGACCCCCAACCAGTGTCCTGTGAAGATTTGATTAATCTAGTATTAAGGCTAGACCATAGGATGAAGAATCGTAAAGGGGGTGGAGGAGCAAAGAACCGACCGGTCCCCTCTTCTGTGGCAGTAAAAGCACCAGATAGTTCAGCATCGCAGGCCACCGAGGAGATGGAGATTGGAGCGGTTCGTGCCGCTTTGACTGCCACTGAAAAGGAACAGAGGCGCAAGTTGGGTCTTTGTCTTTATTGTGGCAAAAAAGGCCATTATGTACGCGAATGCCCGGTCAAACCCAAATTTTCCAAGTTTCGATCAAATAGGGGGGTGTCAGCGGCCACTGAGAAACCGGCGGAAAACTGACGAGCTCTAGGGTTGTGGAAGGGGTTCCCTGGAGTCAGATTATTGTCCCTTCTATGTTGAGTATGGTTGCAGGAGCACAACATCTATTCGTTAAAATCATTCTGATGATAGGCATGATTGAAGTACATACACAGGCCATGGTGGATTCCGGGGCTACGGGTTTCTTCATGGATATTAAAGAAGCAGAAAGGATAGGTATTCCTTTAATCCCCAGGGAAGACGGTACTGATGTGTTCGCGGTAGATGGGAGGAAACTGAACACAGGACCCGTGAGTTATCAAACGGCCCTAACTGAGATGAGATTCGGTAATCATAGAGAGCAAGTGTCATTCAGCATCATTGAGGCTCCGCAATATGGGGTGATTTTAGGCATCCCTTGGCTGAAAAGACACAACCCCGACATTAACTGGGAAACCGGCCAAATCTCAATGAATTTGGCACACTGTGAAGAGCATTGTTTTAGATGTGCACAATGTCCCTCGTTTGCGTTGGCCGGTGGGGGTGTGATAGCCACGGCCGCCGAAAAGGATGTATCTCTTCCAATAGAATATCAGGACTTTGAAGAAGTGTTTGATGAAGTTAGAGCTGAAGAATTACCCCCACATCGGCCATACGACTGTCAAATTGAGTTGGTTCCTGGGGCGGTGATCCCTAAGGGACGGCTGTATGCACTGACAGAGCCAGAGAACGTATACTTGAGGACTTATTTAGACAAGCTGCTGAAATTAGGGTTCATACGTCCTTCCAGATCACCAGCAGCATCCCCTTTATTTTTCATCCCGAAGGCTAACGGGGATCTGAGAGCTTGTGTAGACTTTCGAGCCCTCAATGCAGTAACCATCAAGAACCGCTACCCTTTACCGTTAATACCCGTCCTACTGGAGCAAGTGAAGAAAGCCAGGGTCTTCACTAAATTAGACTTAAAAGGAGCATACCATCTGGTTAGAATGCGGGCAGGGGATGAATGGAAGACAGCATTCCAGACCAGGTATGGGTTATTCGAATACCTGGTCATGCCCTTCGGGCTTTGCAATGCCCCTGCTGCATTTCAGTTTTTTCTGAACGATGTGTTGAGAGAAATCTTAGACCGACACGTCATTGTATATATAGATGACATCCTCATCTATTCTGAATCTGAGGACATGCATATACAACATGTCAAGTCTGTTCTCAGGATACTACAGACACACCATCTTTATTGTAAATTGTCCAAATGTGACTTTCACGTCACTACAGTTGAGTTTCTAGGGGTGATGCTTACCCCTCAGGGACAGGAAATGGCGGAGAGGAAGATCCAAGCAGTGCGAGATTGGCCAAGTCCTCGAAACATCAAGGACGTACAATGTTTCCTTGGATTCGCCAATTTCTACAGACGTTTTATTAACCAATTTTCGAAAGTGGTGGCTCCCATAACTCGCCTGTTGAAAAAGGATCAAGGGTTCATGTGGGATAGGAGTGCTCAGGAGGCTTTTGAGGCCTTAAAAGACGCTTTTGTCACTGCTCCGATATTAACGCACCCCAATCCGGATATCCCTTTCATAGTTGAGGCAGACGCCTCTGAGGTAGCTACCGGAGCCATACTGTCACAAAGACACGAAACTACAGGACAATTGCATCCAGTGGCGTTCATGTCTCACAAACTTACAGGGGCAGAACGCAACTACTGCATAGCTGAAAAAGAACTTCTAGCGATCAAGCAGGCGTTCACTGAATGGAGGCATTTCCTAATGGGAGCAAAACACGTGGTAACGGTGTATACCGATCACCGCAATCTACAGTTCATGTCAGCAGCCAGACATTTGACCCCCAGACAGTTAAGGTGGATGCTTTTCTTCTCAGGATATAATTTCCTCATCACTTTTAGACCCGGAGCCGACAACCGAAAAGCGGACGCCTTGTCTCGTCAATCATCTATAAAGGTCTCGGAGGCCCGAGCAGAATCTGCGATAGTGGACCCTGTCAAGGTGGTTGGTAGCATCCAACCTGATGCATTTCTGCAAGGGATACGATATGGGATCAGAACTGATCAGTGGAAGAGATGGCTGCAATTACATCCTGAATGGCGACTACATCATGGCTTTCCAATCAACCAGGGAAGGATGCTGTTACCTTCTGAAACATTGCGTAAACAAATGTATGAATGGTGTCACACTTCACCAAGTGCTGGACATGTCGGAGTAGGTAAGACCATGGATCTGATTCAGCGTAGGTGTTGGTGGCCTACGATTAGGGTTGATGTACGGAAATGGGCGGCAGAGTGTGATGTCTGTGCTCGCGCCAAGTCGGATCATCGTAGACCTGCAGGACTACTGCAACCCATGCCTACCCCGTCTACACCCTGGGAACGTATTTCGTTGGACTTTGTGGTAGGTCTCCCAAAAGATCAGGGTTGCACCACGGTGTTGGTGGTCATTGATTATCTAACGAAGATGGGGCATTTCGTTGCTTGTCCTCAGATACCGACGGCAGGTCAATTGGCACATCTTCTTCTGAAACATGTTGTTCGTCTGCACGGTCTACCTTCAGTCATCGTGTCGGATAGAGGTTCTCAGTTTACCGCCCAATTCTGGAAAGCGTGGTGCTCTTCTCTCCACATCAAGACAGCGTTATCCACGAGCTTCCATCCCCAGACCGATGGCCAGACGGAACGGCTCAATCAGACATTGAAGCAATTCTTGCGATGCTATGTTTCACAGGGGAAAAAGGATTGGGTGGAGCACCTGTGGCTGGCAGAGGTGGCATACAACAACGCTACGCATTCCGCCACGAGAGTATCGCCATTCTACTGCACTTATGGGCATCATCCACGATTCCTCCCTTTTGTGCAGCCGTACCGTGAGGAGACCGTGCCCGAGGCCGCCAAGAGGGTTTCTCGACTCAAGGAAATACTGGAGCAAGTACAAGACTCCCTGAGACACACCAAGGTGGCATATAAGAACACAGCGGACAAAAGACGTCGCTCTGGTCCTTTGTATCAAGTGGGGGATTGGGTGTGGCTGTCTACCCGAAACTTTAGGTTTAGGCATTACAGTGTGTTTAACCCTCGTTATATTGGTCCCTTTCGGGTGGTGCAATGTGTCAATCCAGTGGCGGTGAAGTTGCTGTTGCCTAGACATCTGCGGATTCATCCTGTCTTCCATGTGTCACTGCTCAAACCCGTGGCGGCGGTGGTGCGACGCCTTCCTCCCCCTTTGGTGGTTTCCGATGGTCTGGAATATGAGGTGGAGGGGATTCTGGACTCCAGGTGGCGGGGTCGTGGCCTGCAATATCTGGTGGCCTGGAAAGGGTACGGGCCCGAAGAGAACTCGTGGGAACCTGCATCGGGGGTTCATGCTCCCAGACTGGTGGCTGCATATCATCGTCGTTTCCCTGAGAGCCCTGGCCCCCTTCGGCGCTCTAGGTGAAGGGGGATGTACTGTCAGGTTTCGTCGCGCCTCCAGGAACAACGAGCTCCGCAGTGGAGTGGAAAGACTACATCTCCCAGAGGGCTTAGCGGCAGAGAGGCGGAGCATAAATAGACTCCACTTCCTGGAGCCGGTGTCGGATATTCCGGTTCGTGTTTCCTGGCGTTCCTGTTGACCGTTGCGGTGTGGTTCTTCCTGTGCTGTTGATTCCGGCGTTCTTGTGTTTGTTTCGTCCTCCGTTGGAGAGCCTGGCCATCGGCTATTGCGGAGGACGGTTTTTTGGTGCGATTCAAAGTTGTTGTTCTGTCCTCCGTTGGAGAGCCTGGCCATCGGCTATTGCGGAGGACAGTGAAGGGTGCTTACGGGTGTAGTCTGCGGGGCTCCGCTGACGAGTTTCACCTGTGCCCTGATTCAAGCGGTAGGCAAGCTATCGCTGCTTCCCGTTTCCTCCGTTGGCGAGCCTTTTTGCAACGGCTATTGCGGAGGAAACGTTTGTTGTTTATTTTCCTTAGTTCGAGTTACTAGATCCTCTGTTGGACAGCCTCTTTGCATCGGCTATTGCAGAGGGTCTGTATTATTTTGCGGGCTTCAACGAAGAGAGTACTTCACCTGAAACTTCTTGATATTCAGGTAACCTTTGTTTCATTATTGTTGGGTGACGTAACCCTATTCCATATTACTTTCTGGGAGTTACTGTATTCCAAAGGGGCCTTCCTTGGAACCTAGTCTACGTTCTCTTCAGGGCTCTGAAGTATACAGATTAGGGTATGTAGTGTCAAGCTTCCTCTTATCAGATTGCTGGTTATCAGGGTATTGGGGTGTGTTTTACAGTTAAGTTTTGTTCCTACAGGGGAAGGCATTTACGGGCTGATTCAAGTCACTTCAGTATAGAGAGGCATCTTCTGAGGTCATGCGGTCAGCTTTTTATACACAGGTATAACACGGTAAACTGTGGGGGGGGTAACGTGAATAGACAAGACTTTTATGAACCAAGATACCAATTTCTTGTTTGTTTCTGTCTTCACAGCTCTCCCTCCCAGCAGCCCCCTTCCTTTCCTTCCTGTTTATTATTTTTGCCCTCACCTGATCCTTCTCTAGCCCACGGCTATTACAGCATTCGGGGCTTGGATAGATCTGGAGGTGGCCTACTTGTACCACAAGCTGATCCTGAGGACGGAGAGGATAACACTAAATGACTGCATCCAGTATACACATAATGATCATATACATTGAACATATCAGTAGACAAGAATAGCTACTACAACAGGTCAAGTGGCCAAGCATTGTGGGTACGTTTGATACAGGAATAGTTATTACAAGTGGTTAAGCAAACAATCAAGCAATTGAGTAGCATCAATACATTGAAAATTGCAATAAGAATACATGTGCTATTGCGGCAGAAAAAGGTTCACGGAGGGTCAAATGAGAATGAAGAAGCGTCTAGGGACTTCCAGAGTTTCTTGTGGGGTCTACGCCAAGGAGAGTTGTGAAGGACCGGGTTATCTGCCCCTCTTAGGAAGGACAGCCATTCTTGCCAGATTCTAAAGGACACATCCTTAGCATTCTTCCATTTGCATAATATGACTTTGCAAGCTAAGGCGAGCAAGAGATCCAGCAGCTGCCGGTCATTATCGTTAACTAGTGTTGTGTCTAGGGCTTCCAATACGATGTATGAAAATTTTCTGGGGGGGGATTGATGTTGAATACGTGTTTTATGCTATTATAAATTTTATCCCAGAACACCTGTAAGGAGGGGCAGGTGAAGAGCATGTGGGCGAGATCACCGACAGCGGCGTTACAGTTCCAGCATGTCGGATTCTCTTTTAAACGTAGTTTGAAGAGTTTTTCAGGGGTCCAGTATGGCCTGTTAAGAATCATAAACTTGGTTTGGGACAGGATAGGGGATATATTATTTGTGATGGCTGAGCTGTATATTTTATCCCATCCAAACATGAGCTTGGTAGAGTTGGATTCTGATTCCAATTGGGTCTCGTTACGCCTGTGTGACTTTCTAGAATTGGGTAGAAGGAGTTTATATATCTTCGATACAATATGGTCTGCCTTCAGGATTTGTGAGAGTTGCGAGGTGAGCCATGGATCCATAGATTTAACGGGACGTGCTGAAAGTAGGGCTTTTAATTTCAAAAAGTCATAAAAATCCATGGGAGTCAAATTATATTGGCTTTGAAGCGTTGAGAAAGGTAATGGGTTAGAGCCTGCATAGATATCCTTACCTAAGTTTATCCCTTTCTGTGACCAGCGTTCCCAGTACAGCATGTTGCCCTCTATTTTTAGTGAGGGATTCCGCCAAAAAGAAACTTGATTTGATTTGTTTAGTCCTAACTTTGATTTATATAATTGGTCTAATCTCAGGAGTGCTCGCCTAGTATTGAGGAGAACATACTTGGAGTGGGGCAAGTGGGAGAGGTCCATGGTTAGGATGGCAGCTAAGGGCATATTGTCGATGAGTGACTTCTCCACATCTAGCCAGATTGGCTTGTATTCCTGATTTACAGTCAGACAGCTGCTACCTTGCTTGCATAGAAATGCCGTTTGATAATTCCTAAAGTTAGGGAGACCCAGACCGCCTTTTTCTTTAAATAGCTGTAGCTTAGTCAGTGATATTCTGGGTTTCTTCCCTTGACAGAGGAAGGTATTAAAGAGTTTGTCAATCTTTTTTAGAAAGTCATCGGCAGCATCCTTGCAAGATAGTTCACTAGTGGAGTCACCATCATTGTCAGCCTCTCAGTCCTACCCCACCATGAAAGGTATTTTGGTGACCACCCTTCCAATAGGTTGGATATTTTTGTAAAAACTAGACTTTCGTTAGAGTGTTAGAGGCTCGGACGCGGCTGGAGAGCTGCAGAGAGCGCTGCATCTGTGAGGGGCCTCAAGGCACACACCTCCACCGGCGCCTATGCAGAGGGCCTCTCGCTTCATCTGTGAGGGGCCTCGTGGCACCCCCCTCTAGAGCCTATGCAGAGGGCCTCTAGCTGCATCTGTGAGGGGCCTCAAGGCACACACCTCCACCGGCGCCTATGCAGAAGGCCTCTAGCTGCATCTGTAAGAGGCCTCATGGCACCCCCCTCTAGAGGCTATGCAGAGGGCCTCTAGCTGCATCTGTGAGGGGCCTCGAGGCACCTCCCCCTCCAGCGCCTATGCAGAGGGCCTCTAGCTGCATCTGTGAGGGGCCTCGTGGCACCCCCTCCAGCGCCTAAGCTTAGGGCCTCGCAGGACACACCCCTCCAGCACCTATGCAGAGGGCCTTGTGGCACACACCCCTCCAGCGCCTATGCAGAAGGACTCGAAGCACACACCCCTCCAGCGCCTATGTAGAGGGCGTCTAGCTGCATCTGTGAGAGGCCTCGTGGCACACACCCCTCCAGCGCCTATGCAGAGGGCATCTAGCTTCCTCTGTGAGGGGCCTTGAAGCACACACCCCTCCTGTCCCTATCCAGACGGCCTCGAGGCACACTCCCTCCAGCACCTATGCAACCCCCTCCAGCGCCTATGCAGAGGGCCTGTAGCTGCATTTGTGAGGGGCCTCGAGGCCCCCCAACAGCGCTTATGCATAGGGCTTCGCGACACACACACTCCAGCATCTATGCAGAGGGTCTCGCGGCACACACCCCTCCAGCGCCTTCAACGCCTATGCAGAGGGCTTCGAGGCACACACACCCCCAACACCTATGCAGAGGGCCTCGAGGCACACACCCCTCCAAAGCCTATGCAGAGGGACTCTAGCTGCATCTGTGAGGGGCCTTGTAGCACACACCCCTCCAGCGCCTATGCAGGGGACTCGTGGCACACACCACTCCCTCCAGCGCCTATGCAGAGGGCCTCTAGCTGCTTCTGTGAGGGTCCTCGTGGCACACCCCCCCAGCGCCTATGCAGGGGACTCGTAGCACACACCACTCCCTCCAGCGCCTATGCAGAGGGCCTCGAGGCACACACCCCTCCAATGCCTATGCAGAGGGCCTCCAGCTACATCTGTGAGGGACCTCGTGGCACACCCCCCTCCAGCGCCTATGCAGAGGGCCTCGAGGCACACACCCCTCCAACGCCTAAGCAGAGGGCCTCGAGGCACACACCCCTCCAACGCCTAAGCAGAGGGCCTCTAGCTGCATCTGTGAGGGGCCTCTTGGCACACACCCCTCCAGCGCCTCTGTAGGGGACTCGTGGCACACACCATTCCCTCCAGCGCCTATGCAGAGGGCCTCGAGGCACACACCCTTCCAACGCCTATGAAGAGGGCCTTGAGACACACACCCCTTCAGTACCTATGCAGAGGGCCTCTAGCTGCACCTGTGAGGGGCCTCGAGGCACCCCCCCTCCAGCACCTATGCAGGGGGCCTCTAGCTGCATCTGTGAGGGGCTACGAGGCACCCCCCTCCAGCGCCTATGCAGAGGGCCTCTAGCTGCACCTGTGAGGGGCCTCGAGGCACCCCCCCTCCAGCACCTATGCAGGGGGCCTCTAGCTGCATCTGTGAGGGGCTACGAGGCACCCCCCCTCCAGCACCTATGCAGAGGGCCTCAAGCTGCATCTATGAGGGGCCTCGAGGCATGCCCCCCTCCAGCGCCTATGCAGAGGGCCTCGTGGCACACACAACTCTCCTGCGCCTATGCAGAGGGCCTCGTGGCACACACCCCTCCTGCGCCTATGCAGAGGGCCTCGTAGCACACACCCCTCCAGCGCCTATGCAGAGGGGCCTCGTGGCACACACCCCTCCTGCGCCTATGCAGAGGGCCTCATGGCACACACCCCTCCAGCACCTATGCGGTGTGGATCCCTCCGGATCCAACACTTTCATCCTCAATTACCCACCCAACCTATCGAAAAACGCAGCCAAAAAACACAAGCATCACATACTTAGGTCTAGGCCCAAAACCTTAATCTCGAATATCTACTTTTGGACAAACAAAGGCAGTAGAGCTAACAGCCTTGTTTTCTACACCAGGAAAAGAGCATGTTGGCAAAAAGTCCTCTACTAGATGTTCCGAGTATCAGGTACCAGAAAAACACCTCATGGTCTCAAACTTACTACGCTGCCCTCATCCACCCTCAATGCCAATGCCACCATCACCCTCTATAACAAAGGTATCATCCTAATCCAAGCGTTCAATGTCAATCTAATTAAGAAAGTCATTATCTTCACGTTACTCAAAAACGCGGTCTCAGCGAAAGCCATTGACACCCTATCTCAGCCGTCCATCACTCAGGTCACCACTAGTCCTCCCACTACCACTCGGGAAAGGCCCTCACTCTCTCTAAATCACTCTTCAACTTTAGATGATCACAGAGTGGTGTTGTCCCCTGTTGGCGTGTCTCCACCTTCCAGACTCCCGACTCAGAACGTGAGAGACACTAAGGGTTCACCCGTCACTCAGCCAACCAATCCGATTTTATCTATTCCTCACTCTGAGAGATCCCCATGCAACCTACTATAATCACCTTCAACGACTGATCCCTCTTCCTTCATCCCTCTCCCCACGCCTCTTACTTTGTTGGTGAGTGGGCAAGTGCCCCCCCCCCCCCCACCAACCATGATCGGTCAAACCCAATCCTTCTAGTCTTGACCGTGTACGACCCTCAGCTCCCTTCGCCCGTTCGCTTTCCCAACACACACTTTACCCCTTTAAGACTTGGTTATGCGCCTGGACAATATATCTCTCCAGCTGCACCTCCTCACTATTGAACTACATGACCTGAAAGCTCTCTCAAATGATCTTTTCCGCGTGTTCAGCTCCTTCCTCTGTGCTGCGAACCTGTCCAGAGCCTCCCCTAGCATGAGTGAATGCATGGGCCAGTTTTTAGCCCCCTGTCTTGCAAACCATTCCCTTAGCTATCGCACCCTCCTGCCCCGGAGGATGTGAGACCTTACTGGCTCCCAATGATCTCAACGAGTTCATACTTTAATCCACTGGGTCCAATTCAACATGATCCCGATGAGCAAAATACAAACCATCCATTCCAACCTGTACAGAGAACCTCCTCACAATCCTAGTCATCAATAAAGACAACCTCAAGAGAGTGAACGTCACCCACTCTCCGTCTCAAACTAATCCACCACGTCCTAAATGTGTACTACTCAATTGTAGGTCAGCCAATAAACATGCCACCGACATCTTCGACCTCATCCAACACAATGATTTAGACATTATTATCCTACAACTCGGCCATCTACAACATCATGGACAACTTCGCACTGCTCCAACAAAACAATATCTCATCAAAAATATCCAAACCATGGTACAACGACAATTTAAATACGAAACGCCGCAACCTTAGGACAGCCAAATGTTCCTGAAGATCCAATCCCTCAGTGGAGCAACTAAAACTCCTTAGAAATGTTAGAAATTTTTCTGATAAAAAATCAAGAGCGCCAAGGCAGATTACTTCAGACACCAACTTGACCAAGCTGCAAACCGCCCCAAAAAACTTTTCGAGTTGGTGAAGCAGCAATCAGTAGTAGGCCCAAACAGCTCTGACTACGGAGGTAGCCCACCTTCTTGCGATGATCTTGCTGCTTTCTTCACTGAGAAATCAAGGCTCATCACCATTAAACTCGCTACTAAGAAGGCGCTATTGCCATTCCCTGGGTCGGCACCACCCCCTGACCTCTCAGAAAAGCACAAACTAATCAGCCTTAACACCAAGAACAATGCGACATGGGGCACCTTTACCCCATTCTCTGAAAAAGACATCAACAAGATTCTTCCGAACATCAATCCTTCTAACCACTTCAGTGACTCGCAGCCACCGGCCATCTTCAAAGAAATCAAGAATGTGCTCATCGCCACCTGGACAAGGATTGTAAACGCTTCTCTGTCACAAAGCACGATCCCAGACTGCCTAAAAGCAGCGCAGGTGTCACCCATTCTAAAAAAACCTAGCACAGATAAAACTGACCTCAATAATTTCCGCCCTATCTCCAACATCCCCACATTAGCCAAACTACTTGAAAAATGTGTACAATCCCAACTCTGTGCTCACATAGAGAATTTCCAACTCCTAGACCAACATCAATTCGGCTTCCGGAAGGGGCACAGTATCGAATTGGCTCTCGCGTACTTGATGGATGACATCTTAAAAATGCTTGACCAAAATGCTCCCTGCCTCCTAATACTCCTTTACCTTTCTTCCGCTTTCAACACAGTTAATCACAACAACCTCCTATCCATTCTGAAGAACAGGATGGGTTTCTCAGGTCGGGTGTTACAATGGTTCTCGTCCTTCCTCCACAACAGATCACAAAGAGTCTAGGCAAACCACTCCCTCTCCCGTACTCATAGGGGTCCCCCAGGGTCCAGCCTATCCCCTATCCTCTTCAACCTTTTCTTGGAACCATTCGCTAACTCATTAAACTCCACTAACATTCTCTTTCATATGTACGCGGATGACACACAACTTTATTTGAAAATCTCAGCCACGGACAACATCATCTCACTCAACACTACCGTAATTACTGAGCAACATTTGTTAACAGGGAACCATCTACTGCTCAACACCTCCAAAACTGAATTCCTTTTCATCTCCCCCCCAAACCACATCCCCAAGCTAGACCCTTGGCTGAATCACCTCACTGCCTTGAATTGCACCACTCTCATTATAGACTCAGCCAAATCTCTCGGAATCACCCTGGACAAACACCTAAATATGAAAAATCATATTAGCAATGTGTGTAAGGGAGCTAATCTCTTGATGAGGACACTCAGAAACATCAAGCAATTCCTTCCACAAAAGGACTTCAAGCAGGTGGAACAAGCACTGGTCCCGCCGAGGCTGGACTACGGCACCGCTACGCTCTGTGGCCTTCTCAAATACAGTCTGGCTCCTCTAAGGGCATCACTGAACGCTGCGATCAGATTGGTCACTGGTACCAAACGAAGTGAGCACATATCCCCAATCCTAAAATCTCTTAAATGGCTGCCCTATAAACCTCGAATTCAGTTAAAGATTGCCGTTCTGGCGCACAAAGCCCTGCATTTCAAAACTCCCAGGTACCTTGCCCAAATCCTCGAATTATCCTGTGGTGGGAGAGCCTCAAGAAGCGCTAACACTCTCCTCCTGAAACCACCCATCCTTAGCAGAAAGAGAACTGGTCTCCAAGCCTTCTCTGGCGCTGCCCCAAGGATTTGGAACTCTCTTCCACCGGAAGTACCAGACCTACGGCTTTCAAACTGGAAGCCAAAAGGTTCTTAATGAACACATTTTTACCTTAACTTAGGCCAGGATCAAAATCATTGTTCCTACAACCATTGTACCCTCAGTGATGCTGCTCTTCTTTACCGCATTGTGTGTCCCCCTTCGTAGCCCGTTATATTCATGCTTATCGTATTACTCTCTTTGATTCTCTTGTTTGGGAAACAAGTGAGTATTCCTGTTGTGTATTTCTACTTAATGTTGATATTGGATCTATGCTCTTCTTTTCCACCTTGTGTACCCCCTTCGTAGTCTGCTACATACCCGCTTATGTGATCTATTGTTCTTTGTCAAGTTGACCACTCACAGACCGGTAGTGGCTGGCGGGAACTGAAAATCCACCAATACCACTTGGGCTTACATCACGGACTGTTGTTGGCTGCTGATAAATGTAAGGGATACACATTTTCAATAAATGTGAACTTCCTGGGGGATGATTTGGTGTCATTTACGTTGGCTTCTAGCAAGTTTGAAGGTCATAGATTGATGGGCCTTTTCACATGTCCTTTTGCTTACGATTTAGATAAATACACATGGGCAGGGCCCATTGCAGTAGTCAGCATGGAAATTAGAGGCAGGCCTAGGGAAAACAAACTCCTCTTGGGCCTGCAAAATACAGCCCAACCTCTGGCCTTGCTGGAGGGGTAAGGTGAGAGGCGGAAATATATCCTTTCAGGCAATGACAGAAGAGGGTGAAATATGCAGCACCCTTTTCATGGGGTGGGCTTAGCTTTGCAGGCTTATACTTTATTTCATCTATACTTTGTTTAGTTTGGAAGGGACGATTGGCCATTTTCGGAAATGCCCTTGTCCATTATTTGTTCCCGCTCCCTCTGAGCCGGGTGTAACAGATTGTGCCCTTCCCTAGAAGCATTGCGCCAAGCCGTCATGTTCTGCTGCAAAGCTGAAGCAATTTGTCACAGATTTGAATACTGGAACATTCGCTAATGTGTTCTTTCATTTGGCTTAGAGATCCAGGTGTATTCCTCAGGTCAAAGATCCTTTCCTAACAAGATAGCTCCTTGAGGCAGGTGCCTGCTGCAAACCCCACCTGTAATGTTCAGAGCATAAGTAATTTCAATTCAAAAGACTTCATTCGGTTATATCAAGTAAATAACCATAAAAGTTCATAAGTTCACTGCTTATAAAACATTCCAAATATTTACAGGGTTGGCTCAAAAGATAATAAATACAAATAGATAATCATCAGAGGCTCATACAAGTAACAATAATTAAATTCTTATTGAATTTCGAGTATAAAATACATTATTAAGAAAAGCTGAAACAGATGCCACAGTAAATATATCATCAAACTTCAGTATTGCTAAAAAAGCTGGTCGACATTGTCTCTGAGCACAAGTAGCTAGCTCATTCTTTCACTCTTTGAGTGTGATAAAATTAGTACCAGGAAGTTACATCACAATTAACAGCTTTTACTAAGCATCAAGAAAAAGTATGATTGTACTGGGTGTACTATGCACAGTGATTAGTGTTATGATTCCTCAAGACCTGCACAACATCACATATGTTGTGCATTCAGGACACATGTTATATGTTCCACCTACCCGGTAGAGGTAACAACAAATCTTACACAATTTTAAACATTACTGGTCAAGAGGGCGAGTAGTGGTAGCAACAAGACACCTGCAGCAGTGAGTGCCACTATGCGGCAAGGAGATAAGGGAAAAAGGACTGGCAGGTCCGCTGGGTGCCGGCCACATGGCCACTTGCAGGTTGTTTATGGTGATTCCTAAGGGCATAGGAGGGGTCATGGCAAAGTAAACCTGGACCGATTCACCTACTGGGGGGAGGGGGGGAGGTTCTGTGATTCTCGAACCAGACTCCACTTTGTTAGAGTTGTTCGTGCCGCCATTTTGTGTTGCCCTCACGTAGGCCCGTGGAGGTAACGGAACGAACAAAGTTGCATGGGCTTCGTTGTTCATGTACGCATTAACTAGACCTTTTCTGACTTGGGAGTGAACTGCAGGACGCTGACCCCGACACCTGAAACTGACCCTTTGCGAAGCCAATTTCCCTGGCCGATCGTTGTTTGTGATTGCCTATCAATGGTAAACAAAAAAAGAGTGTCATATGGTTTCAACGGAACCACACGAAGGAGCAACGAAAGGGAGGACGGCCTCACTCAGGACGTTTTAGGAAAGCCCTCGATCACCACCTGGTGGTGACATGCTTCATCATTGGGCCCCACTGAAGAGGTCGAGTGCCTATTCAGTGTGCTTCAACGCCAGATCTACTGCGGAGCAGGATATGTAAGTTCAAGGCGTGCAGTGAAAAATAAACTAAATAGTGGTGAGGGGATTAAAAATGTCTTTAGTGTATCAAAAATGATTTATTAGGTGATTGTAGGAGAGTAGGGTCTGCAATCCTATGGTCACCCCAGATTTTTGCTTTTTGCTTCACTGGTTTACGACTTTCCTTGGCCGTGGGCCTGCTAATCAGACCCACAGCCTAGCTGTTCTCTCTCTAAATTGACATCCATGTACCTTAGGTGCATTTACCAATTGGTATTGGATCACTCTTGTAAGTCCTTGTACAGTGTACCATAGGTACCCAGGGCATAAGTGAACCCAAGGCCTACCAGGGGTTGCAGCATGTATTATGCCACCCCTGGTTGGCCATCCAAATCTGACACAACTGGCTGATCAATCAGCTGGGGCAAGGTGGTGTAATCACTCTTTGCTTTAGATATAGTATCTCTATATCTAACCCTAAAATGGACACATATACTCCTATAAGTCACTCCTATGGCAGGCCTTAACAATACTGGAGGCAGAGTGCTTGGAATTATTTGAGATAGGACTCTGGCATGAGCTGAGCCTGTCTGCAGCTTTCGGAACCAAGTCCTTTAGCTGTTTCCATGATAATGCTATACCATATACTCTTAAGTGCATTATAATCCTCGCGGTTATTGCTAACTTTGGTATAGCATTATCAAAACATGTCGAGTCAGGTGTCATACGAATTGGAATACTGCCCCCTCGCCAATTCTGGCGACGGCGGTAGCATTCCACCCTTTTAGAGGGACACGACATGTACCTAACTGTGAACCCCGGTTAAAGTTAACTCGAGCCTCAGCATCACAAAATGGATGCTGCCACCACAGACACAAGTCTGACCTCGTGTTGCTGGGAGCCCTTCCAGCGAGGGAGGCTTGGATAAAGGGTTTCTTGCCTTGGGAGGTGCTAGCACCAACCCAGACAGGGTTTTGTGTATTAGGTAGGACAGGGCTGAAAGGAATGAGACATACCTGGGTGTGAGACCTGGGGTCACCAGCTCTTAAGGGGGTAGCATGGCGCGAGCAGCAAGGCAGCCAGGGGCTTGTGTGTAAAGCAGCTACTTGACACACACATCCAATGAAACACACAGTGGCTACAATAATGGAGACCGCACCAGTAGTTGTATTTGAAAGAATCAAGATCTTTTATATAGGCTTTCAAATAGAGCGTTGCATTATTAATTCATCAGCATTTCATTGAGACATTTCATGAATCACGTTCAGGTTACATTTCCTATAAATGGATGAACATTTCATTAGAATATTAACCAGCTCATCTAGCAGTGGAACACTAGCTAACCCCGCCTGTCGTATCAAACTCTCTGACAGGCAACGGGGTAACTGTATTAACCTGGAGGATCCTACAAGAAGCGACTATAGTAATGCGTTTAAATATCACATCAAACCTTTCATGGATGCTTCTCCTTAAAGGGTAATAACACATATCGGCAAGTACTTATCAGTCCAACAAGGAACTCCAAAGAACACAACCTTTAATCATTTGTGACAAGCCTTTCTTCTTGTGAATTCCGGTCGGCTTGCGACCTAGATCAGATCATCAGAATACTATGGAAGCCCACCTCTGCAAGAAAATTCAGTACAGTGAAGTGAATCTCCCTCTCATTCCAGGCTTGTAAATATGGTGCACTATGAACAATTCAGGCTTGTAAATACGGTGCACTATAACATTTCAGGCTTGTAAATACGGTGCACGCTAAACATTTCAGGCTTGTAAATACGGTGCACGCTAAACACTGCAGGCTTCAAACTCCATTCTAGTGAGGCACATTCGAAGGGGAAAGGGGCCAACAGGGCCCAGTGTCAGAGAACCCCGGGGGAGGGGCGACCTCGGGCCTCTCCCGGCCTACCGCCCTCCTCCCCAGGGGGTTACCTCACTTCTTCGGCCCTCCGGGGCCCTTGCGTCGGTTTTAAAGGAGGAGAGGGGGTTCCAACCCTATTGTGGCCTCACTCGTCCCAGCGCGGTGCAGGCTCAGCTTCAGGGCACCGGCGCTGGGGACAAGGCAGGGGCAGGGGCTGCTGTCATCAATCGCGTGCTTCGCCTCGAGGGCTCGCCGGCCAGAACCAATGGCAGCGCGGCGCTCGGGGGTGGCGGGAAGGAGCTCCCCTGTCACATGGGGTGCGTGCTGACTTCTGGCCTACCGCGGCCTGGCTCACTTGAGGCGGCGGCCCTCTCCTGGCGTACGGGGGCCGCCGAGGGGGCAATCACAGCGCTGGACACCGCGCGGAGGCAGGCGGCCACAGGACAGGCCGGAGGCACCTCTGAGGTGTCGCGTGGACGCCGCCGATGCCGCGATGGTAACGCGGTCTCCTCAGGTGCCTCGGGGGCTAGACACAGCGCTTGACACCGAAGCAGGTGAGCGCGTGGGGGCAACTGCGGCGCCTCACAGGGCAGGATGATTCTTGAGGAGAAAAGCGCCTCAGGATCACAGCGCTTGAACCACGGGGGCACAATTAGCTCAGGGCAGGCAGTCTTAAATACAGTGCTGGTCAGGGGGAGCAGAATATAGCGCTTTCCACACAGTTTAGCAAGGATAGCAGGGCAGTTCAGTCAAGGGGAGGTAGGACAAGGTGTGCCCAGTTGAAGGCAGGGGATGCGCAGGGCAGGCACAAGTCCAGTACCTGGTCGAATACCCCAGCAGTCTCTGGTCAAGGAAAAGTAGACTTCTTGGCGCTTGGATGGTTCTGCGCCCTTAGTTGCTGGTTACTTGAAGTTGCTGAGAGGGGGGGGGTTCTGAGTTGAAGGCTTGAAGAATTTTCCTCAGTCACTGTAGATGGACCCTGGGGTTCCCTACCACTGGGCCAGATCGGGGGGCTAGCTTAGGACACCTCACCCAGCTTAAGAGGCAGCACCTAAATCCTGTCACTCCCAGTAGCATAGGTTCCTCACTAGGCCCTCCCGCCTAAAACTCCTGTGTGGGTTCCCCAGGTCAGTGATGCCCCAACTGACTAGAAAGTTTCCCTCCTTTTCCTTATATAGTGTCAGTTGGCAGTTGGCAGTGGCAGTTGGTGCCTCCCCTATTCTGGAAGGTTCTAGGAGCATCCCTCATTCTAGCTATGGGTTTGTTTAAGGGTTCCAGCCAGTCCCTGGCTACTAGAGTGCACCTAATCAGACCACGCTGCAGTAGCAGGGGCCAGTGGCAGCCATCTTGAAGGTAGAGCACCTGTACCTAACATTGATTTTAATAATACACAGGGCATTACAACCTCGCAGGGCCTATACAATTACATTATAAAAGGGGGGACATCCTGAATTAGGGGAAGCAAAAAGCAAAACATTTCTGTGAAAAGGGCCAAGTCCAAAACAACTCCCCCCCAGCCAAAAGCCAGGGTAGACCAAGCATCACCTTGATGGTCTTCCCTGCTTGGGGCGGAAAAAGGTGGATGCCGGCCCGTTACTTCCATGGCATCTGCCAGCTCTTCACCATTCAAACCACCCCACTGGTGTTCCCTAGTGGGATGTGGCCAGGACTGGCCTCTAGACAGTCCAAAAGTCTCTGGCCCTAACTCTCTCTCAGAGTGGGGGGGCAGTAGCCCCAGGCCCATAGTATCATTTGACCACTCTCCCTCTCCTCCTTGCAGCTCCAAGCTGCCACTGGTCTTTCCACCTGGAGTCCGAACCCTCAGGCTGACCAGCCACCAGGGGCGAGGCTCTCCTCCCCCTAACTTCCCTTCTGGGGTTCCACCCTTTCCTCCTAAGCGGGACACCCTCAGAACACCACTCACTCCCCAACCTAGAGTCCAGACCCTTAGGTTGAACTGGTGACAGGGGCGAGTCCTCCCTCCCCCTGCACCCCCTCCCAGAGTTCCGCACCCTCCCACCGGGAGAAGTACCCTTGGAAGTCAAACTGGTAGGGACCTGAATTACAGGTACCCCACCCTCCAGGTCAGGCAACTCCTGAACCTGAAACCTCAGTCCAGGATCTAAACCCTGCGACTGGTCAGAACCCTGAACCACTGGAGCTCCGGTTACTGATGCTCCGGGTTCTTCTGGCACGAGGGGATCCCTTTTACTGAAAGACACAACAGGACAGCCTAGGCTACCAACCTGGGTTCACTTACCAAACTCTCCAGGCCCTATGACTGCGGTTGGGGCACCTCAGGACACCTCCCCGTCTCACTCCCTCCTGTAGGTGGGATGTAAGGCCCTACAACCCTCTCACTTTCCTGGGACCTAGCTGGGCTTCTCCTCACCTCTCCCGCCTCGCTGGGTCGGAAGATCCCTGCATCACTCCTTTCAGGATCACTCCCCCGAACCTCGGGTAGACTGCCACCATTAGGAGTTCCTGACGCATTCAATTGTAAAGCTTTCAGCTCCAACTCCTTGAGCTGAAGCTTGTGTGCCATCTTCCTTTCCTCCATTTCAAATCTCTCTTTTTCCAAAGCAAACTCCCTATCTTTCCTTTCTCTCGCCCTCTCGTGCTCTAGCTTAGCAAGCTCCAATCTCAATCGCCTCTCCTCCCTCCTGTCCTCATACACCTTGGACGACACACTCCTCCTAGATACACTACTGCCTGTCTTGGAACGTCTTCCTGACGACACATTTCCTGACATGTCAATGTTGAGTAAGCCTGGGTCTTCCTGAGTGTCCGCCTCCCCGTGTGTGACCTGTTCCCCATCCTCTTCCTCCTCTCCTGGGTGGGCCCTAACCCATGCCCTCAAGGCGGCCCGGAGCTCCTCTTTAACAGCTCTCAGCCCCACAGGCACCCCCATCCCCTGACAAAACTCCCTTAACTGCACTACCGTTTCCTTATCAAGGTCAGCCAGCTGGAACTCCATTCTGTCAGGTGAGAACCTAGATATCCTGGAAGAAAAAATTCTAGGATGTGGGCAACAATCCCGGTTCAACACACTTTGTTGCAGGCTAAACAGTGGTGAGCAATTGGGTTTGCTTGAAGCACGATAGGTGTCCAATTAATTGCAGCACACCCTGTCCCACTGGAGGGTGTCAAGTAGCTACAGGTCCTGGATCCCGCCGCTCCGCCACCAATGTGAGACCTGGGGTTACAAGCCCTCAAGGGGGTAGCATGGCGCGAGCAGCAAGGCAGCCAGGGGCTTGTGTGTAAAGCAGCTACTTAACGCACACATCCAATGTAAGACACAGTGGCGCAATAATGGAGACCACACCAGTAGTTGTATTTGAAAGAATCAAGATCTTTTATATAGGCTTTCAAATAGAGCGTTGCATTATTAATTCATCAGCATTTCATTGAGACATTTCATGAATCACGTTCAGGTTACATTTCCCATAAATGGATGAGCATTTCATTAGAATATTAACCAGCTCATCTAGCAGTGAAACACTAGCTAACCCCGCCTGTCGTATCAAACTCTCTGACTGGCAACGGGGTAACTGTAGTAACCTGGAGGATCCTACAAGAAGCGACTATAGTAATACGTTTAAATATCACATCAAACCTTTCATGGATGCTTCTCCTTAAAGGTAATAACACATATCGGCAAGTACTTATCAGTCCAACAAGGAACTCCAAAGAACACAACCTTTAGTTATTTGTGACAAGCTTTTCTTCTTATGAATTCCGGTCGGCTTGCGACCTAGATCAGATCATCAGAATACTATGGAAGCCCACCTCTGCAAGAAAATTCAGTACAGTGAAGTGAATCTCCCTCTCATTCCAGGCTTGTAAATATGGTGCACTATGAACAATTCAGGCTTGTAAATATGGTGCACTATAACATTTCAGGCTTGTAAATACGGTGCACGCTAAACAATTCAGGCTTGTAAATATGGTGCACGCTAAACACTGCAGGCTTCAAACTCCATTCTAGTGAGGCACATTCGAAGGGGAAAGGGGCCAACAGGGCCCAGTCTCAGAGAACCCCGGGGGAGGGGCGACCTCGGGCCTCCCCCGGCCTACCGCCCTCTTCCCCAGGGGGTTACCTCACTTCTTCGGCCCTCGGGGCCCTTTCGTCGGTTTTAAAGGAGGAGAGGGGGTTCCAACCCTCTCGTGGCCTCACTTGTCCCAGCGCGGTGCAGGCTCAGCTTCAGGGCACCGGCGCTGGGGACGAGGCAGGGGCAGGGGCTGCTGTCACCAATCGCGTGCTTCGCCTCGAGGGCTCGCCGGCCAGAACCAATGGCAACGCGGCGCTCGGGGGTGAGGCGAAGGAGCTCCCCTGTCACATGGGGTGCGTGCTGACTTCGGGCCTACCGCGGCCTGGCTCACTTGAGGCGGCGGCCCTCTCCTGGCGTACGGGGGCTGCCGAGGGGGCAATCACAGCGCTGGACACCGCGCGGAGGCAGGCGGCGGCAGGACAGGCCGGAGGCACCTCGGAGGTGTCGCGTGGGCGGCTCCGATGCCGTAAGGGTGACGCAGTCTCCTCAGGCACCTCGGGGGCTAGACACAGTGCTTGACACCAAAGCAGGTGAGCGCGTGGGGGCAACTGCGGCGCCTCACAGGGCAGGATGATTCTTGAGGAGAAAAGCGCCTCAGGATCACAGCGCTTGAACCACGGGGGCACAATTAGCTCAGGGCAGGCAGTCTTAAATACAGCGCTGGTCAGGGGGAGCAGAATATAGTGCTTTCCACACAGTTTGATTCAGAAAAGGGGGTGGTGATGAACAGAGTGTCTGAATTAAGCAGACCACTCTTACCCAGTCCGAAGATCAGGGCTTGATCCATCACCGTTTTTCAGCTCACTGCACCATCCCAGCTCAGAACTTGGCTATATGCAAATTAGTCTGACCCTGGCCCAGTGCATCATGGGAACAGGGCAGACCAAACTGCCAAGCCAATTCTTATACTGGGAAGGAAACAAGCTACCGGGGACCGGTTTCTGGCATTTCAGCCGTCTTCGGCCCGGCTTGCTTGAATCCTGATGGTGCAATGAGCTAGGGACTCACATCTGAGTATAACCTTCCACGCTTATGGTGGACAAAAATGATTCAGAAAAGGGGGTGGTGATGAACAGAGTGTCTGAATTAAGCAGACCACTCTTACCCAGTACAAAGATCAGGGCTTGATCCATCACCGTTTTTCAGCTCACTGCACCATCCCAGCTCAGAACTTGGCTAAATGCAAATTAGTCTGACCCTGGCCCAGTGCATCATGGGAACAGGGCAGACCAAACTACCAAGCCAATTCTTATACTGGGAAGGAAACAAGCTACCGGGGACCGGTTTCTGGCATTTCAGCCGTCTTCAGCCCGGCTTGCTTGAATCCTGATGGTGCAATGAGCTAGGGACACACATCTGAGTATACCCTTCCACGCTTATGGTGGACAAAAATGATTCAGAAAAGGGATGGTGATGAACAGAGTGTCTGAATTAAGCAGACCACTCTTACCCAGTCCAAAGATCAGGGCTTGATCCATCACCGTTTTTCAGCTCACTGCACCATCCCAGCTCAGAACTTGGCTATATGCAAATTAGTCTGACCCTGGCCCAGTGCATCATGGGAACAGGGCAGACCAAACTACCAAGCCAATTCTTATACTGGGAAGGAAACAAGCTACCGGGGACCGGTTTCTGGCATTTCAGCCGTCTTCGGCCCGGCTTGCTTGAATCCTGATGGTGCAATGAGCTAGGGACTCACATCTGAGTATACTCTTCCACGCTTATGGTGGACAAAAATGATTCAGAAAAGGGGGTGGTGATGAACAGAGTGTCTGAATTAAGCAGACCACTCTTACCCAGTCCAAAGATCAGGGCTTGATCCATCACCGTTTTTCAGCTCGCTGCACCATCCCAGCTCAGAACTTGGCTATATCCACACAGTTTAGCAAGGATAGCAGAGCAGTTCAGTCAGGGGGAGACAGGTAGGGCAAGGTGGGCCCAGTTGAAGGCAGGGGATGCGCAGGGCAGCACAAGTCCAGTACCTGGTCGATCACCCCAGCAGTCTCTGGTCAAGGAAAAGTAGACTTCTTGGCGCTTGGATGGTTCTGCGCCCTTAGTTGCTGGTTACTTGAAGTTGCTGAGAGGGGGGGGGGGTTCTGAGTTGAAGGCTTGAAGAGTTTTTCCTCAGTCACTGCAGATGGACCCCGGGGTTCCCTACCACTGGGCCAGATCAGGGGGGCTAGCTTAGGACACCTCACCCAGCTTAAGAGGCAGCACCTAAATCCTGTCACTCCCAGTAGCATAGGTTCCTCACTAGGCCCTCCCGCCTAAAACTCCTGTGTGGGTTCCCCAGGTCAGTGATGCCCCAACTGACTAGAAAGTTTCCCTCCTTTTCCTTATATAGTGTCAGTTGGCAGTTGGCAGTGGCAGTTGGTGCCTCCCCTATTCTGGAAGGTTCTAGGAGCTTCCCTCATTCTAGCTATGGGCAGGCTGGCAGGCTGGTATGGCAACATTGTTTAAGGGTTCCAGCCAGCTCCTGGCTACTAGAGTGTGCCTACAAAGATCGCGCTGCAGTAGCAGGGGTCAGTGGCAGCCATGTTGAAGGTAGAGCACCTGTACCTAACATTGATTTTAATAATACACAGGGCATTACAACCTCGCAGGGCCTATACAATTACATTATAAAAGGGGGACATCCTGAATTAGGGGAAGCAAAAAGCAAAACATTTCTGTGAAAAGGGCCAAGTCCAACACTGGGGCACACAAGGTGCCCTGTACATACACCGGTTCAAACCAGTTGCTGGGGCACTCCAGCCCCAGCTCTGGCGCGAGACCGGACAAAGGATAGGGGGTGTAACCACCCCCCTTCCTGGTCCCACCCATGGGAGGGACCTAGTGATAGTGCAGCCCCCTTTAGCAGGATAAAGGTAGGAGCTGGTCCCATTCCAAATCAGATTAATCCTGAACTGAAATTCTACAAGAAGAAACTCAAGAATCAATAATGTTACCTAATTTGTGATCAGACTGCCAACTACAAACCCCGCATAGACTGTTCGCTGATGACATGTTACTAAAAAGTTACTGTTAATTTATTTGTGTAAACGACAAATCAATAATGTTACTTAAAATGTGATCTGACGGCCAATCACAAACCCCGCATAGACGGTAGGGTTTTCTTCCTCCCCCCTTCACATTTTTCCTAACGACCTTATGAGCGACATGATATTGGTTAGAAGGCGGTCTGTTTTATTCAAATTGCACCCCTTTTCGTCAAAAAATGTTATAATTAATGGTGAGACTCACATCGGAACAGGTTACTTAATACCCATAACTTATACTCGAAGTGCAAACCCTGTACACACTTCCTCTACTCTCAGGCTATTTCGCACATTACTGTTTGGTTAATTACAACACATTTGAGATAAGATAATATATTTATCCCGAATAAGCTGTTTATCTTTAAGCGAACACCGATAGCCTCAAAGCACCAGATAATGATAAATACAACTGAAACAATTTATTTAGACACAAACTACCTCATTTTTATTTCTCACTCCCGACAAATAGCAGCTACCCTGATCACAAAAATACCTATCATTTTCAATCCAAATGCCAAAAAAAGAAAAAATGTTTCCATCTTTTCACAAATCTCGACCTGTAGTAATGCTCAAATTTGCAAACTACTAAAAAATGTTTATAAAATGACCACACTATTTTCGTCTTCACCTATTCTTTCCTGGGACCTTTACCCCTTTTACACGCCGCACTTTCATTTTGAATTTCAGGTGTCACCACACATTGAATTGTATTGTTTCTTAATCCGTATAACAGTACCCCTGTTCCTTTTTTGAGTTACTACTGCCAAATCATTAAAGTGCTGACAAATGTTCTGTACCCCCTCCCCTTTTTTCCTTCATCTTAATAACAAGTGTCTATGCATATTCTGTATCGCCGTGTTCGAAAAAATTATTACAACAGGTTTTTTTGTTCTCACCCACTTAGGGATTTTGGTTACTAAATTCCACTCACAAAATGTCACAATTTATGCTCTTGTATTTTCACTTTCCCCACATTTCGGTTCCCATACACACACAAACCCCCCCCCCCCTTTCCACAGACCACTGGCTCTGCCTCGGCAATCCTTCTATCCCTCTTCCTTCACCTCTCCCATGTGTTCTGTCATCTATTTGTGCCAGTACTCACTTCCCCTCCTTTTGTCTCACCCCCAGCCCTGAAGAGTCACGGGTTAACTCCTTGCTTGACGAAACACGTGTCGGCTGGTTTCATGTTCTAAATATATATATCAAAAAATAAAAAACGACACAAAAAGAACACATCCGTGGTACTTCTTTCTCAACATTTGTTGGTGATGACTCATATCACATTGAATTGTTGTGTGCATTGGCTTTCTGCTTACAAGTAACCACAGGGAAGGATCTCTGACATCCCTGTTCCTCAGAGTTTAGGGTTTTTCTCTGACCCACTTGCACCAACTATAAACGAACATAGCTTTTGACTGATCCACTACCTGTTGAGCGCCATAGTATTTCTGAAAATAAACAAACCCATCGCAGAACCTCATGCGCTTGAACAGCTTGCTGGAAAAACTGCGGCACTCCACTGAGATAATTTGGTTGGGGGTCCCAGGCATGATCTGGAGCAGCTTGCTGTAGAAGCTGCGGCACAGACTGGGGGGTGGGGGGGTATCCCCTCCCAACAGTTTGGTCATACACCGGGGAGGCATGATTCTACTTTCCCGGGTAGGAGGGCACTGCGGCCAGTAATGAAATCCTCCTTGTGTAAGTTAGGCAACCCATGGTGGGCATGGGTTGGGTGGGGGGTACTCTCCCCCTAATGTGTTGGTGATTCACCTGGGAGGGAATGATCTGGGTCCTCTGGGTAGAAGGGCCCTGCTGCAAGAAATGAGGGCCACAATGTGTGTGTTGAGCAACAAACTGGGGACCTGAGAATTATGGTGGTCTGAAATAACCCCCCGTCAGGTGTGGCAGGGGCCGTGTTCAGGGGAAGCCATGGAGACCTCACGAGGAGGGTGAGCAGCACCATGCGTAAATTCACTGAACAAAGGGGCTTTGGTTTCATCCGGCATGGGTTACTGCTCGCCAAGTGCACAGGGTGTTGGATGAAGATGGGGTACACCTGTCCAGAGTGGGAATGGACCTATTCTTGCTTGATCTGATGAGGCCTTGAAATGAGCAGGGTGTAGGTAACTAAGCCTATTATGGTGGGGTCCCTGGGGTGACAGTGGCCACACCCAGAGCTGTGGCGGAGTTACAGGGCGGTCCAGAGGCTGTAAGGGACAGAGGGGTACCCTCTGCATGAGCACAACAAGGGTGCAAAGACCAAATATCCCCAGGGAGGTCTCGCATTGCACCCTGGAGGAGCGGCGGCACCCCGTTAGTCCTCCCGGTGGTTGTGGACCTGAGCAACCGGGGGTTGCCTACAACGGTCCGCCCCCACCTTAGCTGGGGGGGCTTGAGTAAGGGGGTGGACTGGCAGTCCGGTGGTGGGAGGGGCAAGACCCCCCCAAATCTAACAAACACTGGTTGGCTAGGGCCACGGTGTAATTTGACTCATCAGGCAGGCAGGCGGCGAGGGGCTGCCTGCCCTGGGATCGCCCGTGAGATAACCCACCAATGTTGGCATATTTGTAATGCAAATAAACCTGCAGCAATTTTTGCCACAAAAAAGGTGTCTTGTCTGTTTCTTCAGGATCCTGCTGTGGGAGGGTGCACTAATAGCTACTACACCCCCTCTGAGGGGGTCTGTGTCCTAGAGCGGTGAAACCCTCTCCCTTTGTGTCACACAGAACCTGTGTCTGGTGGTTGGAGGGCCCCTGTCTGTAGGTCTGTCTCCACACACCCTCGGAGGCGGTCTGAGACTGTGAGGGGTGAGGCCCTGCCTGTCTCTGTGTCACACAGACCCTCTGGGCATGTCTGGTGGTGGAGGGCCCCTATCTGTAGGTCTGTCTCAACACACCCTCGGAGGCGGTCTGAGACTGTGAGGGGTGACACCCTGCCTGTCTCTGTGTCACACAGACTGTTAGACGGGGACCCGGAGGGTCGGCCGAGGACAGGGGGAGAGGCCTCCGGTGAGGGCCGTCTCCTGCGATCGTACAGACGAGTAACTTCCCCCCCACAGATGGACACCACACAAGGATGAGGTCAACACTCTTTATATACCACTCTTGAAGCAAGGTTATCAGCGATACAGGGAGGTCAGGACACGAGGGTCCTCTTAATTCTAGTCTCTGAAGGGGAAAGGGTAGCGGGACAGTCTTGGTATCGGTCTGGTACGGCGGTGGCAATCCTCGAGCTCGGAGTTCTGGAAGGTCGGGCCGCGGCAGCTCCAGCAGGCTAGGATGATAAGTCTTACTTGAGAAGGGCCGCGGCAGCGCCAGCAGGCAAGGGCGATGGTTCACACAAGGATGGGCCCCGGCAGCGCCAGCAGGTCGCGACGAAGGTGTAGGTTGCAGAGGGCCGCGGCAGCGCCAGCAGGCAGGAACGATGGTTCGCAAGGATGGGCCGCGGCAGCGCCAGCAGGTCCCGACGAAGGTGTAGGTTGCAGAGGGCCGCGGCAGCGCCAGCAGGCAGGAACGATGATTCACAAGGCAGGGCTGCGGCAGCGCCAGCAGTCCGTCAAGGATGAGTTCTTCAAGGTGTCTCTCAACTCCAGGATACAACTGCCTTCCTGCTCTGGAGCTGCCCCAGTTATAGGTCTGGCCTCCTTTGATGTCCGGACCCTCGCACTTGGAGGTCGGGAGGTCCGGAATGAGGGAGTCCAGACACCCAGCAGGGGGGTGGAGCCAGCGCCCGGGGAGGCTGGGGGCGATCGGCACCTGGCGGGGGAGAGCCATCGACACTCCTCTCGCCCATTGACCTGCCAAGTGGTCTGTTCACCTCCTGGGTGGATGGTGGTGCCTCGATGTCGGGGCCTGGCCAGGCCCAGGGTTGGGGTCGAGCTGAGGCCACGCGGCCTCGTGGTGCAGTGTCCAAGATGGCGGCTGGGCCGGGGCAATGCTGCTGATGACGGCCCGGGCCGGCCGATGTCGGGGTGTTCGGGAGCAGGCGTCCCGCTGGGGACGGGTTGCGGGTTGCTTCTGGGGGTTGCCAGGGTGGTTCTTCTGGTGACACCGGGAGAGCCGGCGTTCGGGCCTTATTATGCGGGGAGGGAGCGGCCCCTTCACGAGGCCTGTCCAACACAGACCCTCTGGGCATGTCTGGTGGTGGAGGGCCCCTGTCAGTAGGTCTCTCTCCACACACCCTTGGAGGCGGTCTGAGACTGTGAGGGGTGAGACCCTGCCTGTCACTGTGTCACACAGACCCTCTATTGGCATGTCTGGTGGTGGAGGGCCCCTGTCTGTAGGTCTGTCTCCACACACCCTCTGAGGCGGTCTGAGACTGTGAGGGGTGAGACACCCTGCCTGTCTCTGTGTCACACAGACCCTCTATTGGCATGTCTGGTGGTGGAGGGCCCCTGTCTGTAGGTCTGTCTCCACACACCCTCGGAGGCGGTCTGAGACTGTGAGGGGTGAGACCCTGCCTGTCTCTGTGTCACACAGACCCTCTGCGCATGTCTGGTGGTGGAGGGCCCCTGTCTGTAGGTCTGTCTCCACACACCCTCGGAGGCGGTCTGAGACTGTGAGGGGTGAGACCCTGCCTGTCTCTGTGTCACACAGACCCTCTGGGCATGTCTGGTGGTGGAGGGCCCCTGTCTGTAGGTCTGTCTCCACACACCCTCGGAGGTGGTCTGAGGCTGTGAGGGGTGAGACCCTGCCTGTCTCTGTGTCACACAAACCCTCTGGGCATGTCTGGTGGTGGAGGGCACCTGTCTGTAGGTCTGTCTCAACACACCCTCGGAGGCAGTCTGAGACTGTGAGGGGTGACACCCTGCCTGTCTCTGTGTCACACAGACCCTCTGGGCATGTCTGGTGGTGGAGGGCCCCTGTCTGTAGGTCTGTCTCCTCTCCACACACCCTCGGAGGCAGTTTGAGACTGTGAGGGGTGAGACCCTGCCTGTCACTGTGTCACACAGACCCTCTGGGCATGTCTGGTGGTGGAGGGCCCCTGTCTGTAGGTCTGTCTCCACACACCCTCGGAGGCGGTCTGAGACTGAGGGGTGAGACCCTGCCTGTCTCTGTGTCACACAGACCCTCTATTGGCATGTCTGGTGGTGAAGGGCCCCTATCTGTAGGTCTGTCTCCACACACCCTCAGAGGCGGTCTGAGACTGTGAGGGGTGAGACCCTGCCTGTCTCTGTGTCACACAGACCCTCTATTGTCATGTCTGGTGGTGGAGGGCCCCTGTGTGTAGATCTGTCTCCACACACCCTCGGAGGCGGTCTGAGACTGAGGGGTGAGACCCTGCCTGTCTCTGTGTCACACAGACCCTCTGGGCATGTCTGGTGGTGGAGGGCCCATGTCTGTAGGTCTGTCTCCACACACCCTCGGAGGCGGTCTGAGACTGTGAAGGGTGAGACCCTGCCTGTCTCTGTGTCACACAGACCCTCTGGGCATGTCTGGTGGTGGAGGGCCCCTGTCTGTAGGTCTGTCTCCACACACCCTCAGAGGCGGTCTGAGACTGTTAGGGGTGAGGCCCTGCCTATCTCTGTGTCACACAGACCCTCTGGGCATGTCTGGTGGTGGAGGGGCCCTGTCTGTAGGTCTGTCTCCACACACCCTCGGAGGCGTTCTGAGACTGTGAGGGGTGAAACCCTGCCTGTCTTTGTGTCACACAGACCCTCTGGGCATGTTTGGTGGTAGAGGGCCCCTGTCTGTAGGTCTGTCTCCACACACCCTCGGAGGCGGTCTGAGACTGGGAGGGGTGAGACCCTGCCTGTCTCTGTGTCACACAGACCCTCTATTGGCATGTCTGGTGGTGGAGGGTCCCTGTCAGTAGGTCTGTCTCCACACACCCTCGGAGGCGGTCTGAGACTGGGAGGGGTGAAACCCTGCCTGTCTTTGTGTCACACAGACCCTCTGGGCATGTCTGGTGGTGGAGGGCCCCTGTCTGTAGGTCTGTCTCCACACACCCTCGGAGGTGGTCTGAGGCTGTGAGGGGTGAGACCCTGCCTGTCTCTGTGTCACACAAACCCTCTGGGCATGTCTGGTGGTGGAGGGCACCTGTCTGTAGGTCTGTCTCAACACACCCTCGGAGGCAGTCTGAGACTGTGAGGGGTGACACCCTGCCTGTCTCTGTGTCACACAGACCCTCTGGGCATGTCTGGTGGTGGAGGGCCCCTGTCTGTAGGTCTGTCTCCTCTCCACACACCCTCGGAGGCAGTTTGAGACTGTGAGGGGTGAGACCCTGCCTGTCACTGTGTCACACAGACCCTCTGGGCATGTCTGGTGGTGGAGGGCCCCTGTCTGTAGGTCTGTCTCCACACACCCTCGGAGGCGGTCTGAGACTGAGGGGTGAGACCCTGCCTGTCTCTGTGTCACACAGACCCTCTATTGGCATGTCTGGTGGTGAAGGGCCCCTATCTGTAGGTCTGTCTCCACACACCCTCAGAGGCGGTCTGAGACTGTGAGGGGTGAGACCCTGCCTGTCTCTGTGTCACACAGACCCTCTATTGTCATGTCTGGTGGTGGAGGGCCCCTGTGTGTAGATCTGTCTCCACACACCCTCGGAGGCGGTCTGAGACTGAGGGGTGAGACCCTGCCTGTCTCTGTGTCACACAGACCCTCTGGGCATGTCTGGTGGTGGAGGGCCCATGTCTGTAGGTCTGTCTCCACACACCCTCGGAGGCGGTCTGAGACTGTGAAGGGTGAGACCCTGCCTGTCTCTGTGTCACACAGACCCTCTGGGCATGTCTGGTGGTGGAGGGCCCCTGTCTGTAGGTCTGTCTCCACACACCCTCAGAGGCGGTCTGAGACTGTTAGGGGTGAGGCCCTGCCTATCTCTGTGTCACACAGACCCTCTGGGCATGTCTGGTGGTGGAGGGGCCCTGTCTGTAGGTCTGTCTCCACACACCCTCGGAGGCGTTCTGAGACTGTGAGGGGTGAAACCCTGCCTGTCTTTGTGTCACACAGACCCTCTGGGCATGTTTGGTGGTAGAGGGCCCCTGTCTGTAGGTCTGTCTCCACACACCCTCGGAGGCGGTCTGAGACTGGGAGGGGTGAGACCCTGCCTGTCTCTGTGTCACACAGACCCTCTATTGGCATGTCTGGTGGTGGAGGGTCCCTGTCAGTAGGTCTGTCTCCACACACCCTCGGAGGCGGTCTGAGACTGTGAGGGGTGAGGCCCTGCCTGTCTCTGTGTCACACAGACTGTTAGACGGGGACCCGAAGGGTCGGCCGAGTACAAGGGGAGAGGCCTCCGGTGAGGGCCTTCTCCGGTGATCGTACAGACAAGTAATTTCCCCCCCACAGATTGACACCACACAAAGATGAGTTCCGCACACTTTATATAGAAATCTTGAGGCAAGGTGATAAACGATACAGCGGGACCAGGATGTTAGGATCCTGCCAATTCTAGTCTCTTTGGGGAAAAGGGGTAGCGGGACAGTCTTAGTACCGGTCCGGTACGGGAGCAGTAGGAGATGGAGCTCACAATCCTCGAGCTGGAGGGTTCGCAAGGAGGAGCCGCGGCAGCGCCAGCAGGCTTCGACGATGGTTTCACGATGAAGAGGGCCGCGGCAGCGCCACCAGGCTTTGAAGATGGATTCACGATGAAGAGGGCCGCGGCAGCGCCAGCAGGCTTCGAAGATGGTTTCACGATGAAGAGGGCCGCGGCAGAGCCAGCAGGCTTCGAAGATGGTTCGCAAGAAGGCGCCGCGGCAGCGCCAGCAGGCCTCCAAGGATGAGTTCGTCTCGGTGTCTCTCGACTCCAGGATACAACTGCCTTCCTGCTCTGGAGCTCCCCCAGTTATAGGTCTGGCGCCCTTTGATGTCCGGACCCTCGCACTTGGAGGTCGGGAGGTCTGGGATGAGGGAGTCCAGACACCCAGCAGGGGGGTGGAGCCAGCGCCCGGGGAAGCTGGGGGCGATCGACACCTGGCGGAGGAGAGCCATCGACACGTCTTCTCCCATTGACCTGCCAAGTGGTCTCTTCACCCCCTGGGTGGATGGTGGTGCCTCGATGTCGGGCCTGGCCAGGCCCGGGGTTGGGGTCGATCCGAGGCCACGCGGCCTTGTCGTGTAGTGTCCAAAATGGCAGCTGGGCCGGGGGCAGTGGTACTGAAGGGGGGCCCGGGCCAGCCGATACCGGGTGTTCAGGAGCTGGGGTTCCGTTGGTGACGGGCCGTGGGTTGCCCCGGTGGGTTGCCGGATAGTTCTCGTCTAGGACACAGGAGGAGCAGGGGTCCGGGCCCCGCCATGCGGGGGGGGGGATCGGTCCGGCCACGAGGCCTGTCCAACATGCGTCCCCCCCAGCTGAAGGCAGGGAGAGTCACCCATCCTCTTGGGTACTTTCCTCGCCGAGGCGGAAGAAGCGTGACAGGCCGTCTGCGTTGGCGTGGTCCTGGCCTTGACGATGCTCCACAGTGAAGTCCATCCCCTGCAGGGAGATGGACCAGCGCAACAGCTTTGGGTTCTCTCCCCGCATCTGCATTAGCCATTGCAGTGGTCGGTGATCTGTTTGCACCCGGAAGTGGGTACCGAAGAGATAGGGCCGGAGCTTCTTGAGGGCCCACACCACGGCGAAGGCTTCCCGTTCGATGGTGCTCCAGCGCTGCTCTCGGGCCAGCAGGCGTCGGCTGATGAAGGCCACTGGCTGGTCAACTCCCTCGGTGTTGAGTTGGGAGAGGACGGCCCCCACGCCATGATCTGAGGCGTCCGTCTGTACTATGAACTCCCGGCGGTAGTCGGGGGCCTGGAGCACGGGGGTGGTGCACATGGCGGACTTCAATTTCTCAAAGGCCGCCTGGCATTCAGGAGTCCAGTTGACGGGTTTGGGGTTCTTCTTGGATGTGAGTTCCGTGAGGGGCCCCACAATGCTGCCATAGTCTTTTACAAAATGCCGGTAGTAAACGGTGAGCCCCAAGAAGGCTCGGACCTCTGTTTGGGTGACCGGAGGTTCCCAGGCCTGGATGGCACCGATCTTGAGCTGGAGGGGGGCCACCAGGCCGCTTCCCACTTGGTGTCCCAGGTAGGTTACGGACCCTTGGCCGATTTGGCACTTGCTGGCTTTGATGATGAGCCCGGCCTGCCGGAGGGCGTTCAGGACCTCTTGGAGGTGGGGGAGATGTTCTGCCCAGTGGCGACTGTACACAGCAATATCGTCCAGATAGGCGGCGCTGAATTCCTCGAGGCCCGCCAGTACCTGGTTCACGAGTCTCTGGAAGGTGGCGGGGGCGTTTTTCATGCCGAATGGCATCACCTTGAAGTGGTAGTGGCCATCCGGGGTAGAGAAGGCGGATCGCTCATGGGCCCCTGGGGTGTGGCCGATCTGCCAGTAGCCCGCTGTTAAGTCGAAGATGCTCAGGTAGCGGGCGGCCCCCATGCGGTCAATCAGGTCATCTGCCCGGGGGATGGGATGAGCGTCGGTCCTGGTAACGGCTTTCAGGCCCCGATAGTCCACGCAGAACCTGAGCTCGGGGGCGACGCCCGGGGCGGCAGCCTTGGGGACCAGCACGACTGGGCTGGCCCAGGGGCTGTCGGATGGCTCGATCACTCCCAGAGCCAGCATTTTGGAGACTTCTGTCTGGATGCAGGCGCGTACTCGATCTGGTACTCGGTACGCCCTGTGTCGGATAGGGGGGCTATCCCCGGTATCTACGTCGTGAAGGCACCAGGGGGTGACCCCGGGGATGAGGGAAAACAAGTCGGCAAATTGGAGCAGAAGGTCTCGACAGTCTTGGCGTTGCTCTGGGGACAAGGCATCGGAGAGTCTGACCCCCTCCACGGAGCCGTCCTTCTCGAGCGTTTTCAGCAGGTCAGGGAGGGGCTCGGAGTCTTCTTCAGCCCCACTGTCGGTAGCCATCAGGAGGCTAAGTTCTGAGCGCACAAAGTGGGGTTTGAGTCTATTGGCGTGTAGGACCCGTAGGGGGTTCCGGGGTGACTACATGTCGATCAGGTAGGTGACTGGACCCTTGCGCTCTACTACTTTGAAGGGCCCCATCCATTGGTCCTGTAGGGCGCAAGGTTCAACCGGGGACATCACCCAGACCTGTTGTCCCAGCTCGAACTCGATGGAGGAGGCATGCTGATCATACCATCGCTTCATGTCTTCTTGACTGGCTTCAAGGTTGGCCTTGGCAAGTTCCCTAAATCGCCGGGTCTGGTTACGGAGGGTCAGGAGGTACTTGTATACATCCGAAGGAGTCTTCTGAGGGGCCATATCCCACCCTTCTTTGACCAGGCTGAGGGGGCCCCGGACGGGGTGTCCATACAGTAGTTCGAACGGACTGAAGCCCAGGGATTTCTGGGGGACTTCCCTGTAAGCGAACAGGAGGCACGGGAACAGCACGTCCCATTGGCGACGTAGGGGTTCCTCCAGGCCCATGATCATCCCCTTGAGGGTGCGGTTAAACCGCTCTACCAGCCCATTTCCTTGCGGGTGATAAGGGGTCGTGAATTTGTAGGTGACCCCACACTGTTGCCATAGGGACTTCATGTACTTGTAGATAAAGTTTGTGCCCCTGTCACTGACGACTTCCCGGGGGAAGCCCACCCGTGAGAGGATCCCCATCAGGGCTCGGCCCACCACGGGCGCCGTCACGGTCCGAAGAGGAATGGCCTCGGGATAGCGGGTGGCGTGGTCCACCAGGACCAGGATGAACCGGTGTCCTTGTGCGGTTCGGGGCTCTAGGGGCCCCACAATGTCTATTCCCACCCGTTCAAACGGGGTGGTGACGATGGGAAAAGGCTGCAGGGATGCTTTGAGTTTTCGGCCGCTCTTCCCGCTGGCCTGGCAGGTTGGGCAGGCCCGGCAGTGGTTTGCTACATCATTTTGCATCTTCGGCCAGTAGAAGTGGGTCACCAGGCGGCTGTAGGTTTTGTCCTGCCCCAGGTGTCCGGCAAGAGGCACATCGTGCGCTAGGTTCAAGAGGAAGTCTCTGAAGCGGAGGGGGACCACCAGCACCCGGCTGGCCCCCAACTCGGCAATCTTTTGCTCACTGTTGAGCAGGTCATTGTCCCAATAAATCCAGTGGGCCCCCGAGGTGTCTCCTGCGCTCTGGGTGAGGGCTTGCTGTCGGAGTCATTCGAGGGAGGGGCACGTTCTCTGCTCCTGTCGGAATTGTTCCTGAGTAGGGCCACCTTCTTGACGCCACTGGGCCAGCTCTGGAAGGTCCCGGAGCCGATCAAGTCCTTCTTCGCTGGACTCCGGGGAACCTGGCTCGGGGCTGCTCCTTCGGTGACGATCGGCGGAGGGGGTTCTGGCCATTCTGGTTCTTCGGGGCTGGAGATGGCGTGGGCGGCCATGGACCGGGTCGTTAGGCAGACCCATTCAGGGAGGCCCAGCATCCCCAGGTGCTCTCTTCGCTCAACGGCCGACCAGGGGGAACTTTCGAGGTCATTCCCCAGGAGGCAGTCTACTGGGGCATCGTCGCGGACAGTCACTTTTAACATGCCGGATACCCCCCCCCCCACTCGAAGGGGACGCAGGCCATCCGACACAGGCTTTCGGAGTTGTCGGCCGACCGTACTGGGCAAAGTACATTTGGTAATATCTGGTCCGGGGTCACCAGATGGCAACGGACTGCGGTCACACTGGCCCCGGTGTCGCGGAGGGCTTCAGCCTGGCGTCCATTAATGGTGACCCACTGGCTGTACTTCTGCGTGTTGGCGGGAAGGGGCGCCCGCGGAACCAGGTCTCTTTCCCCTAGACAGACCAGGGACATGGCGGCGGGTTCCCACTCGGGCTGGTCTGGCTCGTACTCTTCGGTGTCTTCTTGGGCCTGTTCTTCTCCCAGGGCGGCGGCAGCGACCTGGCAGGGCATGGGACTCTGGTTTTTCGGGCAGTTGGGATCATTGACGTAGTGGCCGGGTCGTTGGCATGGGTGGCAGGTAACGTTGGCGCGGAACCCTGGTCGCGTCGGAGGGCTTCCTCTTCCGGCCGGGGGCGGGGTGTTGCTGGTGGTGGCCACCGGGACGATATCTCGGCCCCGACCCTGGCCTCCTCCTCCCCCCCGGGGGCGATGGGGCCCTTGGGAGGCCCTGTTCTGTTCGCTGGGCCAGCTTCGAGGGACTCGTGTGCTCTCCCATCGGTCTGCTTCGATGGCGAGTTTTCGGGGGTTCAGTCAGTTTACTGTTGAGGAGGTGCTGCCTGAGCTCAAGGAAGCAGTTATTGGAGAGGTGCTCCCATACAATAAGGTCGAATAGCTGCTCGTACGTGGTCACCTGGCTGCCCTTGATCCACCCCTCGAAGGCTCGGCTAAAGAAGTTCACGTACTCCACCCAAGTCGTACCCAGGATCCGTTTGCAGTCGCGGAACCTCTGGCGGTACATCTCGGGCGTGAGCCCGTATCGAGTGAGGAGGGCAGCCTTCATGTGGTCGTAGGACGTCATCTGATGGTCGGGGAGTTGCAGCAGGGCGTCTCGCCCTTCGTTGACAAACATCCCCCATAACCCGGCTCCCCAGTCGCTTCGTGGGATCCGGTGGGAGGTCATTGCTACTTTATAGGCTTTGAACCATTGCTGGATATCATCGTTCCGGTAATATTCTCTGACGACATCCTTGGGGATGTGGGCCTTGGGGTCCGTAGGGACAGGGGAGCTCTGGTGCCCGGAGACTCCGAGGTCTTTGTTCTGTCTCCGAATTTCTAGTTCCTTCAAGTTGCGCTCATGCTCGTAGGCTAGTCTTTTCTCATCCAGCTCCCTCTGACTCTTTTTCTCCTCGGACGAGAGGCCCGGTCTTCTTTCCTCTGTAGGAGCGGTGCTTGTTTCGGTGGTCTCGAGGCTTTGGTTTTGGGGTAAGGGCGTTTCCGTCTCTGCCCAAGACTCCAAGGCGTGTTTGAGGTCATCTTTCGTGCTCAGTCCTGTGGTAGCAATGCCCAGTTCTATACAGAATTGTTTCAGTTCCTTGTGGCTGTATTCTTCTAGTTTCTCCATCAGGAATTTTTCCGTTGTTCCACTCTCCTTTGTCGTCATGGTGGCTGTGTGTTGTGGGGTGAGTTACTCTCTGTACGATTATGCGTCGGCTCGGATCACGCCGCTGGCCACCAATGTTAGACGGGGACCCGAAGGGTCGGCCGAGTACAGGGGGAGAGGCCTCCGGTGAGGGCCTTCTCCGGTGATCGTACAGACAAGTAACTCCCCCCCCCCACAGATGGACACCACACAAAGATGAGTTCCGCACACTTTATACAGAAATCTTGAGGCAAGGTGATAAACGATACAGCGGGACCAGGATGCGGGGATCCTGCCAATTCTAGTCTGTTTGGGGAAAAGGGGTAGTGGGACAGTCTTAGTACCGGTCCGGTACGGGAGCAGTAGAAGATGGAGCTCACAATCCTCGAGCTGGAGGGTTCGCAAGGAGGAGCCGCGGCAGCGCCAGCAGGCTTCGACGATGGTTCATGATGAAGAGGGTCGCGGCAGCGCCAGCAGGCTTCGAAGACGGTTTCACGATGAAGAGGGCCGTGGCAGCGCCAGCAGGCTTCAGAGATGGTTTCACGATGAAGAGGGCTTCGGCAGCGCCAGCAGGCTTCGAAGATGGTTTCACGATGAAGAGGGCCGCGGCAGCGCCAGCAGGCTTCGAAGATGGTTTCACGATGAAGAGGGCCGCGGCAGAGCCATCAGGCTTCGAATATGGTTCGCAAGAAGGAGCCACGGCAGCGCCAGCAGGCCTCCAAGGATGAGTTCGTCTCGGTGTCTCTCGACTCCAGGATACAACTGCCTTCCTGCTCTGGAGCTCCCCCAGTTATAGGTCTGGCGCCCTTTGATGTCCGGACCCTCGCACTTGGAGGTTGGGAGGTCCGGGATGAGGGAGTCCAGACACCCAGCAGGGGGGTGGAGCCAGCGCCCGGGGAGGCTGGGGGCGATCGACACCTGGCGGAGGAGAGCCATCGACACTTCTTCTCCCATTGACCTGCCAAGTGGTCTCTTCACCCCCTGGGTGGATGGTGGTGCCTCGATGTCGGGGCCTGGCCAGGCCCGGGGTTGGGGTCGATCCGAGGCCACGCGGCCTTGTCGTGTAGTGTCCAAAATGGTCGCTGGGCCGGGGGCAGTGGTACTGAAGGGGGGCCCGGGCCAGCGGATACCGGGGTGTTCAGGAGCTGGGGTTCCGTTGGTGACGGGCCGTGGGTTGCCCCGGTGGGTTGCCGGGATAGTTCTCGTCTAGGACACAGGAGGAGCAGGGGTCCGGGCCCCGCCATGCGGGGGGGGATCGGTCCGGCCACGAGGCCTGTCCAACACAGACCCTCTGGGCTTGTCTGGTGGTCGGAGGCCCCTGCCTGTAGGTCTGTCTCCACACACCGTCGGAAGCGGTCTGAGACTGGGAGGGGTGAGACCCTGCCTGTCTCTGTGTCACACAGACCCTCTGGGCATGTCTGATGGTGGAGGGCCCTGTAGGAAGGTAGATACCTGACTATGGTTACCCCCGACTTTTTTCCTGGTGTTTTGCTGGTTTTCCGACTTAGTCGACCTGGGGCCCTGCCAATCAGGACCCCAGGCCTACTGCTCTCTCTCTAAAATGGATTCCATGTACCTTAGGTACATTTCCAATTGGTACTGGACCACCTTATCAGACCCTGTAACTCAGGGCATAGGTGTACCCAGGGCCTACCAGGGGCTGAAGCATGTATTATGCCACCCCTGGATGGCCATCTAAATCTGACACAACTGGCTGCACGACAGCTGGGGCAAGGTGGTGTAATCACCCTTTGCTTTAGATATAGTATACCTATATCTAACCCCGAAAATGGACACACGGATTCCTATCAGCCACTCCTATGGCAGGCCTTGACAATCCTGAAGGCAGAGCGCGTGGAATCGTGTGAATTGGCGCTCTGGCATGAGCCGAGCCGGTTGCAGCTTGTGGAACCAAGTCCCAATGGCTGTTCCATGATAACGCGTACCATATACTCTTTAATGCTAACTTCGGTATCGCGTTATCAAAACATGTCGAGTAAGGTGTCATACGAATTGGGATACTGACCCCTCACCAATGCTGGCGACGGGGTTAGCATTCCACCCTTCTAGAGGGACACGACATGTATGTAACTGTGAACCCCGGTTAAAGTTAAGCGAAGCCTCAGCTCCACAAAATGGATGCTGCCACCACAGACACGAGTCTGACCTCCTGCTGCTGGGAGTCCTTCCAGCGAGGAGAGCTTGGACAAAGGGTTTCCTGTCAGGGGCGGTGCTAGCACCATCCCAGACATGGTTTTGTGTATCCTGGGTAGGCAGGGCTTTACAGGAAGGTGACTGCAGAGTGGCACCCCGGTGCTCACTACGCATCTGCCGGCTAGAACCAGTTCCAGGGGCACACCAGCCCCTGGCCTGGGGAAAGTCCGGCATGGGAGAGGGGTGTAACCACCCCCCTTCCTGGTCCCACCCCTAGGGCAGGACCTAGTCGCGCACCCACCCCTTTCTTTAGGATAAAGGCAGGAGCGGGGACCCTTCCAAATTAGATCATCTTTGAATCAAGAAACTACTTTCTACGAAAGGAACTCTCGACTCTTCTCAAGATTTCTCCCTTGTGGCTAAGGAGTAGTCACCCTGCATCCGCAGGCACCATCTAAGAACTCTGCGGTTTGCTGCACGTCCTTCCTCAGGAATCCGACTGCCCAGCTCGACGAGAACCGGCTTCCCTGGCACCTCTGACCTCTACCCACATCGTCAGCTCAGCTGAGATCCCTGGGTGCGACGAGACCTCGAGGGACCGGCCATCATCAGAACTGCACGACTTCTAAACCAGCACGACCGCCGAGGGATCCTCTGGTGAGTGCTTTGGGGTCCGAGAAGCCCCGACCCTGAGCAGCTCCAGCACCGAAGACCAGTCTCCCACCATCTCCACGATCTGCGTGGGGCCCTTCTGCTTTTTGCTGCTCATCACGTTGTCTGGCTACTAGCCGCTGGCTTGTGGCCTTCTTGACGACGCCCGACAACAACGCTGCTGGTCTGGTTGCTCCAGACTGGCCTTTGCTCCCTTCTGAAAGAGGAGCACCCCGGACCCTCCTGGTCCACTCAAGACACCATTTTAGGTCCACCACGTGGCCCTGAACTTGCCAAGTCTTGTTGCCCCAATCCTGGGCCCAGCGACGCCGACAGCATCAACCATCGTGGGACAGCTCGCACCTCCATCCGGTCGCCGACAATGCCTCCTGGTCCGTGAGACTGCAGAGCCCAGCGTCGCCCACTCACCTAGTCGAGGTGACGATCATCCAGTGCCCTCCTGGTACCTTCTGACTTCTGGCTAGTAGTTACGAACTTGGTCCCCTCTGCTTTCAGGTGTCATCCATCTCTGATCCAGGCTTGGATCTCTACGAACTATCTTCACTGGTCGCCGGCCAGCAACTCCTTCCTTCAGGCTCCTGGTTCGTCAGCGAGGATTCCCGACGTCTGTAAAGACCTATGCAGCCGCAGCCCCTGGGCTAGGTAACTTCGGCATTTCGGTGCCTGCATAGCCTCATTATCTAAGGGTCCAGAGTCACTGTCGCTTCCGACTTACCTTATCGGGTTCGCCCGAGAACACTAAACTTTCCGTGCCCTCGGTTATTTGTATAGATTGTGCACTTGAAGTATTTTCCTAAGAGTTTTGTTGTGTGCTTAGTACCCTGTCCTCATAAAGAGTACAGGGCTGTTGTGACTTAAAATAAATACACTGTTTATTTTCATAACACTTGTGTGGTGTCCTTTCACTTGGTGTTCAAGGGGTATGTGATGGTATAACAGCTGGCTTAACACGCCCTCTAGAGTTTAGCCTAAAGACTGCTCTTGTCCATGCTACTAGGATAGCTGGTCTAAGGTTGACTTACAACCAATCACCATAAGGGTCGTTTGGACTGATGCATAGTGATCACTAGAATAGTGAGCATTGCATATCAGGCCAACTTCTCACATTGTTGAGCAGCGGTTAGGATTTGAGCTTGCTGTTGTTTTACCACGCGTATTCTAAGAATATCTTGTGAAAGATCGCATAAGTACTCCAGGTACATATAACTTAGCTTAGAATACTCGGAGTTCTACTGAACCAGCTGTTGTAGCTCCTCAAGGCTTAGCACACCTTGGCTACAACTCTTAGCAAGGGATCAGTAGGCAAACATATAGTGTAGGTAGGTGCATCACTTACACCACACTAGAAGCAGCATGTCAGACAAAGGAGGAAACGCGGAGTCTCCCCTTGTGTCAGTCGACCCTCCACAGGTCATGTCCAGATATGCTGCACTTAGCTTCCAAGAGATGCGACAAATCTTTACATCCAGGAAGCTAAAACAGGGTGCAAACCCTACCATTCCTTTTCTGATTTGTCTCTTAGAGACTTATGATGCTAGGAGGGCTGGTAACACAGAACCTTCTCATCCAGATGGGAATATGCCTCCCCTCGAGGGAACCTTGGGTGACCCTGACCTTATCCATCTCTCCGCAAAAGGTGAAGAGGAGGAGGAGGATCCAGAGCCATCTGAGGACGAGGCAGACAAAGGTCCAGAAGTAGTTAGCCAGCTAACTAGGGACAACTTAAGCAGGCACGAGAATGGTACTAGGAGACCCCTGGGGCCCCTCTCAGGCCAGCTTAACATTGGGAATGGACGAGTTAGGTCTCTATCGAGAGGCTCTAACAGATCCGTTCGAACCAATGGCTCTCAGGGCTCTTCTCAAAGAGGGATGACATCCCCTCAGAGGAGAGTGTACGAAGCCAAAGTGAGGGAAGTCAATCTGAGGATTGAAAGGGAAGAACTTGCCCTGGCCAAAGAGAGACTTGCCTTTGCTAGAGAGCAAAAATTGTGTGGGGCAGACCCCACTGGTGGCAGCATTCTCCCAAGAGAAAAAGACAGGAGTTTAGACACTAGACACCTGAGTAAGATAGTGCCCTCCTTTAAACAAGGGGATGACATCCACAAATGGATGACTGCTTTGGAGAGGGCTTACACTGTACAGTGTGTCCCCCAGAGTCAGTGGGCAGCTATCTTGTGGCTCTCCTTTGAAGGCAAAGGTAGAGATAAGCTCCTCACTACTAGAGCTGAGGATGCTAACAATTACCAAGTCCTGAAGAATACACTGATTGATGGGTTTGGTTTAACCACGAACAGTACAGGATGATGTTCAGAGACACCCAGAAGCCTCAGTCTCAGGATTGGACTGACTTTGTTGATTGTGCCACTAAGGCTTTTGAAGGCTGGCTACTGGGAAGTAAGGTTACTGATTTTAAAGGATTGTACAATCTAATTATGAGAGAGCAAATCTTAAGTAATTGTCAGAACCAGTTATTACACCAACACCTGGTAGACTCTGATCTGACCTCTCCACAAGAATTGGGTAAGAGGGCAGACAAATGGGTCAGAACCAGGGTCAGGCCTAAGAACCAAGGTGGTGACCAAAAGAAGGAATCAACCAAGCCTCAAGAGAAGGATGGGAATAAATCTTCTGATCAAACCACAGGGCCCCAAAATTCCTCTGAAAAGGTTGGGTCCCAAACTTCTCCCAAAACCCAAAAGAAACTTTATTGTCATACCTGCAAACAGGTAGGCCATTACAAAACTGACAGCAGTTGCCCAAGGGCCAACAACAATAAGGAGAACATACCCCCAAATAAAGCTTCCCAGCCTCCTGTTACTACTAGTAGTAATCCCCCAGGTGGTGGGAGTGCCCTCAAGAATCTGGGTGCATTTTCTTTGGGAGTGCCTGGGGACTCTGGCCTAACCAGGTCCCCTGGCTTAGATACTCTTGTCTGCGAGACTGGCATGGGGTTTGCCAACTTCCCAGCCTGTCCCAACACTTTGGGCAGGTACAGACAGGAGCCCCTCATCAATGGTTCAAAAGTTGAGATCTACAGAGACACAGGGGCTAGCATCACCATGGTGGCTGAGAGCCTAGTCCCCTCAAGGCAACTTATGCCTGGTGCCACATACCAGGTAGTGAACATTGATGGAGTGCAGAGAGATCATCCCATGGCAGTGGTAAATCTCAGCTGGGGAGGTGTCACTGGTCACAAGAGAGTGGCAGTGTCACCAAACTTGCCTGTAGATTGCCTACTGGGGAATGATTTAGAGACCTCAGCCTGGGCTGAGGTAGAGCAAGAAACCCATTTTAAAATGGTAAACCTCCATGGTAAGGTTAGTGGGGCAGTGATAGCCACAGCCCCAGTCCAAGATGTCCTCCCTGAACAGGTCAGGAGGGCTGTGCCAGTCACAGCCCTATCCCAGAAAGATACCTTTCCTGAACAGGTTGGGGACTAAAAACCCAATGTCGTGTCCTAAACCAAGCTAAGAGACACAAAAGCTAAGTCCTGTGTTTTGGACAACAAAAGTGTAAATGAGGACAAGAAGGACTAGTGCCAAATGTCCTGCCCCCCATCAACCAAAAGGGGACAACCTAAAATAAACGTAATGAGAACAATAATTGTGTAAAATTAGAACTAACATTTACCCTGCGTAGGGCCACCCTTCATGTAAGGGAACAACAACCCCATGAAAAGGGTTCACCCCTGTGTAGAGGCCATGTAAAGTAAAATAAACCCTTGTAAATAAAACATATCCCATCCTCGTCGCCAAAAATAATATGTAGTAATCCGAGATGACACCAGTATGATTTAGTCAATGTAGGTTTATTGTAGTAAAGATAATGCAGGTAAATAGTCCATCAAGGTCTTAGATAAGTCCCAATAACAGTCCTACCGGGAGCAGCCTGCTAGCTGCTCAGCCCGATCCATCCAACTGTCCCTCTCTCTCAGTCACTCAAACCTTCCACATATAGCTCACACACTCAACGTTCCATTTAGAACACACACACAGGCTGAGCAGCTAGGGAGAAGAATAACATGAGATATATAGTAAGAGGAGAATACTACACAAGACTGTGATGGTCACAGCCCAAACCCAAACTGAGTCCCTTCCTGAAAAGGTTGGTGGAGTTGTGATGGCCACAGCTCAAACTCAGACCGATAATAGTGTTGTGAAGCCTGAAACAATGGATCACTCCACCCAAACAGAGAGCATTGAGGAGGAAGAAAAGTCTTCCCCCTCCCAGACACTAGGTGAGAGCCAGCCTCCTCAGGGAACTGACTCTACCCCTGGTGAAGGAACTGCCCCAGAGGTAGTCAGGCCTAGCCTGGCAGAGCCTCTGATGGCAGTGGACCCTTCCCAGGTGGGACCCAGTCTGGAGCAGGTAGCCTGCACCTCTCTACCCTGCCTCCGTCAGCCCAGGGCTGTAGAGGTCAGGGAGGCCAGTGGTGGACCCCAAAGGGCCCCCTGTCCAAAAATCCCCATACAGCAGATTAGGATCACTGAAGCTAGTAGCCCTAGCCAAGTGAAAATAAAACAAACTCCTGAGGGATCCCCCTTAAACTTAGTTAGGGAACTCCCACAGCTGGACACTGCTGGGCACAGCCAAACATGGGGCCTAAAAACCCCTAACCTGACCTGTCCCTCCAGTAAGCCAAACAGAGGGACTCAGCCTCCAGCTTTAGGTAGCCAGAGGTTGACCCTGAGAGCTCATAGCAACTCAGTACCGGAAAGAAAGGCACATATGGTGGATAGTGATTGGAGGAAGTTGAGCCCAACAGTAGTGGCGTCTCACTTCAGTACTCCATTCCCACACCAGCCTTTTACTTTGTCAAAGCACACCACAGGTAGTGATTCCCTATGGTGGAGACCTGCAGATACCCTTAGGGTGAGGGGTTGCTTAGTGGACCATGATACAAGGGGTAACCATGCCAGTGCATGTACCACCTCATATGGCCACTCAGGCAATATAGGCTTACCTGGTCAAGGATAGCCTTATCTCCTTTCGTTTGGGGGGGGGGGGGGGGGGGTTGTGTAGGAAGGTAGATACCTGACTATGGTTACCCCGACTTTTTTCCTGGTGTTTTGCTGGTTTTCCGACTTAGTCGACCTGGGGCCCTGCCAATCAGGACCCCAGGCCTACTGCTCTCTCTCTAAAATGGATTCCATGTACCTTAGGTACATTTCCAATTGGTACTGGACCACCTTATCAGACCCTGTAACTCAGGGCATAGGTGTACCCAGGGCCTACCAGGGGCTGAAGCATGTATTATGCCACCCCTGGATGGCCATCTAAATCTGACACAACTGGCTGCACGACAGCTGGGGCAAGGTGGTGTAATCACCCTTTGCTTTAGATATAGTATACCTATATCTAACCCCGAAAATGGACACACGGATTCCTATCAGCTACTCCTATGGCAGGCCTTGACAATCCTGAAGGCAGAGTGCGTGGAATCGTGTGAATTGGCGCTCTGGCATGAGCCGAGCCGGTTGCAGCTTGCGGAACCAAGTCCCAATGGCTGTTCCATGATAACGCGTACCATATACTCTTTAATGCTAACTTCGGTATCGCGTTATCAAAACATGTCGAGTAAGGTGTCATACGAATTGAGATACTGACCCCTCACCAATGCTGGCGACGGGGTTAGCATTCCACCCTTCTAGAGGGACACGACATGTACGTAACTGTGAACCCCGGTTAAAGTTAACTGAAGCCTCAGCTCCACAAAATGGATGCTGCCACCACAGACACGAGTCTGACCTCCTGCTGCTGGGAGTCCTTCCAGCGAGGAGAGCTTGGACAGAGGGTTTCCTGTCAGGGGTGGTGCTAGCACCATCCCAGACAGGGTTTTGTGTATCCTGGGTAGGCAGGGCTTTACAGGAAGGTGACTGCAGAGTGGCACCCCGGTGCTCACTACGCATCTGCCGGCTAGAACCAGTTCCAGGGGCACACCAGCCCCTGGCCTGGGGAAAGTCCGGCATGGGAGAGGGGTGTAACCACCCCCCTTCCTGGTCCCACCCCTAGGGCAGGACCTAGTCGCGCACCCACCCCTATCTTTAGGATAAAGGCAGGAGCGGGGACCCTTCCAAATTAGATTATCTTTGAATCAAGAAACTACTTTCTACGAAAGGAACTCTCGACTCTTCTCAAGATTTCTCCCTTGTGGCTAAGGAGTAGTCACCCTGCATCCGCAGGCACCATCTAAGAACTCTGTGGTTTGCTGCACGTCCTTCCTCAGGAATCCGACAGCCCAGGTCGACGAGAACCGGCTTCCCTGGCACCTCTGACCTCTACCCACATCGTCAGCTCAGCTGAGATCCGTGGGTGCAACGAGACCTCGAGGGACCGGCCATCATCAGAACTGCATGACTTCTAAACCAGCACGACCGCCGAGGGATCCTCTGGTGAGTGCTTTGGGGTCCGAGAAGCCCCGACCCTGAGCAGCTCCAGCACCGAAGACCAGTCTCCCAGCATCTCCACGATCTGCGTGGGGCCCTTCTGCTTTTTGCTGCTCATCACGTTGTCTGGCTACTAGCCGCTGGCTTGTGGCCTTCTCGACGACGCCCGACAACAACGCTGCTGGTCTGGTTGCTCCAGACTGGCCTTTGCTCCCTTCTGAAAGAGGAGCACCCCGGACCCTCCTGGTCCACTCAAGACGCCATTTTAGGTCCACCACGTGGCCCTGAACTTGCCAAGGCTTGTTGCCCCAATCCTGGGCCCAGCGACGCCGACAGCATCAACCATCGTGGGACAGCTCGCACCTCCATCCGGTCGCCGACAACGCCTCCTGGTCCGTGAGACTGCAGAGCCCAGCGTCGCCCACTCACCTAGTCGAGGTGACGATCATCCGGTGCCCTCCTGGTACCCGCTGACTACTGGCTAGTAGTTACGAACTTGGTCCCCTCTGCTTTCAGGTGTCATCCATCTCTGATTCAGGCTTGGATCCCTACGAACTATCTTCACTGGTCGCCTGCCAGCAACTCCTTCCTTCAGGCTCCTGGTTCGTCAGCGAGGATTCCCGACGTCTGTAAAGACCTATGCAGCCGCAGCCCCTGGGCTAGGTAACTTCGGCACTTCGGTGCCCCAGCATAGCCTCATTATCTAAGGGTCCAGAGTGACTGTCGCTTCGACTTACCTTATCGGGTTCGCCCGAGAACACTAAACTTTCCGTGCCCTCGGGCATTTGTGTAGATTGTGCACTTGAAGTATTTTCCTAAGAGTTTTGTTGTGTGCTTAGTACGCTGTCCTCATAAAGAGTACAGGGCTGTTGTGACTTAAAATAAATACACTGTTTATTTTCATAACACTTGTGTGGTGTCCTTTCACTTGGTGTTCAAGGGGTATGTGATGGTATAACAGCTGGCTTAACACGCCCTCTAGAGTTTAGCCCGAAGACTGCTCGTATCCACGCTACTAGTATAGCTGGTCTAAGGTTGACTTACAACCAATCACCATGAGGGTCGTTTGGACTGATGCATAGTGATCACTAGAATAGTGAGCACTGCATATCAGGCCAACTTCTCACAGGCCCCTGTTTGTAGGTCTGTCTCCACACACCCTCGGAGGCGGTCTGAGACTGTGAGGGGTGAGACCCTGTCTGTCTCTGTGTCACACAGACCCTCTATTGGCATGTCTGGTGGTGAAGGGCCCCTGTCTGTAGGTCTGTCTCCACACACCCTCGGAGGCGGTCTGAGACTGTGAGGGGTGAGACCCTGCCTGTCTCTGTGTCACACAGTCCCTCTGGGCATGTCTGGTGGTGGAGGGTCCATGTCTGTAGGTCTGTCTCCACACACCCTTGGAGGCGGTCTGAGACTGTGGGGTGAGATCCTGCCTGTCACTGTGTCACACAGACCCTCTGGGCATGTCTGGTGGTGGGGGCCCCTGTCTGTAGGTCTGTCTCCACACACCCTCGGAGGCGGTCCAAGACTGTGAGGGGTGAGACCCTGCCTGTCTCTGTGTCACACAGACCCTCTGGGCATGTCTGGTGGTGGAGGTCCCCTGTCTGTAGGTCTGTCTCCACTCACCCTTGGAGGCGGTCTGAGACTGAGGGGTGAGACCCTGCCTGGCTCTGTGTCACACAGACCCTCTGGGCATGTCTGGTGCTGGAGGGCCCCTGTCTGTAGGTCTGTCTCCACACACCCTCGGAGGCGGTCTGAGACTGTGAGGGGTGAGGCCCTGTCTGTCTCTGTGTCACACAGACCCTCTGGGCATGTCTGGTGGTGGAGGGCCCCTGTCTGTAGGTCTGTCTCCACACACCCTCGGAAGCGGCATACACCTATTACAACGCATTTGTTACAACGCACTACCATTACAACGCGACTTTTACAACGCATACCATTACAACGCATTGCGCTGGGGGGCGCTCTAGGATAGGGAATAAGTATAATTTACTATCCAACACCTTCCCTAGGGTCCACGGGGACTGGAGTTAGAATAGTAAATTATACTTACCACTATCCAGCACCTCAAAGCGCTATGCGTTGTAATGGTATGCGTTGTAATGGTCGCGTTGAAATGGTAGGTAGTTGTAACGGTATGCGTTGTAACATGGTACATCCTCGGAAGCGGTCAGACTGTGAGGGGTGAGACCCTGCCTGTCTCTGTGTCACACAGACCCTCTGGGCTTGTCTGGTGGTGGGAGGCCCCTGCCTGTAGGTCTGTCTCCACTCACCGTCGGAGGCGGTCTGAAACTGGGAGGGGTGAGACCCTGCCTGTCTCTGTGTCACACAGAACCCTCTGGGCATGTCTGATGGTGGAGGGACTTCTGTCTGTAGGTCTGTCTCCACACACCCTCGGAGGCGGTCTGAGACGGTAAGGGGTGAGGCCCTGCCTGTCTCTGTGTCACTAAGCATGGGCGGAAAATCCGTTCCGCTCGCGGATTTTGCGGATTTTCGGTAAATTCGCAATCCGCGAACTCCCGCGAATTTACCGAAAATCCGCGAGCGGCGGATTTTTCCTGGGGCAAAAGTTCAAGCCTGCCCTGTTGTAACTATTTTAGGATGGCGCCGGCAAGCTGCCAGCGCCATCCTAAAATAGTTACTAAGTTAGCTTCAACAGGAAGCTCTAATAGATAAAATAAAGCAGGTGCTCGCACCTGCTTTATTTTATCTATTAGAGCTTCCTGTTGAAGCTAATTTAGTAAGTATTTTAGGATGGCGCTGGCAGCTTGCCGGCACCATCCTAAAATATTTACAACATGCCCTTCCTGTGAACCTTCCTGTGACTCATTCGTCGTCGAGGCAGGTGTGCCTTCTTCCCAAATCTACCGTGGAAAATCAGCTGTGGTGCTGGATAGAGGCTTTTGCATCCTTGACTTTCACGAGCGCAATACCCGTGCTGTTCCTGTGACCAGGAGCTTTTTCTCTTCATCTGTTGAACTGATCTTTCTCTGACCTTTTATGCACACAAGAGGCATGTGAACTCGCATGGAAGCCCCGCACGTTTGGCCCCGCGCACACACTCGCGGTTTGCACCGTCTTCCCGTTATTCACCCACTATGATGGACAGCTCACTCAAGGGACCCATGCGCCCTTCGGGGCGATTGCATAGTAACACACACATGGTCGCTCGAACTAGTTGATGCTCAAATTCAGTGACTCATTCATTAGCCCAAAAACAATCATGAGCGTCTTCGAGGCTGGACAGGTGTGCCTCTTCCCAAATCTACTGTGGAAAGTCAGCTGTGATGCTGGGTAGAGGCCTTTGCATCCTTGACTATCATGAGCGCAATCCCCGTGCTGTTCCTGTGACCAGGAGCTTCTTTCTCTTCATATTATTGTGTTCGCACGGGTTGCTGCAAGTTCGCACGCGTTTTGTACAATTTCGCAATTTGCGAAATTGTACAAAACCCTCGCGAACTTGCAGAAACCCGTGCGAACATAAAAAAAAATCCGCAAATTCGCGAGAATTTGCGGATTGCGAGTTCGCAAATCCGCAAAATCCGCGAACGCGAGATCCGCAAAATTCGCCCATGCTTATGTGTCACACAGACCCTCTGGGCATGTCTGGTGGTGGAGGGCCCCTGTCTGTAGGTTTGTCTCCACACACCCTCGGAGGCGGTCTGAGGCTGTGAGGGGTGAGACCCTGCCTATCTCTGTGTCACACAGACCCTCTATTGCCATGTCTGGTGGTGGATCGCCCCTGTCTGTAGGTCTGTCTCCACACACACACTCGGAGGCGGTCTGAGACTGTGAGGGGTGAGACCCTGTCTGTCTCTGTGTCACACAGACCCTCTATTGGCATGTCTGGTGGTGAAGGGCCCCTGTCTGTAGATCTGTCTCCACACACCCTCGGAGGCGGTCTGAGACTGTGAGGGGTGAGACCCTGCCTGTCACTGTGTCACACAGTCCCTCTGGGCATGTCTGGTGGTGGAGGGTCCGTGTCTGTAGGTCTGTCTCCACACACCCTCGGAGGTGGTCTGAGACTGTGAGGGGTGAGACCCTGCCTGTCTCTGTGTCACACAGAGCCTCTGGGTATGTCTGGTGGTGGAGAGCCCCTGTCTGTAGGTCTGTCTCCACACACCCTGGGAGGCAGTCTGAGACTGTGTGGGGTGAGACCCTGCCTGTCACTGTGTCACACAGACCCTCTGGGCATGTCTGGTGGTGGGGGCCCCTGTCTGTAGGTCTGTCTCCACACACCCTCGGAGGCGGTCCAAGTCTGTGAGGGGTGAGACTCTGCCTGTCTCTGTGTCACACAGACTCTCTGGGCATGTCTGGTGGTGGAGGTCCCCTGTCTGTAGGCCTGTCTCCACTCACCCTCGGAGGCGGTCTGAGACTATGAGGGGCGAGACCCTGCCTGGCTCTGTGTCACACAGACCCTCTGGGCATGTCTGGTGGTGGAGGGCCCCTGTCGGTAGGTCTGTCTCCACACACCCTCGGAGGCGGTCTGAGACTGTGAAGGGTGAGACCCCGCCTGTCTCTGTGTCACACAGACCCTCTATTGGCATGTCTGGTGGTGGAGGGCCCCTGTCTGTAGGTCTGTCTCCACACACCCTCGGAGGCGGTCTGAGACTGTGAGGGGTGAGACCCTGCCTGTCACTGTGTCACACAGTCCCTCTGGGCATGTCTGGTGGTGGAGGGTCCGTGTCTGTAGGTCTGTCACCACACACCCTCGGAAGCGGTCAGACTGTGAGGGGTGAGACCCTGCCTGTCTCTGTGTCACACAGACCCTCTATTGGCATGTCTGGTGGTGGAGGGCCCCTGTCTGTAGGTCTGTCTCCACACACCCTCGGAGGCGGTCTGAGACTGTGAGGGGTGAGACCCTGCCTGTCACTGTGTCACACAGTCCCTCTGGGCATGTCTGGTGGTGGAGGGTCCGTGTCTGTAGGTCTGTCTCCACACACCCTCGGAGGCGGTCTGAGACTGTGAGTGGTGAGACCCTGCCTGTCTCTGTGTCACACAGAGCCTCTGGGTATGTCTGGTGGTGGAGGGCCCCTGTCTCTAGGTCTGTCTCCACACACCCTGGGAGGCAGTCTGAGACTGTGTGGGGTGAGACCCTGCCTGGCTCTGTGTCACACAGACCCTCTGGGCATGTCTGGTGGTGGAGGGCCCCTGTCGGTAGGTCTGTCTCCACACACCCTCGGAGGCGGTCTGAGACTGTGAGGGGTGAGACCCTGCCTGTCACTGTGTCACACAGTCCCTCTGGGCATGTCTGGTGGTGGAGGGTCCGTGTCTGTAGGTCTGTCTCCACACACCCTCGGAGGCGGTCTGAGACTGTGAGGGGTGAGACCCTGCCTGTCTCTGTGTCACACAGAGCCTCTGGGTATGTCTGGTGGTGGAGGGCCCCTGTCTGTAGGTCTGTCTCCACACACCCTGGGAGGCAGTCAGACTGAGTGGGGTGAGACCCTGCCTGCCTCTGTGTCACACAGGCCCTCTATTGGCATGTCTGGTGGTGAAGGGCCCCTGTCTGTAGGTCTGTCTCCACACACCCTCGGAGGCGGTCTGAGACTGTGAGGGGTGAGACCCTGCCTGTCACTGTGTCACACAGACCCTCTGGGCATGTCTGGTGGTGGAGGGTCCGTGTCTGTAGGTCTGTCTCCACACACCCTCGGAGGCGGTCTGAGACTGTGAGGGGTGAGACCCTGCCTGTCTCTGTGTCACACAGAACCTCTGGGTATGTCTGGTGGTGGAGGGCCCCTGTCTGTAGGTCTGTCTCCACACACCCTGGGAGGCGGTCTGAGACTGTGTGGGGTGAGACCCTGTCTGTCTCTGTGTCACACAGACCCTCTATTGGTATGTCTGGTGGTGAAGGGCCCCTGTCTGTAGGTCTGTCTCCACACACCCTCGGAGGCGGTCTGAGACTGTGAGGGGTGAGACCCTGCCTGTCACTGTGTCACACAGTCCCTCTGGGCATGTCTGGTGGTGGAGGGACCGTGTCTGTAGGTCTGTCTCCACACACCCTCGGAGGCGGTCTGAGACTGTGAGGGGTGAGACCCTGCCTGTCACTGTGTCAGACAGACCCTCTGGGCATGTCTGGTGGTGGAGGGCCCCTGTCTGTAGGTCTGTCTCCACACACCCTGGGAGGCGGTCTGAGACTGTGTGGGGTGAGACCCTGTCTGTCTCTGTGTCACACAGACCCTCTATTGGTATGTCTGGTGGTGAAGGGCCCCTGTCTGTAGGTCTGTCTCCACACACCCTCGGAGGCGGTCTGAGACTGTGAGGGGTGAGACCCTGCCTGTCACTGTGTCACACAGTCCCTCTGGGCATGTCTGGTGGTGGAGGGACCGTGTCTGTAGGTCTGTCTCCACACACCCTCGGAGGCGGTCTGAGACTGTGAGGGGTGAGACCCTGCCTGTCACTGTGTCAGACAGACCCTCTGGGCATGTCTGGTGGTGGAGGGTCCGTGTCTGTAGGTCTGTCTCCACACACCCTCGGAGGCGGTCTGAGACTGTGAGGGGTGAGACCCTGCCTGTCTCTGTGTCACACAGAACCTCTGGGTATGTCTGGTGGTGGAGGGCCCCTGTCTGTAGGTCTGTCTCCACACACCCTGGGAGGCGGTCTGAGACTGTGTGGGGTGAGACCCTGTCTGTCTCTGTGTCACACAGACCCTCTATTGGTATGTCTGGTGGTGAAGGGCCCCTGTCTGTAGGTCTGTCTCCACACACCCTCGGAGGCGGTCTGAGACTGTGAGGGGTGAGACCCTGCCTGTCACTGTGTCACACAGTCCCTCTGGGCATGTCTGGTGGTGGAGGGACCGTGTCTGTAGGTCTGTCTCCACACACCCTCGGAGGCGGTCTGAGACTGTGAGGGGTGAGACCCTGCCTGTCACTGTGTCAGACAGACCCTCTGGGCATGTCTGGTGGTGGAGGGCCCCTGTCTGTAGGTCTGTCTCCACACACCTTTGGAGGCGGTCTGAGACTGTGAGGGGTGAGACCCTGCTGTAGGAAATGGGACCCCCGGCCGGCCAGGGCTTGCGCCACAGCCAGTCAGAGACCGCCACTCCTATGTAAAGTCGACCCCTGCTCACCCTCTAGGTAACGTGGCGTGGGCAGTCAGGCCTAACACGGAGGACATGTGTGAAGCATTTGCGCACGCACCCACCAACAACAACATCCCGGGTCTCCCACAAAAGGAACTCCACACCAAGTATATATGAAAATATTCTTTGTATTAAGAAGGACACATAGGAACATACACTTTACAATGTGCTCGAGGCACGGCAGGGGTTACAAGGGAAAAGGTACAGAGCAGGGCCAAGGGACCACTGCCAGGAATGTGCACATGATGGAGTTGGCATTTAGAACATATAACAACTGGGAGCTTCCTCGGACTAGGACTAGAACACATAATCACCAGTAGCTTAGCATTAGAATACGTCACGCCCCGGGGTCTCATAGGACTAGCAATAGAACTCACTCTAACCAGTATCGACATACATGAGGCAAGGTTGTACGAAAGGGATGGCAAGGTACATAACACCACAGACGTACCTGTAGGAAGGAAACACAGAATAACTCTCAAGGAGCACAGTTAACATTTAGCGAGTACTCTCAACAGGCCAACTGGCCTTCGGGGGCTAGGACGCCCAAAGTCTCAATGTCAGGGTGGGCTGCAGGTAGCCTCCAATAAACCTAAACTTGGCGGCTGCCCACGAAGTGCTGGGCCGCCGAAGATGATGGGGCATCACGTTGGAGCCTCGCAGGCTCGGAATAATTAGGCAGCAGGGGGGGAGCCTCACGGGCTCGAGGACAGAGGTGCTGGGGCTGAGCCTCGCCGGCTCGATAGGGCAAGGGACAATGGTGGAGCCCCTCGGGGCTCAGGGACATAGTGGGAGTGGCCGGAGTCCCTTCCGGGGGACTTGGGCTTCGCTGGAGGCCTCCCGGGCCTGTCGGTACCAAGCAAGGGCTTCGCTGAAGAGAAGGGGCGGGCACCGGCAATCTGTCCCGACACCCCCTCTCTCTCTCTCTCGGCACTCACCGGATCGGTGCACCGTCTTCCTCAGTTCCGCTGGTCTCCTCCCGCTTGGCGGGGCCCTCCCTCAGTCTCGGGGGCCCCGGCGGGAGTTCGGCGGCATCGGGGGACAATACAGGCAGGCAGGGAGTAGGCTCCCGCGTAAATATGCCACGCAAGGGGGTAGGCGAGGTAGGCACTCGCTGGGCGTCTGGCACCTCCGTGGAGCAGAGCAAATGCCGGGTGGCACCGGCTCGATGAATCCAGCGCTCCCAAGCGCTAGAATATGGATACAGCACTCCCAGCGCTATAGGGGGAAAATAGAGCGCTCCCAAAGCGGTAGAGGGCAGGAATCAGCGCTTCCAGGCGCTGGGCAGAAGGGACAGCGCTCCCCAAGCGCTAGATGCAGGATAACAAAGTCCATAGGTAGTCCAGGACCTCAGGGGGGGCCCAGCGGCGCCAAGAAGGGGAAAGGGCCATCCTTAATCCAGGAGTAGGGCAGGGCCCAGGGAGGCAAGCCAACCCTGAGCCCAGGCAGCAGCAGCCCCTGGTAGATTCAAGTTAAGAACAAGAACAAGTCCAGAGTGTCACAGCACCCTTTTTATACACACATTCTTGGTCTGAAGGGGCAGGCAGGGAGAGAACCAGCTGGAACTGGTTATGGGGGGATTCTTTACACTGGCCAGGCTAGGAACATCAGCCGCACCCCAGGGGGTGGAGCCAGCATTGTCTGGGGAAAACCCAGCCTCATTCATGACACTCAAACCAGACAGTCAATCCACAAGCATACCCAGGCTCACTCCTCCCCTCACATCAGCATGCTAAACACTCCATTCACCACCGGGGCAGACCCTCCCAGATCCTGGGAGCCAGGCTCACCAGCCAGCCTCGGCCAATCATACGCCAGGCACACATTCCACAAATATGCCAACTTCTAAAAGGGGGACTTCTACACTAGACACACATATACCGTTGCGCAGCATTCAATCTAACGAGTTCATACATACCAGACTTGACCCTGCACACCCTACGCATCGGGAACTACCGAGGACTCATCCATTCCCCATGTATTCCTATGGAAGGGTAGGTCACTCTCTCTTCACACGCACTCAGAGGGGGAATCACCATCCCCAGGTTACATATACCATAAAAACTTCAGGGGCGGACCTGCCAGACGGGCCAAGTCCAACACCTGCCTGTCTCTGTGTCACACAGACCCTCTATTGGCATGTGTGGTGGTGGAGGGCCCCTGTCTGTAGGTCTGTGTTCCACACACCCTCGGAGGTGGTCTGAGACTGTGAGGGGCGAGACCCTGCCTGTCACTGTGTCACACAGACCCTCTGGGCATGTCTGGTGGTGGAGGGCCCCTATCTGTAGGTCTGTCTCCACACACCCTCGGAGGCGGTCTGAGACTGTGAGGGGTGAGACCCTGCCTGTCTTTGTGTCACACAGACCATCAATTGGCATGTCTGGTGGTGGAGGGCCCCTGTCTATAGGTCTGTCTCCACACACCCTCGAAGGCGTGTGGTTCCGTGGTCCCGAATTGGGTTCGATAGTTTGGAAACCTGATTTATAAAGATTGTCGGAAATGGACGATCTTGGTGTCGGCAGACCGCAAATGACGAGTCTAACGTGTCTGAGTGTTTTTGTATGAATCGATATAGGAGAACACTCTGCATTTGAGGATTTAGTTTGAACCCTCGGGTTCCATTTTCTAAAACGGCAGCCATCTTGTATGGTTGCCCTAACATAGGCCCTATGATTGTGGCCGAGCGAGTCCTTGACACGTACGCCTTAGCTGACTTCTGGTTGACCTGGCCAAACTGACTCCTCGCCTGGGGCGAATCCTGCTGAGCCAGTTCCTTGGTTAGCAGCTGCACTGATAAAGATCAAAGAACAGGACGTGGTCCGATTTTATGGTCCACCGTTCCCACTCCTCTATCTCCTTTCCATCTGTTTCTGCCTTTCCTTTATGACATGTTCATCGATCTGGGTTGAAGGTTTTATGATGGGTTTGTCCGGCCTGATCAAACAGGAAACTATCATATGTGCGATTGTTTTTGGTGGGCTAGACAACGGAAAGTGGGATTAACTTTGACTGTCGTGATTCGCTACTTTTTGAAATGCTACATGCTCATTGGTTAGTTTTGTATGCACCGAATGTAAATTGCGATGTTGCCAGAAGCGTAATTTTCAGCATAAAAGACCGAGTTTCGTTCATTGAGATGGTGCAGTCTCTTTCGAACTACCCGTGTGTACTTCGTAGACCTCTGTCCCTGGTTGCAACCATTAAACTTTGGTCTTTGACGTCATCGAAAAGTATCCCGTGTCTCTGTTTGCCAAGACAGGGGAATCCGGGGTCTTTGGGTGTTGCCCTGACACCGCTGGGTTATTGTAATAGTATTGGTTCCGAGAAAACCCAGTACCTCAATTGGCGCCCAATGTGGGGCGACTTCAGCGGTACCGGTCCAAGCCAGAGGTTCGTGAGGAGCGTCGTGAGAAAATTCCAGAGGTTGGCCAGCCACTTCAGCGACCCCTGTATGTCGACGTGGTTCCGAAGGTCTTTGCTGCGAGGCTTCTCGCGTCCCGACGGCTACGAAGGACTGCTGCCCTGACTGTTGCCCTGTTTTGGAGCCTTAGACGTTTGTAGAGCGATACGATTGACGGGTATTCTGGTGACGCCTTCTACAACTCAGTTAAGTATAAAGGGAGCGTCTCCTAGTTCTTAGTTTGTTTTGTATCCTTTAGTGGATAGCTTTGATTTGGTATCTGCAGGCCCCAAAGCCAAGGGATTCGTGTATTCACAAGCTTATCGATTTTAGATTACCCTTGTTGTTTGAAGCTAGACTAGTGATCAAGATGCCTGGTTTTAGCAGTCTTAGGAATTTGTTTAGTTGTGGTACTATGAGGGATTCCCGGTTAGAGGATTTGTGTCCGGTTCCTCCGATCGGAACTCCTACATACGAGTTGTACGTGAAGCATGGAGTAGGTCCTATTAGTTATAATGAGGTTTGGATTAGATATACGAAGAATGACGGTGTCCTATAGTGGCCCCGTTATGGTAGTTTTGAGACAGAAGTCTTAGATAATCTCGAAGTGAAGTTGTTCAAGAAGAAAGCCCGTCCGGCATTGTTTGACTCTTTCCGCATGTTGGACAGGCCTCGTGGCCGGCCCGTCCCCTCCCCGCATGGCGGGTCGCGGACCCCTGCTCCTCCTGTTCCCCGGATAAGAACCACCCCTGCAACCCGCCGGGGCAATCCATGGCCCTTCCCCGACTGAACTCTGGCTCCTGAACACCACCGTATCGGCTGGCCCGGGTCCCTTCCAGAACCCCTGTCTCCGGCCCAGCTGCCATTTTGGACACTACACGACCAGGCCGCGTGGCCTCGGGTCGACCTCGGCCTCAGGCCCAGCCAGGCCCTGACATCGAGGCACCACCATCCGCCTAGGGGGTGAAGAGACCACTTGGCAGGTCAATGGGAGAAGGAGTGTCGATGGCTCCCCTCCGCCAGGTAACGATCGCCCCCAGCCTCCATGGGCGCTGGCTCCACCCCCCTGCTGGGTGTCTGGACTCCCTCATCCCGGACCTCCCGACCCCCAAGTGCGAGGGTCCGGACATCAAAGGGCGCCAGACCTATAACTGGGGCAGCTCCAGAGCAGGAAGGCAGTTGTATCCTGGAGTCGAGAGACACCGAGACAAACTCATCCTTGGAGGCCTGCTGCGCTGCCGCGGCTCCTCTTCGTGAACCACCTTTGAAGGCCTGCTGGCGCTGCCGCGGCTCATCCTCGTCGTGAATCATCTGCAAGGCCTGCTGGCGCTGTCGCGGCCCTCCTCGTCGTGAACCATCTTCAGGGCCTGCTGGCGCTGCCGCGGCCCTCCTCGTCGTAAACCATCTTCAAGGCCTGCTGGCGCTGCCGCGACCCTCCTCGTCGTGAACCATCTTCAAAGCCTGCTGGCGCTGCTGCGGCCCTCCTCATCGTAAACCATCTACAAGGCCTGCTGGCGCTGCCACGGCCCCTCCTTGGGAACCCTCCAGCTTGAGGATTGTGAGCTCCACCTTTAGCTGCTTCTGTACCGGACCGGTACTCAGACTGTCCCGCTACCCTTTTCCCCAAAAGAGACTAGAATTGACGGGATCCGCGTATCCTGGTCCTGCTGTACCGCTCATCACCTTGCCTAAAGATATATATAAAAGTGTGCAGAACTTATCCTTGTGTGGTGTCCATCTGTGGGGGGGAAGTTACTTGTCTGTACGATTACCGGCGAGGGCCCTCACCAGGAGGCCTCTCCCCCTGTACTCGGCCGACCCTCCGGGTCCCCGTCTAACATTGGTGGCCAGCGGCGCGATCTGAGCCGACGCATAATCGTACAGAGAGTAACTCACCCCACGACTCACAGCCACCATGACGACAAAGGAGAGTGGAACAACAGAAAAATTTCAGATGGAAAAGCTGGAAGAGTACAGCCACAAAGAACTAAAGCAATTCTGCATAGAGCTGGGCATTGCTACCACGGGACTGAGCACGAAAGATGACCTCAAGCACGCCTTAGAATCTTGGGTGGAGACGGATACATCCCCACCAATCAAAGTCTCGAGACCACCGAAACAAGTACCACCCCTATGGACGAAAGAAGATCGGGCCTCTCGTCCGAAGATGTCAGAGAACGGGAGAAAAGCCGGCTCCACGAATTGGAGCTGGCTCGACTCCGCTTAGATGGAGAACTCAAATTGGCAGAACAAAAAATAACCCTCGAACACTTACGGCTCAGGGAAGAACGAGAAGAGAAAAAGAGCCAGAGGGAGCTGGAAGAAAAAAGACTAGCCTACGAGCATGAGCGCAACTTGAAGGAGCTAGAAATTCGACGGCAGAACAAAGACCTCGGAGTCTCCGGGCACCAGAGCCCCACTGCCACTACGGACCCTAAGGTCCACATCCCCAAGGACGTCGTCAGGGAATACTACCGGAACGACAATATCCAGCAATGGTTTAAAGCCTACGAGGTAGCAATGACCTCCCACCGAATACCACGGAGCGACTGGGGAGCTGGATTATGGGGAAAATTCATCAACGAAGGAAGAGACGCCCTGCTGCAACTCCCAGACCACCAGATGACATCCTACGACCACATGAAGGCCGCCCTCCTCACTCGCTATGAGCTCACGCCCGAGACGCACCGGCAGAGGTTTCGAGACTGCAAACGAATCCCTGGTACAACCTGGGTGGAGTACGTAAACTTTTTTAGCAGAGCCTTCGATGGATGGATCAAGGGCAGCCAGGTCACCACCTACGAGCAATTATTCGACCTTATTGTATGGGAGCACCTCTACAATAATTGCTTCGTCGAACTAAGACAGCACCTCCTTGATAGTAAGCTAACCAAACCTCGGAAACTCGCCATCGAAGCAGACAGATGGGAGAGCACCCGAGTCCCTCGGAGCTGGCCCCGCGAACAGAACAGAGCCTCCCAAGGGCCCCACCGCCCACGGCGGGGAGGAGGAGGCCAGGGTCGGGGCAGAGACACCGTCACGGTGCCCTCCACTAGCAACCCCCCGCCCCCGGCCGGAAGAGGAAGCCCTCCAACGCGACCAGGGTTCCGCTCCAACGTTACCTGCCACAAATGCCAGTGACCCGGCCACTACGCCAATGACCCCAACTGCCCGAAAAATCAGAGCCCCATGAACCGCCAGATCACCGCCGCCGCCCTGGGAGAAGAGCCGGGCCAAGAAGACGCCGAAGAGTACGGGCAGTACCAGCCCGAGTGGGAACCAGCCGCCATGTCCCTGGTCTGTCTAGGGGAGAGAGACATGGTCCCGCGGGTGCCCATCCCCGCCAACACGCAGAAATACAGCCAGTGGGTCACCATCAATGGACGCCGGGCGGAGGCCCTCCGTGACACAGGGGCCAGTGTGACCGCAGCCCGCTGCCATCTGGTGACCCCTGACCAGATCCTACCAAATGTACTTTGTCCAGTGCGGTCGGCAGACAACTCCGAAAGCCTGTGCCAGATGGCCCGCGTCCCCTTCGAGTGGGGAGGGGTGTCCGGCATGCTAAAAGTGACTGTCCGCGACGATGCCCCGGTGGACTGCCTTCTGGGGAACGACCTAGAGAGCTCCCCCTGGTCAGCCGTTGAGCGGAGGGAGCACCTGGGGATGCTTGGTCTCCCTGAATGGGTCTGTGTAACGACCCGATCCATGGCCGCCCGCGCCATCTCCAACCCAGAAGAACCGGAGTGGCCCGAACCTCCTCCGCCGATCGTCACAGAAGAAACCACCCCTGAGCCTGGTCCTTCAGGGTCCATCAACGAAGAACCTGTCCAACTCCGAGACCTCCCGGAGCTGGCCCAGTGGCGCCAAGAAGGTGGCCCCACTCAGGAACAGTTCCGCCAGGAACAAAGAGCGTGTCCCTCCCTCGAGGGACTCTGACAACGAGCCATAGCCCAGAGTACAGGGGATGCCTCGGGGGCCCACTGGATCTACTGGGACAACGAGCTGCTCTACAGTGAGCAAAAGATTGCCGAGCGGGGAGCCAGCCGGGTGCTGGTGGTCCCCCTCCGATTCAGAGACTTCCTATTGAACTTGGCCCACGATGTGCCTCTTGCCGGGCACCTGGGGCAGGACAAGACGTACAGCCGCCTGGTGACCCACTTCTACTGGCCGAAGATGCGGAACGATGTAGCGAACCACTGCCGGGCCTGCCCCACCTGCCAGGCCAGCGGGAAGAGCGGCCGAAAACTAAAAGTCCCCCTGCAACCCTTTCCCACCGTCACCACCCCCTTTGAGCGGGTGGGAATACACATTGTGGGGCCCCTGGAGCCCCGGACAGCACAGGGACACCGGTTCATCCTTGTCCTGGTGGACCATGCCATCCGCTATGCCGAGGCCATACCTCTCCGGACCGTGACGGCGCCCGTGGTGGGCCGAGCCCTGATGGGGATCTTCTCGCGGGTGGGCTTCCCCAGAGAAGTCGTCAGTGACAGGGGCACGAACTTTATCTCCAGGTACATGAAGTCCCTATGGCAACAGTGCGGGGTCACCTACAAATTCACAACCCCCTATCACCCGCAAGGGAACGGACTAGTAGAACGATTTAACCGCACTCTCAAGGGGATGATCATGGGCCTGGAAGAACCCCTACGTCGCCAATGGGACGTGCTGCTCCCGTGCCTCCTGTTCGCTTACAGGGAGGTCCCCCAGAAATCCCTGGGCTTCAGTCCGTTCGAACTCTTGTATGGACACCCCGTCCGGGGCCCCCTCAGCCTGGTCAAAGAAGGGTGGGAGGTGGCCCCTCAGAAGACTCCCCCTGACGTATACAAGTACCTCTTGACCCTCCGTAACCAGACCCGGCGGTTCAGGGAACTTGCCAAGCCAACCTCGAAGCCAGCCAAGAAGACATGAAGCGCTGGTATGATCAGCATGCCTCCTCCATCGAGTTCGAGCCGGAACAACAGGTCTGGGTGATGTCCCCGGTTGAACCTTGCGCCCTCCAGGACAAATGGACGGGACCCTTCAAAGTGGTGGAGCGCAAGGGCCCCGTCACCTACCTGGTAGACATGAAGTCACCCCGAAACCCCCTACGTGTCCTCCACGCCAATAAACTCAAGCCCCACTTTGTGCGCTCTGAACTTAGCCTCCTGATGGCTACCGACAGTGGGGCTGAAGAAGACTCCGAGCCCCTCCCCGATCTCCTGAAAACGCTCGAGAAAGACGGCTCCGTGGAGGGAGTCCACCTCTCCGATGCCCTGTCCCCAGCGCAACGCCAAGACTGCCAAGAACTGCTACTCCAATTTGCCGACCTGTTCTCCCTCATCCCTGGGGTCACCCCCTGGTGCCTCCACGACGTGGACACCGGGGATAGCCCCCTATCCGACACAGGGCTTACAGGGTGCCTGATCGAGTACGCGCCTGCATCCAGTCGGAAGTCTCCAAGATGCTAGCTCTGGGAGTGATCGAGCCGTCCGACAGCCGCTGGGCCAGCCCGGTCGTGCTGGTCCCCAAGGCCGCCGCCCCGGGCGTCGCCCCCGAGCTCAGGTTCTGTGTAGACTATCGGGGTCTGAACGCCGTCACCAGGACCGACGCTCATCCCATCCCACGGGCTGATGAACTGATCGACCGCATGGGGGCCGCCCGCTACCTGAGCATCTTCGATTTGACAGCGGGCTACTGGCAGATCGGCCTCACCGCTGGTGCCCAGGAGCGATCCGCCTTCTCCACCCCGGATGGCCACTACCCCTTCAAGGTGATGCCATTAGGAATGAAAAACGCACCCGCCACCTTCCAGAGACTAGTGAACAAAGTCTTGGCGGGTCTGGAGGAATTCAGCGCCGCCTATCTGGACGATATTGCTGTGTACAGCCGCCACTGGGCAGAACACCTCCACCACCTCCGGGAGGTCCTGAACGCCATCCGGGAGGCCGGGCTAACCATCAAGGCCAGCAAGTGCCAGATCGGCCAAGGGTCCGTGACCTACCTGGGGCACCAGGTGGGAAGTGGCCTGGTGGCCCCCCTCCAGCTCAAGATTGCCGCCATCCAGGCCTGGGAGCCCCCGGTCACCCAGTCAGAGGTCCGAGCCTTCTTGGGGCTCACCGGGTACTACCGGCGCTTCGTAAAAGACTATGGCAGCATTGTGGGGCCCCTCACAGAACTCACGTCCAAAAAGAACCCCAAGAAAGTCAACTGGACTCCTGAATGTCAGGCGGCCTTTGAGAACCTGAAGTCCGCCATGTGCACCGCCCCCGTGCTCCAAGCCCCCAACTACAGCCGGGAATTCATAGTACAGACGGACGCCTCAGATCATGGCGTGGGGGCCGTCCTCTCCCAACTCAACACCGAGGGAGTCGATCAGCCAGTGGCCTTCATCAGCCGACGCCTGCTGGCCCGAGAACAGCGCTGGAGCACCATTGAGCGGGAAGCCTTCGCCGTAGTTTGGGCCCTCAAGAAGCTCCGGCCCTACCTCTTCGGTACCCACTTCCGGGTGCAAACAGATCATCGACCCCTGCAATGGCTGATGCAGATGCGGGGAGAAAACCCGAAGCTGTTGCGTTGGTCCATCTCCCTGCAGGGGATGGATTTCACTGTGGAGCATCGCCCCGGCCAAGACCACGCCAACGCAGACGGCCTGTCCCGCTTCTTCCGCCTCGGCGAGGAGAGTACCCAAGAGGATGGGTGACTCTCCCTGCCTTCAGCTGGGGGGGACGCATGTTGGACAGGCCTCGTGGCCGGCCCATCCCCTCCCCGCATGGCGGGTCGCGGACCCCTGCTCCTCCTGTTCCCCGGACAAGAACCACCCCTGCAACCCGCCGGGGCAATCCATGGCCCTTCCCCAACGGAATCCTGGCTCCTGAACACCACCGTATCGGCTGGCCCGGGTCCCTTCCAGAACCCCTGTCTCCGGCCCAGCCGCCATTTTGGACACTACACGACCAGGCCGCGTGGCCTCGGGTCGACCTCGGCCTCGGGTCCAGCCAGGCCCCGACATCGAGGCACCACCATCTGCCCAGGGGGTGAAGAGACCACTTGGCAGGTCAATGGGAGAAGGAGTGTCGATGGCTCCCCTCCTCCAGGTGTCGATCGCCCCCAGCCTCCCTGGGCGCTGGCTCCACCCCCCTGCTGGGTGTCTGGACTCCCTCATCCCGGACCTCCCGACCCCCAAGTGCGAGGGTCCGGACATCAAAGGGCGCCAGACCTATAACTGGGGCAGCTCCAGAGAAGGAAGGCAGTTGTATCCTGGAGTCGAGAGACACCGAGACAAACTCATCCTTGGAGGCCTGCTGGCGCTGCTCCTCTTCGTGAACCACCTTTGAAGGCCTGCTGGCGCTGCCGCGGCCCTCCTCGTCGTGAACCATCTTCAAGGCCTGCTGGCGCTGCCGCGGCCCTCCTCGTCGTGAACCATCTTCAAGGCCTGCTGGCGCTGCAGCGGCCCTCCTTGTCGTAAACCATCTTCAAGGCCTGCTGGCGCTGCCGCGGCCCTCCTCGTCGTGAACCATCTTTAAAGCCTGCTGGCGCTGCCGCGGCCCTCCTCATCGTGAACCATCTACAAGGCCTGCTGGCGCTGCCGCGGCCCCTCCTTGCGAACCCTCCAGCTCGAGGATTGTGAGCTCCACCTTTAGCTGCTTCTGTACCGGACCGGTACTCAGACTGTCCCGCTACCCTTTTCCCCAAAAGAGACTAGAATTGACGGGATCCGCGTATCCTGGTCCTGCTGTACCACTCATCGCCTTGCCTAAAGATATATATAAAAGTGTGCAGAACTTATCCTTGTGTGGTGTCCATCTGTGGGGGGGAAGTTACTTGTCTGTACGATTACCGGAGAGGGCCCTCGCCGGAGGCCTCTCCCCCTGCCCTGTACTCGGCCGACCCTCCGGGTCCCCGTCTAACACCGCATATGGGGCAAAGAAGCCAAACAGAAAGAAATTAAGTTAGCGAAGAAGAATAGGAAGGGTATGTCAATGGTGCAAGCCGCCGTTGCATACAAAAATGATGAAGAAGAAAGAGACAGTGAGCAGATGCTTAGAGTGAGGAAGTTAGCGGTAGACAGATGCTACCCAGTCTTGCCAGCTAAAGAGCAGGAAGTTGAAAAGGATCTTGTGAAAGACCCTTTAATGTCGCATTTGCTAAATTCTCCACCACCCTATGTGCAGAATGCTACAGCTCCACCACAGCCTGTTGTGGCTGTGCAAGCTCCTATTGCTTTGCCTCCTGTTATTCCTCCACAGCCAGCTCCTCCGTTGGTTGATCCTTCTAATGCGCAGCCTTCTCAAGGGTTGCCCACTTTGCCTTCTGCTACTACTGCTGTTTCTATGCCTGTTCCGACTATGGATCCGACTACTACTGCTTCGTCTCCTCTTGTCCTTCCGACTGTTCCTTCTCCTAGACAGCGGTTGACCGCTGCCTTTTCTAATTTCTTAACTCCTATTTTGGGACAAATGAGTATGTCTCCTATGAATGAGCGTAGACAATTGCGTAGTCAACTGCCCGATACAGATGAGCGAGTGGTTCTAGACCATATGACACGTAGATGGGTGACGTATAAGTCCCAGTATGATCTAGAAGGTATTATGGATGTTTTCCGACAATGGGAAGCACCAAAGCAGCATTACGTTTTTGAGCTTATGTGTGCGTTCCTCCATGAACAATGGATGGATGAAGTGGGTAGAGTTCCTGTAGAATTATCCCAATTGCGTTCAGAATTTGCCAAAGGAACGATTGTGAGTCTACCCGATGTTGAGAAAGCGGTATCGGGGTTATTGTTGCTTCGTAGCGATGTTCCTATTGAACGGTTGTTTGAGCCAGATTCGTCAGTTAGGAGACAAGCGCGTCAATATCCGATGCGAGAGGTTCCTCCAGTATGGAGACCTGCTGATCCGGCTGCTCAGCCACCGACTATTGCGCACTTCCAACGTGTGTGGGTACATGTACCGTGGAAGCGTGCAGAAGTTCTAGCGCTTAAGCAGACATTACCAGATCCGCGAAAGAATCCGGCGGGATATTATAAAGAACTTGCGCAAACTGTGAGTTTGTGTGTCATGAATTTGGCAGATATAGATATGCTTTTTGGGAACGTTGTTCCACAGTCCATTTGGAATGTCATTCGTCATACAGATCATGATCTTGAATTGGGCGATTCGTAGGTGAATCTCGCTGCAGCAAATGATAGACAAGTGGGAGGTGCTAAGCCTGAAGATGTTATTACTGAACTTCCTGGTAGGATCATTACTTTCATGAAGACTTTAATGCCTGAAGTCCGTGTTAATTGGGACAAGTTGTCAGCTTGTAAGCAGAAGAAAGAAGAGTCTGTTTCAGACTTTTTCTCACGTTTCTAGGAAACGTTCGTTGATCATAGTGGTCAGGATATGGCTACTGAAGGTGGCCAGAGGTTGTTTGTCGATAAATTCGTGCACAATCTTCTTCCCGAGTTGTGTACTAAGTTGAAGGATTCCGAGAGTTCTTGGCCTGTTTCTACTTTGACGCAGATTCTTGCTACAGCTCAGTACTACGAGAATAGGCGTAAGGATGAGTTAGAGAAAGCGGATAAGAAGACTAAGGAATTGAAGACTAAAGTTCGTCTACAAGAAGCTTATCCACCTCGTGTTAGTAATCAGCGCGACTATCAGCAGCCTCAACAGTTTTTGAGGAACTCGCAAAGAGACGAGACTCCTCAACAACAGCGTATTCCCTATGGGCCTAATCAGTGTGCATATGGTAGAGAAGAGGGTCATTACAAGAATAGTTGTCCGGTTCTGTTGCAATGTGCAAATAGTGCTCCTGGCGTTAGAGGTCGAGGTGCTCAACAAGTGCCTTGAGGTAGAGGGCGCGGACAGAATGCGCGCCCTTTGCCTCCACAGAATTCAATGAACAGTTTTGATCAACAACAGACTTCTTCCGGTAGATCTACACAGTACTACGTAGATGATTACTATGTTGAAGGCGATGGAGAGCAAGTTAATGATTATTAGGACAGCCATGGACAAAGAGAGGGAGTTGTTTCAGTTCCGGTAGATCAGAGTGGACCTTACGTGGAAGTGATTGCATCAGGTGTGTCAGAGCCTTTTCTGCTAGACACTGGTGCTACGAAGAGTTCTATTATGCATTCGAAACTCCCTGGCGCACCTTTGTCTGGCTTCAATAATGTTTCTATAGGTTTTTCTGGCGCCCGCGTTATGAATCCGATTTCCGTTCCATTGCCTCTTTCTGTTGGTCCTCGTAGGTTTGAAGCACCCCTTCTTTTGACAACAGGTTGTAATGAGAACTTACTAGGCCTTGACTTGTTGAAGCGATTGTATGCGACTTTGTATTGTTCACCGTCTGGAGTACAACTTACCTTAGGTGAGAATGTGATTTCTCCGATATATGTGTCGAAAGATTGTCTTCCACCGGAATTGTCTTCGCTACCAGATTCCTTGTGGGCTACGGGTCCAAATGATGTGGGCCTGTTGGATATTCCTCCATATGTTGTGACGTTGAAGGCGAATGCTCAGTTACCACGCATTCCGCAATATCGTATTTCAAGCGATGGTGAACGAGTGCTTTTAGCGATCATTTATGATTTGATTGATAAAGGTGTTATTGAAGAGACTCGAGGTAATGTGTGCAATAGTCCGGTTTTGCCTGTTCTAAAGAGGACTGATTCTTTACAGCCTCCTGTGTATAGGTTTGTTATCGACCTCCGTGAAGTGAATAAGATCGTTGTTCCACAATTCCCTGTTGTACCCGATATTACTGCATTACTGACACTGATTCCGGCTTCTGCTACCTGGTTTTCGGTGATTGATTTGAAGAATGCTTTCTTCAGCATCCCGATTGCCATAGAGAGTAGAGATATCTTTGGATTCTCTTTAGGAGGACGAAGTTTCCGCTTTAAGCGCGCTCCTCAAGGTTATTGAGCGAGTCCATCCATATACAGTCAAGCTCTGAAGACGCAACTTGACTTGTTGCCATTACCTGACGGTGCGGCACTTATTCAGTTTGTTGATGATTTGTTGGTCGCTGCTGATACCGAAGACATATGTAAGGATGCCACTGTGTCCTTGTTATCTCATTTGTCTGAATGCCATCACAAAGTCTCTCTTTCCAAACTGCAATTCTGTCACCAAGAAGTTACCTACTTAGGTCACCTCTTATCGAAGGAGGGAAGGAAACTGACCCCAGAAAGAATCCAGACTATTGCGAAAATGAGTGTCCCTACGACACAGAGAGAAGTACGTGCGTTTTTGGGTATCACGTCGTACTGCAGACAGTGGATCCAAAATTTTTCCCTTTTAGCGAAACCTTTGATAGCCCTTACGTTTAAGGATACTCCACATCCTATTCCTTGGACTGACGAATGTCAAAAGAGCTTTTCTGAATTACGTGATGCGTTGTGTTCGACTCCTGTGTTGGGTACTCCCGACTACAGCAAGCCTTTCACATTGTATGTCCATGAGAGAGAGGGATGTGCATTGTCGGTTTTGACTCAACAATTTGGCGAGAAGCAACGCCAATGTGCGTACTTTTTGTCGACTTTAGATCCTGTAGCCAGAGCGTTGCGGAGTTGCTTGAGAGCAACTGCAGCAGCGGCTGTTTCGATTCGACAATCTGCTGGTTTGGTTATGGATAACACACTAGTGGTTATGGTTCCACATGCAGTGGATACCTTGTTGAATCGGACGAAGACACAGCACTTGACTAGTGCTCGGTTGTCGGGGTATGAGCTTACGTTGTTAGCAAGCCATGTGCACATCAAGAGGTGCAATACCCTTAATCCAGCTATGTTGTTGCCAATTTCGCTTGAGACAGACGATGATAGTGAAGAGCAACACAATTGTTTTTTGAGAACTGAAGAAGAAACGAAAGGGAGGATAGATCTGAAAGATACTCCTCTCCCTGATTGCAACGATGCCTTGTGGGTTGACGGCTCGTGTTTTAAATTGCCAAATGGTGATACTACTGTAGCATATGCGGTGACGACTTTACATACAGTTGTCGAAGCTGCCCGCATTCCCTATAATTCTGCTCAAGCGGCAGAACTAATCGCACTTACGAGAGCATGTGTGTTGGCGAAAGGGAAAAGAGTGAATGTATATACTGATAGTCAGTATGCATTTGGAGTGGTCCATAGTTTTGGACGATTGTGGCGTGAACGTGGATTTTTGACATCACATGGGACGAAAATCCAGCATGGGCAACTGGTGAATGAACTTCTGGAATCTCTTACGCTACCTTTGCAAATAGAGATTGTGAAATGTAGTGCCCATAAGAAGATCACAGATGATGTTGGTCGTGGTAATGCGTTTGCGGATGAGGTTGCGAAAGAAACTGCTAGAAATGTAACGAGTCGATTGTATGTTGTGGGTCCAGCGAGATGGGTTCCAGAGAAAGGCATGTGCGAAGACACCATTGAGAGTGTGAAGATTATTCAGAGTGAAGCTTCGGAGAAAGAGTTGGATGAATGGAGAGAGAGTAAGGGTAGGTTGGATTCGAATGGTTGTTGGACTGACTTGTCCGAACATCAAAGATGGTTGCTGCCGAGTGCATATGTGCTTCCAGTTGTTACAATGGCACATGGATTGGCACATATTAGTGTGAAAGTGATTTGCAAGTTGTTGGCTCTGATTTGGCAGAATGCAGGAATACCCAAATGTGCAGAGAACTTGGTTAAGAATTGCATGGTGTGTTTGATGCATAATCCTGGTAAGGGAACTCCAACACCAGCTGGTCATTTTGCTCCTCCAACAAAACACTACGGTGGAGGGGGACCTAGGGGAAGTTTAAAGACCAGGCTCTGGGTACTATCCCCAATAGAAGTAATAAACAACACAGGTACCAGAGGGTCTCAGATAAATGTGCCCACAAAATAAAGGAAACCAACCGAGAACTCACCCTTACTCACAGGTTATGTCACAGAGAGCTCTCCATGGATGAGGAAAAATACCCATCAGTCACCATTCGGATCCCCCCTTCATCATTTGGGATTTTATCCGTACCACCCGTCAGAGGTTACTAGTACTCTCCTCAGAGGTCAACCCGGTGGTAGGGGGTATCCTCAATGAGTAAAAGAGACGACAGTGTGGTGTACCACTCGATGTAGGTGAGTGGCAGAAAAAGTGGGACTGGGGTGTGCAGTGCAAAAGAAGGTGTGAAAAGAAAGAAACCAAGAAAAAGGTGTGTTTAAAATTGGTTTAGAAAAAGCACTAGATAATGATTTATTCCAGGTGTGCTTAACATACCAATGTTAAAAACAGTGCACCCGCCAACTGTCTGTTTATGTAGACTGCCTCAGGTCAATATGGTCGACTAGTTTCAGCAATTAAAGGACTATTTTTGTCCTTGCTTTCATCAGGACCAGAAATAAAACAAATGCTACTACACCAGGTGAAGAAGTTAATCAGAAGCAAAAAGTGACACCAAAGAAACAAACAAGTGCACATGGTCACCTGAATGCTCCGGGTGCCCTTACAGTCTGTGCAAGTCACTGTGGAAAGAAAAATGAGGAGGTATAGCTCTCAATAGTAAGTGGGCCAGACAGTAAAACCATCAAGTCTGATTTAAACTAGAACACATCAAGTGTTATTCAGAAAAAGCACTATCTTAGTGCAAACACATATTAGATACATTTGGAGAAAGATTTTTAATGCCAAATGTTAGTGAGCTCTTACCTCAATCTGTAAGGTTGGCTGGCCTCACCCCACCTGGCAGAGGCTCAGGGGAAAATGAAGCACCGCTCTAGAAAACATGTAGGACACATATTAAAACATAAAATGCACGTGACAGAACAAGGCTCCTCTCACAACCATATGCCGAAAATACATGGTCCTGTAAACCAATACAAGTGGTGTCATGTTCAGGAGAGAAACTCCATTTGAGTAAGTACCCATGGAGGAGAAAGGCGATTGAGCGTGAGGGCTCACCTTACCTAACCGTCGGTACTCCTGGCCGGCGTCCTGGCCGTCTGGGGAGGTACCGACAGCTGGCGAGGAATTGTAGATAAGCCCTGCACCCATTGGGTAGGAAGTCACGTGGGGCGTCTCACTCGCGTCTCTAGATAGGCGTAGACGCCTGTGTAGTTTTTCAGCCACTCACTGCTCGGCAGGAAAGGTTCGAACGGAGTCAGTGAGAACAGCTGCAAGCAGGCGGAAGGCTGTGTGGAACCCGCGCTACTATTGGACGCGCGGTTACGTGACGCGTTCACAGCGCGTGTTGCAATTGGACCGAGTGCGTGTTAGAGCTGCACTCCTATTGGCTCATGTGGGGTCTGCCTAAGTAGTCAGGGCGACGAGGATAAATATAAATAAAACGACGAGGGTAAACATGGAAGGGGTTTAAACACGTCCTAATAGTATTTGGACTGTAACTGCTAAAATAGCGAGTGTGAGAGACATGCATGAGGAGCGCTGGTGATTTAAAAGCGCTGTCAAGCAAACAGTGTGGAATGCAAAGTGCACTCACGGGGAGTATAATTTGGATTTTATAACTCCTAGTAAGGACATGAAAGTTGCACCAGAAGCAGAGCAAGGCTAAAATGAAGTGCCACCCGCCAGCCCAGTGATCAAAAGCCGGATAATACATAACACATGATGGTGGTTCACCCACTTAGTGAAAGGGCTTGGAGCATGGTGAAACTATCTCGTAGAGTCATGTGTATCTATCTCCCTCATGCTATGAATAAGGCAAACAGTATTATACTGTGGTTCAGGTGGCACAGTATAGAAAAAGGCTGAAGTGAGACGATGGTGCTGTTGTTACAAAGACGACCATGGAATGTCGTCATTCAGACCCTCTTTGTGTGTTTTCAATTTGAGGACCCATCTTTGTTCTTTTTTCATTAGATAGCTGGCCACATCTGTGGTGTGTGCGGGTATGAATGGTTGTTCAAGAACAGTCCATTGGAATTCTGTGGCTAGGTGTTTGGCTTCCAAGAAATGGGCAGTAAGTTTGGGGGCTTGTCTTGCACAACGGATCGTGCTCTTGTGCTCAGATATCCGTATGCGGACCTTGCGTGTTGTCATGCCCACATATTTGTAACCACAAGGACAAGTGATAAGGTAGATCACGTGGTCACTATTACAATTAGTGAACTTTACTTGCTTCCATGGTCTTGTGGTTCCAATGTCAATTTCCAATGATTTCTTGGTCTGTGCGCAGACCTGGCAATTGCCACAAGGATGATGCCCCTGAACAGGGGGAAGGTTCCACAGTGTGCCCACAGTTCTGGGCATCTCCTCACGTGGCCTGGTATGCACCAGTCTGTCCCTCAGATTTGGGCCCCTCTTAAAGGAGATCAGGGGGCGGGGAAGGGTGAGGTGCCCAGAGTTCAATATAGACCAATGCTTCTTGACCGCACTCTGAATGTTGTTTGAAAGACTACCAAATGTGTGGACAAAGGTGAGACGGTCTAGGTCCGGCTTGGGAGGTCTTGGTTCCAGTAGGGCTGCCCGGTTGTTGTTCATAGCCCTTTTCATGGACCTCTTCACAAGTTTAGGAGGATATTTTCGAGCCACAAGTTGCCTACTTAAATCATTAGAGTGTTTTTCTAAAGCTGTCCTCGTGGAACAGTTCCTCTGTACCCGTAGAAATTGGCTAAATGGGAGGCTCTCCCTTAGTGCACGTGGGTGGTTGCTATCAAATAACAGCAGGGAGTTCCTTGCGGTTGGCTTCCTGTAAAGCTCTGATTGTAGGCCATCTGGTCCTGCTGTTATCAGAAGATCAAGGAATGCCAGTTGTAATTGACCGATCTCAATGGTAAATTTAAGGTGATTATTTCTGCTGTTCAGCCACTCCAAGAATTCTAAGCAGCTCTCACTCGACCCACGCCACACAACAAAGACGTCGTCGATGTACCTTTTCCAGGTTTTTAATTTGTCAATAAATGGATTAGTCTGGTTTAGTACATGGTTTTGTTCGAACGAGTGAACATACAGATTCGCCAGGCTGGGGGCGTAAACGCTCCCCATGCTGGTCCCTGAGGTTTGAAGATAAACCTGGTCCTCGAATCGAAAAAAGTTTTGTTTCATGGCCAGTGTGGCACAGGCCATTATGAATGAGACAGGAGTAATGCTGGTAAGTTCTCTGGACTCAAGAAGTTGATGTATCACGTCCAGTGTCTCGTCCTGCGGGATGGAGGTGTAGAGTGCCTCAACATCAAATGAAACTAGGAGGTCAGTATCTCTATCAAACTCGATGTTGGGTATCAATCTGAGAAGGTCGGTGGTATCCTTTAGGTAAGTGTACATTTCCTGCACCATGGGTCTCAAGAAATGATCCACAAAAGTGGAGAGGGGTTCAAGGGCTGACCCTATCCCGGAAATGATGGGACGTCCTGGGGGCGGTCGTTGCTCCTTGTGAACCTTGGGTAAGGTATAGAAGTAAGGCATCTTGGGGTGCTCAGTGCAGAGGTACCTGGCTTCAGCTGGGGTGATCCATCCCTCTGTGGACGCTTCCTCCACCATTGTTTTGATGTTTGATTTCAGCTCATCCGTCGGGTCATAGTTCAGCGGGGCGTAAGATTGTCTCATATTCAGTTGTCTGAGGCACTCTGTTCTGTACACTTGTGTGTCCATTATAACAATCGATCCGCCCTTATCGGCTGGCTTTATTGTTAAGTTCTTATTATCAGTCAAGGACTTAAGTGCTAAATGAAGAGATTTAGGCAAGTTGTGAAAAACTCTATGGTTGGTGCTGAAGAGGTCATCCATTTCTTTCTCTAAAGCCTGCTCATAGGCCAGTACCTGGGGAGGCATAAGATGGGTGGGAGGAGTGAAAGTGGACTTACACTTTAGTCCAGTATTGACATCTTCTTCACTCTGTGTGCTCCCTTCCTTGTCCGCGAAGAAGAAGTGTAATCTAATTTTCCTTAGAAACCTGGCTAGTTCTAGCCGGGTTTCAAACTCATCATTATAATGAGTAGGCACAAAGCCCAAACCTTTGTTTAAGGCCTCCTCCTCTTCTTGGGTCAGAACATAACTGCTCAAGTTGATGACTATACTGGTGCTGCACTGTTCTGTCCGGTCTCCTTGTTTTTGGATGTGAGTAAGGGTGAGTTCTCGGTTGGTTTCCTTTATTTTGTGGGCACATTTATCTGAGACCCTCTGGTACCTGTGTTGTTTATTAGTTCTATTGGGGATAGTACCCAGAGCCTGGTCTTTAAACTTCCCCTAGGTCCCCCTCCACCGTAGTGTTTTGTTGTTCAGTGCAGTTTTTTAACTGCGGACCTTATACCTCCTACGAATTAATCTTATCGTAGTAGTGGCTCATCACACTTATGTGATTTGAGCCTTTTTTGCCACTCTAGATCATTCTTTGCACGTTTGACGGGACATCTCCTCCCACCATGGCAGAGAACCATGGTTTATCTTTTTCCGACGCTGACCTCCTAGCAGCACTGGCTGATCACCCTGACCTAACAGAGTCTTCCGGGTCTACAGTCACTGCGAGTGAGGACGACTGGGGTAAACTGTTAATCTTAAAGAAATCACAATCTAGGACAGCCACGCATGGTACAATCATGGCTCAATACCTACGAAATGACTATGCACCTACCGGTCTAATAGTAACTAATACACCGAGACTGTTTCTAAATGATAGAGAGTTTTTAAAAAACTGGGCTTTGATCGCTTGGAGGTGCACCAGAGACTGGCTGATTTTGATCATCCAAACTTCCAAACGCATAGCTGACACTATGCTTATAGAAATTCAAATCCTAGAGTCCAAAATCAAAACCACAATTGCTCCTAAGGTCTTTAGCAAAAACTTAGATGATACGAATAAAAACAACAGAGACTTTAGAGAGCATACACTTTCAGTTAAGATGGATAAATTCAAGAAAGATCTTGACAAATTCCAGTTCGAGAAACTTTATCCGTACTCTAGTGATACTTACACTCCTCCAGACTTTGGTAGCAATGCCCGTAGGAAGGGATCATCCTATAGTACATCCAGCTCCGGCGATAATTCGTCAGGCAGTGACACTGGCAGTGATAACTCTTACTCACGAGGCCGAGGCCAAGGCAAAAGGAACTTTAGAAACAACTGGAGGGGCAACCAACAACAACAATGGTGGTCACCCCATCCCTGGCAGTTTGGTGGCATGCACCCTTTCTTCCCACCACAACAACCAGGCCCGTTCCACCAGCCTATGGGTCCTAATATGCCAAACTTTCCCGGCAATTTTCAAGCGAATAACTTCAATGGGCAGCCTTTTTTAGGGTTTGGCCGGGGCAGATCTCGAGGCAGGAAGAGAGGGAACACACAGCCTCAAGTTCACTTCAGCCCCCCATCGACATCAACAGAAGGGAGGACACTGAGGAGCAACTCATCCAAAAACAAGGAGACCGGAATGAACAGTGCAGCACCAGTATAGTCATCAACTTGAGCAGTTATGTTCTGACCCAAGAAGAGGAGGAGGCCTTAAACAAAGGTTTGGGCTTTGTGCCTACTCATTATAATGATGAGTTTGAAACCCGGCTAGAACTAGCCAGGTTTCTAAGGAAAATTAGATTACACTTCTTCTTCGTGGACAAGGAAGAGAGCACACAGAGTGAAGAAGATGTCAATACTGGACTAAAGTGTAAGTCCACTTTCACTCCTCCCACCCATCTTATGCCTCCCCAGGTACTGACCTATGAGCAGGCTTTAGAGAAAGAAATGGATGACCTCTTCAGCACCAACCATAGAGTTTTTCACAACTTGCCTAAATATCTTCATTTAGCACTTAAGTCCTTGACTGATAATAAGAACTTAACAATAAAGCCAGCCGATAAGGGCGGATCGATTGTTATAATGGACACACAAGTGTACAGAACAGAGTGCCTCAGACAACTGAATATGAGACAATCTTACGCCCCGCTGAACTATGACCCGACGGATGAGCTGAAATCAAACATCAAAACAATGGTGGAGGAAGCGTCCACAGAGGGATGGATCACCCCAGCTGAAGCCAGGTACCTCTGCACTGAGCACCCCAAGATGCCTTACTTCTATACCTTACCCAAGGTTCACAAGGAGCAACGACCGCCCCCAGGACGTCCCATCATTTCCGGGATAGGGTCAGCCCTTGAACCCCTCTCCACTTTTGTGGATCATTTCTTGAGACCCATGGTGCAGGAAATGCCCACTTACCTAAAGGATACCACCGACCTTCTCAGATTGATACCCAACATCGAGTTTGATAGAGATACTGACCTCCTAGTTTCATTTGATGTTGAGGCACTCTACACCTCCATCCCGCAGGCCGAGACACTGGAGGACGTGATACATCAACTTCTTGAGTCCAGAGAACTTACCAGCATTACTCCTGTCTCATTCATAATGGCCTGTGCCACACTGGCCATGAAACAAAACTTTTTTCGATTCGAGGACCAGGTTTATCTTCAAACCTCAGGGACCAGCATGGGGAGCGTTTACGCCCCCAGCCTGGCGAATCTGTATGTTCACTCGTTCGAACAAAACCATGTACTAAACCAGACTAATCCATTTATTGACAAATTAAAAACCTGGAAAAGGTACATCGACGACGTCTTTGTTGTGTGGCGTGGGTCGAGTGAGAGCTGCTTAGAATTCTTGGAGTGGCTGAACAGCAGAAATAATCACCTTAAATTTACCATTGAGATCGGTCAATTACAACTGGCATTCCTTGATGAAAATGAAATGAATGAAATGAAAAAAATATTTAATAAAGCGCACTGTGGCCAAGCGGCTTCCTGGCGCTAGGGACCTGTTCAGAGCTCACAACGGGAAACCAGGAGAACTAAGAGGGAAAAGCCTGAGAAAAAAGGAAAGTTTTAAGGGCCTTACGAAAGTGAGTGTAGATGGGAATGGAGCGAATAGAAAGTGGGAGGCTATTCCAGAACTGGGGGGCCAGGACAGAAAACCGAGTACCGCCAGTTCTGGATTTGCGAAAACGAGGGATGTGCAAGAGAGAGAGAGAGGAAGATCGAAGAGTGCGACTAGGGGCGTGAGAAGAGATGAGAGAAGTGATGAAAGAGGGAGCAGAACGGGAATGAGCTCGAAAAGCTAAGCAAGCCAGTTTGAAGAAGGATCTGAAACGGATAGGGAGCCAATGAAGAGATTTGAGAGCGGGAGTGATATGGGAGGATTTGGGGAGAGACAAAATGAGGCGAGCGGCCTGATTTTGTATGGCCTGGAGCCGGCGAGTTTCGTAAGCAGGTATGCCCACGTGGAGGCCATTCCCATAGTCGAGGCGGGAGATGATTAAAGCCGCGACTATGGTTTTGAGTGCGTCGGTGGAAAAGAAACGCGAGATTTTCCGGATGAGACGGAGGGACAGAAAACAGGAGGACACGACGGAACTGATCTGGTTGTGCATGGATAAGTCATGACTGACTTTAATACCAAGAGTGCGAACGGAGGATACAGGTGAGGGAGGGGGTCCAAAAGATGGGGGCCAGTGTGCAGGGGACCAAGGGTTAGAGGGACCACCAGTGAGGACAAGTTCCATTTTGTCAGGATTGAGCTTAAGATGATTAACGCTCATCCACTCGGAAATGAAAATTAAAGTGGAACAAAATTTAGGAAGAGAGTCGGGGGAAGAAGAGAGATCAAAGACGAGCTGGAGGTCGTCGGCGTAATTGTACACAGAGACCCCCAGCTCGAGAAGGGAAGAGATGAGAGGACAGATATAGAGATTGAAAAGGAGGGGGGAGAGGGAGGAACCTTGGGGAACACCACAAGAGACCGAGCGGGGAGGGGCAGAGAAACCGGAGAGGTGAACAGCCTGGGACCTATCCCGAAGGAAGGACGCGAGCCAAGAAAAGGCCGCGCCCCGAATGCCCGCTGCGCTGACACGGTCGAGAAGAATGGAGTGGTCAACCGTGTCAAACGCAGCGGACAAATCGAGGAGGACCAAGGCTTGGGGAAGGTTAGAATCGGCTTTCCCCTTGAGTTCATCCAGAACTGCAATGACCACTGCCTCCGTGGAGTGGCCCGGGCGGAAACCCGCCTGATGGGAAGCCAGGAGGCCATTCTCCTCGATATACGAGGAGAGGCAGGAGGTGACATGGGTCTCAAGGATCTTGCCGAGGTAGGGAAGAAGGGAAATGGGTCGAAAATTAGAGGGGAGAGAGGGATCCAGACCCGTTTTTTTTAAGATGGGGAGGACGATTGCAGATTTGAAAGATAAGGGGACGGAACCAATAGCCAAAGAAGAATTAAGTAGAGCAAGAGGGGGGGCAGGACAGTTGGTGAAGAGGGTTTTAAGGATGCGTGCAGGTGCACAATCCGCGGGAGAGCCAGACTTAACTTTGATCAGATATTTGAGAAATAAATCAGGTGAGATAGGAGGAAAGAGAGTAAAGGAGGACGGGGGAGGTGCGAAGGGACGGGTGCGGCTGGGTTGAGACACGGTAGGGATGTTAGCTTTGATCTTCACAATCTTGTCAATGAAAAAGTCATTGAGTGACAAACAGAGGGACTGAGAGGGAACCAGAGAAGGGGAGGAGCGTTCAGAAGTGGCAAGATTGTGAACCAGGGAGAAGATTTCACGAGGTTTATTGACGGAGAGAGCTACTTTCTCAGTGAAATAGGAAGTTTTGGCCGTTAAAATGGCTTTTTTATATTCGGTGAGAAGTTGTTTATATTTGGCGCGCAGAGAAGGACAGTACTTCCGTCTCCAGAGGCGTTTCGACCGTCTAAGGTCGAGTTTTAGCGCTTTGAGCTCTGGGGAGAACCATTTGTGCGCATCATAGGGGCGAACTGCTTTGATCTTTCTAAGCGGGGCCACTAGGTCACACGAAGAGGACAGCCATGTGCTGATGGCATAGGCCTGGGATTCAAGGGGGAGATCAGTTAGGTCCGGGGCGGATGAAGCCAAGGAACACGAAAGAGAATCAAGATCGGTCTTATTCCAGTTGCGGGCTAGAATGTTTTTGGGAAGGGGGGGCTTGTCAACCACACCCAGGTGAATAGAGAAGGAAATGATAAAGTGATCCGACCAAATACAAGGAGATATAGAAGGGGGTGAAGCGAGGGGACAAGAGGACCAAATTTGATCTAAAATGTGGCCTTGAACATGGGTGGCAGCTGTGACATGGGATGTGAAGTTCAAGCATTGGAGGGTAGCGGAGAAGTCTTTAGAAGAAGGATCTTCCCTAGGATCACCCGGCCAGAAATTAAAGTCGCCGAGGAGTAGGACGGAGGAATTATTGACCACCAAGGTGGCCAGAAGGTCCTGAAGGGAAGCTACAAAGGAGGGCATAGATTGAGGGGGACGATAGACGAGGACAACAGTGAGGGGGGCAGGAAGATTGAGAGAGCGGGCCACTAGGTAGTCCACATTAGGTATAGGGGGATGAGGAAGAAGTTGGAATTTGAGGGTCGACCGAATGATCATTGCCACACCTCCCCCAGCCTTGCCATCCGGGCGATCAGCTCGGAGGGCGTAGTAGGAATCGGGGAGAATGGCTAGAAGATCAGGAAGGGAGTCAGCTGTGAACCAGGTTTCGGTCAGGAAAAGAAAATCAGGGGAATCGGTGGTCAAGAGATTAAAGAGTGCTGTCTGGTGTTTGACTGCCGAACGGGTATTAAGTAAATGAGCAGAGGCTACAGTAGGAGCAGGGGAAGGACGGGAGACAGGGGGAGATTTAACAGATAAAGGAGTAGGGCTATGGGAGGCCCGTGTCAGGTGAGATGGGGGAGAGGTGAGGATACCAAAAGAGTCTAGATGATGCAGTAGGGAGAGTGAGGGAGGAGAAGTTACGGAGAGAGCAGTGAGTTGGGAGGAAGAGTAAACCAATGAAGGGGCAGAGTGGATGGTCCCTGGTCCCGGACCGTCGCGGACGGGCGCAGACGGGCTTAACTTAGGCGCAACTTCGGCGCGCCTTCGTCGTGCCCGCTGCGCCCGTCCGCTGCGCCGCGGGAAAAGAGGAGCCATAATATAGGGACACATGGGGAAGGAGGGTCAGGGGGGCGTGGCAGGAGGGGAGGAGCCAGAGAGCTGCAGCGCGGAGCCCAGACCCGCCCAAGATGGAGGAGCCGCCCGTCCCACTCCGAGAGTCAGGCAAGGAGGGGGCGGTCAGCGGAGGCGGTCTGGGTCGCGTACAGTAAGGGGCAGCCAGGAGGATCTGAGCGCTGGGTCCGAGGCGCTTGAAGGCAGGCAGTGCAGGTGAGCAAAGTTAAAAGATCAAGGAATTAAAATCCGCGTTGCTCCCGGAGAAGCCTCGGGAGATCTGAGGAAGAGCGTTGCTCCCGGAGAAGCCTCGGGAGATCTGACAACAGGTGTGAGCGTGCGAGCAGGTGAGTGCCTAAAGTGCTTGCCAGGAGGGGAGGAGCCAGAGAGCTGCAGCGCGGAGCCCAGACCCGCCCAAGATGGAGGAGCCGCCCGTCCCACTCCGAGAGTCAGGCAAGGAGGGGGCGGTCAGCGGAGGCGGTCTGGGTCGCGTACAGTAAGGGGCAGCCAGGAGGATCTGAGCGCTGGGTCCGAGGCGCTTGAAGGCAGGCAGTGCAGGTGAGCAAAGTTAAAAGATCAAGGAATTAAAATCCGCGTTGCTCCCGGAGAAGCCTCGGGAGATCTGAGGAAGAGCGTTGCTCCCGGAGAAGCCTCGGGAGATCTGACAACAGGTGTGAGCGTGCGAGCAGGTGAGTGCCTAAAGTGCTTGCCAGGAGGGGAGGAGCCAGAGAGCTGCAGTGCGGAGCCCAGACCCGCCCAAGATGGAGGAGCCGCCCGTCCCACTCCGAGAGTCAGGCAAGGAGGGGGCGGTCAGCGGAGGCGGTCTGGGTCGCGTACAGTAAGGGGCAGCCAGGAGGATCTGAGCGCTGGGTCCGAGGCGCTTGAAGGCAGGCAGTGCAGGTGAGCAAAGTTAAAAGATCAAGGAATTAAAATCCGCGTTGCTCCCGGAGAAGCCTCGGGAGATCTGAGGAAGAGCGTTGCTCCCGGAGAAGCCTCGGGAGATCTGACAACAGGTGTGAGCGTGCGAGCAGGTGAGTGCCTAAAGTGCTTGCCAGGAGGGGAGGAGCCAGAGAGCTGCAGCGCGGAGCCCAGACCCGCCCAAGATGGAGGAGCCGCCCGTCCCACTCCGAGAGTCAGGCAAGGAGGGGGCGGTCAGCGGAGGCGGTCTGGGTCGCGTACAGTAAGGGGCAGCCAGGAGGATCTGAGCGCTGGGTCCGAGGCGCTTGAAGGCAGGCAGTGCAGGTGAGCAAAGTTAAAAGATCAAGGAATTAAAATCCGCGTTGCTCCCGGAGAAGCCTCGGGAGATCTGAGGAAGAGCGTTGCTCCCGGAGAAGCCTCGGGAGATCTGACAACAGGTGTGAGCGTGCGAGCAGGTGAGTGCCTAAAGTGCTTGCCAGGAGGGGAGGAGCCAGAGAGCTGCAGCGCGGAGCCCAGACCCGCCCAAGATGGAGGAGCCGCCCGTCCCACTCCGAGAGTCAGGCAAGGAGGGGGCGGTCAGCGGAGACGGTCTGGGTCGCGTACAGTAAGGGGCAGCCAGGAGGATCTGAGCGCTGGGTCCGAGGCGCTTGAAGGCAGGCAGTGCAGGTGAGCAAAGTTAAAAGATCAAGGAATTAAAATCCGCGTTGCTCCCGGAGAAGCCTCGGGAGATCTGAGGAAGAGCGTTGCTCCCGGAGAAGCCTCGGGAGATCTGACAACAGGTGTGAGCGTGCGAGCAGGTGAGTGCCTAAAGTGCTTGCCAGGAGGGGAGGAGCCAGAGAGCTGCAGCGCGGAGCCCAGACCCGCCCAAGATGGAGGAGCCGCCCGTCCCACTCCGAGAGTCAGGCAAGGAGGGGGCGGTCAGCGGAGGCGGTCTGGGTCGCGTACAGTAAGGGGCAGCCAGGAGGATCTGAGCGCTGGGTCCGAGGCGCTTGAAGGCAGGCAGTGCAGGTGAGCAAAGTTAAAAGATCAAGGAATTAAAATCCGCGTTGCTCCCGGAGAAGCCTCGGGAGATCTGAGGAAGAGCGTTGCTCCCGGAGAAGCCTCGGGAGATCTGACAACAGGTGTGAGCGTGCGAGCAGGTGAGTGCCTAAAGTGCTTGCCAGGAGGGGAGGAGCCAGAGAGCTGCAGCGCGGAGCCCAGACCCGCCCAAGATGGAGGAGCCGCCCGTCCTACTCCGAGAGTCAGGCAAGGAGGGGGCGGTCAGCGGAGGCGGTCTGGGTCGCGTACAGTAAGGGGCAGCCAGGAGGATCTGAGCGCTGGGTCCGAGGCGCTTGAAGGCAGGCAGTGCAGGTGAGCAAAGTTAAAAGATCAAGGAATTAAAATCCGCGTTGCTCCCGGAGAAGCCTCGGGAGATCTGAGGAAGAGCGTTGCTCCCGGAGAAGCCTCGGGAGATCTGACAACAGGTAGTGATCTTCCTGATAACAGCAGGACCAGATGGCCTACAATCAGAGCTTTACAGGAAGCCAACCGCAAGGAACTCCCTGCTGTTATTTGATAGCAACCACCCACGTGCACTAAGGGAGAGCCTCCCATTTAGCCAATTTCTACGGGTACAGAGGAACTGTTCCACGAGGACAGCTTTCGAAAAACACTCTAATGATTTAAGTAGGCAACTTGTGGCTCGAAAATATCCTCCTAAACTTGTGAAGAGGTCCATGAAAAGGGCTATGAACAACAACCGGGCAGCCCTACTGGAACCAAGACCTCCCAAGCCGGACCTAGACCGTCTCACCTTTGTCCACACATTTGGTAGTCTTTCAAACAACATTCAGAGTGCGGTCAAGAAGCATTGGTCTATATTGAACTCTGGGCGCCTCACCCTTCCCCGCCCCCTGATCTCCTTTAAGAGGGGCCCAAATCTGAGGGACAGACTGGTGCATACCAGGCCACGTGAGGAGATGCCCAGAACTGTGGGCACACTGTGGAACCTTCCCCCTGTTCAGGGGCATCATCCTTGTGGCAATTGCCAGGTCTGCGCACAGACCAAGAAATCATTGGAAATTGACATTGGAACCACAAGACCATGGAAGCAAGTAAAGTTCACTAATTGTAATAGTGACCACGTGATCTACCTTATCACTTGTCCTTGTGGTTACAAATATGTGGGCATGACAACACGCAAGGTCCGCATACGGATATCTGAGCACAAGAGCACGATCCGTTGTGCAAGACAAGCCCCCAAACTTACTGCCCATTTCTTGGAAGCCAAACACCTAGCCACAGAATTCCAATGGACTGTTCTTGAACAACCATTCATACCCGCACACACCACAGATGTGGCCAGCTATCTAATGAAAAAAGAACAAAGATGGGTCCTCAAATTGAAAACACACAAAGAGGGTCTGAATGACGACATTCCATGGTCGTCTTTGTAACAACAGCACCATCGTCTCACTTCAGCCTTTTTCTATACTGTGCCACCTGAACCACAGTATAATACTGTTTGCCTTATTCATAGCATGAGGGAGATAGATACACATGACTCTACGAGATAGTTTCACCATGCTCCAAGCCCTCTCACTAAGTGGGTGAACCACCATCATGTGTTATGTATTATCCGGCTTTTGATCACTGGGCTGGCGGGTGGCACTTCATTTTAGCCTTGCTCTGCTTCTGGTGCAACTTTCATGTCCTTACTAGGAGTTATAAAATCCAAATTATACTCCCCGTGAGTGCACTTTGCATTCCACACTGTTTGCTTGACAGCGCTTTTAAATCACCAGCGCTCCTCATGCATGTCTCTCACACTCGCTATTTTAGCAGTTACAGTCCAAATACTATTAGGACGTGTTTAAACCCCTTCCATGTTTACCCTCGTCGTTTTATTTATATTTATCCTCGTCGCCCTGACTATCTAGGCAGACCCCACATGAGCCAATAGGAGTGCAGCTCTAACACGCACTCGGTCCAATTGCAACACGCGCTGTGAACGCGTCACGTAACCGCGCGTCCAATAGCAGCGCGGGTTCCACACAGCCTTCCGCCTGCTTGCAGCTGTTCTCACTGACTCCGTTCGAACCTTTCCTGCCGAGCAGTGAGTGGCTGAAAAACTACACAGGCGTCTACGCCTATCTAGAGACGCGAGTGAGACGCCCCACGTGACTTCCTACCCAATGGGTGCAGGGCTTATCTACAATTCCTCGCCAGCTGTCGGTACCTCCCCAGACGGCCAGGACGCCGGCCAGGAGTACCGACGGTTAGGTAAGGTGAGCCCTCACGCTCAATCGCCTTTCTCCTCCATGGGTACTTACTCAAATGGAGTTTCTCTCCTGAACATGACACCACTTGTATTGGTTTACAGGACCATGTATTTTCGGCATATGGTTGTGAGAGGAGCCTTGTTCTGTCACGTGCATTTTATGTTTTAATATGTGTCCTACATGTTTTCTAGAGCGGTGCTTCATTTTCCCCTGAGCCTCTGCCAAGTGGGGTGAGGCCAGCCAACCTTACAGATTGAGGTAAGAGCTCACTAACATTTGGCATTAAAAATCTTTCTCCAAATGTATCTAATATGTGTTTGCACTAAGATAGTGCTTTTTCTGAATAACACTTGATGTGTTCTAGTTTAAATCAGACTTGATGGTTTTACTGTCTGGCCCACTTACTATTGAGAGCTATACCTCCTCATTTTTCTTTCCACAGTGACTTGCACAGACTGTAAGGGCACCCGGAGCATTCAGGTGACCATGTGCACTTGTTTATGTTTCTTTGGTGTCACTTTTTGCTTCTGATTAACTTCTTCACCTGGTGTAGTAGCATTTGTTTTATTTCTGGTCCTGATGAAAGCAAGGACAAAAATAGTCCTTTAATTGCTGAAACTAGTCGACCATATTGACCTGAGGCTGTCTACATAAACAGACAGTTGGCGGGTGCACTGTTTTTAACATTGGTATGTTAAGCACACCTGGAATAAATCATTATCTAGTGCTTTTTCTAAACCAATTTTAAACACACCTTTTTCTTGGTTTCTTTCTTTTCACACCTTCTTTTGCACTGCACACCCCAGTCCCACTTTTTCTGCCACTCACCTACATCGAGTGGTACACCACACTGTCGTCTCTTTTACTCATTGAGGATACCCCCTACCACCGGGTTGACCTCTGAGGAGAGTACTAGTAACCTCTGACGGGTGGTACGGATAAAATCCCAAATGATGAAGGGGGGATCCAAATGGTGACTGATGGGTATTTTTCCTCATCCATGGAGAGCTCTCTGTGACATAACCTGTGAGTAAGGGTGAGTTCTCGGTTGGTTTCCTTTATTTTGTGGGCACATTTATCTGAGACCCTCTGGTACCTGTGTTGTTTATTAGTTCATTTTGCTCCTCCTACATATCCGTTCGAGGCTTTGAAGCTAGATTTTATCCATATGGAGAGATGCAACAACTTAAAGTATGTGTTAGTGGTTGTTTGCTCTTTTCTAGCTTACCCCCTTAAGGACAATACTGCTTTGTCCACTGCCAAAGCTTTAATAAAAGAATTCTTCCCTAGATTCGGATTGCCGAGAATCATTTGGAGTGATAACGGAAGTGAGTTTGTGGGACGAGTGATGAAGAGAGTGTGTGACGGTCTCGGGATTAAGCAGAAATTTCATGCTGCAAATCATCCCCAATCAGCTGGTTTAGTTGAGTGCCATAATGGCACTCTGAAGTTAAAATTGGCCAAAATTCAAGAGAGCACTGGTTTACAATGGCCAGATGCTTTGCCATTGGCACTTTTGTCCACCCGAATGACTGTGCACTCGCGAATGGGTTTGAGTCCGTATGAGGTTGTGTTTGGTCGCCCGGCGAATATTTGGGGCGTACCAAGACCAACGAGATTTAGCGACCTTGAGTATCCTGTTTTGCTTGATTACTTGCGTGAATTGACAACTAAAATGAGTGTTTTACGCCAACAGGTGCACGACTCTCTTCCACAAGCTACAGACGATCCAGGTCACGTGATTGAGCCTGGTTCCTGGGTGTTCATTAGGAACTTCCAGAGAACGAAGAATACTCAGCCCCGCTGGACTGGACCTTACCAGGTCCTCTTGTCAACGAGATCTGCGGTGCGAGTACGTGGAAAGCGTCATTGGATCCACGGCTGTCATACGAAGAAAGCACCCTTGCCGTTACCATATGATAAGTGGGTTCAAGATGGCCTTGCTGATTCAGAAACTGAGACTGTCCCGAAATTTGTTACGTTCAGTGATGCTCGCTTGATTGGGACTAATTCAGAACTGGAGAGCGATCGGCTTTTGCAAGCAGCAACACCTCCTGCGAAGCGGTTGGACACTACCGATCCTCAGCTGTTGTTCACTGATCAAGAATTACCTGGAAGAGACAGATACAATTTGGAGGTCGAGAATTAAGGACAAATAAAGTTAATAAAGTTGATTTTTTTTTAATGTTTGCAGGTTAACTCGCCACCAAGGATCTACGTATTTTTGTTTTTCTGAACTGCCATCCGGTTCTTGCTGCTAGGGTCGCGGTTGCTGCCAGTCTTGGGAGTGCAAGCCTGAGACACTAGGTCTTGGGTTCTGTTGGTCCGAGGCAGTCTTCCTGGGTTCAGCGGAGGCCCTCTCAAGCAGAATCAACCAACCACCGAGGGCAGCAACTTTAGTTTAGGATGGATTTCTTTGAGTTGGAGAGACCTGGGCAGACACTGACTTTTAGAAAACGTATTTGTAAAATAATGTTGAAGAAATGTTTTTTGATACCGTGCATAATTTTACTACTGAGTATCGTAATTTTTATAATTGGTTATGTAGCATTTGTTTTTAAAGTGACGTCTAATTCCACAGTGCAATCTACACCTTCACCTACTATTTCCTCTCATTCTTTCCACCCTTTGCCTGAATATGAGGTAGTCAGACATAAGGAGTTCGCTAATAATTCCTTCATACAGCTTTTACATCAGCACCAGTTAGTGATCAATACAACAAACTGCTGGATTTGTGGTTTAATGCCTCATACAGCCGATAAAGGAATTCCTTACTTGGTTTTGCACTTTAGTTTAAATGGTTCGATCCGAGGTTACAGAACCATGTTTATATATGCCCACAGTGTTGACCCTTTACGTTCACCGAGAGATAATCCGAAGAATAGTCCAATAGCTAGAGGCATAGTCGACATGATTCAAGGGACTAATGCAGTAGAGACTATTCCGAAAGACAAGAGACAACCATATAGTGGTTGGAGCGTAAGTGGATATGGACTAAGTCTGAGTATTAACCAGCGTGCGAAAAGTCCTCTACCAATCTGGATAGTGCCCCATAAGGGTTACTATTGTCTGCAGGGCAACGGTAAGAATCCGAAAGCTCAGTTAGGGAATAGCGTTTGCACTGAGACTTACGTGTTTCCGTCTCAGTCTTCCCCAGCGTTCTTAGCCGCCAAGGGTACTTATTTTGTTTGCTACGACAAAGCATATACATGGTTGCCTCATGACTTTTCGGGCACAAGTTTTGTTTCCTTTCTGTTACCCCCCACTTTTACAGCTGCGGCAGATTATCACAAGATGAGAATTACGAGAGGTGTCTTTAGTGAAGAAGACACTGCAGGACAAGAATTGGGTGATTTCTTCAAGGGTTTTCTGCCGTTTTGGGGACCTATGGCTAACAGTAGGAATATTCGTCAGCTTACGAGAGTGGTTGAGTCCACCATAGTTGAGACTGCCGGTGCCCTTGGTAACTTGACTGCTGAGCTCCAGTCGGATAGATTTATGACACTTCAGAATAGAGTTGCCCTAGACGTTATTCTAGCAGATCGAGGGGGAGTTTGTAGACTGATTCTATCGAGCTGCTGCATTTTTATTCCAGATAATGCTCCGTCAGTCTTCCAGGCCATTTCCAAATTGCATAAAATCTCCGATTCTGTCCATCTGGACAAAGGGGATTGGTCTTTGATGGGATGGTTATGGGGATTGATATCCACTTGGGGTTGGAAGATTTTGATGGTCATTGGGATGGTTTTAGCGATTCTGTTTGTTTTCTGTCTCTGTGTACAGTGTGCTCCGGCTATTTGTGGCCTTTTTGCTACTTTGTGCGTACGGAAGCCTGTCCGGAGAGAGATGCATAGTAATAAGATGATGCTACAGAAGCATATCGATGACCTGATGAATATAGATCCAGATTCAGATTAAATTGGGTTTGGGTTTATTGCCTATGATAGGGCAAAAGGAGGGTCAGTGGTTCCGTGGTCCCGAATTGGGTTCGATAGTTTGGAAACCCGATTTATAAAGATTGTCGGAAATGGACGATCTTGGTGTCGGCAGACCGCAAATGACGAGTCTAACGTGTCTGAGTGTTTTCGTATGAATCGATATAGGAGAACACTCTGCATTTGAGGATTTCGTTTGAACCCTCGGGTTCCATTTTGTAAAACGGCAGCCATCTTGTATGGTTGCCCTAACATAGGCCCTATGATTGTGGCCGAGCGAGTCCTTGACACGTACGCCTTAGCTGACTTCTGGTTGACCTGGCCAAACTGACTCCTCGCCTGGGGCGAATCCTGCTGAGCCAGTTCCTTGGTTAGCAGCTGCACTGATAAAGATCAAAGAACAGGACGTGGTCCGATTTTATGGTCCACAGTTCCCACTCCTCTATCTCCTTTCCATCTGTTTCTGCCTTTCCTTTACGACATGTTCATCGATCTGGGTTGAAGGTTTTATGATGGGTTTGTCCGGCCTGATCGAACAGGAAACTAGCATATGTGCGATCGTTTTTGGTGGGCTGGACAACGGAAAGTGGGATTAACTTTGACTGTCGTGATTCCCTACTTTTTGAAATGCTACTTGCTCATTGGTTAGTTTTGTATGCACCGAATGTAAATTGTGATGTTGCCAGAAGCGTAATTTTCGGCATAAAAGACCGAGTTTCGTTCATTGAGATGGTGCAGTCTCTTTCGAACTACCCGTGTGTACTTCGTAGACCTCTGTCCCTGGTTGCAACCATTAAACTTTGGTCTTTGACGTCATCGAAAAGTATCCTGTGTCTCTGTTTGCCAAGACAGGGGAATCCGGGGTCTTTGGGTGTTGCCCTGACACCGCTGGGTTCTTGTAATAGTATTGGTTCCGAGAAAACCCAGTACCTCAGGTGGTCTGAGACTGTGAGGGGTGAGACCCTGCCTGTCTCTGTGTCACACAGACCCTCTATTGGCATGTCTGGTGGTGGAGGGCCCCTGTCTATAGGTCTGTCTCCACACACCCTCGGAGGCGGTCTGAGACTGTGAGGGGTGAGACCCTGTCTGTCTCTCTGTCACACAGACCCTCTGGGCATATCTGGTGGTGGAGGGCCCCTGTCTGTAGGTCTGTCTCCACACACCCTCGGAGGCAGTTTGAAACTGTGAGGGGTGAGACCCTGCCTGTCTCTGTGTCACACAGACCCTCTATTGGCATGTGTGGTAGTGGAGGGCCCCTGTCTGTAGGTCTGTCTCCACACACCCTGGGAGGCGGTCTGAGACTGTGAGGGGTGAGACCCTGCCTGTCTCTATGTCACACAGACCCTCTGGGCATGTCTGGTGGTGGAGGGCCCCTGTCTGTAGATCTGTCTCCACACACCCTCGGAGGCGGTCTGAGACTGTGAGGGGTGAGACCCTGCCTGTCTCTGTGTCACACAGACCCTCTGGGCATGTCTGGTGGTGGAGGACCCCTGTCTGTAGGTCTGTCTCCACACACCCTCGGAGGCGGTCGGAGACTGTGAGGGGTGAGACCCTGGCCGTCTCTGTGTCACACAGACCCTCTATTGGCATGTGTGGTGGTGGAGGGCCCCTGTCTGTAGGTCTGTCTCCACACACCCTCGGAGGCGGTCCGAGACTGTGAGGGATGACACCCTGCCTGTCTCTGTGTCACACAGACCCTCTATTGGCATGTGTGGTGGTGGAGGGCCCCTGTCTGTAGGTCTGTCTCCACACACCCTCGGAGGCGGTCTGAGACTGTGAGTGGTGAGACCCTGCCTGTCTCTGTGTCACACAGACCCTCTATTGGCAAGTCTGGTGGTGGAGGGCCCCTGTCTATAGGTCTGTCTCCACACACACTCGGAGGCGGTCCGAGACTGTGAGGGGAGAGGCCCTGCCTGTCTCTGTATCACACAGACCCTCTGGGCATGTCTGGTGGTGGAGGGCCCCTGTCTGTAGGTCTGTCTCCACACACTCTCTGAGGCGGTCTGATACTGTGAGGGGTGAGACACCCTGCCTGTCTCTGTGTCACACAGACCCTCTATTGGTATGTCTGGTGGTGGAGGGCCCCTGTCTATAGGTCTGTCTCCACACACACTCGGAGGCGGTCCGAGACTGTGAGGGGAGAGGCCCTGCCTGTCTCTGTATCACACAGACCCTCTGGGCATGTCTGGTGGTGGAGGGCCCCTGTCTGTAGGTCTGTCTCCTCACACCCGCGGAGGCGGTCTGAGGCTGTGAGGGGTGAGACCCTGCCTGTCTCTGTGTCACACAGACCCTCTATTGGCATGTCTGGTGGTGGGAGGCCCCTGTCTGTAGGTCTGTCTCCACACACCCTCGGAGGCGGTCTGAGGCTGTGAGGGGTGAGACCCTGCCTGTCTCTGTGTCACACAGACCCTCTATTGGCATGTCTGGTGGTGGGGGGGGGCCTGTCTGTAGGTCTGTCTCCACACACCCTCGGAGGCGGTCTGAGGCTGTGAGGGGTGAGAACCTGCCTGTCTCTGTGTCACACAGACCCTCTATTGGCATGTCTGGTGGTGGGGGGGGGGGCCTGTCTGTAGGTCTGTCTCCACACACCCTCGGAGGCGGTCTGAGACTGTGAGGGGTGAGACCCTGCCTGTCTCTGTGTCACACAGACCCTCTGGGCATGTCTGGTGGTGGAGGGCCCCTGTCTGTAGGTCTGTCTCAACACACCCTCGGAGGCGGTCTGAGACTGGGAGGGGTGAGACCCTGCCTGTCTCTGTGTCACACAGACCCTCTATTGGCATGTCTGGTGGTGGAGGGCCCATGTCTGTAGGTCTGTCTCCACACTGTGGCAGAGGTGAAAAACACTGTGAACTCCCTGGGCGTAGGAAGTGTGGGGGACGCAGGGGATATATCTCCCCACCCCCAGATTTGGAGGGGGGGGACGAGGAACCACAAGCATCCCCCTCTCCCTTGCGAGATTAGCAGTGCTATTAAAAGTGGCCCTGTATTCGCCCTGTGCCCTTTCCCAGTCACAGAGCCCGCCTGCGCTGTGTGGTGCTGCCCCCTGCACAGAAAAAGTCCCATCCTGCGGGTACAGCTTGGCCGCTCCGAGACAGCAGAGAAGGAAGGCAGGATGAGAAGAGCACAGATATGAAACCATCACATTCACATCCATGCTGTGAATGTCACAGCGGATCCCTGCTGTGCACAGGGTGCAGACAGCAAAGGGGTGAATCCCAGTAGGGGGGGCTGAGACACCCCACAGGCAGCAGCAGGTAGGCAAGCGTCCCCCCACACACGAAGCTTCCACAGCAAAGGTGTGAATCCCAGTAGGGGTGGCTGACACACCCCACAGGTGGCAGGTAGGCAAGTGTCCCCCACGCACGTAGCTTCCACAGCAAAGGTGTGAATCAAAGTAGGGGTGGCTGAGACACCCCACAGGCAGCAGCAGGTAGGCAAGCGTCCCCCACGCACGAAGCTTCCACAGCAAAGGTGTGAATCCCAGTAGGGGTGGCTGAGACACCCCACAGGCAGCAGGTAGGCCAGCTTCCCCCACGCACGAAGCTTCCACAGCAAAGGTCTGAATCCCAGTAGGGTTGGCAGAGACACCCCACAGGCAGCAGCAGGTAGGCAAGTGTGACGGGGCACGGGTGTCGGAACCTCAGACTAATGCAGAATGGTGGTCAGCCACACCTCTTTTACCGTGCCCCTTGTCCCCACAGCATACACCTTCGTCATGGACCGAAGAGGACGAGTCAGGCTGGATCCCGCTCACTAATACAGACGGTCCCTTTGAGACCTCGGACCAAGGAGACGAGTCTCCACCCCCTGAGAAAGTCACGGCATCAAAAGCCGGAAGGACAGAAACCTCAACGGAAGGCGTTTTCCCAGAGGCAGTGAACTTCGTGGAAGAAGAAGGACGGAGGAGGGTGCCGGAAGAGACTGAAGACGACAAGCCGGGAGGCCAACGTTTCCACGCTGCGCCCCGCCACGTTCCCACGGGAGGAGCGTGGCTCCAAGAGGTACGGGGCCGGGTAGCGGGTTGGGTCGGGCGGAGGAAACAGACTTAAGCTTTCCTGCAAGCGCTATCCTGACAAACCTCCCTACCCTTTCACGAGCACTTCCCTCCCTAATAATCACGTAGTGTTCATAGTTTGAGTGTGCACAAAGTCACGGCGATACTTCCCTCACTCCTGGTCCTTCTTATCGTGTCAGATTAGTACAAGCCTCTCAACCTCGTTTCTTTTCTTTGCCGGTCCTGGAGCGGACGTAAGACGACGACGCTGCAACCCAGAGGCTGAAACCCAGAGGCTGATTGAACTTCAAACATGTGCGTACGCCGGTGAAAGAAGTATTTCTTTGGGACATTTTCCACGGCAGGACGTTGGTTTGCTTTGATGAAAAAAAACTATATACCAATAAAACCCTCTTTAAATCCACTATTGAAGCCGCCAGTTTTCCTGTACTCACCAAGTGCTACAGCAGAGACTGCAGTAGTTAGTTCAGTCTCTAACGTTCCGACCCCCTCGAGACAGCAAGCGTCCCCCACGCTTGAAGCTTCCACAGCAAAGGTGTGAATCCCAGTAGGGGGGGCTGAGACACCCCACAGGCAGCAGCAGGTAGGCAAGCGTCCCCCATGAACGAAGCTTCCACAGCAAAGGTGTGAATCCCAGTAGGGTGGCGGAGACACCCCACAGGCAGCAGCAGGTAGGCAAGCGTCCCCCACGCACGAAGCTTCCACAGCAAAGGTGTGAATCCCAGTAGGGGGGGCTGAGACACCCCACAGGCAGCAGCAGGTAGGCAAGCGTCCCCCACGCATGAAGCTTCCACAGCAAAGGTGTGAATCCCAGTAGGGGGGGCTGAGACACCCCACAGGCAGCAGCAGGTAGGCAAGCGTCCCCCATGCACAAAGCTTCCACAGCAAAGGTGTGAATCCCAGTAGGGGTGGCTGAGACACCCCACAGGCAGCAGCAGGTGGCAAGCATCCCCCATGAACAAAGCTTCCACAGCAAAGGTTTGAATCCCAGTAGGGGTGGCTGAGACACCCCACAGGCAGCAGCAGGTAGGCAAGCGTCCCCCACGCACGAAGCTTCCACAGCAAAGGTGTGAATCGCAGTAGGGGGGGCTGAGACACCCCACAGGCAGCAGCAGGTTGGCAAGCGTACCCCATGCACAAAGCTTCCACAGCAAAGGTGTGAACCCCAGTTGGGGGGGCTGAGAAACCCCACAGGCAGCAGGTAGGCAAGCGTCCCCCACGCACAAAGCTTCCATAGTAAAGGTGTGAATCCCAGTAGAGGAGCTGAGACACCCCACAGGCAGCAGGTAGGCAAGCGTCCCCCACGCACGAAGCTTCCACAGCAAAGGTGTGAATCGCAGTAGGGGTGGCTGAGACACCCCACAGGCAGCAGCAGGTAGGCAAGCGTCCCCCACGCACGAAGCTTCCACAGCAAAGGTGTGAATCGCAGTAGGGGTGGCTGAGACACCCCACAGGCAGCAGCAGGTAGGCAAGCGTCCCCCACGCACGAAGCTTCCACAGCAAAGGGGTGAATCCCAGTAGGGGTGGCTGAGACACCCCACAGGCAGCAGGTAGGCCAGCGTCCCCCACGCACGAAGCTTCCACAGCAAAGGTGTGAATCCCAGTAGGGGTGGCTGAGGCACCCCACAGGCAGCAGCAGGTGGCAAGCATCCCCCATGAACGAAGCTTCCACAGCAAAGGTTTGAATCCCAGTAGGGGTGGCTGAGGCACCCCACAGGCAGCAGCAGGTAGGCAAGCGTCCCCCATGCACGAAGCTTCCACAGCAAAGGTGTGAATCGCAGTAGGGTTGGCTGAGACACCCCACAATCAGCAGGTAGGCAAGCGTCCCCCACGCACGAAGCTTCCACAGCAAAGGTGTGAATCCCAGTAGGGGGAGCTGAGACACCCCACAGGCAGCAGCAGGTAGGCCAGCGTCCCCCACGAACGAAGCTTCCACAGCAAAGGTGTGAATCCCAGTAGGGGTGGCTGAGACACCCCACAGGCAGCAGGTAGGCAAGCGTCCCCCACGCACGAAGCTTCCACAGCAAAGGTGTGAATCCCAGTAGGGGGGCTGAGACACCCCACAGGCAGCAGCAGGTAGGCCAGCGTCCCCCACGAATGAAGCTTCCACAGCAAAGGTGTGAATCCCAGTAGGGGTGGCTGAGACACCCCACAGGCAGCAGGTAGGCAAGCGTTCCCTACGCACAAAGCTTCCACAGCAAAGGTGTGAAACCCAGTAGGGGTGGCTGAGGCACCCCACAGGCAGCAGCAGGTAGGCAAGCGGCCCCCACGAACGAAACTTCCACTGCAAAGGTGTGAATCCCAGTAGGGGTGGCTGAGACACCCCACAGGCAGCAGGTAGGCCAGTGTCCCCCACGCACAAAGCTTCCACAGCAAAGGTGTGAATCCCAGTAGGGTTGGCTGAGGCACCCCACAGGCAGCAGGTAGGCAAGTGCCCCCCACGCACGAAGTTTCCACAGCAAAGGTGTGAATCCCAGTAGGGGTGGCTGAGAAACCCCACAGGCAGCAGCAGGTAGGCAAGCGCCCCCCACGCACGAAGCTTCCACAGCAAAGGTGTGAATCCCAGTAGGGTTGGCTGAGGCACCCCACAGGCAGCAGGTAGGCCAACTTCCCCCATGCACGAAGCTTCCACAGCAAAGGTGTGAATCCCAGTAGGGGTGGCTGAGAAACCCCACAGGCAGCAGCAGGTAAGCAAGCGCCCCCCACGCACGAAGCTTCCACAGCAAAGGTGTGAATCGCAGTAGGGGTGGCTGAGACACCCCACAGGCAGCAGGTAGGCAAGCATCCCCCACGCACGAAGCTTCCACAGCAAAGGTGTGAATCACAGTAGGGGTGGCTGAGACACCCCACTGTCAGCAGGTGGGCAAGCGTCCCCCACGCACGAAGCTTCCACAGCAAAGTTGTGAATCCCAGTAGGGGGGGCAGAGACACCGCACAGGCAGCAGCAGGTAGGCAAGTGTCCCCCACGCACGAAGCTTCCACAGCAAAGTTGTGAATCCCAGTAGGGGGGGCTGAGACACCCCACAGGCAGCAGCAGGTAGGCAAGTGCCCCCCACGCACGAAGCTTCCACAGCAAAGGTGTGAATCCCAGTAGGGGTGGCTGAGACACCCCACAGGCAGCAGGTAGGCAAGCGTCCCCCACGCACGAAGCTTCCACATCAAAGGTGTGAATTCCAGTTGGGGGGCTGAGACACCCCATAGGCAGCAGGTAGGCAAGCGTCCCCCACGCACGAAGCTTCCACAGCAAAGGTTTGAATCGCAGTACGGGTGGCTGAGACACCCCACAGGCATCAGTTAGGCAAGCGTCCCCCACACACGAAGCTTCCACAGAAAAGGTGTGAATCCCAGTAGGGGTGGCTGAGACACCCCACAGCCAGCAGGTAGGCAAGCGTCCCCAACGCACGAAGCTTCCTCAGCAAAGGTGTGAATCCCAGTAGGGGTGGCTGAGACTCCCCACAGGCAGTGGGTAGGCCAGCGCCCCCCACGCACGAAGCTTACACAGCAAAGGTGTGAATCCCAGTAGGGGTGGCTGAGACACTCCACAGGCAGCAGCAGGTAGGCAAGCGTCCCCAACGCACGAAGCTTCCACAGCAAAAGGTGTGAATCCCAGTAGGGGTGGCTGAGACACCCCACAGACAGCGGGTAGGCAAGCGCCCCCCACGCACGAAGCTTCCACAGCAAAGAGGTGAATCCCAGTAGGGGTGGCTGAGACACCCCACAGGCAGCAGCAGGTAGGCCAGCGTCCCCCAAGCACGAAGCTTCCATAGCAAAGGTGTGAATCCCAGTAGGGGTGGCTGAGACACCCCACAGGCAGCAGCAGGTAGGCAAGCGTCCCCCACGCACGAAGCTTCCACAGCAAAGGGGTGAATCCCAGTAGGGGTGGCTGAGACACCCCACAGGCAGCAGCAGGTAGGCCAGCGTCCCCCACGCACGAAGCTTCCACAGCAAAGGGGTGAATCCCAGTAGGGGTGGCTGAGACACCCCACAGGCAGCAGCAGGTAGGCAAGCGCCCCCCACGCACGAAGCTTCCACAGCAAAGGTGTGAATCCCAGTAGGGGTGGCTGAGACACCCCACAGGCAGCAGCAGGTAGGCAAGCGTCCCCCACGCTCGAAGCTTCCACAGCAAAGGTGTGAATCCCAGTAGGGGTGGCTGAGACACCCCACAGGCAGCAGCAGGTAGGCAAGCGTCCCCAAAGCACGAAGCTTGTGGTAAATATTTTACCGTATACGAGTTTGCCATATAAATTCAGACAGGTAAAAAGAATAGCTCAATCAAATGAGAGGCAGAGTCCGTGGTGTCTGAGTCATAAGGGCTTTAATCAAGAATGACTCGAGTCATGGAAATCTATTCCATCAATACAAGGGTTCGGGTATGCAATGATGGCAGAAAGATGTCAACTATTTATTAACAGTACATGACATATATAGTATAATGACACAATGGCAGTGAATACAGTAGGCGTGACAAGTGAAAAGTATATGATAAGAACACACGTGCGTAGCAAAAAGGCGTGAACAAGGGTGTGCACGGAGGCGTGTACTAGAAACGTCACAGAAAAGTGTCATAAGTGGGTGGATGCATAGAGAATTCTTGCAGAGTCAGCTGAAACCTGTGGCCTGAATGCGCGCGCAGCTAACATGACGCGTAATTGACGTGCATCTGGAGGAAGCTAAGGGTCTGACTTTTAGCACTAGTAGAGGAGACAGAAGTCTGGCATGTCAGATCGACCTGTTCCTATAACATATCTGATATCTTGTATTTGGAGGATGTTTAATCTGAAGTAAAAGGTCACTCGGGCAGAGGTTATTCTATACTGAATGCATATGTGTCTAAGTGTAATGCGTGGAGACAGGGGCCTACCATGGTAACGGGAGCAATGAATTTCGTAAGGGAGACAGGAAGGCTTGGCCCTTTGCTCTGCAGCCGGGGATATGTTTACCTATTTCACTAGACAGGAATGTGTTTTCGGGGAGGCTGAACTGGCTACGCTGATAACTTGAAGGCAAAATACGGTTTCTGGCAGACAGGTCAGGCCGAGCCAGGCACCGCTCGCTTGGCAGGAAGTAAGGCAGAGGTCAGGGATGCATCTCCATGCTGCATCTTTCAGAGGCAGAGACAGAAGTGGCTCGGTAGAGCCAGGAAAAAACGTGAAAGTGCACCATGTAAAGACGGTGGCACGGCATACTTAGGAACTGAATTATCGATCCATTCATGGTGGATCTGATAGAAGACATGTTAACGTTGGACGCAAATGTATTTGCGTCATCAGATTTGGTTGTGGAGGGAAGTTACATGCACTTTGAACTCGTACATGGAGTCGATGGGGTACACGTTAGGGGACACACTTGACCATAAAAATTTCAATTACCTCAAGCTTCCACAGCAAAGGTGTGAATCCCAGTAGGAGTGGCTGAGACACCCCACAGGCAGCAGGCAGGCAAGCGACCCCAACGCACGAAGCTTTCACAGCAAAGGTGTGAATCCCAGTAGGAGTGGCTGAGACACCCCACAGGCAGCAGGCAGGCAAGCGTCCCCCACACACGAAGCTTCCACAGCAAAGGTGTGAATCCCAGTAGGAGTGGCTGAGACACCCCACAGGCAGCAGCAGGTAGGCAAGCGTCCCCCACGCACGAAGCTTCCACAGCAAAGTTGTGAATCCCAGTAGGGGGGCTGAGACACCCCACAGGCAGCAGCAGGTAGGCAAGCGTCCCCCACGCACGAAGCTTCCACAGCAAAGGTGTAAATCCCAGTAGGGGTGGCTGAGACACCCCACAGGCAGCAGCAGGTAGGCAAGCGTCCCCCACGCACGAAGCTTCCACAGCAAAGAGGTGAATCCCAGTAGGAGTGGCTGAGACACCCCACAGGCAGCAGGCAGGCAAGCGTCCCCCACGCACGAAGCTTCCACAGCAAAGGTGTGAATCCCAGTAGGGGGGGCTGAGACACCCCACAGGCAGCAGCAGGTAGGCAAGCTTCCCCCACGCATGAAGCTTCCACAGCAAATGTGTGAATCCCAGTAGGGGTGGCTGAGGCACCCCACAGGCAGCAGCAGGTGGCAAGCGACCCCCACGCACGAAGCTTCCACAGCAAAGGTGTGAATCGCAGTAGGGGGGGCTGAGACACCCCACAGGCAGCAGGTAGGCAAGCGTCCCCACGCACGAAGCTTCCACAGCAAAGGTGTGAATCGCCGTAGGGGTGGCTGAGACACCCCACAGGCAGCAGCAGGTGGCAAGCGACCCCCACGCACAAGGCTTCCACAGCAAAGGTGTGAATCCCAGTAGGGGGGGCTGAGACACCCCACAGGCAGCAGCAGGTAGGCAAGCGTCCCCCACGCACGAAACTTCCACAGCAAAGGGGTGAATCCCAGTAGGGGTGGCTGAGACACCCCACAGGCAGCAGCAGGTAGGCAAGCGTCCCCACGCACGAAGCTTCCACAGCAAAGGTGTGAATCGCCGTAGGGGTGGCTGAGACACCCCACAGGCAGCAGCAGGTAGGCAAGCGTCCCCACGCACGAAGCTTCCACAGCAAAGGTGTGAATCCCAGTAGGGTTGGCTGAGACACCCCACAGGCAGCAGGTAGGCAAGCGCCCCACACGCACGAAGCTTCCACAGCAAAGGTGTGAATCCAAGTAGGGGTGGCTGAGATATCCCACAGGCAGCAGCAGGAAGGCAAGCGTCCCCCATGCACGAAGCTTCCTCAGCAAAGGTGTGAATCCCAGTAGGGGTGGCTGAGACACCCCACAGGCGGCAGGTAGGCAAGCGTCCCCCACACACGAAGCTTCCACAGCAAAGGTGTGAATCCCAGTAGGGGTGGCTGAGACACCCCACAGGCAGCAGCAGGAAGGCAAGCGTCCCCCACGCACGAAGCTTCCACGGCAAAGGTGTGAATCCCAGTAGGGGTGGCTGAGACACCCCACAGGCAGCAGCAGGTAGGCAAGGGTCCCCCACGCACGAAGCTTCCACAGCAAAGGTGTGAATCCCAGTAGGGGTGGCTGAGACACCCCACAGGCAGCAGGTAGGCAAGCGTTCCCCACGCACGAAGCTTCCACAGTAAAGGTGTGAATCCTAGTAGGGGGGGGGTTGAGACACCCCACAGGCAGCAGGTAGGCAAGCGTCCCCCACGCAGGAAGCTTCCACATCAAAGGTGTGAATCCCAGTAAGGGGGGCTGAGACACCCCACAGGCAGCAGGTAGGCAAGCGTCCCCCACGCACGAAGCTTCCACAGCAAAGGTGTGAATCCCAGTAGGGTTGGCTGAGACACCCCACAGGCAGCAGGTAGGCAAGCGCCCCCCACGCACGAAGTTTCCACAGCAAAGGTGTGAATCCCAGTAGGGGTGGCTGAGGCACCCCACAGGCAGCAGCAGGTAGGCAAGCATCCCCCACGCACGAAGCTTCCACAGCAAAGAGGTGAATCCCAGTAGGGGTGGCTGAGACACCCCACAGGCAGCAGCAGGTAGGCAAGCGTCCCCCACGCACGAAGCTTCCACAGCAAAGGTGTGAATCCCAGTAGGGGTGGCAGAGACACCCCACAGGCAGCAGCAGGTAGGCAAGCGTCCCCCACGCACGAAGCTTCCACAGCAAAGGGGTGAATCCCAGTAGGGGTGGCTGAGACACCCCACAGGCAGCAGCAGGAAGGCAAGCGTCCCCCACGCACGAAGCTTCCACGGCAAAGGTGTGAATCCCAGTAGGGGTGGCTGAGACACCCCACAGGCAGCAGCAGGTAGGCAAGGGTCCCCCACGCACGAAGCTTCCACAGCAAAGGTGTGAATCCCAGTAGGGGTGGCTGAGACACCCCACAGGCAGCAGGTAGGCAAGCGTTCCCCACGCACGAAGCTTCCACAGTAAAGGTGTGAATCCTAGTAGGGGGGGGGTTGAGACACCCCACAGGCAGCAGGTAGGCAAGCGTCCCCCACGCAGGAAGCTTCCACATCAAAGGTGTGAATCCCAGTAAGGGGGGCTGAGACACCCCACAGGCAGCAGGTAGGCAAGCGTCCCCCACGCACGAAGCTTCCACAGCAAAGGTGTGAATCCCAGTAGGGTTGGCTGAGACACCCCACAGGCAGCAGGTAGGCAAGCGCCCCCCACGCACGAAGTTTCCACAGCAAAGGTGTGAATCCCAGTAGGGGTGGCTGAGGCACCCCACAGGCAGCAGCAGGTAGGCAAGCATCCCCCACGCACGAAGCTTCCACAGCAAAGAGGTGAATCCCAGTAGGGGTGGCTGAGACACCCCACAGGCAGCAGCAGGTAGGCAAGCGTCCCCCACGCACGAAGCTTCCACAGCAAAGGTGTGAATCCCAGTAGGGGTGGCAGAGACACCCCACAGGCAGCAGCAGGTAGGCAAGCGTCCCCCACGCACGAAGCTTCCACAGCAAAGGGGTGAATCCCAGTAGGGGTGGCTGAGACACCCCACAGGCAGCAGGTAGGCAAGCGCCCCCCACGCACGAAGCTTCCACAGCAAAGGTGTGAATCCCAGTAGGGGTGGCTGAGACACCCCACAGGCAGCAGCAGGTAGGCAAGCGTCCCCCACGCACGAAGCTTCCACAGCAAAGGGGTGAATCCCAGTAGGGGTGGCTGAGACACCCCACAGGCAGCAGGTAGGCAAGCGTCCCCCACGCACGAAGCTTCCATAGCAAAGGTGTGAATCCCAGTAGGGGTGGCTGAGACACCCCACAGGCAGCAGGTAGGCAAGCGCCCCCCACGCACGAAGCTTCCATAGCAAAGGTGTGAATCCCAGTAGGGGTGGCTGAGACACCCCACAGGCAGCAGGTAGGCAAGCGTCCCCCACGCACGAAGCTTCCACAGCAAAGGGGTGAATCCCAGTAGGGGTGGCTGAGACACCCCACAGGCAGCAGGTAGGCAAGCGCCCCCCACGCACGAAGCTTCCACAGCAAAGGTATGAATCAAAGTAGGGGTGGCTGAGACACCCCACAGGCAGCAGCAGGTAGGCAAGCGCCCCCCACGCACGAAGCTTCCACAGCAAAGGTGTGAATCCCAGTAGGGATGGCTTAGACACCCCACAGGCAGCAGGTAGGCAAGCGTCCCCCACGCACGAAGCTTCCACAGCAAAGGGGTGAATCCCAGTAGGGGTGGCAGAGACACCCCACAGGCAGCAGCAGGTAGGCAAGCGCCCCCCACGCACGAAGCTTCCACAGCAAAGGGGTGAATCCCAGTAGGGGTGGCTGAGACACCCCACAGGCAGCAGCAGGTAGGCAAGCGCCCCCCACGCACGAAGCTTCCACAGCAAAGGGGTGAATCCCAGTAGGGGTGGCTGAGACACCCCACAGGCAGCAGCAGGTAGGCAAGCGCCCCCCACGCACGAAGCTTCCACAGCAAAGGTGTGAATCGCAATAGGGGTGGCTGAGACACCCCACAGGCAGCAGGTAGGCAAGCGCCCCCCACGCACGAAGCTTCCACAGCAAAGGTGTGAATCCCAGTAGGGGGGGCTGAGACACCCCACAGGCAGCAGGTAGGCAAGCGCCCCCACGCACGAAGCTTCCACAGCAAAGGTGTGAATCCCAGTAGGGATGGCTGAGACACCCCACAGGCAGCAGGTAGGCAAGCGTCCCCCACGCTCGAAGCTTCCACAGCAAAGGTGTGAATCCCAGTAGGGGGGCTGAGACACCCCACAGGCAGCAGCAGGTAGGCAAGCGTCCCCCACGCACGAAACTTCCACAGCAAAGGGGTGAATCCCAGTAGGGGTGGCTGAGACACCCCACAGGCAGCAGCAGGTAGGCAAGCGTCCCCACGCACGAAGCTTCCACAGCAAAGGTGTGAATCCCAGTAGGGATGGCTGAGACACCCCACAGGCAGCAGGTAGGCCAGCGTCCCCCACGCACGAAGCTCTCACAGCAAAGGTGTGAATCGCAGTAGGGATGGCTGAGACACCCCACAGGCAGCAGCAGGTAGGCAAGCTTCCCCCACGCACAAAGCTTCCACAGCAAAGGTGTGAATCCCAGTAGGGATGGCTGAGACACCCCACAGGCAGCAGGTAGGCAAGCGTCCCCACGCACAAAGCTTCCACAGCAAAGGTGTGAATCGCCGTAGGGGTGGCTGAGACACCCCACAGGCAGCAGCAGGTGGCAAGCGACCCCCACGCACAAGGCTTCCACAGCAAAGGTGTGAATCCCAGTAGGGGTGGCTGAGACACCCCACAGGCAGCAGGTAGGCAAGCGTCCCCCACGCACGAAGCTTCCACAGCAAAGGTGTGAATCGCCGTAGGGGTGGCTGAGACACCCCACAGGCAGCAGCAGGTGGCAAGCGACCCCCACGCACAAGGCTTCCACAGCAAAGGTGTGAATCCCAGTAGGGGGGGCTGAGACACCCCACAGGCAGCAGCAGGTAGGCAAGCGTCCCCCACGCACGAAACTTCCACAGCAAAGGGGTGAATCCCAGTAGGGGTGGCTGAGACACCCCACAGGCAGCAGCAGGTAGGCAAGCATCCCCACGCACGAAGCTTCCACAGCAAAGGTGTGAATCGCCGTAGGGGTGGCTGAGACACCCCACAGGCAGCAGCAGGTAGGCAAGCGTCCCCACGCACGAAGCTTCCACAGCAAAGGTGTGAATCCCAGGAGGGTTGGCTGAGACACCCCACAGGCAGCAGGTAGGCAAGCGCCCCACACGCACGAAGCTTCCACAGCAAAGGTGTGAATCCCAGTAGGGGTGGCTGAGATATCCCACAGGCAGCAGCAGGAAGGCAAGCGTCCCCCATGCACGAAGCTTCCTCAGCAAAGGTGTGAATCCCAGTAGGGGTGGCTGAGACACCCCACAGGCGGCAGGTAGGCAAGCGTCCCCCACACACGAAGCTTCCACAGCAAAGGTGTGAATCCAAGTAGGGGTGGCTGAGATATCCCACAGGCAGCAGCAGGAAGGCAAGCGTCCCCCATGCACGAAGCTTCCTCAGCAAAGGTGTGAATCCCAGTAGGGGTGGCTGAGACACCCCACAGGCGGCAGGTAGGCAAGCGTCCCCCACACACGAAGCTTCCACAGCAAAGGTGTGAATCCCAGTAGGGGTGGCTGAGACACCCCACAGGCAGCAGCAGGAAGGCAAGCGTCCCCCACGCACGAAGCTTCCACAGCAAAGGTGTGAATCCCAGTAGGGGTGGCTGAGACACCCCACAGGCAGCAGCAGGTAGGCAAGCGTTCCCCACACACGAAGCTTCCACAGAAAAGGTGTGAATCCCAGTAGGGTTGGCTGAGACACCCCACAGGCAGCAGCAGGTAGGCAAGGGTCCCCCACGCACGAAGCTTCCACAGCAAAGGTGTGAATCCCAGTAGGGGTGGCTGAGACACCCCACAGGCAGCAGGTAGGCAAGCATTCCCCACGCACGAAGCTTCCACAGTAAAGGTGTGAATCCTAGTAGGGGGGGGTTGAGACACCCCACAGGCAGCAGGTAGGCAAGCGTCCCCCACGCAGGAAGCTTCCACATCAAAGGTGTGAATCCCAGTAAGGGGGGCTGAGACACCCCACAGGCAGCAGGTAGGCAAGCGTCCCCCACGCACGAAGCTTCCACAGCAAAGGTGTGAATCCCAGTAGGGTTGGCTGAGACATCCCCACAGGCAGCAGGTAGGCAAGCGTCCCCCACGCACGAAGTTTCCACAGCAAAGGTGTGAATCCCAGTAGGGGTGGCTGAGGCACCCCACAGGCAGCAGCAGGTAGGCAAGCATCCCCCACGCACGAAGCTTCCACAGCAAAGAGGTGAATCCCAGTAGGGGTGGCTGAGACACCCCACAGGCAGCAGCAGGTAGGCAAGCGTCCCCCACGCACGAAGCTTCCACAGCAAAGGTGTGAATCCCAGTAGGGGTGGCAGAGACACCCCACAGGCAGCAGCAGGTAGGCAAGCGTCCCCCACGCACGAAGCTTCCACAGCAAAGGGGTGAATCCCAGTAGGGGTGGCTGAGACACCCCACAGGCAGCAGGTAGGCAAGCGCCCCCCACGCACGAAGCTTCCACAGCAAAGGTGTGAATCCCAGTAGGGGTGGCTGAGACACCCCACAGGCAGCAGCAGGTAGGCAAGCGTCCCCCACGCACGAAGCTTCCACAGCAAAGGGGTGAATCCCAGTAGGGGTGGCTGAGACACCCCACAGGCAGCAGCAGGTAGGCAAGCGTCCCCCACGCACGAAGCTTCCATAGCAAAGGTGTGAATCCCAGTAGGGGTGGCTGAGACACCCCACAGGCAGCAGGTAGGCAAGCGCCCCCCACGCACGAAGCTTCCATAGCAAAGGTGTGAATCCCAGTAGGGGTGGCTGAGACACCCCACAGGCAGCAGGTAGGCAAGCGTCCCCCACGCACGAAGCTTCCACAGCAAAGGGGTGAATCCCAGTAGGGGTGGCTGAGACACCCCACAGGCAGCAGGTAGGCAAGCGCCCCCCACGCACGAAGCTTCCACAGCAAAGGGGTGAATCCCAGTAGGGGTGGCTGAGACACCCCACAGGCAGCAGGTAGGCAAGCGTCCCCCACGCACGAAGCTTCCACAGCAAAGGGGTGAATCCCAGTAGGGGTGGCTGAGACACCCCACAGGCAGCAGCAGGTAGGCAAGCGCCCCCCACGCACGAAGCTTCCACAGCAAAGGTGTGAATCCCAGTAGGGGTGGCTTAGACACCCCACAGGCAGCAGGTAGGCAAGCGTCCCCCACGCACGAAGCTTCCACAGCAAAGGGGTGAATCCCAGTAGGGGTGGCTGAGACACCCCACAGGCAGCAGCAGGTAGGCAAGCGCCCCCCACGCACGAAGCTTCCACAGCAAAGGTCGGAATCCCAGTAGGGGTGGCTGAGACACCCCACAGGCAGCAGGTAGGCAAGCGACCCCCACGCACGAAGCTTCCACAGCAAAGGTGTGAATCCCAGTAGGGGTGGCTGAGAAACCCCACAGGCAGCAGCAGGTAGGCAAGCGCCCCCCACGCACGAAGCTTCCATAGCAAAGGTGTGAATCCCAGTAGGGGTGGCTGAGACACCCCACAGGCAGCAGGTAGGCAAGCGCCCCCCACACACGAAGCTTCCACAGCAAAGGTGTGAATCCCAGTAGGGGTGGCTGAGACACCCCACAGGCAGCAGGTAGGCAAGCGCCCCCCACGCACGAAGCTTCCACAGCAAAGGTGTGAATCCCAGTAGGGATGGCTGAGACACCCCACAGGCAGCAGGTAGGCAAGCGTCCCCCACGCACGAAGCTTCCACAGCAAAGGTGTGAATCCCAGTAGGGGTGGCTGAGACACCCCACAGGCAGCAGGTAGGCAAGCGCCCCCCACGCACGAAGCTTCCACAGCAAAGGTGTGAATCCCAGTAGGGGTGGCTGAGACACCCCACAGGCAGCAGGTAGGCAAGCGTCCCCCACGCACGAAGCTTCCACAGCAAAGGGGTGAATCCCAGTAGGGGTGGCTGAGACACCCCACAGGCAGCAGCAGGTAGGCAAGCGTCCCCCACGCACGAAGCTTCCACAGCAAAGGTGTGAATCCCAGTAGGGGGGGCTGAGACACCCCACAGGCAGCAGCAGGTAGGCAAGCGACCCCCACGCACGATGCTTCCACAGCAAAGGTGTGAATCCCAGTAGGGGTGGCTGAGACACCCCACAGGCAGCAGCAGGTAGGCAAGCGTCCCCAACGCACGAAGCTTCCACAGCAAAGGTGTGAATCCCAGTAGGGGTGGCAGAGACCCCACAGGCAGCAGGTAGGCAAGCGTCCCCCACGCACGAAGCTTCCACAGCATAGGTGTGAATCCCAGTAGGGGTGGCTGAGACACCCCACAGGCAGCAGGTAGGCAAGCGTCCCCCACGCACGAAGCTTCCACAGCAAAGGGGTGAATCCCAGTAGGGGTGGCTGAGACACCCCACAGGCAGCAGCAGGTAGGCAAGCGTCCCCCACGCACGAAGCTTCCACAGCATAGGTGTGAATCCCAGTAGGGGTGGCTGAGACACCCCACAGGCAGCAGGTAGGCAAGCGCCCCCCACGCACGAAGCTTCCACAGCAAAGGTGTGAATCCCAGTAGGGGTGGCTTAGACACCCCACAGGCAGCAGGTAGGCAAGCGTCCCCCACGCACGAAGCTTCCACAGCAAAGGTGTGAATCCCAGTAGGGGGGGCTGAGACACCCCACAGGCAGCAGGTAGGCAAGCGCCCCCACGCACGAAGCTTCCACAGCAAAGGTGCGAATCCCAGTAGGGGTGGCTGAGACACCCCACAGGCAGCAGCAGGTAGGCAAGCGCCCCCCACGCACGAAGCTTCCACAGCAAAGGTGTGAATCCCAGTAGGGATGGCTGAGACACCCCACAGGCAGCAGGCAGGCAAGCGTCCCCCACGCACGAAGCTTCCACAGCAAAGGTGCGAATCCCAGTAGGGGTGGCTGAGACACCCCACAGGCAGCAGCAGGTAGGCAAGCGTCCCCCACGCACGAAGCTTCCACAGCAAAGGTGTGAATCGCAGTAGGGATGGCTTAGACACCCCACAGGCAGCAGGTAGGCAAGCGTCCCCCACGCACGAAGCTTCCACAGCAAAGGTGTGAATCCCAGTAGGGGTGGCTGAGACACCCCACAGGCAGCAGCAGGTAGGCAAGCGTCCCCCACGCACGAAGCTTCCACAGCAAAGAGGTGAATCCCAGTAGGGGTGGCTGAGACACCCCACAGGCAGCAGGTAGGCAAGCGTCCCCCACGCACGAAGCTTCCACAGCAAAGGTGTGAATCCCAGTAGGGGTGGCTGAGACACCCCACAGGCAGCAGGCAGGCCAGCGTCCCCCACGCACGAAGCTCTCACAGCAAAGGTGTGAATCGCAGTAGGGATGGCTGAGACACCCCACAGGCAGCAGCAGGTAGGCAAGCTTCCCCCACGCACGAAGCTTCCACAGCAAAGGTGTGAATCCCAGTAGGGATGGCTGAGACACCCCACAGGCAGCAGGTAGGCAAGCCTCCCCCACGCACGAAGCTTCCACAGCAAAGGTGTGAATCCCAGTAGGGGTGGCTGAGACACCCCACAGGCAGCAGCAGGTAGGCAAGCGTCCCCCACGCACGAAGCTTCCACAGCAAAGGGGTGAATCCCAGTAGGGGGGGCTGAGACACCCCACAGGCAGCAGGTAGGCAAGCGTCCCCCACGCACGATGCTTCCACAGCAAAGGTGTGAATCCCAGTAGGGGTGGCTGAGACACCCCACAGGCAGCAGGTAGGCAAGCGTCCCCCACGCACGATGCTTCCACAGCAAAGGTGTGAATCCCAGTAGGGGTGGCTGAGACACCCCACAGGCAGCAGCAGGTAGGCAAGCGTCCCCCACGCACGAAGCTTCCACAGCAAAGGTGTGAATCCCAGTAGGGGTGGCTGAGACACCCCACAGGCAGCAGCAGGTAGGCAAGCGTCCCTCACGCACGTAGCTTCCACAGCAAAGGTGTGAATCCCAGTAGGGGGGCTGAGACACCCCACAGGCAGCAGGTAGGCAAGCGTCCCCCACGCACGAAGCTTCCACAGCAAAGGTGTGAATCCCAGTAGGGGTGGCTGAGACACCCCACAGGCAGCAGGCAGGCCAGCGTCCCCCACGCACGAAGCTCTCACAGCAAAGGTGTGAATCGCAGTAGGGGTGGCTGAGACACCCCACAGGCAGCAGGTAGGCAAGCGTCCCCCACGCACGAAGCTTCCACAGCAAAGGTGTGAATCCCAGTAGGGGGGGCTGAGACACCCCACAGGCAGCAGGTAGGCAAGCGACCCCCACGCACGAAGCTTCCACAGCAAAGGTGTGAATCCCAGTAGGGGGGGCTGAGACACCCCACAGGCAGAAGCAGGTAGGCAAGTGTCCCCCACGCACGAAGCTTCCACAGCAAAGGGGTGAATCCCAGTAGGGGTGGCTGAGACACCCCACAGGCAGCAGCAGGTAAGCAAGCGCCCCCCACGCACGAAGCTTCTACAGCAAAGGTGTGAATCCCAGTAGGGGTGGCTGAGACACCCCACAGGCAGCAGGTAGGCAAGCCTCCCCCACGCACGAAGCTTCCACAGCAAAGGTGTGAATCCCAGTAGGGGTGGCTGAGACACCCCACAGGCAGCAGCAGGTAGGCAAGCGTCCCCCACGCACGAAGCTTCCACAGCAAAGGTGTGAATCCCAGTAGGGGTGGCTGAGACACCCCACAGGCAGCAGGTAGGCAAGCGTCCCCCACGCACGATGCTTCCACAGCAAAGGTGTGAATCCCAGTAGGGGTGGCTGAGACACCCCACAGGCAGCAGCAGGTAGGCAAGCGTCCCCCACGCACGAAGCTTCCACAGCAAAGGTGTGAATCCCAGTAGGGGTGGCTGAGACACCCCACAGGCAGCAGCAGGTAGGCAAGCGTCCCTCACGCACGTAGCTTCCACAGCAAAGGTGTGAATCCCAGTAGGGGTGGCTGAGACACCCCACAGGCAGCAGGTAGGCAAGCGTCCCCCACGCACGAAGCTTCCACAGCAAAGGTGTGAATCCCAGTAGGGGTGGCTGAGACACCCCACAGGCAGCAGGCAGGCCAGCGTCCCCCACGCACGAAGCTCTCACAGCAAAGGTGTGAATCGCAGTAGGGGTGGCTGAGACACCCCACAGGCAGCAGGTAGGCAAGCGTCCCCCACGCACGAAGCTTCCACAGCAAAGGTGTGAATCCCAGTAGGGGGGGCTGAGACACCCCACAGGCAGCAGCAGGTAAGCAAGCGCCCCCCACGCACGAAGCTTCTACAGCAAAGGTGTGAATCCCAGTAGGGGTGGCTGAGACACCCCACAGGCTGCAGCAGGTAGGCAAGGGTCCCCCACGCACGAAGCTTCCACAGCAAAGGTGTGAATCCCAGTAGGGGTGGCTGAGACACCCCACAGGCAGCAGGCAGGCCAGCGTCCCCCACGCACGAAGCTCTCACAGCAAAGGTGTGAATCGCAGTAGGGGTGGCTGAGACACCCCACAGGCAGCAGGTAGGCAAGCGACCCCCACGCACGAAGCTTCCACAGCAAAGGTGTGAATCCCAGTAGGGGGGGCTGAGACACCCCACAGGCAGCAGCAGGTAGGCAAGTGTCCCCCACGCACGAAGCTTCCACAGCAAAGGGGTGAATCCCAGTAGGGGTGGCTGAGACACCCCACAGGCAGCAGCAGGTAAGCAAGCGCCCCCCACGCACGAAGCTTCTACAGCAAAGGTGTGAATCCCAGTAGGGGTGGCTGAGACACCCCACAGGCAGCAGGTAGGCAAGCGTCCCCCACGCACGAAGCTTCCACAGCAAAGGTGTGAATCCCAGTAGGGGTGGTTGAGACACCCCACAGGCAGCAGCAGGTGGCAAGCGACCCCCACGCACGATGCTTCCACAGCAAAGGTGTGAATCCCAGTAGGGGTGGCTGAGACACCCCACAGGCAGCAGGCAGGCAAGCGTCCCCCACGCACGAAGCTTCCACAGCAAAGGTGTGAATCCCAGTAGGGGTGGCTGAGGCACCCGGCAGCAGCAGGTGGCAAGCGACCCCCACGCACGACGCTTCCACAGCAAAGGTGTGAATCCCAGTAGGGGTGGCTGAGGCACCCCACAGGCAGCAGCAGGTGGCAAGCGACCCCCACGCACGACGCTTCCACAGCAAAGGTGTGAATCCCAGTAGGGGTGGCTGAGACACCCCACAGGCAGCAGGTAGGCAAGCGTCCCCCACGCACGAAGCTTCCACAGCAAAGGTGTGAATCCCAGTAGGGGTGGCAGAGACACCCCACAGGCAGCAGGTAGGCAAGCGTCCCCCACGCACGAAGCTTCCACAGCAAAGGTGTGAATCCCAGTAGGGGTGGCTGAGAAACCCCACAGGCAGCAGCAGGTAGGCAAGCGCCCCCCACGCACGAAGCTTCCACAGCAGAGCGAGCAAAGGATGCAAAACGCTGCCCCCAGCAAGTACCATTGGCACATGTTGCGGTGGGGGCGTCTCTTCCTTCAGTACCCCCGCCGGCTGCGGCAATGCAAGCTTCCCTCACACCCACAGGCGAGTGCGGAATATCCAGGAGGTCAGCCCAAGCCAGCCTCTCTCTTCCGGCGCCCTACACCCCAGCCACTCGTCTCCACCTGATGTCACTTGAGCAGTTTCTTGTGTAGCCCTGCGCGTGCCCACCCCCCCCGGCACAAATAAAGCCCTGCGCTATCCGGGAGTGACGGGGGTCAGCGCCACAGAGCGAACTGTCCCCGTGGTTCCTGTGGGGTCTCAAGTCTGCACCGCTCCCTCGGAGCCTGGCTGGGTTCATGCAGCAGCGACCTGGAGATGGAAACCCCAGGCCTGGAAAGTGTGTCCCCTGCTGACACGGAGTCCCCTGGTGCCCTGGCTGCCCCCCGCCCCGTGGCTCCTTGGAGCAGGACGCCACTGTTTCAATGCTGGCCTTTTCAGTTTCAAATCCGAGTGACGCATACACGAACTACAACTCCCAGAAGACACTTGGTGATGAAGCCAAAACGCGGACTGCTAGCCTGCTTTTCTTGACGGCAAATACCTGCAACTAGAGCCACATGTGGGTGGGGGGGGCTGAGTGGAGCTGCGAGGGTCTTAGGAGGGGGGAGACAACAGCGAGGCCTCATTCCCAGGCCTGTGAAGTGCCCTGTGAGCCCACGGGCGTGGCGGCCTGGCTTCACCCTCACTGCAGGAGCAGCGGATGGAGCAGCGGATGGAGAGCGCCTCGAAGTCCCCCGCCCCCCGCTTGCTTGCTTGCTTGCTTGCTTGCTTGCTGGCAGCGGAGAGAGAGCGCCTCGAAGCCCTCCTCCCTCTTTGCCCCCTGACCCCCGCGCACCTGTCTCTGCTTGGCAATCCTGGAAAGAGAGGGCCAATCCCAGGCGGGCCTGCGAGGAAAGCCTCAAGCAGCCGCAGGTGTGTGATTGAGCGGCTCCCAGGTGTATAAAGGGCCGGCCGTTTGGCCCGAGGTCCCTGCTGCACCTGCGAGCCGAGCCAGAGTTGGAACCTGCCTGCATCGCTCTTTCTCTCTGCATCGCTCTTTCTCTCTGCATCGCTCTCTGCATCCATCCATTCCTCCATCTGCCTCCATCCATTCCTCCATCTGCCTGCCATGGCCGGAGCCGGAGCGCCCACCCCCGCCGACCCCCGGGCCGTGCGGCGCTACATGCGGCGCGCCCTGGAGGAGGCCTGCCGGCGGGTGCTGCGGCGCCTGCTGGAGGACGCACCGCTGAGCCCCTGGGACCAGGAGGACGTGCGTCGCACCGCCGGCCAGCTATACCTGGAGGTCCGCGCCCTGGGCGGCCCCCTCCGGCCCCAGACCCTCCTCCCGCTGCTCGTGGAGACCTCCGGCTGCGATCTGCTGCCCCCCGCCGCCCAGCTGGCCGCGGCGCGCCGCCTGCTGGAGGCGGTGGACCCGCGGCACTTCCAGCGGGTGCTGGGGGACCTGCACCAGGCCGTGACCCGGGAGCGGCGTCTGGCCGCGCTGCTGGCCCCGGAGGACTTCACCCACGAGGTGTACGAGGAGCTGGAGAAGCTGCGCCGCGACCGGTACCTGCCCCAGCTCCACCTGCGCCTCCGATTCCAGGCGCAGCTGGCGGACGCCTCCGGCACCGTCACCCAGCACCGCGTCCACCTGGCGCTGGGTGAGACCTCGAGCCGGGTGGGCCTCTACCTCATCGCCAGCGTGGACCCCCAGGACGCAGAGGCCCTGCGGGAAGGGCGGGCCCCGCTGGAGGCCATCGTGGGGGCCACTGGGGCCACCGCCCCCGGAGGGGTCACCACCGGGCCGGAGGAGCGCATCTGCCTGCTGCTGGTCGTCTCCAACACGGACCTCGCCCAGCCTGTGCGCAGTCCGCTGACGCGCCTGGCGAACTGGGCCGACCGCGTGCTGCTCTACGAGGAGGCCTGGGGGCTGCCCCCCCCGGGAGGTGGAGGCCTTCATTGTGCCCATCCGGGGCGGATGGTGACGTTCTCTTGTACATATGTAAATAAAGTGTGTTTTTCCCCAAGCCTCGAGTCTGCGCCTCGTTCATTCCTATTTCACTTGGAAAGTGTTGTTGTTTAGGGAGGGGGGGGGAGGGGGGGGCGTCTTGAGGGCCCTGCTGAAATGCACTCCCCGCAGCCAGGCCTCCCTAACCCTTCCAACAGTCGATGCCTCAAACGCTTCCTCCCGTGGGGTCTCGGGGATCCGCCAAGGGCAGCGGGGCCCCCTTCACCTCTGCTCCTGTGTATTGGCCATCTTCAAAGTGCCTCTTGCCTGCGCAGCGCAGCGCAGACTTCTGGCGTCCTATGACTCAGGAAGGTTTCTCTTTTTCTTCCACGGCTGCTTTAGGATGTTGAGCTCCGCCTCATATCTATCGGGCACTTCTGCCCATTGGGGTCGGATGGCTCAGTGAGTTAAACACTCGCTACTAAATCTAAACTTTCTGGTAAAATATCAACAACCTCTATCCCTTTGCTGAAGTGTGGGCTTGCCAACTACATGGGCACCTCATATGAAGTTACACCTGTGAGGCTACTTTGATTTCAATTGGTGGTACATTCATGCGTGTTTTCAAAAGCGATCGATCGCTTTCGCTTTCCTCCTCCCCAAGAATTCTCTTCGAACTGAAGCTCTTGTTCTTACAGACCTGCTCTCTGCCCTCCTGTCTCTCTACTTTCGATCTTTCATGGGCACCGGAGGGCACTGCCCACTCATACCTGGCGGGCTCTAAACAGTGCTCATAAGTGCAGGTACTCGCCATATTGAGACGTGGGCTAGGGGGCGGGGCCAAGGGATCCGGCCAGGGGCGCACATGTCATGTGCTTGAGACTGAATTGGGGTGTTGGGTGCAGATGTGTATAATGATACGAACGCATTTCTGGTATCGTTTGATTATTCCGTTTCCCTTATAGTACACAAGGGCCCATTGATCGAAAAGAATCTCCGGCAGGGCTCGGTAAGACGCATGACTGGCAAAGCGGAACTACAAGTCCCAGAATTCAGAGTGGATTAGGAAAGGCCTTGATGAAAGCGGCGCTGATGAGACGGGCCACGTGGCAGCCCTGGGAATAGGTGAAGCAATGAAGGGATGCTGAGAAGAGACCACACCTGGAACAGAGAGGGCAACACTTCGGACCCTGCCTCAATTCCGCGTGGTTCCCTCCTTGCCTTGGTTTCTCCTCGCCTGCCATCTTGTGTTTTCATTGAATGCGCCCCCTGCGCACCTGTGCTGCCGCCGGTCTGCCCCTGGACCCCACTCAACGTGCCCTCGCTCCTGTTCCGGGTCGCCTGACACTCCTCCCGCTCTGGCTTCTGCCCACCGAGCCCAGCTTGTGGTATTTTGGCTGCACTCATGTCCCAGCTCCCCTGCCCTGATTTGCAGCTCCCCTGCCCTGGCCCCCCTAATATGAGCGGCGACTCCTGCTCACCTGCCCTGATCTGCAGCTAACCTGCCCTGGTCCCCCCCCCAATCTGAGCGGCGACTCCTGCTCCCCTGCCCTGATCTGCAGCTCCCCTGCCCTGGTCCCCCCCCCCCTAATCTGAGCGGCGACTCCTGCTCCCCTGCCCTGATCTGCAGCTAACCTGCCCTGGTCCCCCCCCCAATCTGAGCGGCGACTCCTGCTCCCCTGCCCTGATCTGCAGCTCCCCTGCCCTGGTCCCCCCCCCCTAATCTGAGCGGCGACTCCTGCCCTGCAGCTCCCCTGCCCTGATCTGCAGCCCCCCTGCCCTGGTCCCCCCCCCCCTAATCTGAGCGGCGACTCCTGCTCCCCTGCCCTGATCTGCAGCTCCCCTGCCCTGGCCCCCCCCCAATCTGAGCGGCAACTCCTGCCCTGCAGCTCCCCTGCCCTGATCTGCAGCCCCCCTGCCCTGGTCCCCCCTAATCTGAGCGGCGACTCCTGTTCAACTGCCCTGATCTGCAGCTCCCCTGCCCTGGTCCCCCCTAATCTGAGCGGCGACTCCTGCTCAACTGCCCTGATCTGCAGCTCACCTGCCCTGATTCCCCCCCCCTCCCCCCTAATCTGAGCGGCGACACCTGCCCTGATCTGCAGCTCCCCTGCCCTGGTACCCCCCCCCCCCAATCTGAGCGGCGACACCTGCCCTGATCTGCAGCTCCCCTGCCCTGCCCCCCCCCTAATCTGAGCGGTGACACCTGCCCTGATCTGCAGCTCCCCTGCCCTGGTCCCCCCCCCCCTAATCTGAGCGGCGACACCTGCCCTGATCTGCAGCTCCCCAGCCCTGGTCCCCCCTAATCTGAGCGGCGACTCCTGTTCAACTGCCCTGATCTGCAGCTCCCCTGCCCTGGTCCCCCCTAATCTGAGCGGCGACTCCTGCTCAACTGCCCTGATCTGCAGCTCACCTGCCCTGATTCCCCCCCTCCCCCCTAATCTGAGCGGCGACACCTGCCCTGATCTGCAGCTCCCCTGCCCTGGTCCCCCCCCCCCCCCCCTAATCTGAGCGACGACACCTGCCCTGATCTGCAGCTCCCCTGCCCTGGTCCCCCCCCCCCCGCCCCCCTAATCTGAGCGGCGACACCTGCCCTGATCTGCAGCTCCCCAGCCCTGGTCCCTCCCCCCACTAATCTGAGCGGCGACACCTGCCCTGATCTGCAGCTCCCCTGCCCTGGTTCCCCCCCCCCCCCCTAATCTGAGCGGCGACACCTGCCCTGATCTGCAGCTCCCCTGCCCTGCAGCTCCCCTGCCCTGGTCCCCCCCCCTAATCTGAGCGGCGACACCTGCTCAACTGCCCTGGTCTGCAGCTCACCTGCCCTGCCCCCCCCCCTAATCTGAGCGGCGACACCTGCCCTGATCTGCAGCTCCCCTGCCCTGGCCCCCCCCTAATCTGAGCGGCGACTCCTGCTCACCTGCCCTGATCTGCAGCTCCCCTGCCCTGGTCCCCCCTCCCCCCCCCCTAATCTGAGCGGCGACTCCTGCTCAACTGCCCTGATCTGCAGCTCCCCTGCCCTGGTTCCCCCCCCCCCCCTAATCTGAGCGGCGACACCTGCCCTGATCTGCAGCTCCCCTGCCCTGGTCTCTCCCTCCCCCCCCATCCTAATCTGAACGGCGACACCTGCTCCCCTGCCACTTCTCCCCTCTTTGGAGGTAGGTCCCTGAATTCTGCACTCCTCTCCCCGGCTCCACCACCTTAGACTTACCGGTCATCCTTACCCCTTCCTGCAGGCATTAGTCGCCCTGCATTTTTTTTTTTTTTGCCATGGATTTTCCCCATGCCCCTCCATCAGGGCCAAAAGTGGGCGCTTCTGTCGGGTCTCCAAATTAAAAACTGATGAGATGTTGTAAGTAATGGGCAAAGTGGGCAGTTGCCCATGGACGCCACCTTCCAAGGGGCCCTTATGAAATGAATGGGGCAGTCAGTAGTCTTTCTCCCTTCTTTTAACCTCTCTACGGCTTCCTGTGCCTGTCTCTACCTGCCCATACCTTACCACTCTCTGCATTTCCATCTGCCTTTTGTTTCTCTAAGTGATGCTATGTCTTGCTCGGTCATACCTCTCTACCTAACCTGTTCACCCCTCTTTATCTCTTACTCTCTATTTCTGTCTTCTGACCTCTAACATAACCTTACCTTCTGCTGTTACTTTGCCCCGCTGTAGTTTTCTGCTCTGTACCTCGCCCCTCTCTACCTCACTAATCACTTCATCCCTCTTTCTCAATAATCTATTCCCCTTCTCTCTGCCAACCTGTTACCCATCTACTACCCTACCTCTTTCTGCCTCGCATATGTTTGTCACTTCTCTCTTTCTTTCCCCTCACCTCTTTTTACCTCCCTATTCAGATCTATGCACCTTCCTCGTGTCTTTCACTATTCTACCTTCCTTGCCTCTGTCTACCTCATCGGTTTTTAGGTCTCGCCTGGCGACCGCAGCACGAAAGCGCTGTCGCCAGCGAGATCTATTGTCACTGACTTGCTCAGAAGGGAGACAGGAGATGGGCACGCGCAGGGCGGACTAGAAATGTGCACGTGCCATGCAAATCTCCTGTTCCCCATCAGTTCTTGCAAGCCTCCTGTAATATCACTTTTGTTTTCTATGTGCATGCACGCTCAACTCTGGATGTCCTTAAACTCAGTGAGCGACGCACTTTTTCTTCTAACAGCCTGCAAGCTTTCACTCACCGGCTTGGTCTACAGGTTGCCTGGCCGTCTCTTGGCACGCCACAGGGGTCTCCTCAGCACTCAGTAACCCATGTTGCCTCTGGTGCCATGCGGTCTGCCCTCACTCTTCGCAGGTCCCACTGATGGGGCCGGGACTTCAGCATGGAGCCTGCACGGTTCCGGACGTCCTCCCTGGCGGTTCCTTCTGGTTTCTTTGGCAAGCCCTGCCCATTTACAAATGCTGTCATGGGGGTGGGGTGAGGTGGAGTGGCAGTCCTGTGGCCATTCAGATACCGTAACTCCCTGTTCTCTTCTCCTGACCTGCTGCTCTCTTCCACCCGCCTCCTTCTCTAACTCCCTGTTTTCTTCTCCTGTGCTGATCTGCTACTCTCTTCCACACCGCCTCCTTCTCTAACTCCCTGTTCTCCTTTGCTGTGCTGATTTGCTGCTCTCTTCCACTCTGCCTCCTTCTCTCCCTGTTAAGTTCTCTTTTGCTGTGCTGATCTGCTGCTCTCTTCCACCCGCCTCATTCTTTAACTCCCTGTTCTCCTTTGCTGTGCTGATCTGCTGCTCTCTTCCACCCGCCTCCTTCTCTAATTCCTTGTTCTCTTCTCCCGTACTGATCTGCTGCTCTCGTCCACCCTAACCCTGTTCGCTTCGCTTCTCCTGTGCTAATCTGCTCTTCTCTTCCACCCGCCTCATTCTCTAACTCCTTGTTGCCTTCTCTTGTGATGATATTTTTGCGCTCTTCCATCCGCCTCCTTCTCTAGCTCCCTCTTCTCTTCTGCTGTGCTGTTCTGCTGTTCTTTTCCACCGCCTCCTTCTCTAGCTCCCTGTTCTCTTTGGCTGTGCTGATCTGCTGCTCTCTTCCACCCACCTCCTTCTTTAACTCCCTCTTCTCTTCTGCTGTGCTGATCTGCTGTTCCCTTCCACCACCTCCTTCTCTAACTCCCTGTGCTGATCTGCTGCGCTCTTCCAACCTGTTAGATTTGGGAGAGTCTCTGGTCTGGTTGGCACATGTATGCACTTGTGACAAACAGGGACCCTCTCCTCTAGTCAGATCAAGGGACTTACTCTTAAAAATAACCCCTGCTCACCCTCTAGATAGTGTGGTGCTAGCAAACCAGGCTAAACTTCAGGGCGTTAGTTAAGCATTTATGACCACATACAGTAACACAGAAACACACCAAAAATGGACACCAGGCGTAGTTATGTGTAAAAATAAGTATGCTTTACATAAATATATCTCTATGCAGGCTTAATACAAGACCATCGTAACGTTTTTAAAAATGAGCCACAATACTGTTGTTTTGGCAGTTAGAATGCAGTTCTTAGTAAAAATACATAAGCTGTTGCTTCTTATGCGCGATTCAGGCCCGACTCCCAATGGTGATCAATGTTACACAAAGTAGGAAGGCAAACATTGCAGGCTCGTGGGCCTGTGGCGTATGCTCTTCAGCATGCGTTGTAACTAATAGTACCTCTTTGTGTGGGAGTCCGGTTCGCAGGCAGTGTTCTCCATGGACAGACACCCCAAGTGGCTGGCGGCGTCTTAGTAGCGGGCGGACCCCACGGAGCGATGCGGAGTGCTGGCGGGGTTCACGGCTTACAAGCCGTACCTTCAGTGCTGCTGCGGTCCGGTGCGCTTTTAAAGGTACGTGCCGTACCGGGCAGGGTACATTAGCAGGCTGGACAGGTGCGAAGCTGATAGTCACTGAGGCGGCGGGTATGGACCGTACTGGCAGCTCTCTTGCTGCGGCGCGGCCTCTGGGGTGACTTGCGGTGCGTTTCCCAGGTACGCACCGTACCTCGCTGAAGCCTGGACCCAGGGAGTTTGTGGCGGTTGTTTTGTCGTATGGTGTATGAACCGTATCTTCCGTTAGGGCTGCTGGGGAGCAATGCGGGTGATCTCTGAAGGCCAGAGCGGGGAGATAGGCAGCCGGTACGCTTCAGGCATACAAGAGTTTCTTCGCAAAGTGCTCCAGGCTATTTTCCAGTGGCGGGCGCGGCAAAGGACAGTGCGTCTCAGGGAGAAGAGGGAGGCAGGGTGCGGGCGGCCCAGCGGGGTGGACACTGCTCAGGTGGGAGCGGCCAGGCACAGGCTGCACAAGGGGGAGCAAGGCGCACTTCAGATTGTGGCCCCAGCGGCACGAGAGATCAGGCAAAATCCAGCAACTGGTCAGGGAAGGCAATGGAGAGTCCAATGGTCCTGGAACTCTTTTCAGGGGGCAAGCTCAGATGCAAACCCTTCGATATTGTTCACAAAAACACAAGTCATTTTTAAAAAGTCTGTCTTTTCTCCTCTCCTTCATGCAGGAAGGCACCCACCACAGGCCAGTCTCCCAGGTCAGAGACAGTAGTCCTCCATGTAGCTTTTCCAGGTCTTTCTCTTCGGGCAGAGGTTCTTCTTGGCGCAAACAGGATCTGATTTCTTAGGAGCAGGGCTCCTACATTTATACTGTAAATCCTTTGTTCTTGCAGGCCAGGGGGACCTTTCCCTAATCCAGTCCAGTTCCTGAGCACTTGGTTTTGGGCAGCTCTGGCTTTTCTTTCAGTGAGCAGGGCAGGGACATCAGATGCTCCGCAGGAGGTGGAGCCAGCATTGTGGTGACAAGTACAGTCCAGGAGTACTTTGTTGACAGTCTTCCTCTCTCTCTTCACAAGATGTAGGGCAGACGACAGCCGCTCCCCAGAGGGCGGAGCCAGCATTGAGGTGGCAGAGCACAGCCCTATTCAGAGTCAAGGGGCGCTCCCCCACCCCTCCTGGTGTAATCCCTCTATTCACCACCTGTCAGCCCCAGCCCTGTCACTCACAGAAACCAGACAGCAGATAAACATCCTAGCAGAGGTGGGCTGAAATGTTTAGGCAAGCAAATACTAACTTTCTAAAAGTAGTATTTGCAAAGACAGGTTGGTTGAAAGCTTTTATTCGATATGCAAGATATCTTGAAAGCATACATACATATAAAAACAGCATTTCAAAACAGTAAATAGGTGTCAACATTTAAATGCTAAGACAATAGAAAATGGGATTTAACCCTAGATAAATGAGCTAAAAAGTGAATTAAATTGAAATTGACAGTCTCTTGCAGCGAATCAACCATGAGCGTTTAAAAAATTTGGAAACACCGCAATCAATTGGAGGGGAGGTATCAGTCAATAAAATACGTAGTGCAACCAAATGCCTACGTGTTCCCAGGCGTCTAAAAAGCGGTTTAAGCCTATATCTCCTAGGATTAATATAGTCCGGGCACTCATAAAAAATGTGTGCTACCGTTTCTGGCCTAGATGGACAGAGGGCACAGAAGGGCGATAGATGAACACCGGATTTCCATTTTGACGCAAAGGCCCCAATCGGGAGGGTGCCTACCCTGAGCTTAAAATACAAAGCCCTATCAAGTGGTAAGGTGATTAAGTCCAGGTAGGGTTCGTAGGCTACCACGTCCTTTATATCCAAAAATGCTGCAGGCGAGTTGCAGTGGTTTGGGTTCCCGATAAGTTTGCCAGAGACCCAGTCCCAATAAAGTTTTTTGAGGTCAGCCTTTGGTGGAGCAGATTTCGTTATCCAACAGTCCCCCAGGCCCAACTCCCCCAAGAGATTTTTGGTGTCCCTCAGCCACTTAATCTTGGCCCAGCCTCCCATGCTCATTACCTCTTCCAAGCCGTCGGCATAAGATTTTAGCTCCGGGACCCTCCATATGCGGGACCAGAGGAGCAGTGGTCGAAGGCGAGCCTGGTCTTTAATGCTCTTGCAACCCACGTCCAAGAGCACCAGGACTGTCGGGGTGCTCGAGGGGAGGGCTAGGAGGTCCTTCAAAAACTTGTTCTCCGCATTGGTTAGGGACTCCAGATTGCAATGGCCCCACAGCTCTGCCCCATACAATGCTGATGTTACGCCTCTGGCCTTGTAAATCTCGATTGCAGGTCTCACAAAATGTTTGGGTGATGCTAAAAATTCCCTAAGCAGAGCACCCCCTACCTTTTTGTGATTCAGGACCATCTTGTCAATATGGGAAGACCAATTCATGTTGTCAGTTATACGTAGCCCCAGGTAATCAAATGCGGAAACTTTCTCCAAGGGGACGGTGTTCAAAACAGGCGGGCGACCTAGTTTCCTTGGGGGGTGCAAAATCAGATATTTAGTTTTATCCACATTGATTACCAATCCTCTGGATAGACAAAAGTCCTGGAAGCGGGTCAATAGCTTCTGTAGCCCCTGGGGAGTCTTTGAAATGAGCAGAGGATCCTCTGCAAACAGCAGAGTCGGGATCCGTACTCCCCCTCCAGACAGGGTGCGTCCGCTGGTTCTTGCTGGAGATGCTCGACCACACCGTTGACGTACAGCGAGAAGAGTGTGGGAGCTAGCACGCAACCCTGTCTGACACCCCTGCAGACCGGAATCCTGTCCGTTGTTTCCCCATTTCCCCCCCAACGGACCTGGGCATAGTTGCTGGTGTGAAGTTTGATGAGTAGGGACAAAATGTAGGGGGGCAGACCCAGGCCCTGTAGTACCCTCCACAGTTCCTCCCTAGGGACCAAGTCAAAGGCAGTCTTCAGGTCAATAAAGGCCAAGTAAAGACTGCCCTTGCCTAGTTCCACGACCTTCCAGTTTAAGAGTGCTAACCTGAAGACCTGCTCAATGGTGCCCGTTCCTGAACGGAAACCGGCCTGGAAGTCAGATAGCACTCTGTTCTCATCCACCCAGTGTAGAATCCTTCCCAAGATTGCCTTTCCTGCCACCTTTTGCGTGGAGTCAATCAGGCTAATTGGCCTGTAATTCCCTGGGCTATCTCTGCAACCCTTTTTATAAATGGGAACAACCAACGCCACTCTCCATGAATCTGGTACTGGGCCACCCTTCAAGATGTCATTTAGAAGCGCAGCGATTACAATGCCCCAGTCAGTGGGGTATGCCCGCAAAAGGTCTCCTGGGAGCCCATCCGGGCCTGCTGCTTTCCGTGGTGCCACCCACTTGATAACCTCCTCTACCTCCCTTAAAGAGATAAAAAGTAACGTCCCTAGCGAGACGGTGAAAGGGGCTGGGTCATTTAGGGGCCCTTCTACCGGAGCGTATAAGGCCCCAAAGTGTTTTGACCAGTTCTGGGGAGGGATGTTACATGTCCCCAGGGTCTCGTCGGGTCTGTTACGGGAGCCCACCAAATTCCAAAACCCTCTTGCGTCCTTGCTTTTACTGGCAGCCAGTAGGTCTGCCCAGAACTTTTCCTCCCATTCCTTCTTAGCAATTTGGAGGGTCCTAGAGTAAGCCTTTCTGGCCTCCCTGGTCTTAATTTGCGATTTGGATTTGACTGCCTCTACCAGTCTAGTCTTCATCGCCCTACATATGTGGGTATAGCATCCCTTGACTTTTACTTGCCTGTCTTTGGTCCCTAATCTACTTGGGTGAGCGGTAAACAAGTTGGTCAGGGCCTCGGTAAGGTCGCTAAAAACCCCACAAGCCGCCCCCATCCTTTCCGTGGTGGTCCCCAGATTAAGTTGTGCTAGGGCTAGGAGAAGAGTTATTGCTGCAACCTTCTCCTCAGAGAGGGCGAGTTTCGTCCACTTTATTCGCCTCCCACAAAGTGCTACTTGCGACTCGCCCAGATCTGCTGTGGAGGAAGGAGCCGCGCCTCCCCTACCAGCTGACCACCAGGAGACTAGAGTGAGGGAAAGTAAGTTGTGATCACTCTCTACTGAGGGGACCACAACCATATCCCTCACCGAGGTCCACAAACACACATCAAGCAAGATGTAATCAATTCTCGATGTGTGATTGGGCCTATTGTAAGTGTGGCCCCCCCCCCTTGTCTGACTCTGACCTCCCGTTTAGGGCCCTCAAGTTGAACTCCATACTGAGGGAATACACCTGCAGGGCCACCTCAGTCCACCTCTTACTGGAAGCTATTTCTAAGGCGGGAATCCCCCCTCCTAGCATCCTCTTCATCCTGGTCCAGGGAGACGTCTGAGCCTAAGGGCTCGAATGTGCTGTTGATATCACCAGCAGCCAGGGTGCAAGCCTTGTGTGGGGTTGATCTTAAGAGGCCCTCCAGAAGTGCAATTGTTGGGGACTGCCTTCCCCCCTTGGTGCCTCGCGCATAAATGTTGTAAATATTTAAGATAGCACGACTCCTGGAGTCCTTCAAGGTAATATTAAGGAGGTCCAGACAACCGGTCTGCTGCTTCACTATCCTACAGTTCAATGAGGCAGCAACCCAGATGAGGAGGCCACCAGAGGGGCGTCCCCCCCCCCCCCGATTCTGAGCATACTGCTGGGATAGAATAGGCCGAATAACCCGCCTTATGGGTGGGCTCCGTGCTCCATGTCTCCTGGAAAATGCACATGGAATGCTCATCCACCAATGCATTCCAGTCGGGCAATGTCAGCTTCCTTGAACTACCAGCTACGTTCCAGCTGAGGACCTTAAAGACTGGGTCCGTCACAGCTGGGACGCTACCGGATACAAGGTCATGACAGGGGGCCGCCTCTTGTGAATCCACCGGTGTTCCACATGCACCAGTGTTTTCTTGGGTCTCTACCATTCCCCGACATCGAGTAGTATTGAATGGGTTTTAGTTGGGGATGGGGATAAGGACTGCACTATGGTGGGGAGTGAAGACTCTCTCAACTCCCCCTCTACAGTCCCACCCTTACCCTCAAGTCAGTGTCCCCTGGAGCCCCAGATCATCTCCGGCCAACCAGCTTGGGGATAAAAATGGGGCGCCACAGAACATCGTGGGCCTCCGCTAGGGCCGAAGCAAATCTCCCTAGTGACAGGCCTGAAAAGGTTAACATCGGGCCTAGGGTAAAAGTAAGTCAAATCCACTACTCTAACACCAGGACCATCCACCTCTTGGTTTTGGCCACAGATTATCTTCGCCACTCTGTTGTCCTGGAAATTAATGATAATACAGTCTCCCTCCAATCTCTTTTTGCCCTGTCCCACCCAACCTACCCTTTGGACACTGAGGATTAATCCATCCACTCCTATTGGAAGTGGTTTGTTTGTTTTTAACCAGTGGAGACTCTTATTTTTTAGGGCCTGGTGGGTCTCGATCTGATTAGCCTTCAGTGGTGGGACGTTGACAAGCACTACAACATAGGGATGGCAATCAGGGGGAAGATTGACCGGAGGGCTCCGAGGGGTGACCTTTGGGGGAGCAACTACAGTAGCGTCAGATGCCAAATTGCATCTATCGACCTTAGCTGGCGATGCTGCCCCAACCCCCTTGGCATTGACACTCGGCTGGGCAGTTTGGCTACTCTTAACCAAACCCGCACCTGCCGGTGTCTTTACCTGAGGTGTTTTCTTAGGCTGATTTTTAGAGACCACGGGGGGCTTTGTTTTTGTATGGGAAGTATGCGGGGGAGGACCTGGCTTAGAAGTGGGAGGGGCCAGGGGAACTAAAGATGGGTCCCTGCAGGATGTTACATCAGGGAGAGGGGATGAGATTGGAACAACCTGTGCTGGAACAGGAACTGCAGGCGATCCCTTTCCCATATTCCTACCCACGGGATCCTCACTTGCTCTAGTCTGGTGTTTAATAAGAGTCTTGAGTGAGAAAAAATTATCAAGGGTGGATTGTTCGAATTTGTCCACTCTGGCCCCCAAACCCTTGAGTTGATCCATCAACGGAACCAATAAACGTTTAATCAGGTCCGTAATTATTTTGAGGGAGTCAGCTTCTAGGGGGACGGCTACCCTATCATGGGCATTAGGGTGTACAAGCAGAGTATCAGAAGTTGTTCCCACCACAGGAGGCTCCCCTACCCTACCATTGTGTGTTGGAGAGGCTGTTTTCTGTTTTTGACCCAAAACCCCTTATCCCCTGCTTCCTTGGACGCTTATGGAGTGTGGTGTGACTACCTTTGCGGGAGCTCATAACCCTTTTTGCCTGTTTTGTAGTGCCTAGAAGCTGGCTGGGCGATAGCGGCTCCGTAGGGGGAGCCTGATGTAATGGTGGGGAAGACTGGCCAATGGCGGGGCACGGTGAGGCTTGAGGGATCGTTTCCCCCGCCGCCTCGATACCAACCACCACTGGCAATAGATCAGCAAGATTCTCTAGTCTATCTATACTTGCTCCTATTGCCGGCAACCGAGGCTGCACTGGTGCATCTAAGGGGTGGGGAGATGGAACCTGTCCAGAAGTTGGGGACAAAGGATGAGCCACAGCACCAAGAGAGGAGCGTCTAGCTGGTAGGTAGACCTCAGAGAGGCGACGTTCGGTCATCACGATCTCTTTCTCAATGACTGCTGCTACTCTGGTTACGAAACGGTCCATAGTTCCTATTGTAGACCTTCCTGCTGCTCCACCTTCTCCCCCACACCTGAGCAATTTCCCGGAGCGGGTAGACATAGTAGGGTATACTCCCTCTGCCACAGTCACGCAACCTACCAGATCCACAGGCAAGATGTTAGGGACGTGGCCCAGCCCAGCCTCTGTCAGCCCTTGACTGCCACAGACTGCCCGCCCTTTGCTCGGGCTTCGCTCGGCGTCCCGCTCGCGTCCCGCTGAGCGTCCGGCGTGTTGTTAAGTGAGGGCGTTGCAGGCGCGATGGGCGTGTCTCGATGGGGCCGCGGCCGTGCACACCTGTGCAGCGCAGGGACTCCTGGTCTTCCGAGTCCCTGCAGCGCGCTCCCTCAGCAGCCTCCGATGAAAGCTCCTTCTCCTATCGGCCCCAGGCGTCCAGTCAGCTCCTCCTGCCCCTCTCCTCTCACCGCGAAGCGGCACCCGCAGAGCGGGTGCGGCGAGCAGCAGTGGGAAGCGGCGGAACCCCCACGGGTAAGGGCAGGCTTGTGCAGCAACTCAGATGGCTCCCAGGTAGGGTGTAGCGTTTTGCGTTTCCCGCCGATGGAGGGGAGCACACGCCTTTTGATTATGGTCAGGCGCGGTGGGCGTGTCTCACTGGAGGCACGGCCGTGCACGCCTGTGCAGCGCAGGGACTCCTGGTCTTCCGAGTCCCTGCAGCGCTCTCCCTCCGCAGCCTCCGATGAAAGCTCCTTCTCCTATCGGCCCCAGGCGTCCAGTCAGCTCCTCCTGCCCCTCGCCTCTCACCGCGAAGCGGCACCCGCGGAGCGGGTGCGGCGAGCCGCAGCGGGAAGCAGCGGAGCCCCCACGGGTAAGGGCAGGCTGGTGCAGCAACTTAGATGGCTCCCAGGTAGGGTGTAGCGTTTGGCGTTTGGCGTTAGCAAAGACAGGATATTAAAATAAACTTTACTAAAAGAAGTATTTTATTATTCTGAGTTCAGGCATACTAAACCCGACTTTCTATCATGCTCTCTGAGTCTGTTGGGATTATAGAGTGTAATAATTCCAGCAGCCCATTCTGGCCTATGGAGAGCAGGTAGCCTTACAATAGTGGAAAACGAAAATACCTGAAATTCACTATTAGGACATGCCACACACATTAGGGCTTGTCCTACCTTATGCTTACAATGCACCCTGCCCGTGGACCTACCATATGGGTTACTCGCATGAAGTAATGGGAAGGTTTAGGGACTGGTAAGTGGGTGCACTTGCCCAGCCAGCATGACGGTACCAGATTGCATGCAGGTTCTGCAATGGCAGACCTTAGACACATTTTACTAGGCCGCTTCTGTGGGTGGCACAACCAGTGCTGCAGGCCCACCAGCAGCATTTGTATTTACAAGCCCTGGCACTCCTGGTGCACTTTACTGGGGACTGACAGTAAACCAAATAAGCCAATCATGGAAACCAATCAATGAATACATTACTTTACAGTAGGCAGAACATATGCACTTTGGACACTTTACCAATGCTTACCAGTGCTAGTCATTAAACCAACAGAAACAGGTCAGAGAGAAGATTGGAGGATGGCAAAAAGTTCAGGGATGACCCTGCCAAGAGGGCCAAGTCCAACACACCCGCCTCCTTCTTTAACTCTGTTCTTTTCTCCTGTGCTGATCTGCTGCTTTCTTCCACCCCACCTCCTTCTCGATCTCCCTGTTCTCTTTTGCTGTGCTGATCTGCTGCTCTCTTCCACCCACCTCCTTCTTTAACTCCATTTGCTTCTCTTCTCCTGTGCTGATCTGCTGTTCTTTCACCCCGCCTCCTTCTCTAACTCTCTGTTCTCTTCTCCTGTGCTGATCTGCTCCTCTCTTCCACCTGCCTCGTTCTTTAACTCTGTTCTTTTCTCGTGTGCTGATCTGCTGCTCTCTTCCACCCCACCTCCTTCTCTAACTCCCTGTTCTCTTCTCCTGTGCTAATATGTTGTTCTCTTCCACCGCCTCCTTCTTTAACTCCCTTTTCTCTTCTCCTGTGCTGATCTGCTTTTCTCTTCCAACCCACCTCCTTCTTTAACTTCCTGGTCTCTTCTCCTGTGCTGAACTGATGTTCTCTTTCACCCGCCTCCTTCTCTAACTCTCTGTTCTTTTCTCCTGTGCTGATCTGCTCCTCTCTTCCACCTGCCTCGTTCTTTAACTCTGTTCTTTTCTCGTGTGCTGATCTGCTGCTCTCATCCACCCATCTCCTTTTTTAACTCCCTGTGCTGAACTGCTGTTCTCTTCCACCCGCCTCCTTGTTTAACTCCCTGTTCTCTTCTGTGCTGATCTGCTCTTCCCTTCCACCCACCTCATTCTCTAACTTCTTGTTGCCTTCTCCTGTGATGATCTTTTTGCGCTCTTCCATCTGCCTCATTCTCTAACTCCCTTTTCTCTTCTCCGGTGCTGATCTTTCACCCCGCCACCTTCTTTAAATCCCTGTTCTCTTCTCCCGTGCTGATCTGCTGCTCTCTTCCACTCTGCCTCCTTCTTAAACTCTCTGTTCTCTTCTCCAGTGCTGATCTGCTGCTCTCTTCCACTCTGCCTCCTTCTTAAACTCCAAGTTCTCTTCTCCTGTGCTGATCTGCTGCTCTCTTGTGAATGTAAATGTAAATTGATACTTGTATAGCGCACTACTCACCCGCAAGGGTCTCAAGGCGCTTGTACGAATACCTCTGTGGAACCCATCCTTGCTTTCCCTGTGAGGCGTCCACTCCTGGGCACCCCCAAGGTGGAGGCCAGGCATCCTTAGCGTTGTGGGGGCTGTTGTGGAGATTAAGCAAGCTATTGCCCAGAGTTGCAGAGTGGGACTCTATGATTGGAATAGGCACCGAGGCGAGAATTATCAGGTCCGTGGAATTTTTGAGCCCAAGACCTGCCGAGGCGGGGAATTGAACCCTGGTCCAGGGCTAGACCTCTGCATCAGGGTCTGCCGCTCTAATCATTGAGCCACTTCCACCCTGCCTCCTTCTTTAACTCTGTTCTTTTCTCCTGTGCTGATCTGCTGCTCTCTTCCACCCCACCTTCTTCTTGAACTCTATGTTCTCTTCTCTTCTCCCGAGCTGATCTGCTGCTCTCTTCCACCCACCTCCTTCTTTAGGCTCGAATGTTTGGATCGCTTAGGCTGCCAAAAAGCTGAATTTTAACCTTGGAAGGAAAACACACTGATAGAACCGTTTTACTGTGTTTTTAAAATGACAAAAGCTAATACCTCGCGCGTAAGTCAGCTGCCCCGGCTCCCTGCTGCCCCGAGTGACTCCCCCAACAACGGCCAATCAGGTGGTGAGAGGGTGGAGCTGTGGGCGGGGACCGGAGTCAAATGCAACCAGTTACGCGGAAGCGAATCGCTCAGTGGGTGCGCCGGCGGCGCACCTGCGCCCATCCGGACCCAAGCAGTATGCCCGAGCTATTGCCTATTCCTCGGACACCCAAAAACGGATACATTCCCCCCTTTCATATCTTGCTTGTGGAAAACAGGTTTCACTCGCAGAGAAAAGAATCCTCTCTGCAAGATGTGATTTCCCTGTAATCCAGATCTTTACCACCTTTGAACAGGGCTCTCCTCACCTGGTAAAACCTCAGCCCTGGCCTCTATCTGTCGTCTATCCTAATACACGCTCCCTCGTAAAACACCAGCTTGATATTCTTCTTCTGCTCACGGATACACCTGATTTGCTGCGGTTAACAGAAACTTGGCTTACTGAAGACTCCGCCCCTGACCTGCTAGCAGCCATACCCCCGAACTATCACATCATTTATGCAACCGCTCATCAGGTAAAATGGGAGGGGGGGTCGCAGCCATTATCAACTCCAACTTTAGGTTCAGCACCCTGCCCTCTCTCCCTCTCAGCGAGACGGATAACATAGTAATTCAACTAGACTCCACAGTGGACACCTTTGTCTATGTATTAGTTTATAGGCCTCCGTATCAGATGACTCACTTTCCCCTCCTACTTAGCGAGCAGATGGCAAAACTCACCACCGATTACGCTAAGGTCCTCCTTATAGGTGATCTTAATTACTGGTACAAGGACCCCCTTGAAGGACCTCGTGAGAAAGTGCCATCTTTCTTGCCGTGGTATGCCCCCACTTTTTTCTGAACTGCTGATGTACTTTGACTGAGTGTGCCCTGGGTCCCTGCCAACCAGGTACCCAGGGCCTGTGTTCCTTCCCTACAAAGAAAAGCTATGCTAAAACTAAACACCCAATTGGCATCTCTGGCCACCTGTCAGCCACTAGTAAATGGCACCCTAGGTACCCAGGGCATTGTGACCAGAGAAGACCTCTGAGGGCTGCAGCACTTATTGTGCCACCCTCAGGGACCCTGTACCCTGGCACCCACACACTGCCTTTGCAGGGTGAGTGCCTAAGTACAGAACGAAAGCAAGAGTCGACATGGCACACATCCCTGTGAGCCATGCCCACAGAACCCACTGCTCTGGCATACTTCAGTCACCCCTCTAGCTGGGTACGCTATGCCAGAGGTGAGGGCACCAGGGCATGAGCCCTGTGCCCCTACAGTACCCAGGGCCATTCCTGGGCACTGTAAGTGTAGTGATGCCACTTAAGAGTATATGGTGCTGAGGGGGTCGTCATTACGAACTCCACAGCACCCTAATGGCTACACTGAAGACTGACAAGTTTGGTACCAAACTTGTCAGCACATTAAACCCGCACCGATGACAGTGTGGGATTTAATGCAAAATGCACAAGAGGGCATCTTGGAGATGCCCTCCAAAACCCGAACCTACAATCCACGTCTGGGCTGAGTGGCTGCAGAGGCTGCCCCCGATCTCCTGGGCTTGCAACAATGCACATCCTGGGTGACGTGATACGTCTCCTCCCCCAGGATGGACAGGGGGAAGCTTCAAAGGCATACCACCTCTGAGAGCTTCTCCAGACCATTTGCTGTACCCAGCAACCAGCCCCCCACCAGGCCTACTCCCACCCTGGCGGGAAGACTGGCGGGAAAAACTACGCCAGGAAGGGGTTGTGCGAACCTGTGCCAACTCCACCCCTCAGGTGGAGGAGGCGAGGTGAAGCACGACCCCAGCCATCTTGTAGATGGGGAGTCCTGTCCAATCCCAGCTCGGCTCCTGCCTCCCTCCCACAGAAGAAGAGCAGACTAGGGGGTGTACTCACCCCAGGACAGGGACCCATTGGTACCTGCCCTCCACTACCTGTAACGCCCCTAAATTCAGTATTTAGGGGCTCCCTGAACCTTCCTTCCGTAGATCCCGATAAAGAAAGAAGACCAAGAAGAAGACCCGCCGGGCAGCTGCTAACAACAGGACACAACAACTGACTTGGCCCAGGCCCTACCGGCCTGTTGATCCTGGAACCTGCTCCTGCCTAAACCCGGCGACCTCCGCGGACAGCAACCTTGGGACACCCAGAAAACCTGCCTGCCTTGAGCCTCTCGACGATTGTGACTCCCATCAGCAGAGGCTCTGCGGCAACAACCCACCTGGTGCCTACCAGGAAGCTCCGGACCAGCCCACTCTGCACCAGCCGAGCCCGGGCCGGGCAAACCCGAACTAAGACCACGAGGACGTCCCCCTGGCGACTGCGACCCGAAGTCCAGTGCCCAAAGACCCTCCTCGACGAACCAGCCGACGCCTGCAGACTTAGAACCAGGGGCCACCCCAACCGCAACCAGCTGAGGGTAAGCTTTTCCGTCACCCAAAGACACCCCTGCACCCGGCGCCCTACAGCCCCCTGTGCCTCCCTTTGGGGTACCTACCTGTGCTCCAACATCCCAACGTGCTGGTCGCCCCTGGAGTCACCGGCCCTGAGCCTGCAGCCTTTGTTCCTTTTAGAAGATCCTCCTTGGATAACATTGAGCGTCTGACGGCTCAAAAGCACCCTGCACCCTGCTGCCCAGTGCCGCTGGCTGTGACCCCTCTGTCCTAACTTACTTGCCCCCTTGCCCTGGGCAAGTGACCAGGAGCCCAGCTCCCACAACCGCGTGGCCTGCTAGCCAGCAGCCACCAACTGAAGGCCCCCTTTCCCTCATTGGATATCATTTGGCCTGCCTACCTCTGCACCCGGCCGCACCTGTGCCGCTGAGGGTGAACCAACTGTACCTACCTGACCCTGGGGGACCCCTGTATCTACGCCCAGAACATTGACTTCAACAACCAAGTACTCACCTGGGAACTGGTAATTCATTTTCCTGCCATTGGATAACATTGATCCATTTCGATCCGGAAATTTTCCAAGTGTGCAGTTTTGAAAACTAAAAATATTCCTATAAAATTAGCCAAAGTCCGAATCCGAAAGTACTCACCTGTGATCAGGGGAGAAGCCAGTACTGTACCTTTCAGCCCAGTACTGAACCGCAAAAGTAATCACTAGCGGGTTTACTAGTAACCTGTATTTTCTCCATAGGAACCCATTGTCTGCTTTTCTATGAAATTTCTTCTCAAGTGTCTACTTTTGAAAACTGCAAATATTCTTTAAAAATCGTACAAAATATTGAAACGCAATTACCTACCTGTGTTTAGACAAGCCCCCAGTGCTGGCCCTAGGAGACTAGTACTGGGTTACAAAAGTAACGCGATCGTACTTGACCTGCAACCTGAATTTCCTCCCATTGAATACCATTGTCAGATTTCCCTTGAAAACTTTTAAAACAGTATTATATTCATGAAAATTCATTACGGTAACTAAAACGTGTTTGTTAATCGGGTTTCAGTTTGCACCCCAGGACTGAATCTTAGATCTAGTCCTGGAACTACAAAAGTAATCCGTAAAGTAATTTACTGTATTTTTACTTGCAAAACCCATTGAGCTCAATGTTAGAGTGTGATTCAGAACTGTGTTGCTTACTTCCTATACTGTAACTCTTGTGTGCACAACCTTTATTGCTTCCTTGCAAAGCATTTACATGAGAGTACTCATATCGAGAAAAGTATATTTTTATAACTGTTGGTTCTAAAAATAAAACGACTATATCTTTGGATATACAAACCATTGGCCTGGAGTTCAGTATTTGAGTGTGTGAACCGCTTTGCTGACTGAGTGTGTACATCAAATGCTTTACACTGCCCTCTGGTACTGCCTTACTGCTCGACCAAGCTACCACTTTGGAGAGTAAGGTCAGTTCTGATTTTAACCTCTGTTATAACTCTGGGGTGGGTGGACTCCTTACACACTGTACTTCCTTCTAGTAAAGTGTATATATAGAGCCACTTTCTTAAAGATCTCAATCGGCTGAGCTGTCTGACCTCCTTTATAACTTAAATTTTCCACAGCAAGTCTCCTCTCCCACTCATGTGAAGGGGCACATTCTAGATCAAGTGTGGACTAACGCCATGACCACTTCAACCCCCACAATTGACCCGTGTGTCTGGAGTGACCACCACCTTCTAAAATTCATGATCACCATGTCGACTCGTCATAAAATCAGAACAGCTGAAGGTGGCTATGCCAGGAAATTTGATTGGTATCAATAAATAAGATTTTCTTGACACATTGACCAACACCACCCCGTCCCCGGGAAATTACGTCATCGACACTGAGGCAAACCTCTCCCAATGGCTTTTTTAGGCCAGCAATAAGCACTCTCCTCTTAGGAAAATCAAATTAGCTCGACGTGCTGACGCTCAGAGATGGTTCTCTCCTGAACTTAAAACCCAGAAACTGGCCTTAGGCCAACTAGAGAGGCAGTGGCGACATGAATATTCCTCTGATAAGAAATCGTTGTATTTATCAGCTCGGAAAGAATACATGAAGACCATCACTGCAGCCAAAGCTGCTCACTTTTCTTCGCGCATCCTCGATTCTAACAAAAGCTCCAAAGAAATTTTCGTTATAATGAACAAATTGTCCAACCCAGTCAGGGTTCTTACAAAAGTCATGCCCTCTCAAGTTCTCTGTAATTCTCTTAATGACTATTTTATTCAAAAAATGATTACCATAAAAGCCAGCATCCCTTTGCACCCTCCTTAGTGGAGAAGTGTGGCTCAGTGGTTAGAGGCGGCAGACCCAGAAGCTGAGATCGGCCCGGGACCGGGGTTCAATTCCCAACGCGGCAGGGTCTTGGGTCAATGTCCGCGGACTCGATAATTCTCGCCTTGGCGCCTACTCTAACCTTGGGCTCCACTCTGCAACTCTGGGCAATAGCTTGATTAAACTTCACAACGGCCCCTTCAACGCCGGGGATGCCTGGTCTCACCTTGGGGGTGCCCAGGAGGGACCATCTCACAGGGAAAGCCAGGACGGGTTCCCCAGCGGTATACAGCGCCAGGACACTCCGAGATGGAGTAACAGTGCGCTTTACAAGTAAACGTCATGTCACCTGCTACCATTCCACATAGCAACGATTGTACCCTGAGCTGTTTCCCCCCCATTAGTACTGAGACTCTTCAGGAGCTCCTTGTAAAAGTCAAATCTGGAACCCCTTCTGACTGCTGCCCTCCCCACATGCTCAAGGACTGTTTATCAGTCTACCAAGGCCCAGCAATGACACTACTGAATGAGTCACTTACTACCGGTCAAGTTCCAAAAGCATTTAAGAAAGCCACTGTGGTCCCTCTTCTGAAGAAACCTGGTGCAGACCCTAGACTTTTACCTAACTATCTCCCCATCTCCCTACTCCCGTTCTTAGCAAAAGTACTAGAGACTCACGTAGCCAAATGCCTGTCAACCTTCCTGGAAGAATCGAAATATCTTAACTCCTATCAGGCAGAGTTTCGGCCAGCCCATTCTACTGAAACTGTCATTCTTGCTGTCCTGGACACTCTCCGTGACGGTGCGGATAAACGCTGTCCTCAAGCACTGGTCCTTTTGGACCTCTCTGCCGCCTTTGACACGGTCGACCATGCTATTTTGGTCGACCGTGTCAAACAAGCCGGCATCCTGGGTACTGCAGCTCGTTGGCGCTCCTCTTTCTTGGAGGACCGTTTCCAGGCCGTCCGCCTAGGCCATGTTATGGCCCCACCGCACAAAACCAACTGTGGTGTACCACAGGGCTCTGCTCTTTCTCCCCATTTGTTCAATCTTTATATCTGCCCTTTAATCCAGTCCCTCAAAGACAGGAATGTAACAGTTTTTAACTATGCAGATGACCTACAACTAGTCTTTCCGATCAATAACTCCCCCAGTTCCATCACCGAATTTCAGGCCACTATGTTACACATCCAACAGTGGATGGACCAGAACCCTCTTAAGGTAAACCCTGGTAAGACTGAACTCGTTCTTATTGGGGACAGCCTTAAATGTTGGGGTCCTCATTACTGGCCTTTAGAGTTAGGTCCTTCCCCTTCCCACTCGGCCAAAACATTAGGAGTTACCCTCAACCATGACCTGACACTTAAAACCCAGGTCGGCATGGTCATCTCCAAATGTTTCTTTGAAATAAGGAAGATCAAAAAGATACATCGATTCTTCACTCAGGAAGCCTTGATCCAAGTGGTGGTTGCCAAAGTCCTGTCTTTCCTAGACTATGAAAAAACTGTTTATTTGGGCATGCCTATCTACCTGTTTAAGCGACTACAGATGGCCCAAAACCAGGCGGCCAGATTGATCTTGCATCAACCCAGGTGGCAGCCTGCCACCCCTCTGCTGAAGACACTTCACTGGCTCCCTATCTCCCAACGTTGTGCCTTTAAGGCGAGCTGCCTTATCTTCAAATCTTTGCACGGCAGCAACCCCAAATTTTTCAACTCCTTAATATCTGGATATACCCCGTCCCGGAACCTTCGCTCTGCTCACCTCACACTTCTTACCATCCCCGTTTTCAGACGAGTTTGTCAGGGCGGCCGTAGATTTGCAACTCTTGCTCCTAGATTGTGGAACACTTTCAGTTTGAGATACGTTCCTGTACTGAGCTAATGCAATTTAGTAAATCCCTTAAAACGTGGCTATTTGCACAAGCCTATAACTAAACCATAATTAAAGCTGTCCGTTAACATTCTCTGAGCCTTTATAGCACCATGAAACCATCTGGTGTAAGTGCGCTCTATAAATCATTTTTAACATTAACATTAACTCCCTGTTCTCTTCTCTTCTCCCGAGCTGATCTGCTGATCTCTTCCACCCGCCTCCTTCTTTAACTCCCTGTTCTCTTCTGCTGATCTGCTGCTCTTTCCCCTCGCCTCCTTCTCGAACTCCCAGTTCTCTTCTCTCGTGCTGCTCCCTTCCACCCTGCCTTCTTCTCTAACTCCCTGGTCTCTTCTGCTGTGCTGATCTGCTGCTCTCTTCCACCCGCCTTCTTCTCTAACTCCCTGTTCTCTTCTCTTCTCCTGTGCTGATCTGCTGCACTCTTCCACCCGCCTCCTTCTCTAACTCCCTGTTCTTTTCTCTTCTCCTGTGCTGATCTGCTGCACTCTTCCACCCACCTCCTTCTCTAACTCCCTGTTCTCTTCTCTTCTCCTGTGCTGATCTGCTGCACTCTTCCACCCGCCTCCTTCTCTAACTCCCTGTTCTTTTCTCTTCTCCTGTGCTGATCTGCTGCACTCTTCCACCCACCTCCTTCTCTAACTCCCTGTTCTCTTCTCTTCTCCTGTGCTGATCTGGTGCTCTCTTCCATGCCGCCTCCTTCTTTAACTCCCTGTTCTCTTCTCCTGTGCTAATCTGCTGCTCTCGTCCACCCTAACTCTGTTCGCTTCTCTTCTCCTGTGCTAATCTGCTGCTCTCTTCCACCCGCCTCTTTCTCTAACTCTCTGTTCTCTTCTCCTGTGCTGATCTGCTGTTCTCTTTCACCCCGCCTCCTTCTCTAACTCCCTGTTCTCTTCTCCTGTAATATGCTGTTCTCTTCCACCCGCTTCCTTCCTTAACTCCCTGTTCTCTCCTCCTGTGCTGATCTGCTGCTCTCTTCCAACTCACCTCCTTCTTTAACTCCCTGTTCTCTTCTCCTGTGCTGATCTGCTACTCTTTCCACCGCCTCCTTCTTTAACTCCATGTTCTCTTCTACTGTGCTGATCTGCTGGTCTCTTCCACTCTGCCTCCTTCTCTAACTCCCTGTTCTCTTCTCTTCTCCTGTGCTGATCTGGTGCTCTCTTCCATGCCGCCTCCTTCTTTAACTCCCTGTTCTCTTCTCCTGTGCTAATCTGCTGCTCTCGTCCACCCTAACTTTGTTCGCTTCTCTTCTCTTCTCCTGTGCTAATCTGCTGCTCTCTTCCACCCGCTTCCTTCTCTAACTCTCTGTTCTCTTCTCCTGTGCTGATCTGCTGCCTTTTCCACCCGCCTCTTTCTCTAACTCCCTGTTCTCTTCTCCTGTACTGATCTGCTGCTCTCTTCCACCCACCTCCACCTCTAAATCCCTGTTCTCTTCTCCTGTGCTAAGCTGCTGCTTTCTTCCACATACATCCATCTCAAATCCCCCAAACCCCACACCCAACCCCACCCCACACCCCCCAACACGTCTATCGCCCTCCCTCTCTCTATCTGTCTATCCCCCTCCCTCCCTCTATCTGTCTGTCACCCTCCCTCTCTCTATCTGTCTATTGCCCTCCCTCTCTCTATCTATCACCCTCCCTCTATCTGTCTGTCTATTGCCCTCCCTCTCTCTATCTATTGCCCTCCGTCTCTCTGTCTGTCTATCGCCCTCCCTCTCTCTCTATCTGTCTATTGATCTCCCTCTCTCTATCTATCGCCCTCCCTCTATCTGTCTGTCTATTGCCATCCCTGTATCTGTCTATCGCCCTCCCTCCCTCTATCTGTCTATTGCCCTCTGGCTCTGTCTGTCTATCGCCCTCCCTCTCTCTCTCTTTATCTGTCTATTGACCTCCCCCTATCTATCGCCCTGCCTCTATCTGTCTGTCTATTGCCATCCCTGTATCTGTCTATCGCCCTCCCTCTATCTGTCTATCGCCCTCCCTCTCTCTATCTGTCTATCGCCCTCCCTCCCTCTATCTGTCTATCGCCCTCCCTCTAGCTGTCTGTCTATTGCCCTCCCTGTATCGGTCTGTCTTTCGCCCTAACTCCCTCCCTGTATCTGTCTATCGCCCTCCCTCTGTCTATCGCCCTCCCTCCCTCTATCTGTCTATTGCCCTCCCTCCCTCTATCTGTCTATTGCCCTCCCTGTATCGGTCTGTCTTTCGCCCTAACTCCCTCCCTGTATCTGTCTATCGCCCTCCCTCTATCTGTCTATCGCCCTCCCTCTATCTGTCTATCGCCCTCCCTCTCTCTCTCTATCTGTCTATCGCCCTCCCTCTCTCTCTCTCTATCTGTCTATTGCCCTCCCTCTCTCTGTCTGTCTATTGCCATCCCTGTATCTGTCTATCGCCCTCACTCTATCTATCGCACCATCACAACAACTGGTTCAAAAATGTTCTCTCAATGTTTCAAGCTTTATTACAAATGTCACAAAAAGATGTTAATATTTCACTTCTGTTCTTGGATTTTCGTCACAATAAAATACACTGGACATAATCTTCACAAAAGTTATTTACAAAAGTTTAAGCTATTGCCATTATAAATTATAATAACTTTTATTTAAGTATTAATTATTTAAAAAAATTAAAAGCCATTGTTATTTGTAATATCAATACATCTAAGTCACGTAAATACAAAACATGTTGCATTACAAATACTATAGGTGTAACATTTGCAAAAGTTAAAAGTATTGGCATTGTAAATGACAAAGCTATTAATTTAGCTATTTTCAAAACCAACACATAAATACAAAAATTGTAATTTACAAGACCAATAGCTCAAACTTTCCTACTGCGAGACCTATTGCATTGCAAATGCTTGTTCTTGGGGGAGGCCTCGTGTGCTAACTTTGGCGGAGAGGTCGGCCACCCGCCTGGTTGCTGCGCGGTCTGCTGTGACCTGCGAGCCTGCCCACCTCGAGGCCCAATTTGTGAGAGCACTAGGTGCGGGCAGGCGGGCTCGGCAGCGTGGGTAGGCGCCTCAGTTCGGCTGTCGCTGGCATGGGTGGCCTCTGCTCAATGGTGATTTGGGGTTCTGGGGCTGGGGCATGTGGTTTTAGGCAGGCAGTTGTTTTGACCCGAGTTTGAGCGGGAATGCCAGGTCGTGTGGGTGCCCATGCGATAGAGTGGTTTGGGCAAGCCCAGTCACCCAATACGGTCGGTCCGTTTCCGTGACCGAGGGCCGCAACGTTAGCCGTTTTCAGCTTGCGAGCTGGGGGTGGCACTAAGAGTAATAGAGGTTCAGGGATCGCGTCGAGGCATGTTGGGTCCCGGCCCCAGCTCGTAGGGGAGCAGTATAGCAAACTGCCTAGAAACTTCGTATTCGGGGTAATCCACAGTGAAACTGCGTGGGTGAGTCGCATCCCCAGCAGTTGCCTGGGCTGCCACTGTGTTCTAGGTGCATTGCGTCGCATAGGGCAGGGAACAAGAGTAGTATATGGGGATACCTTTCCTTCAAACTCTGGCCTTAAAAGTGACAGGTCTGGCCACAAACTTCTGGCAGGAAATGTGACAGGTCTGGTCTTAAAAAATGACATGTCTGGTCTTAAACTCTGGTCTTAAAAATGACAGGTCTGGTCTTAAACTGCTGGCCGCAAACTGCTGGCAGCAAACTCCTGGCAGCAAGTACTCTGGTCTTAAAATGGGCGACAGGCCTAGTCCCAAAAGTGATAGGTCTGGCAGCAAACTCCTGGCAGCAATCACTCTGGTCGCTAAAGAACTAGGGCCGCAAAAGTGACACGTGTCACTTTGGGCTGCACAGGGTTCCCAAGAAGTGACACGAGGCACTTGTGCTGCCAAGGGTGATTAAAAGCAGCTGTCCCGGAAGGGGCGGATGCGTCACAGGGGGAGGGTTGTTTTTTTTTGGAGACAGAGGCGTGGCGGAACCGCCCTGAGGCCATGTGTCCCTGTTGTGGTGTAGAGGTATACGCCTCTTTTAGGGGTTGTGGTTTCTTAGAATACATATAAGCCTTTGGCAGGAGGCTAGTGAAGCAAGCACCCGCTGGACTACGTGAAGGGACGCCATGGCAGAAAGGAAGAGCTACAACCCATTTGTGAGAAAACCTTGGTTTGACGGCTCACAGCCCCCCATCAGTAGCTATTACAGAACCGTCAGCCCCTTGGTAACGGATGAGAATGCTCAGCCAGAAGAACCTAAGGATATGGGCTGCAACGTTACTGCTTTTGGCGGGGTCTTTGTAAGTGCCTGGATGCCCTCAGTCTCAAGGATTGGCCTCGCATGGCGTCCCCTATTAAGCGCGACAGCAGCTCTAGCGAGTGTTTGAGTGCCGACGGTTCGTATCTGCCAAGCGCACTCTTGGAGTTGGAGGACGATGAAGAAGAAGCCATAGTTCCGCCAAATACCCCCGTCTATGAAGACTTGGGTGTTCCTGAGAAGGCCCCGGTGCAAAAGGCTGATACAAGCGTCAAAGATGTTGGGGCATCGGCGGATATTAGCGACTCGCAAGATGGCAGAGGCTCAGCTGAGGGCTGTGAAGATGTGAAGGTTAGTCAAAATGTTATGCTCCGCCATTTGCATAAGGAGGTATTTTATTTCTTCAACTAATGAGCGTTAATATTTCTTCTTTTTTTTTGTATTTTATTTGACCCCTCTAGAGAGCAACCCCTGCTGGATGCGCTTACTTCATAATGCACAAAGAAAATCAAACTATGCCACCTCCTAATACGCACATCTATGAAACCATGGATGTTCAGATGGCTATGAGTCATACGAAGGTAGTTGTGCAACAGCCTGATACCAGCGTCGAAGATGATGGGGTGGCGATGGATATCACAGACTCAAGATTTCAGAGCAGTCGCAGAGGGCGGTGAAAATGTGTGGGTAAGTAAAAAATTTTAGGAGTAGAACCTTTGCATGAAAGTTTGTTTTCTTTCTACCGCTAACGGCCTGTCAATATTTATCTTTTGAACCTAGGATGCAACACCGAAAAGAACTGATGCCCAGGTGCAGACTGCAAAAGGATGCAGCTTGAATCTGTCTTGTATGTGCTGTGCAAACCAGACTGGAAGTGCCACAAAGCCTAGTGCAGATGTTCCTATGGATTGTGAAGATGGTTCTAAGAACGACGACTTTGAAAAGGAAACACCGTGGTTCACCAGAGACGTCATATTGGGTGTTAAAGGTTTCACAGCTGTGGTTGTTCGCACATGTGTCAAACGGGACTATTACAGCATGTGTTTCGGCCACCGTATTAGAGACCCTCAACAGGGGGCGCACGAGTGTCTAGCCGAATCATACAAAGAACGAATAATACGATACATATGTAGTTTGCTAGACCCGTACAAGTTGTATAAGCTGCTAAGGGTGGTGCACGGACTGAGCGCTGAAAATAATTTTGCCCATCCTAACATGCTGAAGATCTTGGTGGCGACACTCAAGGAGATACGCTATGCCAATGACCCCTGCGCAAAACTAAGAAGTATGCCAGACGCCTGTGCGTGCTGTGACAGAAAAATGATAGAAAGACTCATAGAAAGACGTATGTGTAATGTGTATCTAAAAAAACGAAAAATAGTGTCCCTGGCACCACAAAGGTTATTTTATAATAATTAAGTCCTGATGTATTGCTACGTGCTAGCGTGTATTTAAAGTAAAGTCGTAGAATGTTACACCAAAAAGCCGTATATGTGTTAAACCGTACTTACTATGCATACTGTGAAAAGATATGAAACCCCTTTGTCTGTGATTTTGTAATATTCATTATTTTTAATTAAATGTTCTTACACGAAACAAGCGTCTTTCATTTCATGTGCTGTAACGATTGATAACATGTCGGGGGGCCTGTTAAGAAAACTTTATTAAGGTACAAGAGGGGTTGGCAGCTTTGGAAGCCGCGCAGCTCTATATAGAAGGGCTGTGGATGAAAAGGAGTCGGTAAGCAAAGAAGCTGTGAAGACGTGGTGATCAGGAGGGGAGGCGTATTCACTACACAAACCTGCCAGAAGACGTTTTAAGTGGAGGCCTACAATCGTTAATGCGCGTATAGATTATCAGTGGCAGGCGGATATAATTAGCCTTCAAGATATAGCAAAACATAACGACGACGCTTGTTATATATTAACAGTCATAGATGTGTTGTCCAAGTACGCCTACGCAGAGGCGCTGTGTGATAAAAGTGGGGCTAGCGTCACGACAGCTTTTAAAGCCATCTTGGATAAGGGGCGTATTCCTCAAAAACTACAAACAGACGCCGGAAAATAATTCTTAAACAAGTCATTTCACAAATTATTAAAGCAGCACAATGTTCAACATTTTGTAACACACACTGAGGTAAAAGCAGCGGTTGTAGAACGGTTTAACAGAACTTTAAAGTCTAAGGTGTGGCGGTATTTTACGGCCAACAATACATACAGATACGTCAATGTTCTACAGGCTTTCATAGCTGTATATAATGCCAGTTATCACAGGATCCTCAAAATGTCACCCGAAGAGGTAACACCTAATAATTCGTTAACTGTTTGTAGAAATGTGTATGGGCGTAATTTCGGTACAAAGGTGAAGAAGCCAGTTTTTAAAAAAGGTGATCACGTAAGGATTTGAAAATTGAAAGGAGTCTTCACGAAGGGTTACCAACAGTTTTTCAGTGATGAAATATTTATAGTGGAAAGTGTGGAGCTTAAGGAAGGGCTGTATATTTACAGGTTAAAGAACTATGATGGGGAAACGGTGTTGGGGTCCTTTTACAAGGAAGAGTTACAAAAGGTGCCCTATGATCCAAACCGTGTGTATAGGGTTGAAAAGGTTCTGAAAAGGAAAGGTCGTGGGGCTAAGAGCCAGGCCTATGTCAAATGGCGCGGATGGCCTGAGAAATTTAACAGTTGGGTGTTGACCAGCTCCCTGAAGGGCGTGTGAGCTAAAAACCGATGCTAAGATGGAGACTACGCCCTTTTATATAACCATACCATCCAACACTTCAAAGGACATGTTCCCCAACAATTAGATTTCTAATTACACCATCAAACTGGCTAAGCATGTGGACCTGAAAGGAGACTGGGAGTTTGCCCTAACAGAAATCCAATACCCTAGAACATGGAATACATTTACAGCGGCCGAAACCAAGTTTCACATCAAGCGGGAACAGGACCCCATGGCATACATGCATACTTCCCTCACGGCTACTACCCAAGCATTTCAAGCGTTGTCGAAGCCATCAACAAATCCATAGCTGGCATAGAACCACATCTGAATATTCATCTGGTACTAGATAACGTAAGAAGGAAGGTGTTTCTTAAATCCATAAATCGCAACACCCTGTTTAGCGGCTCAGGTAAATTAAGAAGGGTTTTAGGTACAGTACAACATGTGAAAAGCCCTGTGGAACAAGATCACACATGCCCCGATGTTAATGGTGGGTTCTACACGCTGTATGTGTATAGTGATATTGTAGAGTCTCAGAGGATCGGGGATAGTTACTCGCCGCTGTTAAGATGGGTCCATGTACAGGGTGATAATAATACGATGGTCAACATACAATTTAACAAACCTGACTACATCGCAGTGTCTGAAAACCATTTTGACACTATTTCAATCATGATCTACGATGACCAGTCTGAGCCGGTGGCCTTTAAATACGGGAAAGTTATTGTTAAGCTTCATTTAAGGCCTAGACACGACAGGGGATATTAAGCAGCCACCATGGTGGTTATGAAAACCTACGGGAATCCTTCTATGTACAGGGACTATTACAGAAGCCAAGTGGAGGCCCAACGTACTTTCAAGGTTCACCTGTTATGTACGGGGCTGGATTAGGCGGATTCTTCAGGAGTCTGTTTAGAAGAGCTATGCCTTTCCTGAGAAGAGGCTATGAAATTGCACATCCTCATGTTAAGGCAGCTGCTACGAACATTGCCCAGGAGGTGGTGGGGTCTGTTACATCGGCGGTTGCAGAGCGCAAGAACAAGCAGCCTCAAGAAGGAGCTGGTTTGATGTATAAGACACGCGTGAGTGTCAAAAGGAAACAGCGTTTTTCCAGACGCCGGGGCCCCCCGGTCCCCTATAAAAAAAGGAGGACCGCTTCAAAACGCTCTCAGAAAAGAAGACGGAAGAGAGCTGCGAAGAAGCGAAGCAGCTCTAAAGTAAATATTTTTTAAAAGCCTCGTAAACAAAGCCATGGCCTTCGTACATTGTGGATCTGGAGAGTGCGCCAAATCAGAGTTAGACTTGTTTACTCTAAAACCCACACAGAAAAGCATCGAAAATAGCTTCTTCATGGAGGTGTCACCTTTAGCAGCATTGACACAGTTGGCCCCAATAGAGTTTTTTGTGTCAGGGTCCACCGATATGTATTTGGATCTCAACAACACGCTGCTGCATCTTATGTGTAAAATCGTAAAAGCGGATGGGTCCGACATTGAAGATGATGCTAAAGTGGCAACGATCGCTTACCCGCTAGCTACCATGTTTAATCAAGTGGACATCACCCAGGGCGATCAACTCATCACACAGAACGATAACATGTACGCCTACAGAGCCTACATCGAGAGCACTCTAAATTGCAGTAGAGACGCCCTTGACACACAACTTTTAGCGGGTCTCTTTCACAGGGATACAGACGGCAAGTTTGAAACCACAGCTCTGGATGGCGCCAATAAGGGCGAGGCATGCGGCAACCAGTCGTACCTTTGACATCCTGGGGCGCATACATTCGTCTGCGAGCCTGTTTGTAAAGAGAGTGAAAGTGTCCCCGAGCGTCAGGTTAGCGCACGCCGAAGCTTTGCAAATATCCAACGCCAAGTACGCTGTGGAAAGAGTATCTCTGAAGGTATTCAGTATACCTGCAGGTACACGATTAACACAACAGCAGAATTTATTTCTGGGGCAACTACCCAAACTCATCATCATCGGTTTTGTGAACAATACAGTCTTTAGCGGCACCTACGCCTCAAACCCCTTCAATTTTAAACCCTACAACATCAACTACGCGGCGCTGGTCACGAGGGCAACGTGATTCCTGCAAAACCCTACACACCCAGTTTTACAGCAGGTCATTACATCAGGGAATATCAAGGGCTGGTTTCGATAACCGGGAAGCATCAAAGGGACTGCGGTGTAGCAGGGTCAAGAGAAGGCTATGGGCGCCGATACACGCTGTTCGCATTCGACCTGACACCAGACATGGAAGACGGCGATCACCATAACCTGGTCAAAAATGGGAATCTAAAAACTGAAATACGATTCGCAGATCCACTGGCGGCTAATGTGAACATGGTCGTATTCTCGGTATTCGACAGCATCATTCAGATCAACCACGCAAGACAGATTTTGTTTGACTATCTTTAAAACATTTGTGAAATGGATACTGTGCACATACGTGACTTCGTAAGCAGACATAAATACACTAGGAAATACTTTTTAGGGGTTTTCCCTAGTGACGGGTTACCAGCCGAAATAGGGTCAGAAAGACCTCGCACCTTAGTCTTTAACACAGACCCTCATGACAAGGGTGGGACCCACTGGGCCGCCGTGTTTATACCTAGGGACCGGGTTACCGTCTTTGACAGTACAGCGGAGTTCCCTGAACACAGTATCTATACACAGCCTATATTCAAGTCTGTGAAAAAAGCTGCAGCTGTGGTGGAGTATAACAAGCTGAGGGTCCAGGGTTCCACGGCCATCACATGCGAGGAACACTGTATTTATTCTATCAGTAAAATGTCAGAGGGTGTTTCGTTTAGAAATTTCTTAAATCTATATTCAAGGGATCTTGTTAACAATGACAGTATAGTTTTGAACTATTTAAAAGAAAACACAAGGGCATTGGTTAGACCTGTAAAAATAGAATATGTAGCTTGTCAAAACTGTAAGGGTTTATAACAGATGTGTGCTTAATGTTGAACGTATTAAATAAAGACATATTTAAAAAAAAAACATGCCTTCAGACTCTGTATTTCAATATACATGCACCATAAATGTTTTAAATGACGACTGAGACGGATTGAAAAGTTATAACAAGTATTTATTACAAACAGGTAAGTAGCAAGGTCATTAGCTTGACAAACTTTTATTGATGAAACCTATGAAGAAAAAAACAGTCACATGTATAAACCTAATACACACAATTATTCAAAAAGTCTTCAGAATCATCAAGGGGTAATCCACGTGAGGGGTGGTTTGGGCAGTGTCGTTTTGCGATAAGGCGCCGCAGGTGCCGGGGTAGACCAAGTAGGGGATAGCTTTCGACCCTCAGAACCTGTAGGCGATGGCAGTAGGGGGTCGTTCAAATTGTCTAGCAGTCGCCTGTGTTCATTATTACCAACGAGCGTTGAGGGTATATTGAGTTCAGCAGCGGCTCACAGAAACTGCTCCCAACCTCGCGGTGAATTTTGAAGCGTTAGGATTTTGGGATGCGTGAGACCTTTGACTAGATCGTACATGTGCAACCCTGCGATCCTCACTTCCATACCACCTCTCGAGGCGGATGCCGGGTGGGGAGAGTGTGAATTTTTATGCTGACTACGAGCGATAAGCGAGCAATTCTAAAAAGCGAATTTTAAAGCATACAATTTATCTTGTTTTTAATTTCATTTTAATTACCTGTTTTATCGTCCTAAACTGTAGCTGCTATCTATTTTATTACTGCTGGAGCTGACTACTAGCTCACTACTCTGCGATTGTCTCCTCTGCACTTTGCAGTTTAAATTCTTCTCTGGCACCTGAGGCGGAAAGCCGGGTGACCGTAGGCCTCTCCGACCTTTAATTCTTTCCCTTTTCCTACTCACCCTGAATGCGACGCGGTGCTCGGCCAGCAGTCTCCCGACCCATTCAGCCGTTACATTGAGCTGCTGAAGGGTATTCAGAGACCGGCAGGCGTGCAGTTCTGTGGCAGCCATCTTGGGGGTAGGCTGGCTCGCGTGGCGGCAGTCTAGTGGTGCAGAATAGCGCCGCCCTCGACACCTTAAAACTGTGCTTCTCCTTAGCACAGGTTAGATCCTCACTTCCATACCACCTCTCGAGGCGGATGCCTAGTGGGGAGAGTGTGAATATTTACGCTGACTACGAGCGATAAGCGAGCAATTCTAAAAAGCAAATTTTAAAGCATACAATTTATCTTGTTTTCAATTTCATTTTAATTACCTGTTGTATCGTCCTAAACTGTAGCTGCTATGTATTTTATTACTGCTGGAGCCGACTACTAGCTCACTACTCTGCGATTGTCTCCTCTGCACTTTGCACTTTAAATTCTTCTCTGGCACCTGAGGCGGAAAGCCTGGTGACCGTAGGCCTCTCCGACCTTTAATTCTTTCCCTTTTCCTACTCACCCTGAATGCGACGCGCTGCTCGGCCCGCAGTCTCCCGACCCATTCAGCCGTTACATTGAGCTGCTGAAGGGTAATCAGGGACCAGCAGGCGTGCAGTTCTGTGGCGGCCATCTTGGGGGTAGGCTGGCTCTCGTGGCGGCAGTCTAGCGGTGCAGAATAGCGCCGCCCGCGACGCCTTAAAACTACGTGCCCTTCTCTCCGCGCTGTGGACGCGCGCTGCGAAGGCGCCTAAGGAGCGCCAAAGGAAAGTCCGTCTGCGCCCGTCAGCGTCCAGGAGGCGGACGGGCGCGGGCCCGGACGGGCAGGCATAGCTAGGATGTTAAAATATACAAGGGATGAGTTGTTCTCCCTTAGGACCACGGGCAATACCTGCTCTAGGGTCCCCCCCAAATTCCTTTGGATTAGTCACAGATGCTCGGCCTGTGGCTGGGCGCCAGGCCAGGGACTTGTCTCGTCTCTTAGTACTCCTCCCAATAGCAGAAGGTGTTTGTTGCTGAACACTAGGGGGGCAGATTTATGATGCCCTTGCGCCGCAATTGCGCCACTTTATTTGACGCAACTGCGGCGCAAACAATGCGCCCTATTTACAACGTGACGCATCTAGGAGATGCGTCACGTTGTAAAGCCCTGCGCCATAAGGAGGCGTTCCTGCGCAGGGGGGGGGGGGGCGTTCCTGTGCAGGAATGCCTCCTGAAAGTGGCCGAGTGAAATCTATGAGATTTCACTCAGTCACTTTCAGGCCAATGCTGCGTCAAAACCCTGCGCCTGCTTGAAGCAGGCGTAGGTCTTGATGCAGCATTGTTTAGATGGGGCACCCCCGAGCCTTGCTGGAGCTGCGTCGCGCTTGCGACGCAACTCCAGCAATGTGCCACATTTCCGGCACAGATGCGTCACGCATCCGTGCCGTTTTTGCACCATGGTGCGCCGCATTATAAATGCGGCGCACCATGGGTGGCGGAGCTGTGGCGCACTGTGGCGCACGTTAACTGGCGCATCCCTGGGGATGCGCCAGTTAACATAAATCTGCCCCTAGGTCTTTGGGAAGGCATGCGCTGGATATCCATGATCTATTAATGGACTCTAAAGCGGACTGTCTGATCCTGACGGAGACATGGCTGGGAGAGGGTGCAGGACCTGACTTTGCCACTGCCATCCCTCCGAGCCATGTTATCTTCAGGAAGGACAGAATTAGCGGGTAGGGGGCCAGTGTTGCTCTAGTCGTTGACAGGCGCTTCACATGCTACATTCTTCCCATGGACAATATCACTGGGTGTGAGGTTCTTGCTTTCTCCCTCGCCTTCTCTCCTCAGCAATCATGCATAGGGGTTTTGGTCTATAGGCCTCCGGGCCCAGTGGGCACTTTTCTTGAAGAACTTCATTCGGCTATTTCCACGCTATGACTTAGATCCAATCACTGTCTGCTCCTAGGCGTTTTTAATATTTATATGGACATTTTGGCGGATCCCGACAGTATAAAACTCAATGACATCACCTCATCCTTAGGGCTTATCCCGTATCTTCGGTCCCCCCTGCACTGCAAAGGTCACACATTGGACCAAATTTTTTCCACTATCCCCGTTGACCTGATCTCTCTCGCTCCTGTGCTATGGTCTGACCACTTTCTGGTGGCTTTTCAAATCCCTCTTAAAGAGAGGAGTGTCTATAGTGGACAGTGGCGTGAAGCATATCCCTCCAGAGCGTTCCACCGGGTTTCCCCTGCTATGCTGACACAGGCCTTAGACACGCACCCATGCCTGCTGACGGGTACTCTGGAAAAGGACCTTGAGCTCCTGCAGGGCTAGCTGATCCAGCGGCTAGCCGACCTAGCTCCTCCTGTGCCCCCTAGGACACGATCAGTGAAAACATCTGCCCCCTGGTTCTCACCAGCACTTGCTACTAAGCGTCAGCAATGTAAAAAAGCCGAAAGGGTCTGGCGTAACCACTACAACGCTAGCGCCAAAGAAACCTACAGGTACAAAACAAGGGTTAACCCACTAGTACTGGGACCTGGGTAGTTAAATGTTGTATATGAAGTGGTCCCAGTTGGAACAACATACTAAACACACATAAAAATAGTGAACAACATTATAAATCAATTATATAAGCAAATTAGTAAGAGAGATGTTCTTTAATATACATCCTCAGATGCAAATTGATTGTCAAAACATATAAATATATGATCTCAGTATCGAAAGGAGAAAGGGACAGGTGAAGGGGGGACCGTGAATAGGATAGTGTGGAGAATGGAAAACAAATTGTAAGGGCAATCACAAGTGGTCTTAAATACATTCAGGGTTCAGTACCACATTGACATATATGCATCGTCAAAAGTTAATAAATCAATCATTCAATAATCCTATCCTATATAGATAACACAGTCACTGAATGTTCCGTTGTTTAGGAGGTAGGATGCAGAAGGTGTGTTGACGTTTCGACCCCATGGGTTGTAGGCTAAATCCTGCCCTACTGCGGGGTCTTCTTCAGGACAAGTGAGGGGGGTGGGAGGGTGACGAAGGGCACCTGAGAACAGTATTTAAATTTTTAGATTTCTGTTTTGAAAAAAGATCGATGCAATACTACTACTAAGTGCTGGAATAGTCTCAGGATATTTACCTAAAAACCACAGCAGAAAGCGTGTGGTGTCGTCTGGAATGCAAGGTGGGCCTAGATGGCTCCAAAGCAAAGGAGAGCGTATGAACCTAAAACAAAAATTAGGTTGCATTTACAATAGTGGGCTAATAGTCAGAGCGTCCCACCTCAGAGTGGAATCATATCACAACAAAGTGCACAAATTAGTTTTAGCATCTAAATATACCCAGCCGGGTTAAAATGAAAATTAAGCCAGTCATACACACGAGGAGTGACCAACACAGGGCTCATACAGATAAGACCATAACAATTAAGTACTTTATCGGGATCTCAAGGTGAAATCACCGCATATTTGACAAAAGGTGGATTACATCTGCCCATGGGCCCACTGGGACCACTTCATATACAACAAAAAAGAAACCTACAGGGCCTTGATTAGAGATTATCACCAGGACATCATAGCTGGTAAAAAGTCCTACCTGGCTACCAGAATAGAAGATGCTTCCAGTTCCTGTAAGGAAATGTTCAGGATAGTTAAGGACTTTATTTCGCCTCCGTGGTGCACCCCTAAATCTATTTATTTTATTTATTTTAAAACTTTTATAGCGCGCTCTATTACCACGGGGTATCCTGGCGCGGTGAGTAGTTTAACCTCTTGAGTGATAGATCAGGAGCAAGTCTATTATAGTGGGGAGTTGAAAAGGTGGGTCTTAAGATCTTTCTTGAAAACAGTAATGGTTGGAGAGGCTCTAAGGTATAGGGGGAGGGCATTCCAAGCGTGAGCTGCCTTAACTGAGATAGATTGGCCTCCCAGACGAGCATATCTATATTTGGGAACAACCAATTGGCATTGGTTGGCCGATCGCAGGGCACGATTGGGAATATAGAATGAGAATCGTTTCTGCAAATACATCGGTCCCTGACCATGAGCTGCTCTAAATGCCAACACAAGAATTTTAAACAGAATTTGGTGTAGTACCGGGAGCCAATGCAGGCTACGTAAGTGGCTCCGCACGCTCGTCCTCCTGGGGAGCGAAAAAAGCAGACGTACTGCAGCATTTTGTATCACCTGAAGGCGATGGATCATATACCTCGGCAGGCCGCTAAATAAGGCGTTAGCGTAATCGAGCCGAGACAGAATCAGGGCTCGAAGAACAGTTTCCTTAGCAGCCCTGGGGAGGAGAGGGAAAAATCTTCTCAGGGTTTGCAAAGTACCAAAGCAGATGCCAGTTCGTTTTTTTACATGATCGGAAAACTTCAGGTCCTGGCCGAACCAAACCCCCAAGTTCTTAGCTGGGCCTCCCATCACACTAGGGCAGGGTAGGTCTGAGGGCCAAATCTGGTCCTTGAAGTTGACAGGGAAGGTGCCAAAAAACAAAACCTCAGACTTGTCTTCGTTGCACTTAAGCTGGACTTGTGCAAGCCACCGAAAGACTTCTGACAAACAGAGCTGGATTGCTGATGGATCCAACACACCCTTAGGCCAGGTAAAAAGTAGCTGTGTGTCGTCAGCATAAGCCATTATTTTGGCTCCCAGCTGTTCCGCCAGATAGAGTAGGGGGGTCATATAAATGTTAAACAATAAAGGGCTCAACGTAGACCCCTGCGGAACTCCAGTTGTCAGTCTCTTTGGGGCCGAAGAGTGAGGGGGCATCCAAACCTGCTGAGTTCTATCGCTCAAAAACGATGAAAGCCAGTCGAGGACCAGCCCTGAAATGCCAACGGCTCCCAGTCTTGCAATAAGCAAGGCATGGGGCACCGTGTCGAAGGCAGCAGAGAGGTCCAATAAAATCAGGACCGCTCTGCCGCCCCCGTCCAAGCACTCCCGAACTGCCTCAGAAACCTCAACCAGTGCCGTCTCAGTACTGTAGGCCGCCCTGAACCCCGACTGAGCAGGATGTAGGGCGTGAGAGGACTCGATGAAGCTATCCAGCTGTTTGAAAGCCACCTTCTCACACACTTTCGCCAGAGCTGGCAGCAGTGAGATAGGCCGATAGCTCGATGGTATTGATGGATCTAGACCAGCCATTTTTAGCAGCGGGAGCAGTTTTGCCTCCTTCCAGCTTCTCGGGATCGAGGCAGAGGAAAGGGAGAGGTTGACAATCTGAGTCACCTCTTGAGCAATGGTATCTACTATCCCTCCCAGAACCCTGGCAGGACAAGGGTCTGAGGGAGATCCGGACTTTAAAGCCACCAAGATTTGCCGTATGTCAGATTCCGATGCCGGCCGGAAGGCATCAAACTGAGCCTCTAGACATCGACTATCAGATAATGAGAAGACAGATGAGGTCACAAAGGACTTTTGAGCCCCTTCCAGGTCCAGTTGGATTTTTTTTAATTTTGTCCGTAAAGTAACAGGACAGTTCTTCACACCATGGTGCAGAAGAAGGGAACAAGGATTGGGCGGCGCAAGGAGATAAACAATTTTGGATAATCGAGAAGATCTCTTTACTGTTGTTATCCGCCTTCTTGATTCTGTCTGAATAATATCTGCTTTTAGCTGCCTTAATCGCAGCATAATATTCCTTTTGTGCTGCCCGTAAAGTCTTCTTATCGGCTGGCAGATAGGCATATCTCCAGGCTCTCTCTAGTTTCTTACAGACCAGCTTCTGTTCCCGCAGAGCATGCGTGAACCACGGTTGAGAGGGTCTTGATCGCATCCGACGGATACCTCCCACATTAGTGGAGGCAGCGGAGCCATTCGCAATCCAAAGATTGAAAGCATCAACCGCCGCTTCCGTGTCCGTCGTCGGACCCGGACGGGTGCGAGAAAGAGACTCAGATAATGATACCAGATTAATTCGTGGTCTATGTAATCTATGCATTTTGAATCCTGGATTTCCGACCTTGCTGACTTTTTTTCCAACAAAATTCCGACTATCCAGGCCTCTTTTGGAACTATTGATACGTCTCCCATTCCTGACCCGTGCTCTCCATATCTGTGCCCGACCACTGTGGGTCCTGCCCTGTGGAATTTTCCTCCTTTGACTGCACAGGCCTCCTTAGATCTTCTCTCCAAATTGAAATCTGGCTCTTCGTCAGACCCGTGTCCTGCTAGTCTTCTTGCTCAATTGGCCCCTACGTTAAACCATCTTATCAACCCGATACTCAATCTCTCTCTTAGTTCGGGTGAGGTCCCCTTGCCATGGAAACAGGCATTCATCTTGCCACTGCTTAAGAAAACTAACCTGAATCCAGAATCCCATGCCAATTACAGACCCATCTCCCTCTTGCCAGCGCTCGCGAAAGTGGTTGAGAAACATGTTCACACCACCTTGTCCCTTTTTCTCGAGACCAACGACATACTCCATAAGTCGCAGTCTGGTTTTCGCTCCAATCTGAGCACTGAAACAGCTCTGCTCAAGGTCACCGAGGTGATTAAGGAAACCTTGGACAATGGAGGCAAAGCCATGTTGGTGATGCTGGACCTTTCGGCGGCTTTCGACACCGTCCCCCATGACCGCTCCTTTCTAGACTCTGGGAGATTAGTCTGAGGGGGACGGTGTTCCAGTGGTTTAGGTCCTTTCTTTCGAATCGCCAGCAAACAGTCTGGGCCTCCCCTTTTTTGGCTGCCATGCCGTCCTTAGAGGTCGGAATTCCGCAGAGCTCAATTTTGAACCCTTCGCTCTTTAACATCTACATGACCACATTGGTGGCATTGGCGGAGGATTTCGGGGCCCGGATCGTCTCGTATGCAGATGATACACAACTGCTGTTTACGTGTGGCAGGGGCTGTGATTTTGACGGGCCATCCATTCGGGGCTGCCTTGGGGCTGTGTTTGACTAGTTCAGTTGCAACAGCCTCAAGTGCAACCCCGATAAATCAGAGGTGCTCTTCTTTGGCGGTCCTGCAGACCCCGGTTGGAAGGAGTGGTGGCCTACTGCCATGTTCACCTGCCAGCGATTCAGGGGCCGCAAAGAATCTGGGCATTCAGATTGACAATAGCTGACAATAGCCTCTCTTTCAGTGCCCAGGTGTCTGCTCTGGCCGGCAAGTGTTTTGCGATCCTGAAGATGTTGAGGAAGTTCCTGCAGCTTCTTTCCTTAGAGCATAGAAAGATTACGGTACAGGCCCTGATAGGCTCTCGCCTGGATTATTCCAACGTATTATACCTAGGCCTTCCGGACTTCCTCCTTGCGCGTCTCCAGGTTGTGCAGAACTCGGCGGCCCGGGCCATTTTTAGACTTACTAGAAGAGCCAGGGCCAGTGAACTTCTTAAAACCCTTCATTGGCTGCCTATTAAGAAGCGGATTACTTTTAAAGCCCTGACCATTGCCTTTAAGGCCCTTCATGGCACTGGTGCATGTTATCTTCAAAAACGGATTAGCTTCTACCTTCCTTCTAGATCCTTGCGTTCCGCCACCCAGGCCAGGGCGGTCACCCCGGTGATCCGTCGTGCCCGCTGCGGGGGGCAATCCTTCAAACATCTCGCCCCCCGGCTTTGGAACGCTCTTCCTTTGTCACTCAGATCTAACACCAGTCTGCTGGCATTTAGGAAGGATCTGAAGACCCTGCTTTTCACGCAATAATTCGTTTTTTTCCGCACTCTGTCCGCTCTCCCTATTTTAGCTTCCACTTTGGGTCCGTGAGGGTCTTCAGCGCCGGGACATTCTTCGGAGTAGCCGTGCGCTATAAAAGTACCCTCTTACCATAACATAACATAACAACCGGCTGGCCCTTGTAGAGAAATTTGCCTCGTTCTTTCCGAGAGGTTAGGTCTTTAGAAGCTGCGAGTTTACTCATTACCATCTGGGCCGCCCCTCTGTGCCTCTGACTTAAATTTTTTAAGAGGTCCCCAACAAAGGTATCTGAGGCTGTTGCAAGATCGGGAGGCGGTTGTAGGGGCTGCGGGTCATTGGCCGGAGCTGCTGGTTGTTCAGAGTCTGGGGTATATAGAGTCAGCTTGTTTTTCTCGGTATTCCACTGGATGTAGTAATTTAAGAATTTTTTGAGAGTACTGGTGTAAAGGTTAGCCTTGTCATAGGGGTTTAGATCAGTCCTGCTCAAAATTTCTTTAATTTCAGTATCCAGGCGTAGAGCCTCATTTCTACAGATATCCCAGGCGTTGTCCGCGGAAGACCCCAGATGCTCCATTTGCTGCCTAGGAACCAGATACATTTTTGTGGTATGATCCATCACCGGCCCGAGAGGAGGCTTGTAATTACAGGTATAGTTATACCCAGCAAGTTACCTATAAAGCCCCCAGACTGCTTCACCAGTTTCTTCTTGATGTTGAGTATTACTGAGCTTCTTGATAAGGCCCCTCTTCTTCTTCAGAACCTGTAACTGACGTTTTGATATAGGGACGTTGCCTTTTAGGTTGTTTAGGGCTATTTCTGAAATGGCAGCCACTAAATCTTCAGAGGCGGTGCCCAGGATGGCCTTTCGGTGTTGGGGGCTGGCTGTAACAAGCATTTTCAGGAGAGCTAAATTACGGCGTAGGGGGGCAGACATGGTCAACACTGCGCGTTATAAGGGCGGGTCTGTAAATGGCTCTAAAAGTTGCCAGCGCTGCTTTTTATAGGGCCTGGTCTTGGGCTTCGGGGTGTAAACTACTGGTAGCTCTGGGGGAAAAATGTCAGCCCTCAGTCTATAGTCTTCTAGAGTTTCATTCTTTAAGTCTACCAACAGGTACCCGTGGGGTTTTGCTGTAGCGTCGTTAAAGGCCTCCATGAAGAAGTGTGTGTTTCCGGGGTACATCTGTTTAGCTATGACGGTTATTTGCTGTTTGTCACAGGGGTTTTTAAATAAAACAAGGTATGAAGCGTTGAGAGCTATAGACCGACTGTTCTTTCCCTTGTAAAACAAGTTCTGTACAATGTAGCAGATGCTTAGATTGCGATGATGTGAATATTGAGTAAAAGCTCTCTCTAACTCCGGATGATCACCCCTTCACGCATAAGGCCATCAACAATTATCATATTTACAAGGGTCGGGGGCAGTAGTTCGTCATTGTTGAGGTTATCTGGTATACCCTCTATAAATTTGATATGGGGGAACCTACGGGACAAGTCTGTATAAAGAGGCTGCCAGCATGAATAAAGCCACACAATGTTGTTAGGGGTTTGTGATAAAGCAGAGGTGGCATTTTCTAAGAGTTTTTTTATAAAGTAGCTTTTACCGCAGTTTGAGGGACCTGCTAACACGCAGGAGAACCGATGTTGTAACCTAGTGTCCATGATGCGGCGGCTGTCTCTCTAATGGACCTAATAACCATAAGGCAGTGTTTTATAGTCAGCCGTCAGGACCCTTTTATCAAAAACAACTCGCAATGTTTTATGTAGGGGCTGAGTTGTGATTTTCCACTTCTTTTTGGATCTGACTATGCAGGGCTGGTTCACGACTATGATTTTAGCATTCTCAGAATCGTCTGCTGCAGCATATTCATGCACCAGATTCTTGAAACTATCAAAATAGATTTTTAGGATGTTGCTGACATTTAATGTTATCCCTTTGACCTTCATACACACCTTGTTCTTGTTTGTACTGTTACTGTATGTTTTAGGCCCGTGTCGTAATTGGCCCGTCCGCATTAGCGATTAGCTGAACCTACACGTTGTCCTCCTTAACTTGGCTATATACGATAACGCCATTTTGAATGTTGCGGCGGCCATCTTAGCTCATGAGCGGCCTCGTGGCCGACGTGCCCTTTAGTCGTTGTCCGTTCTACTGACCACTCTTGTCTGCCCAGCAACAGGTTATTTTTAGTACTGGTCAAGCCGCACATGCGCAGCTCCCACTGACCCGTAGACCTTCAGGAATGTGCACCAAACTGACCAGCGGAGTTGTGTCCCCTCCAATGAGCTGGCAGTATTCCAAAACATGACCATGTATGGTTCGAAACTGTGTCTTAAACTTGTGCCGCCTATCTTTTATTGCCCCAAAACTGTATATAAACGGGGTCACACCGATGTTCGGTGTGATACCTCTTGCATTGCCGAAGGGTGCTGTTTGAGTGTACCACCACCCCATGGGGTCTTAATAAACTTGTTCTTTGCCTTTTACAGTTTCCGTGCCAACAGTTCTTGAGTGTAAGTGGGTTATCTCCGGAGCGTGTAGGCCTTGGGAACCCCGAATTACTTCAATTGGCGACTCTGGTGGGACTCATCGGCGACTCGGATGCCCGAAGGAGAGGTCGTGACGAAGGCTTGGAAACCCGCCATGGGCGCGCGCTGCCACGAGTGACCCGAGTCTTGGCTGCCACGGTGTTTTTTCCTTTCCTTCCGATCTGACCTTCCAGGTGGCGCCGGTCTCCGACTGAGTCTTCGAAGTGTCTGCATCGCTGAGAAAGCGCCGTTTGGCTGATTTGGCTTACAAGACCTTGGCAGTTGGAATCTGGACATTTGGGAATTTGGTAAGCTTTGTGTTCGGTAAGGTAGTCTTCGGACGCTTACTGAAAATTTGTGCTTTGTGTTCGGTAAGGTAGTCTTCGGACGCTTACTGAAAATCTGTGCTTTGTGATCGGTAAGGTAGTCCTCGGACGCTTGCCGAAGTCCTACGAACTTTGATCTGAGTTAGCTAACATTGTGAATTTGTGATCTTTGAACTTATATGTGTAGTGCACTTCACATAGGCAGGCATGTAGAGATGTTTCTCTAACTTTGTTTTTTCCTTTGAGCGGCACAATCGTGTGACGAACTGTAAGTGCCATTTTGTCCGGTGTCACGCTTTCGTGATACTTTTTGAACATGCCTGTTTTCAGCACACTCCGAGGAATGTGTTGTCTTGGAGAAGGTACCTCAATTAGGTTAGCGGAATCACAGCCGGCTCACCCAGAGGGAACACCAAATAGGGACATGTACATAAAATTTGGCCTTCCCCCTATTATGTACAGTAAATTATGGCATAAATACACCAAGGCCGATCCTGAATTGCAATGGCCTCTACACGGGTCGTATGATTTGAGTAAAATACAATTTGTAGAGCAATGTATGTTTCAACGCAGGTCTAGACAAAACATGTTTGATTGCGTGCGAATGTGGGAGAAAGCGGCGCGTGAGCGAATGAAGCGTGAGGTTGCCTTGGCGGACAAAGAGCAGCGCAAGGCTGCTCGGGATAAAGCTTTACAGCTTGAGGAAAAGGAGGCTCAGGAGAAGAAAGAAAGGGAGGAACGGGAACGTAACTTGCAAACGACTGGTCAATTTCCTATTCGCCGACCGCTTTATCCTGTCCTTAATAATGAAATTGATGATTTTTCTTTGTTAGATCGGTCACCGCCTCCGTACGTTACGCCGACGGCTCCAGCTGTGGATTCCGATGATGACGGACAGGATAAGTCGGGCAAGAAGAGTATATCTGCTCTCAGGTTTACTACGGAGAGGTCCGCTCATCTACGTAGTTGGGCTCGTAAAGTGAATAAGCGTAGTGTTACTCAGGAGCAATTGGTATCAGAAAAGAAAGGGTGGACGGATCTTGAGTTGATGTATTTTCTGTCTACTTTGGCGGATGAGGTTATAGGCGCATATCGTGATCTTTCTGATACGTTAGAACCCAAAGCGTTGTCAGTGTACCGTGAAAATTTGACTAAAGGTGATTTTGATCTTTCAGATGTCGATGACCTGTTTGCGCAATTGATCAAGCTGCGGGATGAGACAACCCGATTGCAGGAGGAGCGGAAAAGGAGGCAAAGGGAGTCCGAATTGGAGAATAATGGGCAGGCTAAAGAGTGTTCTCTCCGTGGTTCAGATAAGAGTTCTGCGTTGCATGTTATGCCTATGCGTGAAGCTGCGCCTTTGTATGTTCCGCCGAGGGGGGAAGGTACGGATGAGGATAAATTATCGAAGGATGCGAAAGGGTATTTTGTGTATAATTGGGTTTACACGCCATGGAATAGAGCAGACGTCATGGCATTGAAAAATTCTTTACCTGATCTTCGGAAGAATCCAGCGGCATTTTATGAGGGGGTGGAGGGGGCTATATCGTCTTGTGTGATGACTCTCGTAGACATAGATTTGTTTTTTGGGCTGATATTACCACCTGATATGTGGCGGCAAATTCGTAAAAATAATGACGAAACGATATTGGGAGCAACATGGAAAGAAATAAATGCTGCAGATTTAGATAGAGAACCAGCATGTAAGCCCTGTCAGCTAATCCTAGATCTGCCGGCAGCTATCTTAAATAAATTTAAAACGCTTGTTCCCTCCAAAAAGATTGATTGGACCATGTTAACGTCGTGCAAGCAGAAACCCGATGAAACGGTTTCAGATTTCTTTACACGCTTCGAGGAAGCCTTTCATGATTACAGTGGTCAATCTTTAACAGATGATACGGGTCGGCATTTGTTTGTAGATAAGTATGTAGCTAATCTCCTACCAGAGATTGCAAAGCGATTGAAGTCGAGTGAAAGTTCCTGGGCCACGGCGACCCCTGCGTCCTTGTTAACTATGGCTCAGTATTATGAGAGGCAGGAAGTGGAGGCTAAAGAAAGTGCAGAGAAAAAGACGAAGGGATTGAAAACGAAGGTGATGTTGGCGCAGGTTCGGGGAACACAGGGTAGAGGGAACGATAGAGGTAGACGAGGTGGAGGAAACGCATCGTATGGTCGTACGGACATTGCGGAGGATCAGTGTGCTTATTGTAAGGAGTTTGGGCATTGGGCCAAAGATTGTCCGGTACTTCGCGAACAGCGTAGTCAGCGTGGTCGAGGAAGTGGAAGGTCGAGAGGAGGTTATACTGGAGCGAGAGGTGGCGGAGGTGATCGTGGAAAGGTTGAGGAGAGGGGCCGTGGCCAGGGCGAACGAAACACGTTTGATAGACGGAATCAATATCAGATTTCGGAAGGAGAGAATGTGGAACACCAGGATTATGTGCATGCATAGGATTGCGTAGGATGGGGTAAGGAATCAGTTGAAGTGCCGGTAGATCAGCAAGGTCCATATGTAACAGCGGGTATTTTGGGTTCTACTGATCAATTTCTAGTCGACACAGGAGCTACTCGTAGCGCTCTGTCAAAAAACTTGGTTCCTAGGGCTCCCCTGTCTGGCGAAATGATTACGTGTGTAGGGTTTGATGGCACACCCTCCCCCAGCCCATTGTCCAAGCCCCTTGCACTATGCATTGATAAATACTTTAGTTTTGGCCAATTTTTGTTATCACCCCATACCCCAGACAATATCCTGGGCATTGATTTGCTTAAATATTTTCGAGCGACAATACGTTGCGCTCCAGAGGGAGTGCGGGTTATTCTGCATGACAATTACCCTGACCCTGACGATTGCCCTGACCCTGACAGATTTTATGCCGTTTTAGACATCCCTGCTTTGGCCTCTCTGCCGCACACGTTGTGGGCGACCTCAGATACGGATGTGGGAGAGATGCGTATTCCACCAATACACATTACTGTTAAGGAGGGGGCCCCTCTACCACGAGTGCCACAGTATAAGATTTCGAAAGAAGGTGAAATTGCACTGACACATATTGTTCAGGACTTGATTTCTGCAGGGGTGGTGGAGGAGGTCCCTTATAATGTTTGTAACAGCCCTATTCTACCGATTCTTAAGAGAGACTCAGATGGCAAGATCTATCGATTTATTATTGATTTGCGTGAGATAAACAAAATTGTCATTCCCCAATACCCGGTGGTGTCTGATATCACGACTTTGCTTACTTTGGTTCCACCGACGGCCACCACCTTTAGCGTTATTGACTTAAAGAATGCGTTCTTTTCCATCCCTGTTCACCCAGATAGCAGATATCTGTTTGGTTTTACGCTCAATAATAAATCGTATAGATTTTGTCGTGTTCCCCAAGGATATACTGAAAGCCCTAGCATCTACAGCCAGGCTTTGAAACGACAACTAGATTCCTTTAAATTGCAGTCCGGCGTTGCGCTCATCCAGTACGTGGCTGACCTTCTGCTTGCCGCTGACTCCTATGCGCAATGTGAACAGAGTACGCTTGCGTTGCTTTCCTTTTTGGCACAACACAATCACAAGGTTTCCAAGAAAAAGCTCCAATACTGTAGACCCCAGGTGACCTACCTCGGTCATCTGTTGTCTAAGGAGGGACGTGCATTAACATCTGATCGAATTCAAGCAATTTTAGACACACCAGTCCCCCGCACGCAGAGAGATGTGCGTGCCTTCATAGGGTTGACGTCCTTTTGTAGGCAATGGATCATGGGTTTTTCGCATATCATAAAACCTTTGCTAGCATTACTGTCCAAAGCTACACCGATGCCTCTTGAGTGGACAGATGAATGTCAGAAAGCTTTTGAGCAGTTGAGGCAGGCCCTTTGTTCCGCACCCGTGTTAGGTACACCAGACTACACAAAACTTTTCACATTGTACGTGCACGAGAATGATGGGTGCGCGTTGTCAGTGTTAGTGCAATTACACGGGGATAAGCAGAGACCATGTGCATACTTCTCTGCCATTTTTGATCCTGTAGCACGAGGGTTGCCTGGGTGTTTTCGAGCGGTGGCAGCAACAGCAGTAGCCATACGACAGAGTGAGGGCATAGTGTTATCACACAAATTGTTGGTGTTAGTCCCTCACGCAGTAGATGCCCTGTTAAACCAAACAAAGACTCAATACCTTACGAGTGCACGACTTACAGGATATGAGCTGACACTCTTAGCGCCACACATAACATTGAAAAGATGCGCTACTTTGAACCCTGCCACCTTATTGCCCTATCCGGCCGAGGAGGGTCAGGAAGAAAAACATCACAACTGTGTTTTCCTGACTGAGGAACAGACAAAGGGTCGTGTTGACTTACAGGATGTGCCACTTCCTGATGTGGATGGGGAACTGTGGGTTGATGGATCGTGTTTAAGGCTGCCAGATGGTACGACTTCCGCAGCATATGCGATCACGACTCTTAAGACAGTGGTAGAAACAGCCAGGATACCACAAAAATCGGCTCAGGCAGCAGAGCTGATAGCTTTAACAAGAGCCTGCGAATTGAGTGCCGGATTATGTGTGAACATATACACGGACAGCCGGTATGCCTTTGGAGTGGCCCATGACTTCGGGCTTCTTTGGAGGGAACGCGGGTTTCTGACATCACATGGAGAGCACATTATGCACGGAGAGCTAGTGCGTGATCTCCTAAATGCGTTGCTTAGCCCTAAGAAAGTAGCGATAGTGAAGTGCAGTGCCCATAAGAAGATTACGGATAAAGTGGGTCAAGGAAATGCCTTTGCAGACAGCATAGCAAGGCAAACGGCTATGTCCCGGACTAGCTCCCCCATGTACGTGGTACAATCGCAGGCTGAGCGATGGAGTGATGCTAGAGCAGAGATACGGGATATTCAAAAATCAGCCACAGAATCTGAACTTGCGGCTTGGGCAGCAGATGGGGTACTAGATGACGAGGGTTGTTGGAGAAGCAAAGACATGGAGAAGTGGAAATTGCCTGCGGCTTACTTACAGGCGATGGTCCAGATGACACATGGACTGGCTCATGTCGGAGCTCTTGCAATCACTCGGCTTTTAACACGAGTTTGGGAACATCCCGAGATTGCGAATACTGCAAAGAGAGTAGTGCAGACCTGCCTGGTATGCTTGCAACACAATCCTGGAAAGGGGACCCATACTCCGAAAGGAGGGTTCGTTCCACCTTCTGCACCGTTTGAGGTGCTTCAAATGGATTACATCCAACTCGAGCGCTGCAATAACCTGAAGTACGTCCTAGTGGTGGTGTGTGCTTTTAGCAAATGGGTTGAGGCCTACCCCACGAAAGACAATACGGCTTTGACAACAGCTAAGGTGTTGCTTAAGGAATTCTTTCCTCGCTTTGGAGTTTGCAAATTTTTGTGGAGCGATAATGGGCCCCATTTTGTTGGAAAGATTGTGGAATATGTACTGAAGGGGTTAGGGATTCAGCAAAAGTTCCACGCTGTATTCCACCCTCAGTCAGCAGGTTTGGTCGAGCGGTATAATGCCACGTTGAAGCTTAAGCTGGCCAAGATTGTGGCGTCTACATCGTTGAAGTGGCCAGATGCTTTGCAGCTAGCGCTACTATCTCTTAGATCAGTACCCCACTCACGAACTGGCCTTACGCCCTATGAGGTGGTGTTTGGCCGCCCTATGAATATCTGGGGGGTGCCCAAGCCGCGATTAATACATGATGTGCCTTGTGTTATGATGAATGATTATTTGGCACTATTAACAAATGATTTGCTCTCTATTCATCAACAGGTTCGAGAAGCGCTCCCTGACAACTCTACTGGAGAGGGCCATGATCTTCGTCCTGGTGACCATGTAATGGTCCGCTCGTTTGAGAGAGCAAGCAGTCTGGAGCCCAGGTGGAAGGGCCCCGAGCAGGTCCTCCTGGCGACCCGCACCGCAGTACGAGTGACAAACAGGAAGCGGTGGGTGCATTCGACACATTGTCGCCGTGTCTCTCCGGATCTGGTGACTCCTGCTGTGTTGACTGATTATAAGGAGATCTTGGAGAAAGAAAAGAGCCCAGCTGTGACGTCGGCCGAAGTGGAAGGAGCCTTCCCGGACCAATCTGCTACTGGAAGAGAGCGCTACGACCTACGTCCGCGATAAGAAGGTTTTTGTTCCTTTTTAATGACTGGTTGGTTACCGCTCCAGGTTTGTGAAACGGAAACCGGGAATTCCAAGGGGGGGGGATCAGTTCTGCCAGAGTAGCGACACCCGTCTTGGCCCGGAGAAGAAAACAACGGCTACCTCGGAGTTCAGCACCGCATTTTTCCTTTTTTTTAGGTATACATGCACGTGTATCTGAGACAATTTGTGAACAATTTGTGCCTCTTGAGACTTTGCACGAACATTCTTGAACTATGGCATCAACGGCATCTCGTGATAAGAAAATATTGGGTGCCTTTCTTTTTGTTTTGACTATTGTGGTGATAGCTGTTATAGCCTGGGTAGTCGAACTTGTGGTGCCTGTACGTGAACATTTGCTGCCGACTACCCCGGCACCGTCTGAACATTTTCATTTTACATTGCCTTTCCATGAAGAGCGCCATCGCCAAACGTATTTAAATAACAGCTTCATTCAGATTCTTCACCACACGCATAACATGACCAATACCTCGAATTGCTGGGTGTGTGGAATGTTGCCTGGGCACCAGAAGAGAGGGGGCACACAATGGGTCATGCAACGCCTGGTACACCCTCCTTTTTACTCTGAGATGGCCAACTAAAGGGGGGGTGCTTTTCCGTTTGAATAAAGTATGTTCCCATGACAAGGATGGGTTTCCCCGGGCTGAGGGCACACGTTTCGAATGGGAAGAGTATAGGCCTGACAATGTATCTGCCCCACGTGTATACAGCAATCAGCGAAATGTGAATGTATCTAGTGCTCATGTCATAAATTGACATGAGCACTAATTTTCCCCATGTCATAAATTTCCCACAATCCCGCTAAAATCCCTCTGTTTCCTCAGCACCCTTTCAGCGCCATGATACCTCCGGTGACAGTGCGCTATACAAAATTCCCTTAACATAACATAACATAACATAAATGTCATTGCTACAAAAGCCGATTTATGTATCAGAAACAAGGGCACGATTGCAGTGGGGAAAAGTGAATGTAACATTACTCTCACGTTTGATAGCCCGAATGGCATTTCATTTGTTGCCTCACGAAATACATACTTTATCTGTGGAACGAAGGGATACCATCAGCTTCCAGTGGGGTGGTTGGGCACGTGCTACGTATCGTTTGTGCTACCCCCTGTATTCATTGCCCCTCCGATGTACCACAACGATTATACACTGTACCATGATTTCGTTTTGAATAGGGTTAAACGAACTGTTGCCCTAGAGGACATTGACCAAACGGACACTGCACTACAACAGTATGTGGATTTTAATCTGGGACTATTCTCCTTTGTGGGGGCTGCACTGAACAGCCGGAAAATCAGACGACTGACACGTGTTGTCGAGGCTGTTGCAAATGACACTGCCATTGCCCTGGGGAATATTACCGAGGAACTACAGATTTCCAGAATTGTCACCCTCCAAAATCGAATGGTGTTGGATGTTGTTTTGGCTGATCGTGGGGGGGCATGTAGAATTATCGGAAGCAGCTGTTGCGTATACGTTCCGGACAATTCTCCATCTGTGTATGATGCTATTTCCAAGCTGCATAAAATAGCTGCTGAAATACACCCGGACAATGGAACTTGGACACTCTCAGGATGGTTCTGGTCTATGATTGCAACTTGGGGCTGGAAACTGTTGACGATTCTCTGTATACTTGTGGGAGCAATGTTTTTTATATGCCTATGTATTCAATGTGGCCCAGCCTTATGTTCAATGTGTTTATCAGCTTGCTTACCATCGAGGCGAGCTCTTGCCCATGACAAAATGATGCTGCACAAAGAGGTGACCCAAATTATATTAATAGACATCGAGGACGAACATTCTGATTATGTTCATTATGAGGCAGATTCAGCTAAACGCTAAAAGGGTCGTCTGTCGTAATTGGCCCGTCCGCATTAGCGATTAGCTGAACCTACACGTTGTCCTCCTTAACTTGGCTATATACGATAACGCCATTTTGAATGTTGCGGCGGCCATCTTAGCTCATGAGCGGCCTCGTGGCCGACGTGCCCTTTAGTCCGTTGTCCGTTCTACTGACCACTCTTGTCTGCCCAGCAACAGGTTATTTTTAGTACTGGTCAAGCCGCACATGCGCAGCTCCCACTGACCCGTAGACCTTCAGGAATGTGCACCAAACTGACCAGCGGAGTTGTGCCCCCTCCAATGAGCTGGCAGTATTCCAAAACATGACCATGTATGTTTCGAAACTGTGTCTTAAACTTGTGCCGCCTATCTTTTATTGCCCCAAAACTGTATATAAACGGGGTCACACCGATGTTCGGTGTGATACCTCTTGCATTGCCGAAGGGTGCTGTTTGAGTGTACCACCACCCCATGGGGTCTTAATAAACTTGTTCTTTGCCTTTTACAGTTTCCGTGCCAACAGTTCTTGAGTGTAAGTGGGTTATCTCCGGAGCGTGTAGGCCTTGGGAACCCCGAATTACTTCACCCGGAGGGCGTGTATTCAAATATACACTCAGCATTATCTAGCTCACTGGTTAGATTACCCAGATAATCCCCTAGAGGAGGGTCTTCATCCCCCAGCTTACACGGATACCCTCGTGAGCGTAGTAGTCAGCGATGTATTTCTGTTTTGCAGCCTGACTAGTACACCATTCTGGATACCCCGAGGCCTCCTGTTTGTATCTGAGAAACAAATTAATGTAGGGGGCAAAGAGTTGTGTTGTAGTGCTCTTAAAATACCACACTTTGTGTACTCTACCTAGCCTGTACCCTTTCTCTAAGGCAGCTTGTACCTCTATGCTACACCAGATCCCTGTGAGCATCCGTTGTTCTTTGGTGTGGCTGAAGCCGCCAACCTCTTTAAACATTGCACAGGTTCGACAGAGGGGGAACATCAGCTTACCATCGGCTCTGCATGGTAACACCGGAAAGTAAAGCTGCTTAGGAGGATAGAATTCACATTTGACCAGCCCAAAGTATTCGTCTAGGGCAGGGGTACTCATAGTACGGCCCGCGGGCCGCCCGCGGCCCGGCAAGCCTTCCTTGGCGGCCCGCGGACCTTACAGACATGTACCAGTTTAAAAAAAAAAAATTCTCGAGTGTCAATAAACACCACCGGTTGCAGCAGCCTGGACTAGGAGATGCTCTGCTCTCTGGGCGCCGAGAGATTCCAGCCATAGAGTGGAGCTGCAGGGGCCTCAGAAGAGGTGAAACAGAACAAAGACTCATTAAAAAGTTAATGGTCTTTAAAGACGTGTGAAATGCTCTGGCGCGGCTGTGCGCGCGCCAGCAAGCTGTCTCATCCCGGGCTGACCAGGGGGTGGCAGGGGCGTAACACTGGCCCCCCGCAGCCCCCGCATTGCGGGGAGGCCCTGCGCTACAGGGGCCCCATCAGTGAGCCAGCAGGCACCACGCACCCGTCAGGTATTATTTAAGAATTAAAAGGTTTCGCACATCGCCGTCGTTCTTTTCACCAGCTAGTTTCAGAGCTGCCTGCACCCAGGTATACTCGTGTCCGCTCAGGCATGTACACCCTGCTTGGCACTACGATGTGGTAGGAGTAGCTCCATTCAAGAAAACAGTGCGAGTCTGGTGCACAGAGTTATTGTTTTTTAATGACATGTCAATCATTTCGTGGCACTGGTAAGGTAACGGCGTGTTTTAGCTTTTTTTCCAGGCTCTCTGGTGGAAAATCTTGACAGACACGTGTGCTTGTTCCCAAAAGCAGTTTACGGCAGCACGTCCAATGAGGCGTCTTCCAGTCTGCCACAATTTCCTTTCTATGACCGTACTTTTGTTAAGAACTTCAGTGTATGTCGTCTTTAACCAGCAAATGTTAAACGTTGTGCCAAGTACATCTGCACTTGAAAGAATTACTTAAATAACGTGCTTGGCAACAGGAACTAAACTGCCAACTACAACTCTGAACACTCTTTTTCTTATCACGGTGCTGGACACAGGCACAGGGAAAGTGGGTGGCCGGAGTGTGCGTGTGCTGCTGACCAGCCTTTACATTGCTGTCAGAGCGCGACTTGCAGAGTTGCTAAAATGCATATTTTTTCATTTTACCAGCCTTGCAGCCCTTTGCCCCCAAGAAGGCATTGCTGGGGCTTGGCGGGCTCCCGGGAGGGAAAGTCAGGGGAGGGAGGGGGGGAGAGAGAGGGTTAGTCAGGGGAGGGCGATGGAGGGGGAGAGAGGGAGAGTCAGGGGAGGGCGATGGAGGGAGAGAGAGGGAGAGTCAGGGCAGGGTGAGGGAGGGGGAGAGAGGGAGAATCAGGGGAGGGCGAGGTAGGAAGAGAGTCAGGGGAGGGCGAGGGAGAGACAGGGAGGGAGAGTCGAGGGAGGGAGAGACAGAGGGAGGGAGAGCAAGGCTGGAGGGAGAGTGAGGGAGAGCCAAGGCGAGGGAGGGAGAGCCAGGGCGAGGGAGGGATGGAGAGTGAGGGGAGGGTGAGAGAGGGAGAGAGACAGGGAGGGCAAAGGAGGGAGAGGGAGGGAGAGAGTCAGAGAAAGGAGAGAGTCAGGGGAGTGAGAGAGGGAGAGTCAGGGGAGAGTGAGGGAGGGAGGGGGAGGGCGAGTCAGGGGAGGGAAAGAGGGAGAGAAGGGGGAGGGAGGGCGGCAGAAGTAGGGATGGAGAGAGAGGTAGGGAGACAGGGGGAGGGAGAGAGGGAGGGAGACAGAAAGAGATGGAGGGAGACAGAAAGAGAGAGGGAGGGAGACAGCGAGAGAGAGGGAGGGAGACGGCGAGAGAGAGGGAGACAGCGAGAGAGAGGGAGACAGAGAGAGAGGGAGACAGAGAGAGAGGGAGACAGAAAGAGAGGGAGGGAGGGAAGGAAAAGGAGGAAGGGAGGGAGACAGAGAGGGAGGAAGACAGAGAGCAGGAGGGAGGGAGACAGAGGGAGGGAGGGAGACAGAGAGAGAGAGAGGCGGAGGGATGCAGAGCGAGGGAGACAGAGAGAGAAAGACAGAGAGAGGGGGAGGGGGAGGGAGACAGAGGGAGGAAGAGGGAGGGATGGAGACAGAGGGTGAGAAAGAGCGAGACCGAGGGTGAGAAGGAGCAAGACCGAGGGTGTGAAGGAGGGAGACAGAGGGTGTGAAGGTGGGAGACAGAGGGTGTGAAGGAGGGAGACAAAGGAAGAGGGAGGGCGACAGAGGGAGGGAGGGAGACCAAGGGAGGGAGGAAGAGAAAGAGAGAGAGGGAGGGAGAAAGAGAGGGGGAGGGAGACAGAGAAAGGGAGGGAGACAGAGAAAGGGAGGGAGACAGAGAAAGGGAGGGAGACAAAAAGGGAGGGAGACAAAAAGGGAGGGAGACAGAGAGGGAGGGAAACAGGGAGGGAGACGGGGAGGTAGACAGGGAGACAGGGAGGGAGGTATGGAGGGAGGGAGACGGGGGAGGGAGAGAGGGAGGGAGGGAGACAGGAAGGGAGACAGGGAGGGAGGGAGACAGAGGGAGGGAGGGAGACAGAGAGAGAGGGAGGGAGGCAGGGAGGGGGAGGGAGACAGAGAGGGGGAGGGAGACAGAGAGGGGGAGGGAGACAGAGAGGGGGAGGGAGACAGAGAGAGGGAGGGAGACAGAGAGAGGGAGGGAGACAGAGAGGGAGGGAGGGAGACAGAGAGGGAGGGAGACAGAGAGTGGGAGGGAGACAGAGAGTGGGAGGGAGACAGAGAGAGGGAGGGAGACAGAGAGAGGGAGGGAGACAGAGAGGGAGGGAGGGAGACAGAGAGGGAGGGAGGGCGGGAGGGAGGGAGACAGAGAGGGAGGGAGACAGAGAGAGGGAGGGAGCAGAGGGAGGGAGAGGGAGAGAGGGAAGAGGGAGAGAAAGATAGGGAGGGAGGGAGAGGAAGACGGAGAGGGAGAGAGAGAGAGAGAGATATGTGTGTATGCTGGATCTGGTGAGTCAGTGGACGAAGACGTCTGCTGCAGGGGCCTGTGTTCAACCTCATGGTCACAGGTTTTTTTTTGCTCTAGCCCCGCCCCCTCTCTCACGGACCCCGCCCCCACCGGTGCGGCCCTCGGCCGCAAACCACACTGTAAATTTGGCCCCTGTGAGAAAGTTTGTGAGTACCCATGGTCTAGGGGCTAAAAATCTTTATAGATGATGGTGGGGTGACTGTAGTAATCTAGTTTCCATCTTTTATGTCTATTTTATATCAGAACATTACCATGTCATGATCATTCCTATGGATACAGAATGTTGGGCTTTGCATACTGTTCCTAGTATTCCCGTTTGTCAGTTCCTGGGAGCTCTTGTGACTAATGGCTAATAAATAAGATCTGACCCATCATTTGTGGTTGTGTGGGCTTACTTCAAATTGGCGACGAGGTCTGGCCATTAGTCACCTAACCCACGTGTGTAACAGCTTTTCATCTGTCTTTGGAGTCGAATTGGAAGAAAAATCGGAATATATTCAATTCTTACGCTGATGGGATCAATGATCTCAGCGTGTATCAGAAGCTGTGTTCAAAAGCTGCGTTCAACTCTTACGCTGATGGGATCAAGGATCTCAGCGTGTATCAAAAGCTGTGTTCAAAAGCTGCGTTCAACTCTTACGCTGATGGGATCAAGGATCTCAGCGTGTGTTCAACAACATTTCTATGACCGTGGAATGCTTTAAAAATGGTGAAGACTTTGATGTCTGTAGCTTTGTTTCTGTTTCACTGATATAGAAAAGATTCATACCATCATCATTCGAATGGACTAACTGGAAACTTAAAATAAACTGTGAGTAAACCTCATTTACCTTCATTTTAAAGGAAAAACTTGGCAGATCTGTTTAACAGCAAGAACGTGGCAATAAAAGGCAAGTTTATTCTACCGCTTGTTAAATAAAATATTTGCGAGACATGAAATAATATTATTCATGTTTTTAAAATATGTCGCAAAATTAACAGTGTGCTTTTACTGTATCTTGGTTGAATAACCAGTCACACGTCTCTTCGCTGCCCAACGGTTGTTCTTCAAGCGGAGATCTTCTCATTCCTGTCTTGTTCAGCAAATGATGACATCGTGGAATCTTCTGGGGGTATTGGTGATTGTTTCTGCCTCACTGAAGTAACGTTCGGTGGAACAGTGGAGTCAGCACGTCATTTGACAACGTCACACGTTTGAAGCTTGTCTGCACGTCAGAGCTGTGTCTGTTTTTCTTCACAGAGCAGAAGAAAGTGACGAAATTAATCTCTGCCTGTGATCTTGCTGTGTTCCGAGGAAAAGCAGTGTCAGTTTCTTTTTATAGCCTGGCTCAAGCTGTGACATAATTCTTTTCTTCCTTCAGCGCTGAATGGATTTTCGAGGGTAGAAGATGGAAATATATTAATGGAACTGTGCAGGTGACAAATGAATTTGTAAATTTGTGGTTGGATGTCTTTATATTGATGAGCAACAAAGTAAGCATATGATAAGGAGGTAATTCGATTTTGCCTCTCATGTATCTTCTTCCGTTTCTTGGATGTCGGTGGTTGACAACGTGGCATGTACGGGAATTTAAAAGTTAACAACGAAGCAATAATAATACAAAATAAAGCTTCATTATTTCTGTGTTAACAGCGCCATCTATTGGATTCATGGCACATTGATATTTTTGGAAGAAAAGTTTAATTTCGTTTTGTATGATTTATTGTGCCTTAATCTGTACTTATATGTTATAACTACTGTACATTTGGTAAAATTGCATTTACATTTAAATATTTTATTTTATCATTGTACTGTTTTACAACAGTTGCTTTCAAACTATTTGATATTTGCAATTTAATATTTAGTTGAAAAGATGCAGAATGTTCAAGCCCCTCCTCCATTTTTACAGCTCCCAGGTGACCCTCCTGTGAAATGGAAAGTATGGTTTAGAGCCTTTGAAAAGTATTTAGGGGCAATTGGTGGCAGCAGATTTAGTGCACAAAGAAAAGGTTTTATTCTGGAACATAATCTCGGATTTGAAGGGCAAGCAGTGTTAGAACACTTACCTGCAACGCAGTTAGGTGAAAACGGGGAGGAACTAGATGAATTTAAGAAAAAAGTTAGGAGTTTACAGAAACAATTTGATGTTGAAAGTAGTTTGGTTGTCGCAAGACATACGTTTTTTACTAGAAAACAAGAGGAAAGTGAAAGCATAATTGCCTATGTCGCAGCCTTAAGAATTCTAGCGTCAGAGTGCGAATTTGAACAATTTACTGAACAGCTAATAAGAGATCAGATTGTTGTTCATACTAATTGTGGGAAAGTTCAAGAGAAGTTATTAACACTTAAAAATCCATCATTGCATGAGACTATATCAATTGTAAAAAGTATTGAACTTTCACAGAAAGCTAAAAAAGAGTTGAAACCAGAAAGAGATTCTTCTGTTAATGTTGTAAAAGAGTCAGCAAATCAGAAAAGCACAAAAACTCAAGCAAAGGTGCCTTTTAAAGTATAATATAAAGGGAATTCTGACTCAAAAGGTATTAAACCTTTTCAAAGTAAAATCAAACAAAGGAATGTGTGTACAAAGTGTGGGTTTGCTGAACATTTTCCGAATCCAAAAATGTGCCCAGCCAAGAATGCATCTTGCCATAAGTGTGGTAAACAAGGGCATTTTGCAACAGTTTGTAACTCAAAGAACACTGTGAATACAGTTTATAGGGAAAAAACACAGGATGATGAAAGTGATGGGGAAGTGGTGAGCTCATTATCAGATTTGGTGGTGGTTGTGAAGGATGAAACTGAAGATTGTGTAGACCCTATTGTTGAAGTTTTGGTGGACAATAAACCTTTAGATATTTTGGTTGATTCAGGGGCACGTATAACGATGATAACTGATGAGCTATTTGAAAAGACATGGAAGGAAAGGTCTCTTTTTCCACCTGACAGGAGACCGCTCTCTTATGAAGGCAGGCAAATAGAATTATTAGGATTCTTTGAAGCTACTCTAGTCTTTAGACACAGAACTATTGAAGGTAAGGTCTATGTAGCTAAAAAAGGACTCAATATCCTTGGTTGGTACCATCAAGGGTTATTCAAAATGACCGGGTACGAAAGATCAAGTTTCAGTGGTTGAGGATTTTGAGTTAGAGGATACATCTAGTTCATGGTTTGATAGGTTCCCAAAGGTGTTTGGGGATGGTTTAGGATGCATTTCGGGTTTCAAACATTTAATAAGGTTAAAAGAAGGTACAATCCCTATCAAACATAAGTTACGAACGGTACCTCATAGTGTCAGGGATGATTTGGCTAATGAGCTCAGGAAAATGTGTGAATCCGGAGCAATTGAACCCATTGAGTCTTCTCTTTGGTTATCTCCCTTGGTTGTCAGACGCAAACCCAATGGTAGTTTGAGAGTCTGTATTGATCTTCGCAGTGTCAATAGTGAAATTTGGATAGATTCTCATCCTTTGCCTCGCATAGACGATATTCTTTCTAAGTTTGCGGGAGCTAGATATTTTTCAAAAATTGATCTAGCCTCAGCTTATCACCAAGTGCAATTAGATCCTACTTGTAAACACATCACAGCTTTTGTATCTCCTATTGGGACATTTCAATTTAGGAGAATGCCATTGGGCTTAGCTAGTGCGGCTTCAGTCTTTCAACGAGTTATGGAGAAGGTTTTGCAAGGTGTTATGGATACTGTTGTTTACCAAGATGACATTTTAGTAGCTGGGAAAACTAAAGTTCAACATGATTCTAATGTGTCTAACGTGTTGGAAAGGCTGGAGCAGAATGGCATTGTGGCAAATAAGTTAAAATGCATTTTTGGTGTGCAATCAATTGAGTATTTAGGACATCAGATTGCAGGAGCAGGTATAGTACCAAGGGAAGGTTTGATACAAGCAATTGTAGATGCTCCTAGTCTGACTACAAAAGATATGGTTTCCTCTTTTCTGGGAATGTGCGAATTTTATTCAAAATGTATTCCCAGCTTCTCTATAAAGACTGCACATATGAGAGATTTGCTAAAAAAAAGGGCAACTTTTAATTGGGATGACATCTGTGAAAGAGAGTTCAAGAATTTAAAAAAAGAATTAGGATCATGTAACATTTTAACACCATTTGATCCTAATATTAAATGTACTGTGTCAGTCGATGCAAGTTTGTATGGTTTAGGTGGTATGATTTCACAAGTGAAAGATGGGAAGGAATCTACTGTTGGCTTTGCGTCACGGGCTTTGAGGCCTAGTGAAAAGAATTATTCAGTAATTGAGCGTGAACTCTTGGCGTGTTGTTGGGCAATTAAGAGGTTTAAATGTTTTTTGTCGGGTAGGCATTTCAACCTTCTCACGGATCACAAACCTTTGATTCCCATTCTGCAAGGGAAGGTTGTAAAAGATCATACACCGCGTATAACAAGACTTAGTAGCAAACTTTTACAGTATATCTTTCAAGTTGCGCACATACCAGGTAGAAAGAATACTCGTGCAGATTTTTTGTCAAGATTCCCGGTACCTATGTCTAAAAATGATTTCAAAGAAAACATAGATGAAGATTGCTTGATTGCTGCTGTGGATGCGTGTTTAGTTGGTTGTTTCTCTGAGAATGAATGGTTTGCTGCTATGGAGCAAGATAATGTTTTGAAGAGAGTCAAGCACTACATTATCACTGGTTGGCCTAAAGAAAATTTACTGGAAAAAGAATTTCATCCTTTTGCGAAAGTTGGTGATGAGTTAATTGTTGAAGGAGGCAGTATGATTATGAGGGGTGAGAAATTTGTACCACCAGAGAAATTAAGGTCAGCCATAATTAACTTTGGACATGAAGGTCATTTGGGGCAAACTAACACAAAGAAAAGAATTCATAATTTTTACTGGTGGCCCTCCATGGACCAACAGATCACTTCTCTGGTGGAGGATTGTCTTATCTGCAATTGGAGTGATAAAGTAGTTAAGATTGTTTCTCCTCCGATTCAACATGTGGCATTGCCTGATGGTCCATGGTTGAAATTGGCGGTGGATTTTGTGGGTCCATTCAACATATTACCTAACAAATGTACATTTGCATTGGTTGTGGCCGACTACTTTAGCAAATGGTGGGAGGTCCATTTCATGTCTGATCCTAATTCTAATGAGGTTATCAAATTCTTTCAAAGTCTATTTGCTAGGGAGGGGTTTCCGAAAGAGATTGCTTCGGATAATGGAGTTCAGTTTACTTCAAAGGAAATGTCTGTCTTCTTGTCTCAATCAGGTATTGTTCACAAGAGGGTGGCCCTTTATCATCCTCAAGCAAATGGCTTTATTGAGAGGAATAACCGTATCTTGGTGGAGTGTATACAATGGGCAGTCTCTTCTGATTTAAACATTAAGGAGGCTGTGCAGAGTATACAACTCCAAATGCAACTACTGGTTCAAGTCCGTTCAAGCTTTTAAGAGGAAGAGAAGCTTCATTCCATCTGTGTCCAGCTTGGATGAGAGAATGGGGTTCATTCTTGCAGAATAAGTCAACACAGGAGAGTTCTTTGACAAATAAACAATCTCATACTGATATGAATGTAAATAAGCATCGAGGAGGAGAAGTTATTAAAAGTCATCAGAAAACAATCATTCAGAGAGATTTTGGTCCAACATAAAGGTTGGTGACTGGGTTAGAGACTCACGCTTTGGGAGTTAGACTGTGCTCGTAGAAGTGAGACTCACGCTTTGGGAGGGTGACTGTGCTCGTAGAAGTGAGATTCACGCTTTGGGAGTGAGACTGTGCTCGTAAAAGTGAGACTCACATTTTGGGAGTGAGACTGTGCTCGTAGAAGTGAGACTCATGCTTTGGGAGTGAGACTGTGCTCGTAAAAGTGAGACTCACGCTTTGGGAGTGAGCCTGTGTTCCAAGAAGTGAGACTCACGCTTTGGGAGTGAGACTGTGCTCGTAGAAGTGAGACTCACGCTTTGGGAGTGAGATTGTGCTCGTAAAAGTGAGACTCTGCTTCAAAAAGCGAGGCTTACAGGGTTGGGGGGGGGTCTCTCTCGGCTACTCACTATAGCGCGGGGACACGCCATCTGGCATAACCAGGCGCTTTACAATCTCCCTTATTATTATTATTTTTTACACTTGATGAGTGAGACAAGGAAGCAAGGAGTAAGACTCACCTCTTATGGGTGAGAATGGAGTATGAGACTTCCGCCCAAGTAATGATCTGAACTCACTCAGTGAGTGACAGCGCTCCATGAAGTGATTGAGAGTGTTCACCAATGAGCAGGATGACTGCGCACGCGCACCAGGGTGTGTGACTCGCAGGAGATTCACATCCAATTCATGAGACTGAGCTCGAGGCTGAAAACTCACACTTCGAGACAATCATCTCCAGGAAGTGAAACGGACACCCCAGGAGCGGGACTGCCACAACATGCACATCCGGTAAGGGCTCCAGTGAGTGACACTCTGCTATAAGACATGCAATTTCACATAACAAAAGAAAATGTGCAGCAAGATGTGAGACTCACACCCTATCAGAGTGTACCCTGAGGCGGGGCACTCAAAGCACACAAGAGAAGGTGTGAGACTCACGCCCTATCAGAGTGTGCACTGAGGCGGGGCGCTCAAAGCACACAAGAGAAGGTGTGAGACTCACGCCCTATCAGAGTGTACACTGAGGCAGGCACTCACAGCACACAAGAGAAGGTGTGAGACTCACACCCTATCAGAGTGTGCACTGAGGCGGGGCACTCACTCCACACCAGAGAAGGTGTGAGACTCACGCCATATCAGAGTGTGCACTGAGGCGGGGCACTCACTCCACACCAGAGAAGGTGTGAGACTCACGCCCTATCAGAGTGTACCCTGAGGCAGGCACTCACAGCACACAAGAGAAGATGTGAGACTCACGCCCTATCAGAGTGTGCACTGAGGCGGGGCACTCACTCCACACCAGAGAAGGTGTGAGACTCACGCCCTATCAGAGTGTACCCTGAGGCGGGCACTCACAGCACACAAGAGAAGGTGTGAGACTCACGCCCTATCAGAGTGTACCCTGAGGTGGGGCACTCACTCCACACCAGAGAAGGTGTGAGACTCACACCGTATCAGAGTGTACCCTGAGGCAGGGCACTCGCAGCACACAAAAGAAGGTGTGAGACTCATGACCTATCAGAGTGTACCCTGAGGTGGGGCACTCACTCCACACCAGAGAAGGTGTGAGACTCACACCGTATCAGAGTGTACCCTGAGGCAGGGCACTCGCAGCACACAAAAGAAGGTGTGAGACTCACGCCCTATCAGAGTGTACACTGAGGCGGGCACTCACAGCACACAAGAGAAGGTGTGAGACTCACGCCCTATCAGAGTATACCCTGAGGCGGGGCACTCACAGCACACAAGAGAAGGTGTGAGACTCATGCCCTATCAGAGTGTACACTGAGGCGGGCACTCACAGCACACAAGAGAAGGTGTGAGACTCACGCCCTATCAGAGTGTGCACTGAGGCGGGCACTCACAGCACACAAGAGAAGATGTGAGACTCACGCCATATCAGAGTGTACCCTGAGGTGGGGCACTCACAGCACACAAGAGAAGATGTGAGACTCACGCCCTATCAGAGTGTGCACTGAGGCGGGGCACTCACTCCACACCAGAGAAGGTGTGAGACTCACGCCCTATCAGAGTGTGCACTGAGGCGGGGCACTCACTCCACACCAGAGAAGGTGTGAGACTCACGACCTATCAGAGTGTACCCTGAGGCGGGCACTCACAGCACACAAGAGAAGATGTGAGACTCACGCCCTATCAGAGTGTACCCTGAGGCGGGGCACTCACTCAACACCAGAGAAGGTGTGAGACTCACGCCCTATCAGAGTGTACCCTGAGGCGGGCACTCACAGCACACAAGAGAAGATGTGAGACTCACACCCTATCAGAGTGTGCACTGAGGCTGGGCACTCACAGCACACAAGAGAAGATTTGAGACTCACGCCCTATCAGAGTGTGCACTGAGGCAGGCACTCACAGCACACAAGAGAAGGCGTGAGACTCACACCCTATCAGAGTGTACCTCGAGGCGGGGCACTCACTCACACCAGAGAAGGTGTGAGACTCACGCCCTATCAGAGTGTACCCTGAGGCAGGGCACTCACAGCACACAAGAGAAGGTGTGAGACTCACGCCATATCAGAGTGTACACTGAGGCGGGGCACTCACTCCACACCAGAGGAGGTGTGAGACTCACGCCCTATCAGAGTATACCCTGAGGCAGGGCATTCACTCCACACCAGAGAAGGTGTGAGACTCACGCCCTATCAGAGTGTGCACTGAGGTGGGGCACTCACAGCACACAAGAGAAGATGTGAGACTCACGCCCTATCAGAGTGTGCACTGAGGCTGGGCACTCACTCACACCAGAGAAGGTGTGAGACTCACACCCTATCAGAGTGTACCCTGAGGCGGGGCACTCACAGCACACAAGAGAAGGCGCGAGACTCACGCCCTATCAGAGTGTACCCCGAGGCGGGGCACTCACTCCACACCAGAGAAGGTGTGAGACTCACGCCCTATCAGAGTGTACCCTGAGGTGGGGCACTCACAGCACACAAGAGAAGGCGCAAGACTCACGCCCTATCAGAGTGTACCCCGAGGCGGGCACTCACTCCACACCAGAGAAGGTGTGAGACTCACACCGTATCAGAGTGTACACTGAGGCGGGCACTCACAGCACACAAGAGAAGGTGTGAGACTCACGCCCTATCAGAGTGTACCCTGAGGCAGGGCACTCACAGCACACAAGAGAAGGTGTGAGACTCACTCACGCCCCATGACTTGGTCGCCTCTGCACCCCCTCACTGCCCCTACTTCCCGGCTGCACCCTGCCCTCCCCTTCGGGTGCTTCCCCTTGGGGGTCCGCCCGACTCAGAGCTGGACAGACAGGGTAAACCATCGACCAGGTCAATCTAGATTGAATGAATAATTAAGTGTTGATGTGGCTTCTCAAAATTAACCAGACAGCGGCGCCTTGGGGTAGAGTGTCACAGGCACTGGTGTTCACAATGAAGTGCCCGTGCTGAGCACCGGAAACCACCGTCTCAAATTAAGCAGTGCTATCGCTCTTGACATTGAGTCAGGCGTCCAACACCCATTGGGCTCACGGGGCTCAGGCCCAGGCTGACACAGCTTTGCAGGCTGGCTACCCCAGGACTTAACAGGTCTTTAAAAGACCATTTACTTGTAAATGAGGCTTTTGTCGTGTTTTCACCCCTTCTTACAGCCACTCTGTCTATGGATGGAAGAATTAGCCCTCCCCCCCCCCCCGAAAAGTGGCTCTAGTTGCCCGCCTGCCTGTGATGCCAGTACCCTGCCCACTCAATCAGGCTGTGACAGTCAGTACCGAGCACACGGGCTGCGAGAGTGCAGCCACATTTGTGCACAGATTTGGGCAGGGGGTCGGGCCAGAGGCCCCGCTGCACAGCTCACTCGTCACACACTGCGGCAGTGCACCCCGCGCCGCCTTCCTCGAGACGAACGGATCCCTCGACCCCTCGCAGTCCGGTTTTCGAGCCAACCACGGCACCGAGACCGCCCTGATCGCAGCCACCGATGACATCAGATCCCTGCTCCACAACGGGGAAACAGCGGCCCTCGTCCTCCTGGACCTCTCTGCAGCGTTTGACACTGTCTGCCACCGCACCCTAGTGCAGCGCCTCAGCAACATCGGAATCCAAGAGAAGGCACTGGAGTGGATCATCTCGTTCATCGCCGGAAGAACGCAGAGAGTCCGCCTCTCCCCGTTCAGATCGGAGGCCACCGAAGTTATCTGCGGCGTACCACAAGTATCATCACTCAGCCCCACCCTCTTCAACGTCTACATGAGCCCACTCGCAGCCATTGCACGCCAACACAGCCTCAACATCATCTCCTACGCCCACGATACCCAACTGATCCTCTCCCTCACCAACGACCCCGCCACCGCCAGAGCAAGCCTACAAGAAGGGATGAAAGACGTCGCTGAGTGGATGAAGAACAGCCGCCTGAAACTGAACTCAGACAAGACGGAAGTCTTCATCCTGGGATCATCTCCCTCCGCCTGGGATGACTCCTGGTGCCCCCCCCGCCCTGGGCACCACTCCCAAGCCAACGGACCACGCACGCAACCTGGGCTTCATCCTTCACTCCTCCCTCTCGATGACAAGACAAGTCAACGCCGTCTCCTCATCGTGCTTCAACACCCTGCGCATGCTCCGCAAGATCTTCCGATGGATCCCCATCGAAACCAGGAAGACCGTCACCCAGGCACTCGTCACCTGCCGACTGGACTACGGGAACACCCTCTACGCCAGAACCACAGCCAAACTTCAGAAAAGACTCCAACGCATCCAGAACGCCTCCGCACGACTCATCCTGGACATCCCCCGACACAGCCACATCTCCGGACACCTGAGAGACCTGCACTGGCTCCCCGTCAGAAAGAGGATCACGTTCAGACTCCTCACCCACGCACACAAGGCTCTCCACGACCTGGGCCCCAAGTACCTCAACGACCGCCTGACCTTCTACACGCCCACCCGCCAGCTACGGTCGACCAGCCACGCCCTCGCCGCCGTACCCCGCATCAGCAGAGCCACCGCCGGAGGAAGGTCCTTCTCCTACCTGGCAGCCAAGACCCACCCACCTTCAGCGAACCCAGGGCCATCTCTCCTTCAGGAAGCAGCTCAAGACCTGGATTTTCGAGCAGTGACGGACCCCTCCCCCCCCCCAGCGCCTTGAGACCCTCCTTCCATTCTGCGTTTCATGCAGTCGGTTAGCGGCCCACTCAGGCTTCAAGGCGGCCTCTTAAGCCGAGGCAACATGCTCTCCGGTCAAAGATAGCGTCGAACGGCAGGCGCTGGAGCCCCAAGGAGCTATACACGTGTGTTTACAGCCAACAATGCAGCTCAGGTGGTCAAGCGCCTGTGGCCGAGAACGGCAGCCTAGCTGCAGGTCTCTTAAGCCGAGGCAACAAGCTCGCCAGTCTGACAGCGTCGGACGGCAAGCGCTAGAAGCCCAAGGAGCTATACACACGTGTTTACTGCTAACAATGCAGCTCAGCGGGTCAGGCACATATGGCCGAGAACGGCGGCCCAGCTGCAGGTCGCAGGCATGAGCGCTAGCACCTAGCTTCTCTCTCTCGCTGCAGGGACGGAGCTGAAAAAGAGACCTTGTGCGGGTTCCGAGGCTGCAGCTGTTCCAATGAATCCGAGCTGCGGCCTCCCCTCTGGGCAGACCCGCCCGGCGCCTCTCTCGGGCCAGCTGCGGGACATGGGGTTTGAATGCGGGGCCTGCGAGAAGGAATCGTTTCTAGGCACTTCATACAGACCCCTGCAGTATCCCCGTGCTAGATTGCGTTGCTACTGGTTACAGGGTTGTGTAAATTATGCGGCAAGGAAATGCTAATAATGCACCATAATGTGACACGTTTTGTAATAGTATGTCTTGATTATCTTGTCAATTTCACGCTTATGGGTGTCTGGACAATCGTTAATAATAACTAGGTGTTGATGTGGCTTCTCTGCATTAATCAGACCGCGGCGCCTTGGGGCAGAGTGTCACAGGCGCCGGTGTTCACAATTAAGTGCAGTGCTGAGCACCGGAAACCACCGGCTCAAATTAAGCAGCGCTATCACTCTTGACATTGAGTGCACAGTCTACCAAACGAACTCAACCCCTGATGAAACGTGCACCCCGCAATGACCTTGAGGAACAGGGGTCACTTTTAAATATCTTCCGCTGAATAAAAAGGAAGCATATAAGAAATGACGTGTGTTTGGACACTTTGAAGAGCTGTGCGTAGACTGGGGTGCGTCACGGACAGATGTGAGGCCTGTGAGTTACTAATGCGATGCTGGGGACAAGGGGGCACCCCCCACCCGCACCCTAAACCTTGCAAAGGGACGGGCCTTGACAGCCCCCATCCCAAAGGCGGCAGAGGTCACTTGTGACAAGGGGGGCCGGTGCTCGCCACGCGTGGGGACCTCCAAGACTCGGGGGGGGGGGGCTGCCGGCACCGGAGAGGGGGGACTTTTGCACTTTTAAAGAAGCCTGTAGGCGCGCACTCAAAGGGTGCGGGGGTCACATGTTTGAATGTATTGTTTAAGTCAAACCCCCCCAATCAGTAACTCTGCTGAAGGAGCGGACAATTTGCGGCTACTCCCAATTTCATTTACAAACATGGCTCAAACAGAGGCGCTATCGGCGCTTTATGGAAAGACTGCCACGGACTCAGGGTGCAGAGAACACGAATTTATTATCAAATATGCAGGCACAGAATGCACTCAGGGTTGAAAGTGTCCCTCCAGCAGGCAGGCCCTCGAGGGGGGGGGCAGCCCCCAGGCCTGGTCATATAGTTCTAGTGCGAAGTGCAGGTGCGCCCCTCCGGGGGCGGTGGCCCCAGTGGCCCCCATGATGGCCTCCCGCAGGGCCCCTGCGTCCTGGGGCCCCACCCGCCTGGAGGCCGCGCTCCTGAGTGACGGCGCCGGAGGCGTCAATCAGCTGCACCTGGAAGGGGCGGCGCAGGTGGAGCTGGGGCAGGTACCGGTCGCGGCGCAGCTTCTCCAGCTCCGAGGCGAGCGCGTGTGTGATGTCCTCCGAGGTGGCCACAAGCGCCGCGGCATGATGGATGAGGCCCAGCACCCGCTGGAAGGGGCGGCGCAGGTGGAGCTGGGGCAGGTACCGGTCGCGGCGCAGCTTCTCCAGCTCCTCGTACACCTCGTGGGTGAAGTCCTCCGGGGCCAGCAGCGCGGCCAGACGCCGCTCCCGGGTCACGGCCTGGTGCAGGTCCGCCAGCACCCGCTGGAAGTGCCGCGGGTCCACCGCCTCCAGCAGGCGGCGCGCTGCGGCCAGCTGGGCGGCGGGGGGCAGCAGATCGCAGCCGGAGGTCTCCACGAGCAGCGGGAGGAGGGTCTGGGGCCGGAGGGGGCCGCCCAGGCCGCGGACCTCCAGGTAGAGCTGGCCGGCGGTGCGACGCACGTCCTCCTGGTCCCAGGGGCTCAGCGGTGCGTCCTCCAGCAGGCGCCGCAGCACCAGCCTGCAGGCCTCCTCCAGGGCGCGCCGCATGTAGCGCCGCACGGCCCGGGGGTCGGCGGGGGTGGGCGCTCCGGCCATGGCAGGCAGATGGAGGAAAGGAGGGATGGATGCAGAGAGAGATGGAGGGATGGATGCAGAGAGAGAGAACGATGCAGGCAGGTTCCAACTCTGGCTCGGCTCGGCTCGCAGGTGCAGCAGGCAGGCAGATGGAGGAATGGGTGGATGGATGCAGAGAGAGAGCGATGCAGGCCGGTTCCAACTCTGGCTCCGCTCGCAGCTGCAGCAGGCAGGCAGATGGAGGAATGGATGGATGGATGCAGAGGGAGCGATGCAGGCAGGTTCCAACTCTGGCTCGGCTCGGCTCGCAGGTGCAGCAGGCAGGCAGATGGAGGAATGGGTGGATGGATGCAGAGAGAGAGCGATGCAGGCCGGTTCCAACTCTGGCTCCGCTCGGCTCGCAGGTGCAGCAGGCAGGCAGATGGAGGAATGGGTGGATGGATGCAGAGAGAGCGATGCAGGCCGGTTCCAACTCTGGCTCGGCTCGGCTCGCAGGTGCAGCAGGCAGGCAGATGGAGGAATGGATGGATGGATGCAGAGAGAGCGATGCAGGCAGGTTCCAACTCTGGCTCGGCTCGCAGGTGCAGCAGGCAGGCAGATGGAGGAATGGGTGGATAGATGCAGAGAGAGAGCGATGCAGGCCGGTTCCAACTCTGGCTCCGCTCGGCTCGCAGGTGCAGCAGGCAGATGGAGGAATGGGTGGATGGATGCAGAGAGAGCGATGCAGGCAGGTTCCAACTCTGGCTCGGCTCGGCTCGCAGGTGCAGCAGGCAGGCAGATGGAGGAATGGATGGATGGATGCAGAGAGAGAGCGATGCAGGCCGGTTCCAACTCTGGCTCGGCTCGGCTCGCAGGTGCAGCAGGCAGGCAGATGGAGGAATGGGTGGATGGATGCAGAGAGAGCGATGCAGGCAGGTTCCAACTCTGGCTCGGCTCGCAGGTGCAGCAGGCAGGCAGATGGAGGAATGGGTGGATGGATGCAGAGAGAGAGCGATGCAGGCCGGTTCCAACTCTGGCTCGGCTCGGCTCGCAGGTGCAGCAGGCAGGCAGATGGAGGAATGGGTGGATGGATGCAGAGAGAGAGCGATGCAGGCAAGTTCCAACTCTGGCTCGGCTCGCAGGTGCAGCAGGCAGGCAGATGGAGGAATGGATGGATGGATGCAGAGAGAGCGATGCAGGCCGGTTCCAACTCTGGCTCGGCTCGGCTCGGCTCGCAGGTGCAGCAGGCAGGCAGATGGAGGAATGGATGGATGGATGCAGAGAGAGCGATGCAGGCAGGTTCCAACTCTAGCTCGGCTCGGCTCGCAGGTGCAGCAGGCAGGCAGATGGAGGAATGGGTGGATGGATGCAGAGAGAGCGATGCAGGCAGGTTCCAACTCTGGCTCGGCTCGGCTCGGCTCGCAGGTGCAGCAGGCAGGCAGATGGAGGAATGGGTGGATAGATGCAGAGAGAGAGCGATGCAGGCCGGTTCCAACTCTGGCTCCGCTCGGCTCGCAGGTGCAGCAGGCAGATGGAGGAATGGGTGGATGGATGCAGAGAGAGCGATGCAGGCAGGTTCCAACTCTGGCTCGGCTCGCAGGTGCAGCAGGCAGGCAGATGGAGGAATGGATGGATGGATGCAGAGAGAGAGCGATGCAGGCCGGTTCCAACTCTGGCTCGGCTCGGCTCGCAGGTGCAGCAGGCAGGCAGATGGAGGAATGGGTGGATGGATGCAGAGAGAGCGATGCAGGCAGGTTCCAACTCTGGCTCGGCTCGCAGGTGCAGCAGGCAGGCAGATGGAGGAATGGGTGGATGGATGCAGAGAGAGAGCGATGCAGGCCGGTTCCAACTCTGGCTCGGCTCGCAGGTGCAGCAGGCAGGCAGATGGAGGAATGGGTGGATGGATGCAGAGAGAGAGCGATGCAGGCAAGTTCCAACTCTGGCTCGGCTCGCAGGTGCAGCAGGCAGGCAGATGGAGGAATGGATGGATGGATGCAGAGAGAGCGATGCAGGCCGGTTCCAACTCTGGCTCGGCTCGGCTCGGCTCGCAGGTGCAGCAGGCAGGCAGATGGAGGAATGGATGGATGGATGCAGAGAGAGCGATGCAGGCAGGTTCCAACTCTAGCTCGGCTCGGCTCGCAGGTGCAGCAGGCAGGCAGATGGAGGAATGGGTGGATGGATGCAGAGAGAGCGATGCAGGCAGGTTCCAACTCTGGCTCGGCTCGGCTCGCAGGTGCAGCAGGCAGGCAGATGGAGGAATGGGTGGATGGATGCAGAGAGAGAGCGATGCAGGCAGGTTCCAACTCTGGCTCGGCTCGGCTCGCAGGTGCAGCAGGCAGGCAGATGGAGGAATGGGTGGATGGATGCAGAGAGAGCGATGCAGGCCGGTTCCAACTCTGGCTCGGCTCGCAGGTGCAGCAGGCAGGCAGATGGAGGAATGGGTGGATGGATGCAGAGAGAGAACGATGCAGGCCGGTTCCAACTCTGGCTCGGCTCGGCTCGCAGGTGCAGCAGGCAGGCAGATGGAGGAATGGGTGGATGGATGCAGAGAGAGCGATGCAGGCAGGTTCCAACTCTGGCTCGGCTCGGCTCGCAGGTGCAGCAGGCAGGCAGATGGAGGAATGGATGGATGGATGCAGAGAGAGCGATGCAGGCAGGTTCCAACTCTGGCTCGGCTCGCAGGTGCAGCAGGCAGGCAGATGGAGGAATGGGTGGATGGATGCAGAGAGAGCGATGCAGGCAGGTTCCAACTCTGGCTCGGCTCGGCTCGCAGGTGCAGCAGGCAGGCAGATGGAGGAATGGGTGGATGGATGCAGAGAGAGCGATGCAGGCAGGTTCCAACTCTGGCTCGGCTCGGCGGTGCAGCAGGCAGGCAGATGGAGGAATGGATGGATGGATGCAGAGAGAGCGATGCAGGCAGGTTCCAACTCTGGCTCGGCTCGCAGGTGCAGCAGGCAGGCAGATGGAGGAATGGGTGGATGGATGCAGCGAGAGCGATGCAGGCAGGTTCCAACTCTGGCTCGGCTCGCAGGTGCAGCAGGCAGGCAGATGGAGGGATGGATGGATGCAGAGAGAGCGATGCAGGCAGGTTCCAACTCTGGCTCGGCTCGGCTCGCAGGTGCAGCAGGCAGGCAGAAGGAGGAATGGGTGGATGGATGCAGAGAGAGCGATGCAGGCAGGTTCCAACTCTGGCTCGGCTCGGCTTGCAGGTGCAGCAGGCAGGCAGATGGAGGAATGGGTGGATGGATGCAGAGAGAGCGATGCAGGCAGGTTCCAACTCTGGCTCGGCTCGCAGGTGCAGCAGGCAGGCAGATGGAGGAATGGATGGATGGATGCAGAGAGAGCGATGCAGGCAGGTTCCAACTCTGGCTCGGCTCGGCTCGCAGGTGCAGCAGGCAGGCAGATGGAGGAATGGGTGGATGGATGCAGAGAGAGCGATGCAGGCAGGTTCCAACTCTGGCTCGGCTCGCAGGTGCAGCAGGCAGGCAGATGGAGGAATGGGTGGATGGATGCAGAGAGAGCGATACAGGCAGGTTCCAACTCTGGCTCGGCTCGGCTCGCAGGTGCAGCAGGCAGGCAGATGGAGGAATGGATGGATGGATGCAGAGAGAGCGATGCAGGCAGGTTCCAACTCTGGCTCGGCTCGCAGGTGCAGCAGGCAGGCAGATGGAGGAATGGATGGATGGGTGCAGAGAGAGCGATGCAGGCAGGTTCCAACTCTGGCTCGGCTCGCAGGTGCAGCAGGCAGGCAGATGGAGGAATGGGTGGATGGATGCAGAGAGAGAGCGATGCAGGCAGGTTCCAACTCTGGCTCAGCTCGGCTCGCAGGTGCAGCAGGCAGGCAGATGGAGGAATGGGTGGATGGATGCAGAGAGAGAGCGATGCAGGCCGGTTCCAACTCTGGCTCGGCTCGGATCGCAGGTGCAGCAGGCAGGCAGATGGAGGAATGGGTGGATGGATGCAGAGAGAGCGATGCAGGCAGGTTCCAACTCTGGCTCGGCTCGGCTCGCAGGTGCAGCAGGCAGGCAGATGGAGGAATGGGTGGATGGATGCAGAGAGAGAGCGATGCAGGCCGGTTCCAACTCTGGCTCGGCTCGGCTCGCAGGTGCAGCAGGCAGGCAGATGGAGAAATGGGTGGATGGATGCAGAAAGAGCGATGCAGGCAGGTTCCAACTCTGGCTCGGCTCGCAGGTGCAGCAGGCAGGCAGATGGAGGAATGGATGGATGGATGCAGAGAGAGCGATGCAGGCAGGTTCCAACTCTGGCTCGGCTCGGCTCGCAGGTGCAGCAGGCAGGCAGATGGAGGAATGGGTGGATGGATGCAGAGAGAGCGATGCAGGCAGGTTCCAACTCTGGCTCGGCTCGCAGGTGCAGCAGGCAGGCAGATGGAGGAATGGGTGGATGGATGCAGAGCGAGCGATGCAGGCAGGTTCCAACTCTGGCTCGGCTCGGCGGTGCAGCAGGCAGGCAGATGGATGGATGGATGCAGAGACAGCGATGCAGGCAGGTTCCAACTCTGGCTCGGCTCGCAGGTGCAGCAGGCAGGCAGATGGAGGAATGGGTGGATGGATGCAGAGAGAGCGATGCAGGCAGGTTCCAACTCTGGCTCGGCTCGGCTCGCAGGTGCAGCAGGCAGGCAGATGGAGGAATGGGTGGATGGATGCAGAGAGAGCGATGCAGGCAGGTTCCAACTCTGGCTCGGCTCGGCTCGCAGGTGCAGCAGGCAGGCAGATGGAGGAATGGATGGATGGATGCAGAGAGAGCGATGCAGGCAGGTTCCAACTCTGGCTCGGCTTGGCTCGCAGGTGCAGCAGGCAGGCAGATGGAGGAATGGATGGATGGATGCAGAGAGCGATGCAGGCAGGTTCCAACTCTGGCTCGGCTCGGCTCGCAGGTGCAGCAGGCAGGCAGATGGAGGAATGGGTGGATGGATGCAGAGAGAGAGCGATGCAGGCCGGTTCCAACTCTGGCTCGGCTCGAAGGTGCAGCAGGCAGGCAGATGGAGGAATGGGTGGATGGATGCAGAGAGCGATGCAGGCAGGTTCCAACTCTGGCTCGGCTCGGCTCGCAGGTGCAGCAGGCAGGCAGATGGAGGAATGGGTGGATGGATGCAGAGAGAAAGCGATGCAGGCCGGTTCCAACTCTGGCTCAGCTCGGCTCGCAGGTGCAGCAGGCAGGCAGATGGAGGAATGGGTGGATGGATGCAGAGAGAGCGATGCAGGCAGGTTCCAACTCTGGCTCGGATCGCAGGTGCAGCAGGCAGGCAGATGGAGGAATGGATGGATGGATGCAGAGAGAGCGATGCAGGCAGGTTCCAACTCTGGCTCGGCTCGGCTCGCAGGTGCAGCAGGCAGGCAGATGGAGGAATGGGTGGATGGATGCAGAGAGAGCGATGCAGGCAGGTTCCAACTCTGGCTCGGCTCGCAGGTGCAGCAGGCAGGCAGATGGAGGAATGGGTGGATGGATGCAGAGAGAGCGATGCAGGCAGGTTCCAACTCTGGCTCGGCTCGGCGGTGCAGCAGGCAGGCAGATGGAGGAATGGATGGATGGATGGATGGATGGATGCAGAGAGAGCGATGCAGGCAGGTTCCAACTCTGGCTCGGCTCGCAGGTGCAGCAGGCAGGCAGATGGAGGAATGGATGGATGCATGCAGAGAGAGCGATGCAGGCAGGTTTCAACTCTGGCTCGGCTCGGCTCGCAGGTGCAGCAGGCAGGCAGATGGAGGAATGGGTGGATGGATGCAGAGAGAGCGATGCAGGCAGGTTCCAACTCTGGCTCGGCTCGCAGGTGCAGCAGGCAGGCAGATGGAGGAATGGGTGGATGGATGCAGAGAGAGCGATGCAGGCAGGTTCCAACTCTGGCTCGGCTCGGCTCGCAGGTGCAGCAGGCAGGCAGATGGAGGAATGGATGGATGGATGCAGAGAGAGCGATGCAGGCAGGTTCCAACTCTGGCTCGGCTCACAGGTGCAGCAGGCAGGCAGATGGAGGAATGGGTGGATGGATGCAGAGAGAGCGATGCAGGCAGGTTCCAACTCTGGCTCGGCTCGGCTCGCTGGTGCAGCAGGCAGGCAGATGGAGGAATGGGTGGATGGATGCAGAGAGAGCGATGCAGGCAGGTTCCAACTCTGGCTCGGCTCGGCTCGCAGGTGCAGCAGGCAGGCAGATGGAGGAATGGATGGATGGATGCAGAGAGAGCGATGCAGGCAGGTTCAAGTCAAGTCAAGTCAAAGAATTTATATAGCGCACTACATACCCAGAGGGTCTCAAGGCGCTTGAGGAGGGATGGGGAATTACTTGTCAAATATCCAAGTTTTAAGTTGTTTTCTGAATGCTAGGTGGTTCTGGGTAAGGCGAAGGTAAGTGGGAAGTGAGTTCCAGGTTTTAGCTGCCAGGTAGGAGAAGGATCTACCTCCCATGGTGGTTTTGTTGATGCGAGGTACAGTGGCAAGGGCTTGGTTGGAAGAACGTAGCTGGCGTGAGGGGGTGTAGAAGGACAGTCGTGTGTTGAGGCATTCTGGTCCGATTTCGTAGAGTGCTTTGTGTGCGTGGGTTAGGAGCCGGAAAGTGATCCTCTTATTGACGGGAAGCCAGTGGAGGTTTTTCAGGTGACCAGAGATATGTTCTTTACGCGGGATGTCTAATATGAGCCTGGCTGAGGCATTTTGGATTCGTTGGAGTTTTTTCTGGAGTTTAGCGGTAGATCCGGCATAGAGGGTGTTTCCATAGTCCAGTCGGCTCGTGACCAGAGCGTGGGTGACCGTTTTCCTAGTTTCGGTGGGGATCCAACGAAATGTTTTTTTGAGCATGCGAAGAATGTTGAAGCAGGATGAGGAGACGGCGTTGACTTGTCTGTTCATTGAAAGTGAGGAATCCAGGATGACGCCCAGGTTCCGTGCGTGGTCTGTCCGGATGGGTGCATTTCCAAGGGCTTCTGGCCACCAAGAGTCGTCCCATGCGGAGGGGGAGGTACCTAAGATGAGGACTTCTGTTTTATCTGAGTTCAGTTTCAGACGGCTGTGTTTCATCCATTCGGCTACTTCTTTCATACCTTCGTGTAGGTTAGTTTTGGCGGTGCTAGGGTCATTGGTGAGTGATAGGATCAGTTGAGTGTCATCCGCGTAGGAGATGATGTTGAGGTTGTGTTGGCGGGCGATGGCCGCGAGGGGGCTCATGTATACGTTGAAAAGGGTGGGGCTGAGTGAAGATCCTTGTTGTACGCCGCAGATGACTTCAGTGGCCTCCGACTTGAATGGTGGAAGGCGGACTCTCTGGGTTCTTCCGGTGAGGAACAAGGTGATCCATTCTAGTGCTTTTCCTTGGATTCCGATGTTTCTGAGGCGCTGTAGAAGGGTGCTATGGCAGACTGTGTCGAAGGCTGCGGAGAGGTCGAGGAGGATGAGGGCGACTGTGTCTCCGTTGTCCAGTAGAGTTCGAATGTCGTCTGTTGCTGCGATGAGGGCGGTCTCAGTGCTGTGTTTTGCTCGGAAGCCGGACTGTGAGGAGTCGAGGGATTTGTTGGCTTCGAGGAAGGCGGCGAGCTGGTTGTTGACCGCTTTCTCTATGACTTTGGCCGGGAATGGAAGGAGCGAGATGGGGCGGTAGTTTTTTAGTTCGGTGGGGTCCGCTGTGGGTTTTTTCAGAAGGGCGCTGAGTTCAGCGTGTTTCCAGCTTTCCGGGAAGGTGGCGGAGTTAAAGGAGCAGTTGATGACGTCTCGGAGGTGCGGTGCTATGATGGAGTCTGCTTTGTTGAAGATGTGGTGAGGGCATGGGTCTGTGGGGGATCCTGAGTGGATGGAGTTCATTAGGCGGATGGTGTCCTCAGTGGAGATAGGGTTCCAGTCATTAAGGATGTTCGAGGAGGGTGAAGGTCCAGCAGATGGTTGGGTGGGTTGGTCTCCGGGTTGGTTGTCGAAGCTGTTGTGGATGTCTGCAATTTTGTTGTGGAAGAATGAAGCTAGGGAGTCGCAGAGGGCTTGAGAGGGGGTGATGTCGTTAGTGTTGGCCGAGGGATTGGTAAATTCCTTGACGATGTTGAAAAGTTCCTTGCTGTTGTGGGCGTTGTTATCTAATTGGTCCTTGAAGGCGGTTTTCTTGGCCTTTCGGATCAGTTGGTGGTGTATGCGGGTGGCGTTTTTGAAGGCGTCCTTGGTGCTAGTGGTAGGGTCTTTTTTCCAGGTCTTCTCAAGGGAGCGGCAGAGTTTCTTGGATTTCTTAAGATCATCGTTGAACCATGAGGCCTTCTTGCTGCCCAGTTTGCTTTGTCGTTTTTTCAGTGGTGCTAGGATGTCGGCGCTGTTGGATAACCAGAGGGTGAGGTTGGTGGCGGCTTGGTCGGGGTTTGAGGAGTGGGCTGGAGGGTTTAGAAGCAGCGATGAGGAGATCTGGTCGATGGTGATATTGTTCCAGTTTCTTTGCAGAGTTGGTTGGGGATGATTGTTGGGTTTGGGCTTGTTGTAGGTAAAGTGAACGCAGTTGTGGTCAGTCCAGAGGAGAGCCGTAGTGTGGCTGAAGGAGACATGATTGCTGGAGGTGAAGATAGGGTCGAGAGTGTGACCTGCGATGTGTGTGGGGGAAGTGACCAGTTGTTTAAGTCCGAGGTTGGCGAGGTTGTCCAAAAGGGTGGTGGAGTTGCGGTCGTTGTTCTTTTCAAGGTGAAAATTGAGGTCTCCCAGAAGGATGTAATCTTTGGAGGGAAGCGCGTGTGGAGTGATGAAGTCCGTGATGTCCTCGCTAAATTGTGCGCGGGGACCTGGTGGTCTGTAAAGGAGGGTGCCTCTGAGTGTGGTCTTGGGGTCGATGTGGATCTGGAAGTGAAGGTGTTCAGGGTTGGCGAGATTGACGTCAGAGCTGGTAGAGATGCGGATGGATTTCTTATGGACGATAGCGATTCCTCCTCCTGTGTGGCCGGTGCGGTCTTTGCGTATGATCTTATAATCTTCTGGGATGGCAATGGTGATGTCTGGGGCGGAGGAGGCGTTCATCCATGTTTCTGTTAGGAAGGCGACGTCCGGAGAGATGGTGTCTAGTAGATTCCAGAGGTCGATGGCGTGCCTGTGGACCGATCGGGTGTTGAGCAAGATGCATTGTAGGTGGTTGGTGTCGGGAATCTGTGGTGTGATCTTAGCGGGGTTGTTGACGGTGCCGATGAATTTGCAGGAGTAGCATGAGAAAGGTCCATGGGTGTGTCCAGGAGCGGCTTGGACGCAGTTGGGGGAGCGGCCGGGGTTATGGGCTAGGAGGGTGGTGGCATCGTAGGCAATGCGAGGGCTAGGGGGTCTGGCGCTGGGCGCAGACCAGGCGCGGACGGGCGTAGACGGGCTTACCTTTGGCGCACCTTCGGCGCGAGTTGGGCGCGAACGCTGCGCGAAAAGGCGTCAGTCATATGTGGAAGTTCGGAGGGGGAGGGGCGAGGGGGGGGCCAGCTGGGAGGCGGGAGCGGGGTGGGGCTCAGGTCAGGAAGGCTAAACAACAACACATAAACAATTAAAATGGCCGCAAGGGTTCTAGTCACAGGCTTGGGCTCAATGCATGTGAATAGCGCTACGCTGAAGGTAATGGCGCTGGCACAGTCGGGCACAAATTTGCATGCAGCAGTGAAATAATTGAAAGTAGAAGCGCACCTTGGCAGACAAGCGCTGCGCAAAATATCTCGGCAATAATATGCAAATGAGGAGCAGTGCGAAGCCGTCGGGCGCAAGCAATGATAAAATACATGTAGAAGTAAAATTAAGGCAAAGCAGTCTAGCGCTACGATCTATTGGCAGTTGAAATACAATTAATTCTGTGCAAGCGAGCTCTCGGCTCGCAGGTGCAGCAGGCAGGCAGATGGAGGAATGGGTGGATGGATGCAGAGAGAGCGATGCAGGCAGGTTCCAACTCTGGCTCGGCTCGGCTCGCAGGTGCAGCAGGCAGGCAGATGGAGGAATGGGTTGATGGATGCAGAGAGAGAGCGATGCAGGCCGGTTCCAACTCTTGCTCGGCTCGGCTCGCAGGTGCAGCAGGCAGGCAGATGGAGGAATGGGTGGATGGATGCAGAGAGAGCGATGCAGGCAGGTTCCAACTCTGGCTCGGCTCGGCTCGCAGGTGCAGCAGGCAGGCAGATGGAGGAATGGGTGGATGGAGGCAGAGAGAGAGCGATGCAGGCCGGTTCCAACTCTGGCTCGGCTCGGCTCGCAGGTGCAGCAGGCAGGCAGATGGAGGAATGGGTGGATGGATGCAGAGAGAGCGATGCAGGCAGGTTCCAACTCTGGCTCGGCTCGGCTCGCAGGTGCAGCAGGCAGGCAGATGGAGGAATGGGTGGATGGATGCAGAGAGCGATGCAGGCAGGTTCCAACTCTGGCTCGGCGGTGCAGCAGGCAGGCAGATGGAGGAATGGATGGATGGATGCAGAGAGAGCGATGCAGGCAGGTTCCAACTCTGGCTCCGCTCGGCTCGCAGGTGCAGCAGGCAGATGGAGGAATGGAGGGATGGATGCAGAGAGAGCGCGATGCAGGCCGGTTCCAACTCTGGCTCGGCTTGGCTCGCAGGTGCAGCAGGCAGGCAGATGGAGGAATGGAGGGATGGATGCAGAGAGAGAGAGCGATGCAGGCCCTCAGCACGGGGGGGGGCGGCAGTTCCATGGCTCCGGGCGCACCTGCGGGGGCACCTCCTGGCTGAAGACCACCAGCTGGAGGCAGGTGCGCCCCTCCGGCCCGGTGGTGACCCCTCCAGGGGCGGTGGCCCGAGTGACCCCCATGATGGCCTCCAGGGGGGCCCGGGCGGCCTGCAGGGCCTCTGCGTCCTGGGGGTCCACGCTGATGAGGAGGTAGAACCCCTCTTGGCTCCTGGCCTCGCCCAGCGCCAGGTGGGCACGCTCCTGAGTGATGGTGCCGGAGGCGTCCGTCAGCTGCACCTGGAAGTGGCAGCGCAGGTGGACCTGGGGCAGGAAGCGGTCGAGGAGCAGCTTCTCCAGCTCCGAGGCGAGCGCGTGGGCGAAGTCCTCCGGGGTGGCCGCTCCCGCGCCACGGCATGATGGAAGTGGGGCAGGCGCAGCGGCCAGAGCAGCCTCCCGGCCAGGGGGGAGGCAGCGGGCCGCAGCCGGAGGCCTACAGGAGGTCCTGAAGGTCGTCGAGGGGCCGCTCAGAGTTACTGAGGCTGAGGAGCAGGCAGAGCAGGGTCAGAGTCAGTCTCCAGGGGGCAGGGAGAGGCAGCAGGAGCAGAGTCACAGGCAAGAAGGAGAAAGAGCAGGCTCGGTCTCCAGGGGGTCAGGCTCGGTCTCCAGGGGGTCGGGCTCGGTCGTCTCCAGGGGTCGGGCTCGGTCGTCTCCAGGGGTCGGGCTCGGTCGTCTCCAGGGGGTCGGGCTCGGTCGTCTCCAGCGGGTCAGGCTCGGTCGTCTCCAGCGGGTCAGGCTCGGTTGTCTCCAGCGGGGCGGTCTCGGTCTCCAGAGGGTCAGGCTCGGTCTCCAGAGGGTCGGGCTCGGTCTCCAGGGGGTCAGGCTCGGTCGTCTCCAGAGGGTCGGGCTCGGTCGTCTCCAGAGGGTCGGACTCGGTCGTCTCCAGCGGGTCAGGCTCGGTCGTCTCCAGAGGGTCGGACTCTGTCGTCTCCAGCGGGTCAGGCTCGGTCGTCTCCAGAGGGTCGGACTCGGTCGTCTCCAGCGGGTCAGGCTCGGTCGTCTCCAGCGGGTCAGGCTCGGTCGTCTCCAGCGGGTCAGGCTCGGTCGTCTCCAGCGGGTCAGGCTCGGTCTCCAGCGGGCCAGGCTCGGCCTCCAGCGGGCCAGGCTCGGTCTCCAGAGGGTCAATCCGCAGCTGAGTGGATCGGGCTCAGCTGCGCCGGGCCGGGCCTTTATGCAGCTCTAGAGGCTCCCACCTGAGGCGGCTTGAGGCTCCCTCCAGGCCTCTCACCTGCGGCCAGAGCTGGCTCTGTGGGATGGCTGGGAGCGGAGCACCTGGGACGCCCCTCCCCCACCGGCTCCACCCGCGAGAGAGCGCAGGGACCCCTCGGGAGCCCCCGGGGCACCAAAGACACCCCAGCACCCCTCGACGCGTCAACACCCCCGCGTCCGAGAGACACCCCCGACCAAAGAGACCCCCGACCAGAGACCCCCCCCAGGACCAGAGAGACCGCCCACCCCCCATGACCAGAGAGACCGCAACCCCCCCCCCCATGACCAGAGAGACCCCCCCCGACCAGAGAGAAACCCCCGCGTGTGATCTCCATGGAGCCTCCCGCGGACGGCGGTCACCAGAGGAGGTGAGTGTCTTATTGAAAGATGGAGGGGGGAGGTGGGCATATGAAGATGGGGTGCATGTGAGGAGCGGGGGGGCATATGAAGATGGGGGGCATACGAGAAGGGGCAACGAAGAGGGGGGCATATGAAGGGGGGCCTTTGAAGAGGGGGGGCATGTGAAGAGGGGGGCATGTGAAAAGGGGGCATGAAGAGGGGGGCATATGAGAAGGGGGCATGAAGAGGGGGGCATATGAAGGGGGGGCCTTTGAAGAGGGGGGGCATGTGAAGAGGGGGGCATGTGAAGAGGGGGCATATGAAGAGAAGGGGGCATGAAGAGGGGGCATATGAGGGGGGGGCCTTTGAAGAGGGGGGGCATATGAAGAGGTGGTGCATGTGAAGAGCGGGGGGGCATTGGAGGAGCGAGGGGGGGCATATTTAGAGCGGGGGTCACGTGAGGAGCGCGGGGGCAAGTGAGGAGCGGTGGGGGGGCATGTGAAAGGGGGGGACAAATTTATATATAGTTGAAAGAAGCCGAGCCGGTGTTCATTGGCCCGCGGCGGGGTGTGCTCACTGAAACAAATGTATTTCTTCTGCTCGGGGTGGGTACTTTGCCGCCCCCCTCCCCCCCCTGTTGGGGCTGTCGGTTTGTGTCTGAGGGTCACTGTGAGCTCGAGGAACAGTCTGTTCACTTTACAGGGAGTGGGGGGACCCAGGATTGAGCTATAAATGGACACTGTGCCCCCCCCACCCGCCGGGGCCTCCATTTGAATCTTTAATATTTGTTTGAGTAGGAGGGCCCCGGGCCCTTTCATTAAGGCCTCGGGTCCAGCAGTCCAGAGCTGGGACGGGACACTGGACACTTTCACTCCAGGTTTGCACTCAGAACCAGGCAGGGAAGATAATCCGATCCTTGAACCCTGACCTCAGACCTCTGCTGTGTGGGAGAGACTGACCCTTTGAACCCTGACCTCAGACCTCTGCTGTGTGGGAGAGACTGACCCTTTGAACCCTGACCTCAGACCTCTGCTGTGTGGGAGACTGACCCTTTGAACCCTGACCTCAGACCTCTGCTGTGTGGGAGGGACTGACTCTTTGAACCCTGACCTCAGACCTCTGCTCTGCAGGAGACTGACCCTTTGAACCCTGACCTCAGACCTCTGCTGTGTGGGAGACTGACCCTTTGAACCCTGACCTCAGACCCCTGCTCTGTGGGAGACTGACCCTTTGAACCCTGACCTCAGACCTCTGCTGTGTGTGGGAGACTGACCCTTTGAACCCTGACCTCAGACCTCTGCTGTGTGGGAGACTGGCCCTTTGAACCCTGACCTCAGACCTCTGCAGTGTGGGAGACTGACCCTTTGAACCCTGACCTCAGACCTCTGCTCTGCAGGAGACTGACCCTTTGAACCCTGACCTCTGCTGTGTGGGAGACTGACCCTTTGAACCCTTACCTCAGACCTCTGCTCTGCAGGAGACTGACCCTTTGAACCCTGACCTCACACCTCTGCTGTGTGGGAGAGACTGACCCTTTGAACCCTGACAGGAGAAGGAAGAGAGCAGCATTGGAGCGCAGCCAGGGGAGAGCTGGAGGATTGTAGTGGCACGAGGAAGAGAGCAGGATTGGAGGATGGTGGTGGAATAGAAAGGACGGACGGGTACAAGGAGGAGGATGAGCAGGATTGGAGGATTGTGGTGGAATAGAAAGGACGGACGGGCACAAGGAGGAGGAAGAGAGCCGGATTGGTAGATTGTGGTGGAATAGAAAGGACGGAGAGGCACAAGGAGGAGGAAGAGCAGGATTGGAGGATTGTGGTGGAAAAGAGAGGACGGACGGGCTTAAGGAGGAGGAAGAGCAGGATTGGAGGATTGTGGTGGAATAGAAAGGACGGAGAGGCACAAGGAGGAAGAGCAGGATTGGAGGATTGTGGTGGAATAGAAAGGACGGAGAGGCACAAGGAGGAAGAGCAGGATTGGAGGATTGTGGTGGCAGAGAAAGGACGAACGGGCTTAAGGAGGAGGAAGACAGCAGGATTGGAGGATTGTGGTGGAATAGAAAGGAAGGAGGCACGAGGAGGAGTCTTTAGGATTGGAACTAGAGCATCCGCTCACCCGCCCGCCGCTGTGAACAGACTACCACGGACTCGAGGTGCAGTCAACCCTCATTTATTTACATATATACATCCAGGCACAGAGTGCAGTGCGCCTCCGTCCCCATTCAGTCATTAGTGTGGGTGGATGGCCACGATGGAGGCCCTCACCTCCCGGGCGGGCAGCCCCCATGCCTGCTGGTAGAGCTCCCTGGTGGAGCCCCAGCTGCTGTGGCCCTCCAGCAGTGTGCGGACTGCGGCAGCTCCTATTTATTATTTATTTTAGGAATTTATTAAGCGCACTATCACCATTGCAGGCATCCTGGCACTGACTAGATCAGATGAAAATGGAAGCGATCACAGGAGTGTGAATTATCAGGCGGTTACCGTGGGAAATAACCAGGTTTTAATCCTTCTCCTGAATGGGAGAAGTTCAGTAATATGCCTAATCTCGGCCGGGAGCGTATTCCAGAGTTTGGCAGCTGCTACCTCGAAGGATCTGCCTCCGGCTCTGACTTTCCTGAATCTGGGAACCGCTGCCAGCTTGTCCTCAGAAGAACGAAGCTGCCTAGTTGGAGTGTACCAGGCGAATTTCGATTGTAAGGAAGCAGGGCCAATTCCATGAGCCCTAAAGACTATACAAAGGGCCTTGAATTGTATCCTCTGTCTCACCGGTAACCAGTGCAGTTTGCCCAGAGAGGATGGCCCGTGTGCTCTTCTCGGAAGCCCCAAGGCCAGTTTAGCAGCTGCTGATTGGACCCTCTGGAGCCTGTCCAACAGGAACTCAGGGGACCCGAGCAGGAGGGCATTACAATAGTCCAGCCTGCTGAGGATGGTACATCTTACCACTTGGGTACGAGCATGGGTAGGTAAGAGAGGCAGGACTTTCCTTAGGGAGCGGAGGATGGCAAAACAGGCAGTCGTCTTTTGTATATGCGTCTCCATACTGAGCCTTTGATTCAACATGACCCCTAGATTGCGGACTGATTCCACCGGACGGACTATGGTCCCTGTTTCCGGGGGCCAAAAGTTATCTGGAAATGGCCGGGGAATCTTAGTTCAGGCGCTAAAGAGCACCTCCGTCTTCCCCACGTTAAACTGGAGGGAGTTGTCCTTTAACCAACGAGACGTATCACGCAGACAGAGGATCATCTGCGTGTCGTCAGCGTAGTTGACAATCTTAATATTGAAGCTTTTGATGAGTGAAATCAGAGGTCTGAGATAAAGATTAAAAAGGATTGGGCTAATTGCTGAGCCCTGGGGAACCCCATGCAAAATCAGAGTAAAAGCTGACTGAAAAGGGGAGATAGACACCGCCTGCTGACTATCCTGCAGGAATGAGTGAACCACTGCAGCGCCGACCCTCTCACTCCCGTCTCAAACAGCCGCTTCAGCAGAATCTTATGGTTCACCGTATCAAAGGCGGCAGACATGTCAAGCAGGGTCAGAAACGCTGCCTGCCTTCTGTCTGCACGTCTCTGAAGCTCGTCCATAGCGGTGATTAGGGCAGTTTCGGTTCCGTGGGCAGGCCGGAAGCCAAATTGATCAACATCTAGTATTTGGGTCCTGGGTCTGCAGCAGCAGTCCTGCCCGGTTTGGCTTCCCGGTGGTCACCCCTCCGGGGGTGGTGGCCTGATGGGCCCCCCAGATGGCCTCCAGCGGGGCCCGGCCGGCCCTGCGCGTGCTGGGGGTCCAGGAGGCTGCTCAGGTAGACCCCGACCCTGGTGATGGACTCTTGGCTGTAAAGCGGCAGCCCTCGGCGGGCGGGCGGGCGGTGCTACAGAAGAATGAATAAAGGGGGCTCATTGAGGGAGATTTATTGCTGCACATTGGAGCAGCCTGCAGATTCCTGAGTGGCTGGCCAGACAGGCAGGATGGAGGCCCCCACCTCCCGGGGGGGCAGCCCCAGGCCGCCTCATACAGATTGTCCACCTGCTCCCAGGCGCTGTAGTTTGCCAGGTGCATGGCGATGGCCTCCCGGTGGTGTTCCGCCCCCTGGCCCAGCTCCCCGGAGCTATGAAAAACCACCTGGTGGAAGGCGCGGCCCCGCTGCCCGGTGATGGTGCCTCCGGGCGCGCTGACGCTCTTGTCCACCAGAATGGAGCGCTGGGATGCCTATTGGTAACCAGGCGCTATATAAAACTCAGAATAATAATGTCACGCAGCAGAGCCTGCCTGGCCCGCAGGGCCCGCATGTCCCGCAGGTTGCGGCGGATGGTAACATAGACCCCCATCCTGCTGGTGCTTTCGGCGAAGGCCAGGTCGACTCTCCGCGACTGGTGTTGTTGCGCGGTGGTGATGGTGGCGGCGGCTGTGGTCAACCTGGCCTGGTAGCGCAGCCGGAGGTGGAGGTGCAGGTAGCAGTGGGCCTCCAGCAGGGCCGCCAGCTCCTTGTGGAGGGCGAAGCTCAGCCCGCCCTGGGTGGCCAGCAGGGCCTGGAACCGCCGTTCACGCAGCACGGCCTGCTGGAGGTGGGCCAGCACCAGCTGGAAATGGGCCTGGTCCAGCGCCTCCAGCAGGCGGTGCGCCAGGGCCTGCAGCATGGTCGGGGGCAGCAGGCCGCAGTCACAGGCCTGGAGCAGCAGCGGGGCCACCTGGAAGGCCCAGTGGGGGAGCAGCAGGGTCTGAGGGCAGGCAGCAGGGTCTGAGGGCAGGCAGCAGGGCCCGAGAGCAGGCAGCAGGGCCCGAGAGCAGGCAGCAGGGCCCGAGAGCAGGCAGCAGGGCCCGAGCGCAGGCAGCAGGGTCTGAGGGCAGGCAGCAGGGTCTGAGGGCAGGCAGCAGGGTCTGAGGGCAGGCAGCAGGGTCTGAGGGCAGGCAGCAGGGTCTGAGGGCAGGCAGCAGGGTCTGAGGGCAGGCAGCAGGGCCCGAGAGCAGGCAGCAGGGCCCGAGAGCAGGCAGCAGGGCCCGAGAGCAGGCAGCAGGGCCCGAGAGCAGGCAGCAGGGCCCGAGAGCAGGCAGCAGGGCCCGAGAGCAGGCAGCAGGGCCCGAGAGCAGGCAGCAGGGCCCGAGAGCAGGCAGCAGGGCCCGAGAGCAGGCAGCAGGGCCCGAGAGCAGGCAGCAGGGCCCGAGAGCAGGCAGCAGGGCCCGAGCGCAGGCAGCAGGGTCTGAGAGCAGGCAGCAGGGCCCGAGCGCAGGCAGCAGGGCCCGAGCGCAGGCAGCAGGGCCCGAGCGCAGGCAGCAGGGCCCGAGCGCAGGCAGCAGGGCCCGAGCGCAGGCAGCAGGGCCCGAGCGCAGGCAGCAGGGCCCGAGCGCAGGCAGCAGGGCCCGAGCGCAGGCAGCAGGGCCCGAGCGCAGGCAGCAGGGTCTGAGCGCAGGCAGCAGGGTCTGAGCGCAGGCAGCAGGGTCTGAGAGCAGGCAGCAGGGTCCGATGTGTTTGGTTGGAAAGACGATATTTTGTTTTACGCTTTGTGGTAAGAATGTGTTTAAAGGTTATGTATGTCCCTGAGAAGGCAGAAACTGGTGGAACACAAGATTCGGAGATGTGCTAGGATGCACTTAACTATCATTATCCATATCGGAGTGGCATGTCAGATGTCAAAAGCCTGTTATAGTATGTAACTAGTTGGGACCCTCAGAAGTGAACGTAAGTCCTCTATTAGCCAGCGGTTTGTGGCAGACCTCTTCAGTACATTGCTTATTTCCTGTGGACTGATACAGGAGTGGGGATGGACATGGCCCATAGCAGTTTTGTTTCACGTGAGCGCGCCAAGTGGTAGAAGGTATTTACTGTGCAGTCTGAGTGAACTACATTTAACTGCCGCTCTTGTGCGATGGTCGAGCTGCTCCGAATATTGGGGTGTCTGCGGTGGGGGCACTCTGTCCCAGTGAGAGCCTTTTGGTCCCAGGTTAGTGTGGGGCCCTTGCTTTTGAAGTGCACGGTGGGGGTGGGGGGGGGGCTTTGCCACTCATGTCCTGTGCTTTCGTACTATCATTCGACGCTCGTGTTTTTCTGTTTTTTTTTGTGGGAGGGCCGGGGGGCGGTTGCCCCTACCTTTAGGGGCACAGGGGTTCTCTGGCAGCGAGCCCGGTATGTCAGAGCTTATAATGTTGTGGGCTCTTTTATGTATAGGAACGACTCTGTTCTTGCGGGGGCGTCCGTGTTGCTATGTGCTTGGCCCACATTCCTCGGGCGACCTGATTTGGGGCTCTATCTCTAGTGCTGGAGGGTTGTCTGCTTGTTGGAATAGACCTGGTTCCCAGGGGTTCCGCATCTTATCTGTTGATGATGTCCAGGCCTGCTCGTAGAGGTCGCGGTTGAAGCCCCAGATGCTGTGGCCCTCCAGCATCGCGCTGACTGGCTGTGGCACCTCCTGGCTCTGCAGCAGCACTAGCAGGCAGGCCCGGTTCGGCTTCAAGGTGGTCACCCCTCCGGGGGCGCTGGCCTGAGGGGCCCTCCAAATGGCCTCCAGTGGGGCACCCCCGTCCCACAGGGCCTGTGCTATCTGGGGGTCCAGGAGGCTGCTGAGGTACACCCCTGTCCTGGACCTGGCCTCCCCGAAGGCCAGCTCCACCTTCTCCTGAGTGGCGGCTCCGGCGGCATCCCTTAGGGTGGCCTCATAGTTGTGCTGCAGGCGGAGCTGGGGCACGTAGCGGCCCCGCAGCAGGTGCTCCACCTGCAGGTACAGATGGTACTGGAGGGCACCCGGGCCAGCCAGGACCTGCAGCCGCCGCTCCTTCACCACCGCCTGGTTGGCAGCCCACAGCACCTGCCTGAAGTGGGGCAGCTCCAGGCGTGGAGCAGGCTGGCGGCCATGGCCTGCTGGGCGTCCTGGGGCAGCAGGTCGACGCCGCAGGCGTCCACCAGCAGCAGGGTGACCTGGTGGGGCCGGGCAGGCGGCGGACGGCCTCCAGCAGGTGAGCGATGTTGTGGCGCAGGAGCTCCTGGTCCCCCGGGCTCAGGGGCGCCTCGTCTGTGAGGTGGTGGAGCAGCCGCCGGCAGGCCTCCTGCAGGAGCTCCTGGAGGAAGACCCTCACGCCCCAGGGGTTGGCTGCGGCCATCTCGGGCGGCTCAGAGGCAGGAGGAGCAGTAGCAGGCACAGAACAGGAGCAGCAGGCATAGCAGGGTCCGAGCAGGAGCAGCAGGCACAGCAGGGTCCGAGCAGGAGCAGCAGGCACAGCAGGGTCCGAACGTGAGCAGCAGGCACAGCAGGGTCCGAGCGGGAGCAGCAGGGTCCGAGCGGGAGCAGCAGGCGCAGCAGGGTCCGAGCGGGAGCAGCAGGCGCAGCAGGGTACGAGCGGGAGGACTGTTCATCAAGCGGTCATTGGTTAACGGGAGCCGGCTGCACAGTGTGTGCGGGAGGCATGGCGCTGGGCTTTTCCTTCTGTCTGCTCCAAGGCATCACTTCTGCAATCTTTTTACGTCTTATCTTCTTTGTGTCCCTGTGCATTGGAATAACAAGGTACTCTTTGTGCATGTTTTCGCTCTGGATTGTGTAGTTGTATTCTCCCATTCTATGCAAGCGTTGCTTTTCCTTTGCTTCCATGAATGGTGTGCATTTCCACCGCATTTTCACTCGTATATTCGGAGTTAAGAAGGTGTTCGTGCTCTACAGCTTTCGATCCCTTTGCTAAACCGGTTCCGATAGTTCTTTGCAGTATGTCTGTCTGATCTCTGCTTAGGGCACTTGGACATTCTCTAGTCCTTAAGATTTAGAGCACTGTGACCTGAATTTCCCCAACAAATTCAAGTTCACGGTGATGGTCTGCGACAGTTTGGTTTCGGTGGCCTGATGGATGTCTCATGATACCCCGATTAACCAACATGAGCAATCCGTGGGAAAATTCATCGATATCGAGGGGTATACTGAAAGGGGTATGTGGTGGGAAGAGAAAAGCGGGCTGACCGGAGAAGGAAGAGAGCAGCATTGGAGCGCAGCCAGGGGAGAGCTGGAGGATTGTGGTGGCAGAGAAAGGACAGAGAGGCACAAGGAGGAAGAGAGCAGGATTGGAGGATTGTGTTGGCAGAGAAAGGACTGAGGGGCACAAGAAGGAGGAAGAGGGCAGGATTGGAGGATTGTGGTGGCACGGAGAGGCACAAGGAGGAGGAAGAGCAGCATTGGAGCGCAGCCAGGGGAGAGAGCTGGAGGATTGTGGTGGAAGAGAAAGGACAGAGAAGCACAAGGAGGAGGAAGAGAGTAGGATTGGAGGATTGTGGCGGCAGAGAAAGGACTGAGAGTCTTTAGGATCGGAACTAGAGCGCCCACCCGCCGCTGTGAACAGACTACCACAGACTCTGGGTGCAGTCAACACATTTATTTCCATATATACAAAGGGCTTTTGAAAGTCACCAGTGTGGCTGCACGGTCAGGAAGGAGATCCTCAGCTCCCGGGGGGGCAGCCCCCAGGCCTGCTTGTAGAGGTTGCGGTTGAAGCCCCAGATGCTGTGGCCCTCCAGCATCGCGCTGACTGGCTGTGGCACCTCCTGGCTCTGCAGCAGCACTAGCACGTAGGCCTGGTTCGGCTTCAAGGTGGTCACCCCTCCGGCGGCGCTGGCCTGAGGGGCCCTCCAAATGGCCACCAGTGGGGCACCCCGTCCCACAGGGCCTGTGCGATCTGGGGGTCCAGGAGGCTGCTGAGGTACACCCCTGTCCTGGACCTGGCCTCCCCAAAGGCCAGCTCCACCTTCTCCTGGGTGGCGACTCCGGCGGCATCCCTTAGGGTGGCCTCATAGATGCGCTGCAGGCAGAGCTGGGGCACGTAGCGGCCCCGCAGCAGGTGCTCCACCTGCAGGTACAGATGGTACTGGAGGGCACTTAGGCCAGCCAGGACCTGCAGCCGCCGCTCCTTCACCACCGCCTGGTTGGCAGCCCACAGCACCTGCCTGAAGTGGGGCAGCTCCAGGCGCTGGAGCAGGCTGGCGGCCAGGGCCTGCTGGGCGTCCTGGGGCAGCAGGTCGACGCCGCAGGCGTCCACCAGCAGCGGGATGACCTGCTGGGGCAGGTGGGGCCGGCAGGCGGCGGACGGCCTCCAGCAGGTGAGCGGTGTTGTGGCGCAAGAGCTCCTGGGGCGCCTCCTCTGTGAGGTGGTGGAGCAGCCGCCGGCAGGCCTCCTGCAGGAGCTCCTGGAGGAAGACCCTCATGCCCCAGGGGTCGGCTGCGGCCATCTCGGGCGGCTCAGAGGCGGGAGGAGCAGGAGCAGGCACAGCAGGCGCAACAGGTGCAACAGGAGCAGCAGGCACAGAACATGAGCAGCAGGCACAGCAGGGTTCGAGCAGGAGCAGCAGGCACAGCAGGGTTCGAGCAGGAGCAGCAGGCACAGCAGGGTCTGAGCGGGAGCAGCAGGCGCAGCAGGGTCTGAGCGGGAGCAGCAGGCGCAGCAGGGTCTGAGCGGGAGCAGCAGGCACAGCAGGGTCTGAGCGGGAGCAGCAGGCACAGCAGGGTCTGAGCGGGAGCAGCAGGCACAGCAGGGTCTGAGCGGGAGCAACCGGCACAGCAGGGTCCGAGCGGGAGCAACCGGCACAGCAGGGTCCGAGCGGGAGCAACCGGCACAGCAGGGTCCGAGCGGGAGCAGCAGGTGCAGCAGGGTCCGAGCAGGAGCAGCAGGTGCAGCAGGGTCTGAGCGGGAGCAGCAGGCACAGCAGGGTCTGAGCGGGAGCAGCAGGCACAGCAGGGTCCGAGCGGGAGCAGCAGGGTCCGAGCGGGAGCAGCAGGGTCCGAGCGGGAGCAGCAGGCACAGCAGGGTCCGAGCGGGAGCAGCAGGGTCCGAGCGGGAGCAGCAGGCACAGCAGGGTCCGAGCGGGAGCAGCAGGGTCCGAGCGGGAGCAGCAGGGTCCGAGCGGGAGCAACAGGGTCCGAGCGGGAGCAGCAGGCGCAGCATGGTCCGAGCGGGAGCACTGTTTATCAAGCGGTCATTGGTTAACGGGAGCCGGCTGCTCAGTGTGTGCGGGAGGCATGGCGCTGGGCTTTTCCTTCTGTCTGCTCCAAGGCATCACTTCTGCACTCTTTTTACGTCTTATCTTCTTTGTGTCCCTGTGCATTGGAATAACAAGATACTCTTTGTGCATGTTTCCGCTCTGGTTAGTGTAGCTGTATTCTCCCATTCTATGCAAGCGTTGCTTTTCCTTTGCTTCCATGACTGGTGTGCATTTTCACTCGTATATTCGGAGTTAAGAAGGTGTTTGTGCTCTACAGCTTTCGATCCCTTTGCTAAACTGGTTCCGATAGTTCTTTGCAGTATGTCTGTCTGATCTCTGCTTAGGGCACTTGGACATTCTCTAGTCCTTGGGAAAATTCAGGTCGCAGTGCTCTGAATCCTAACAAATTCAAGTTCATGGTGATGGTACCCCCCTTCCCCTCCCTCACTCCCCCTCCTTTCCTGGCCCTCTGACAGGTAGGGGTAGGGTTCTTTAGCGCTGGGATACCCCCGGGTGACTACGCGCTCTACAAAAAATTTTAATAATAATTTTTAATAATAATGGTCTGGGACAGTTTGGTTTCAGTAGCCTGATGGATGTCTCATGATACTCTGATTAAGAGACAGGGGAGACAGGTCAGACAGGGGAGACAGGATTGGAGCGCAGCCAGGGGAGAGAGCTGGAGGATTGTGGCGGGGCGTTGAAAAGAGGGTTGACAGGAGAAGGAAGAGAGCAGCATTGGAGCGCAGCCAGGGGAGAGAGCTGGAGGATTGTGGCGGGACGTTGAAAAGAGGGTTGACAGAAGACCGAAGAGAGCAGGATTGGAGCACAGACAGGGGAGAGAGCTGGAGGATTGTGGCGGGACGTTGAAAAGAGGGTTGACAGAAGGAAGAGAGCAGGATTGGAGCACAGCCAGGGAGAGAGCTGGAGGATTGTGGCAGGACGTTGAAAAGAGGGTTGACAGGAGACTGTATGTTATGTTATGTTATGTTATATTTGTCTTTTATAGCGCACGGCTACTCCAAAGAGTGTCCCGGCGCTTTATTGCAGACGTGTACCAAGAAAACATAAAGAAAATAGCAGGAAATAAAAGACCAAAAAGCAGAAAGCCAAGACTCATATCTAAAGAGTAAAAAGCCAGGTTTTCAGGCCCTTCCTGAAAGCCAGCAAGTTGGAGGTACTACGCAGTGCCACTGGCAAAGCATTCCAAAGCTGTGGTGCCAGCAACCTGAAAGACCGGCCCCCAATACGTGCCCTTTTTACACGGGAGACCACGGCGAGAAACAAAGACTCAGATCTCAGGGAACGGGCAGGGCGATAGAAAGCTAGCCTCTTTTGGAGATATTTTTCTCCAGAAGCGTGAAGAGCCTTATGGGCCAAGGTCAAGGCCTTAAAAACTATCCGCTTCCGGATGGGCAGCCAATAGGAGACTGTAGCGAGCAGGATTGGGGCACAGCCAGGGGAGAGAGCTGGAGGATTGTGGCGGGCGTTGAAAAGAGGGTTGAGAGGGGAAGGAAGAGAGCAGCATTGGAGCGCAGCCAGGGGAGGGAGCTGGAGGATTGTGGCGGGGCGTTGAAAAAAGGGTTGACAGGAGACTGTAGAGAGCAGGATTGGAGCGCAGCCAGGGGAGAGAGCTGGAGGATTGTGGCGGGGCGTTGAAAAGAGGGTTGACAGGAGACTGTAGAGAGCAGGATTGGAGCACAGCCAGGGGAGGGAGCTGGAGGATTGTGGTGGGCGTTGAAAAGAGGGTTGACAGGAGAAGGAAGAGAGCAGGATTGGAGCGCAGCCAGGGGAGAGAGCTGGAGGATTGAGGCGGGGCGTTGAAAAGAGGGCTGACGGGAGAAGGAAGAGAGCAGCATTGGAGCGCTGCAAGGGGAGAGAGCTGGAGGATTGTGGTGGGAAGAGAAAAGAGGGTTGACGGGAGAAGGAAGAGAACAGGATTGGAGCGCAGCCAGGGGAGGGAGCTGGAGGATTGAGGCGGGGCGTTGAAAAGAGGGCTGACAGGAGAAGGAAGAGAGCAGCATTGGAGCGCTGCAAGGGGAGAGAGCTGGAGGATTGTGGTGGGAAGAGAAAAGAGGGTTGACAGGAGAAGGAAGAGAACTGGATTGGAGCACAGCCAGGGGAGAGAGCTTGGAGGATTGTGGCAGGGCATTGAAAAGAGGGTTGACAGGAGACTGTAGAGAGCAGGATTGGAGCGCAGCCAGGGGAGAGAGCTGGAGGATTGTGGCAGGGCTTTGAAAAGAGGATTGACAGGAGACTGTAGAGAGCAGGATTGGAGCGCAGCCAGGGGAGAGAGCTGGAGGATTGTGGCAGGGTGTTGAAAAGAGGGTTGACAGGAGACTGTAGAGAGCAGGATTGGAGCGCAGCCAGGGGAGAGAGCTGGAGGATTGTGGCGGGGCTTTGAAAAGAGGGACGGGCAAAAGGAATCTATAGGATTGGAACTAGAGCGCCCGCCGCTGCGAACAGTGCCACAGACTCTGGCTGCAGTGAAAACATTTATTTACATATATACAAAGTGTAGTGCAGCTCAGTCACATTTCAAAGTCACCAGTTTGGTTGGACGCCCACAATGGAGGCCCTCACCTCCCGGGGGCAGCCCCCAGGCCTGCTCGTAGAGCTCCCTGCAGGAGCCCAGGCTGCTGTAGAGTGCCAGCAGCATGCGGACTCCCTGTAGCTCCTCCTGGCTCTGGATCACCACCAGCAGGCAGGATCGGCCCGCTGCCCAGTGGTCACTTCTCTGGGGGCGCTGGTTTGATAGGCCCTCGAGATGGCCTCCTGTGGGGCTCGGCTGGCCTGCAGGGCCTGCACGACCTGGGTGTTCAGGAGCCTGGTCAAGTAGAGCCCTACCCTGCTCCTGACCTCACCCAGGGCCAGGTCCACGAGAAAGAAGAGAGCAGCATTGGAGCGCAGCCAGGGGAGAGAGCTGGAGGATTGAGGCGGGGCGTTGAAAAGAGGGTTGAGAAGGAAGAGAGCAGGATGGAGCGCAGCCAGGGGAGAGAGCTGGAGGATTGAGGCGGGGCATTGAAAAGAGGGTTGACAGGAGAAGGAAGAGAGCAGCATTGGAGCACAGCCAGGGGAGAGAGCTGGAGGATTGAGGCGGGGCATTGAAAAGAGGGTTGACAGGAGAAGGAAGAGAGCAGCATTGGAGCGCAGCCAGGGGAGAGAGCTGGAGGATTGTGGTGGGCGTTGAAAAGAGGGTTGAGAGGAGAAGGAAGAGAGCAGGATTGGAGCGCAGCAGGGGAGAGAGCTGGAGGATTGTGGCGGGGCATTGAAAAGAGGGTTGACAGGTGAAGGAAGAGAGCAGCATTGTAGCGCAGCCAGGGGAGAGAGCTGGAGGATTGTGGTGGGGCGCTGGAGCAGCCTCACGGCCAGGGCCTGCAGGGCAGCGGGGGGCAGCAGGCCGCAGTCACAGGCCTTGACCAGCAGCATCGGGCCACCTGGTGGGGCGGGGAGGCAGCGGACGGCCTCATGCAGCTCCTCTGCAGTGTGGCGCAGGATCTCCTCTGCCCTTGGGATCAGCGGCGTGTCCTCGGTGAGGCAGCGCAGCCGCCGCCGGCAGGCCTCCTCCAGGGTTTTACAGAGTAATACCCGCACGGCCCAGGGGTCGGCAGGGGGCACGGCTGCGGCCATCGGGCAGGGGGTGCTGGAGCACAAGCAGAGGCAGGGTCCGAGAAGCAGGGTCAGGCAGAGGAGCTGAGGCAGGGTCCGAGAAGCGGGGTCAGGCAGAGGAGCAAAGGCAGGGTCCGAGAAGCAGTCAGACAGTTCACACCAGCTCTTCGTGGAGGGCGTAGCTCAGCCCGCCCTGGGTGCCCAGCAGGGCCCGGCTGGTCTGCCGGGCCTGTGTGTCCTGGGGGTCCAGGCTGATGTGAAGGTAGAGCCCTACCCGGCTGGAGGTCTGGCCCAGCAAAAGGTGGACACGCTCCTGGGTGAGGGTGCCGGCGGCGTCCGTCAGCTGCGCCTGGAAGTACAGCTGCAGGTGGAGCTGGGGCAGGTAGTGGCCCGGCTCAGCCCCTCCAGCTCCACGAAGAGGGTGTGGCTGAAGAAGCCCTGGGTGCCCAGCAGCGCCGCCAGCTCCTCGTGGAGGGCGTAGCTCAGCCCGCCCTGGGTGCCCAGCAGGGCCACCAGTTCTTCATGGAGGGCGTAGCTCACTCCGCCCAGTGGGCTTCCAGCGGGGCCCGGCTGGTCTGCAGGGCCTGTGCATCCTGGGGGTCCAGGCTGATGCGCAGGCAGCGCCCTACCCGGCTGGAGGTCTGGCCCAGCGCCAGGTGGACGCGCTCCTGGGTGTGGGTGAGGGTGCCGGAGGCGTCTGTCCGCTGCGCCTGGAAGTACAGCCGCAGGTGGCGCTGGGGCAGGTAGCGGATCCGGCACAGGACCTCCAGCTCCACAAATAGGGCAAACTATGAGGCGGCCCTGGGGCTTCCATCCTACCTGTCTGGCCGGACATTCAGCAATTGGCAGACGGCTCCCCTCCGGAACAATAAATATCCGTCAATCAGCCGCCTTGGTGAAATAGTAGTACCCTTCACAAGCACAATGGCGCTCTAGTTAGAATACTTAAGACTCCCAGTTTGTCTTGAGATCTACCAGTGCAGCGTGCTGACATGCTAATTGTCAGATACGATCCACCAATTGCTTTAACTGCTCTTCAAGATTTTCTATTTCCTGAAGATTCCTCCCTTGCTTAGGTGAATAATAAATAATACAGGTTAACGCATCATGTAAGTACTTCTTCAAAACTGTCTAAATAGATGTTTTTCCTTTTTTTTTGCATCACACACAGCAAGTTCTACTTTATAAACTACATAGTGCACTGCTGCAATGTAGCCGTGGTTGCCCCATGCCTAGTAAGCAGACTCCTTATCAGGTAGCTGCTTACCACTTTCTGATGTGCTGCCAAGTTCATTACTCTGCCATCTTTATTCAGAGCAAAACCTGTCTAACCAGGTATCTCCACTGATAATCCCACATGTTGCCAAGAATTAGTAAAGCACCTTTGACTCCTCGTGCTCTGGAGCGTTTCATGGTTACGCTGTCTCCCATGTGTGGTAGATTTTGCATCACACATAAATCAGTTCTTGTAGCAATATTCCTTGATCAGTTGACCCATCCGACAAGAGACTAATAAATCTGGCGTTTTGTATCACTTCAGTTATTTACATGGTATCTGAAACTGCCAGCGCAACGCCTTTGCATATGTAGTCATAGATATAATGGTCCATGTTCCAATTGGGGCTGCTAAGCTTTGTGTACATAGCTAAACGCTCCCCACCATTTACAGCCAATTAGTCTCTATTGTCTTAATTGTATTTTCATGTCAGATATTGCTAGGAAGCCTGCTTATGCTTTTGCGTTGCATCTTTATGTAAAACTGTTTTTTCCAAGTTCTCCTTTTTTCGTTGTTGGTTATAGACCACTTTAGTTGTCTGCAGGCAGACCTAGTGTTTCTAACACAAAACATATACTTGGAGTATGCGTGTTTTGGCTCCCCGGTCATAATTGAATGGCTTTGTTGTCCGTCTCGGTAGTCTCCTCTTGATTTTCATGACTATCCTCTTTTCTTGCTTGTCCCACCCAGGAGCATTTCATCTCACAATGTTCTGATTAGATGAGTTGTATCCTTTCACTGCTGAAGTCAGGGAAGATGTTTTTGCTGTTTTTTTTTCCTTGTCATTTTAGATTTAGATTTAGCACTCTGGGAGTACGCATGTTCAGCAATGCCCTTCATTGATTCTCAATCTCACTCTTTCACTCTCTTGCTCGAGCGAGAGAGCGAAGGAGCTCTCCTGGTGTTTAGCTTACTCCTAAGACCCCCACTAGAGCCCTAGTCATTTTCTGTAGACAGCACCCTGCCTCCTCTGCCTAAGTTCCCCTTCACCGAGCACTGCTGCAGTTTGGTGTCACGCTCTGATAGCAAGTATATTACTTTCACTTTAATTGAAAGCAATACTTTTAAAATAAAATGAGGCGCACGTGTGGCTGAATTGCTATTGTAAAACATCCCATACATTGGCACAGAATGGGTATATAGCCCTGGGCTACTAGAGAATAACCACTGTAGTGTCATTTTGCTGTTTTCAGTAGTAGATTTCCTAACCTATAAGCATTGTGTGGGTTTGAAGCTATGTGTATAGTGTGTTGGGCTTCTTCTCTTCTATCTCAAACGGGGCCATTACCTCTTGTTCATGAGGCAGCCTGGCCTGATGTTTGCTGCCTCAGAAGTGTGCAATAGGGAATCCTATTATACTCCTCATCAAAGACGCATATGGCTTATGATATTGCAGCAGAGCACAGTCTGCAGTAGCAGGATTCAGTATTGTTTCACCAAAGAAAGGTGCCAAGTCCGAAATGCCATTCACAGAACCTTCCCAGAGGAGAATTTCAGCTAGTTTGAGTTCATTCGGTTGAAGTGCTGAACCCCGTCTGATATTCTTTATTCACGACCTGATCAGGAGAAGCTCAGAAAAGTTTAATTAGAAGTGAGCTTGAAGGTTCTGTTTTCAGGTCTTTTCTGAACTAATTGTTCAGTTTAGCCTATGGACTCCGCAAGTTCTACACATCGCCATCCAGAACACTATCCAGTGCTGTCTGCAGAACAAGAGGGGCCTTGATGGTCTTATAGGTGAATGTTCAACTTGAGAGAACAGTACAAGATCTGTGGCTTAGTATTGTCCACTGGCTCTTGCCATACAGTCGCATGAAATCTGTTTATCTGTGCCTCGAAGTCCGGAACGTCTCTTCAAATTATTCTACGTATGGTGTTCCCTGTCTGCTGTTTATCTTCCTGTGAGGCTTGCCATGTCGCAAAACAAATTTTTAATCCTCCATGTCACAATTTCTCTTCCTCCTGTTACATTTCTCTACAGATTGGTCAGGGCAAATGTAATGCACTCTTCTTAGCATGTTTCTTTACTTGTTTTTCCATCATTCAACCACAAAGGACAACCGAGCTGAAAGGTTCTCATTTGAATGAGATAACCGATTTGTGTATTAATTCTAGTATCCCCACTCGCGGCCAGTAGTAACAATGCTTTTTGAGTGTGCGTGCAATGAGTCCTGGTTTACAATTCTCCTCATCTTTCAGACAGGGTTTGCATTACACTCTGCAGCGGGTAGGGAGGTAGTGGTAGGCTTGGGGTGGTATAGAGAGAACTGGTACAGAAAGGTGTTTTGAGAGAGAGTTGAATTAGATCTAGCTGAGGTAGAGCGAGCGAGAGGGGGCAGGTACGTGCATATGTAGCAAAAGGTTGAGAGAGAGCAAGAAATCAAGAGGGTGAGCAGAGATGACCGGAAGTAAGGGCAGAAACTTCAGATAGAAAAATGATTATTTTAATTTAATTCAGCTGCCTCCTAACGCAAGGGTAACGTGTGAGCAGGTGGGGTGAACATGCTAGGATTCAGTGACTTCTGCATGTCCATTTGTCACACTTAAAATCTTTTTTATGGACTCCATTGTTATAGCGGGCTTGTTCTGATCACTTCACCATGGGCTGCTTGGAAGGTGGAGGCCCGGGTAATTCTTCGTTTTGCAGATATGTTAAAGCAGCTCTGCTCTTGATGCCCTTCTTCCTCGTCCCCTGCATTTTATGTGTGCTGACTGTGCCCCTTCCATTCTGCACTTCCTGTGCCCTCGGTGCCACAACCTCTTGTGCACACCTCCCGTTCCCCTCCCTACCAACATACAGCCTGCCTTCACAGTGCCTCATGCTCCCATGCACTTATCCTGTCCTCACAGCACCCCATCTGCCCCTGTACATCTTATATCGTTAAAGTGGCCCACCCTCCCCAGTAAACAAACCCTTTAGCTCAGTGTCCACTGGTCCCAGGACTGAGCCCCCCCCCCCAAGGATGGAACCCAAGGCAGCCTATTCAGGCGCTCTGTGTTCAAGGACCAGGCCAAGGGGTTGGGGCCTTGGAGCATCTGAGGTTATTAGGGAATTGTGTGTAGGGAGGAAAGCTAGGGCTCACAGAAGGCACTGGAGAATTGCATGAGAAACAGACCGTTTGGGGGGGGGGGTCTGCTGATTCCCCCTGTGAGGCTAGTGTGCATACCCTACCACCCGTGTTGTCTCTGTATTTGTGCACGGCATCTGTGCTGTCCTGCTCATGCTCTCTTGTCTGACGGTAGCAAAAGGGCCTGGGTGCTCTGTCCTATGGGGTCAGGGGGAAATGACTAACCCAAGTTCAGCCACACCACTATCAAACTTCACCAGCCGCCACTGCCCGTGGGTATCACAGCACTTTACATACAAATAGGAAAAGAGAAATTGTTTAACATTGCAGCACATGAGGGTGCCTAAATATAAAAGCAAAGACAAAATACTTATGTATCCAGTGAGGGAAGAGAGACGCAGGTAGTTTGCACCGTCAGGTAATCACCATCCTTCAAGGTCAGAGAATGGGGGGGGGGGGGGAGAGTCTAGGATGGTTGACCTTGGTTGGTAAAGTATTGGTTGAGGAGAAGTTTCAGGCCCTTTTTGAAGCAAGACAAGGAAGGGTTGCATCTGAGGTAGATAGGGGCACAGTGCGTTCCACATCCTGAAGGTTGCCAGAGAAGGGCCGGCAATGTGTCATTTTCTTTTTCAGTTTTGGAGGGATGAGAAGTGAGTTGGTGCTTCTCAGAGTTCTGGATTTCCCTGGTTTGCCGTTTAGGTAGTTGGGGGATTGGGCGTGAAAGGCCTTGTGAGTGATGCAGGCCAGTTTGTAAATACATCTGCCCTCTATGGGAAGCCAGATGAGGGTTGGTAAGATGTGTTCAAATCTTTTAACACCAGTTATGAGGCGAGCTGCCATGTTGAGGACTGACCTTAGTGAGGCTAGGTGAGCTTTTGGAGACCCTGTTAGGATGGCGTTGAGAGAGGGACTGATTTTGCCAAATGATATCCTGAGACATTGTTATCACTTAGCCAGCATGAATCCCTGTGTAGACCCTTCTGTTAAAAATGTAGGCCTTGGTTAGATTGGCCAGAGTACTGCCATCTTCTTGTTTAGCAAACTAAAGCCATGTCTGATTAAGATTTTATTCAGCTCCACTGTCTGTGAGGCTGCTCGCTCCTGTTTGAGCCCCCACCCTACTCGTGTGCTAAGTTCACAAACGTTAAAGTTCAACATCCCCCCTGTTTTGACGTACAATGGACCACATCCTAAGACTGTGCATGAGAAAAGGGGAACTTCCCCCCCGCAGCTACGTCAAGCTGGAGTGATGGATGTGGCAATAGGACGTACAGTTTGGTATAAACATATAAATAAAATCCCTTTACCCAATAACACATTTTTCTGCTGTCCGATGCAAATTTACGACAGACTTCCAGTCTAAGAGGCATGACCTTTAGCCCAGCTTGCGTGCCACAGTTACAGAAAGGGCTGCACAGAAGTATGGGAAAAAAAGTAAGAAGCACAATCCCATAAGGGACGCAGGTAGGAGAAGTGGCATGGGGTGGCGTGAGATGACGTTACCATAGACTTCTCACCGCCTTAAAGAATATAAAAAAGAAGGTCCACAAACACATCTTTGAACTACTCCTCGTCTGTACATAAATGTCAAACTGAGTTTTTCCGAAGGGCTATTTTGACAGCCTTTGTTCATGTATTTTAAATGTGCTGCTCTTTTTTATACTCTGCAATATGAAATGTTATACTTGCTATGTTCTCTGTTACCTTGCTTTTCCCCTTTATTACGTTTAAAAGTGTTTATATTGTATTTAGTGTTTCTCACTTATAGGCACATGTGAGTGTTCCCAGATGAAATGTGCTTTTCTTATTGAATGTATTTTACCTCCACTTATAAATGTGTCTTTAAGGTTTAGACTCTCTAACTGTTCAACTCAACTATTCAGTAAATGCAATTTGATCCAAGTGGCTACCTGAGAATGCGGAGCCCTGGATTCAGAACTAATGAGATTTTTATGCCTTTATATTGAAGTTTCTTGAAGTTGCATCTTCTTAATAAATCTGTTAAACTTTCAGCCTCAGTTTCCATGGCTCACATGTTTTCTCTATTTTTAGAGCAAGCGTTCCTGCACACCCGGTACAAATTAAGGTACCCCTATTGTCCCTAGCTCACTCCCTCTGTCACTCTCTGCAGGCTCTGCGAGATCTGCAGTTCAGCTCCTTACCCTCTTGCCCCGTATTAAATCTCCCTCTAACATTTGGTGTCGCAGGCTCGGGTAGCAGTACCAGCAGACAGGAAACAGCTGGAACGGGAGGAAATGCAGGCTGCTAAACAATCGTGCCCTCCTTTCTGACTGAGCCATAAGAGGAGCACAACGCACGGGTAAGTTTATAACTGGACTGCCTGGTGCGATTGTCTTTTCTTGGTTACGGTAGAGAGGCGTTTGTGTTTGTGACACAGCTGTATCACTTCCAGGTTATCGGCTTGTTACTGTCTAATGGTCTCGCTATAAATATTCTCAAACTGAGGGAAAATTGTGTGCGAAGTGGAATTCTGAGCCAGAAAGTGAAGTTAGAAACTTGACGTGATTTACGTGCTTATCTTGCTAGAAATAGACACATGTTATTACTGTGTCTCTTGTAAATACAAAGAAGGAAAGACTGCGTCTGGCATCTTGCAGCGCTCCTTTTTGCTTTTTTAAAAGGAGATCCTCTGTCCAGATTAGAGTGACGGGGAAGGAAAGACTGGATCTAGTATCTTTTCAATATTTATCAGAGAGAGCCTCTGTCCAGAATAGAATGACAGGGAAGGAAAGATTGGGTCTAGGATCTTTCAATACTTATCAAAGGAGATCCTCTGTTCAGAATAGATTGACAGGGAAGGAAAGATTGGATCTAGGATCTTTCAATGCTTATCAATTGCTGCGCTTCTTTTAAACAAGGGAGAACCTCTGTCTGATGTAAAGAGACCGGGAAGGAAAGACTGCACCCTGCATCTTTCAATGCTTATCTGGTGATTTTTGTGGCTTCTCTGAGATAAGAGAACCTCTATTTCAATAGTCAATATAGAAGAGGCCAAATCTGAGAACCGCGTAGCTAACGGAATTTTGGATGTTGCCTGTGTAGACAATTTTTAAGTGGTTCCCCGGGATTATTAAGTTTTTAAAAAAATTTTTTTAGAGTAAATATTGTATTTTTGCCAGTTAAAAGTACCTTTTGCATTTTCTCTTTTTTGCGTGCACCGTTTGCATTGCTTTCTTTTTTGAAACACATGTACAAAATGCTCGCTAATTATTAGGTACTTTCAGGACTGTATGTTATTGCTTAGTGTCTAGTGGTGTATCATAGAGGGTTTTTATTAGGTATAGCAGCAGAACTTTTTTGTGATTGTTTTTCATGATCATTGCATTGGAAGTCACTGGCTGGTACAGAGGCTGACTTTAGTGAGACCATAATATGTAGGTGCACATTTTTTTTTGTGTTGATTTTTTTGTTTGATTATAAGCACATGTATATTGATTGTAAACAAATATTTGTGTGACTGGCCCCATACCAATCCTATAATTCAAGGGTAAGGGCCCGCCACGTAGGATGCTGCTGCAAAATAATTTGTGAACATTATTGAAGACCACTGCCAAATGCAGAAGACTGGTTTATTAGTGAGATCCAATAACTAGGGAGGTTTCAAATGCATTTATGTATCTCCATGTGTATTGATCTGCCACTGATAGCTTACAGAATCTCTTCAGTTAAAGCATCTAGAGTGCCACAATTGTCACAGATATACTATTTTAATACTGCTACTTTCCTGGGTGCATATTTGTTATTCAGGATTGCCCCCATCAGCACTGCAGACTTCGCTAGGAAAAAGCCAGAGAACATTGACTGGGCCATTCAAAATAACTGGGTGTCACTCAAGTCTGCAGAAAATGTTTTTCTTTTAAATATTTTTTTCACCCAAATAAATAGAATACATAGCTACAGAACGTATAAGACTGCACACACCATACACATGCAGGTTTCTATGGTAACACCAGGATTAGAGATACCCACTGTAGTGATCACATCTTGGCCCCGCAACTCAAGGTCCTCGTTGCTTGCTTGGGCGAACACCCTAGTACCCTACAATTCCCTGACCTCTCTTCAGAAGGTGTTTAGAACGACCCAGATCAACAAGAGATTAAAGAGGCATTTTATTTAGTCATTTAAGAGGCATTAGGGGACGAGCTTGTACTGGACTACCCTACCTTCTTAACAACTGACACATAAGGGCAGATATATACTTCGCTAGGAGACACAGATGAGCCACAGTGGGCAGCAACCACTGGAAGTAGTTCTGCACATATTAGACAACCGAATAGCAGTATACAATACTAGCGCACAAACTCTGACAAATTGACAAACGCCAAAGTGCCTTGATATCTAAAGCGTGTAACTTGTTGGGAGTCCCACTCACACGGGGCACTGGGGTAAGATCATCTACACTGCATCTGGTGCAACGGTGCCTCCCAGTGTCAGCCTGTAGACCCGCTACCCCGAAACCACACCCTACACTTGAGGGGCCACAGTAATCACTGAGCTCCCCCCTCTGTGGGGGACACTCATGATACACCATTGCAACTGCTACTGGTGTCCCCATCAACATCATATACTAGAGTCATCCACAGAATCAATCCAGTCAGTGGGAAGTGTAGTAAGAAGCGAGAGCCCTGATCTCACCCATCAACACTCACTGACATCATCTCCTTCAAGCATCAACTGCCAGGAGAAGCAGGGAGATTCACAAGATACTCACGCCCCCACTAGGCTGTGGACATCGCACATTATTTCTGCAGGCACTCCACGACCCCAACTGGCCCCTGGTCTGTGAACATCACGCCCAGCTACTGCATGAGCAGCTGCAGCAGCAGCCCTCCCCAAGTATCCTAGAGCGGTTACAAAGACACCCTTCCACAATGCACTATCCATTATTGTGGGCATATTTACAAAACCGCCAGTTACAAGGAGAATAGTGTTGTCAAATTCACTGCCACCCATTCCCACCTCAAAGATTACTCTAGGGGATGAGTAGACAGCCCACCCAATACCCAAGACTACAGAATACGGTACACATGGAGAACGGCTGTGTTGCCCTTTCTGAGGCTACAACACCATCCTCAGTTCAGGTCTCACCACTAATGTGTACAGTCATCTTGACACTAATCTCAGCCCTGGGAATTGACAAAACAGACCTGCAGCAGGTGAGGCGGACCATAATACCCAGTAGAGTTACACCCTTGCCCCTTTCTACACACAACGCTGCGGAATAATGGCAACACGTGATAACATTTCACAGCTCAGGAAAAGAGTATCATAAAACATTGTAGCGAGCTACAAGAGCTCACACAAAATGTGCTACACCCCTCGCCAAAAGAAGGTACATTCGATAAAAAGGTGCTAGATTGCACTGCAACATTCCTGGAAGGAAAGTACTCCGGTAGCAAACTCAAAAAACGAAACCACACCCTTGCTATGTGGAGCATCTTTAAGGACAGTGACACACCAGCCCCAACACCCACCGCACCTCCACCAGCCTATGACGCAGGTGGTATGTACCCAGAACTGGTCTCTTATCAAATGCCCAGGCAGCCATAGGCCATGACGATATTCTGCCCCAGACATCCCAGATGATTCACGAGACCGTAGACCAGAGAGTACACAGGGCCAGCTATCCCTAAGCTCCCAAAGCCCAGTGATGCAGGGTGCAACATCAGGAATGCCAGGTCAGATTGACACGCTATTTACAATAGAGATGACATCTGCATCCAACTCTGCAGGAACAGGACCAAGAGAGCAATGGGGCCTGTGGCGGCACACAGCACAGTTCCCACATGCCACTCCCCAGACCTAACCACCCAGCCCCCACATCCCTCACTGAGGATCATAATCCCTCGGGGGACAAGAACTAGACATTATGGCCCATTCCGGTCCCCTAGCCAGCAGCATTACAATACACACACACACTATAAAGGATGGCAACCCCTTAACACTGGTCCCAAGCGAGAGGAAGTGCACCTGCTACAGTTTAATGAAGAAAATAGGGACAGCGAGCAGTATCCCCCCCACCCCCAGAGGTAGTAACTGAGGGACATATTAGCAGGAGGAGGACCGAGCACGACTCATACCAAAGAACGGGTAGAGAAGCAGGGGACATGTCACAAGAACAGTACACAAGAAATCTCACTGGCAATACAGCAACAATCCAGCGACTGCCATTACAAGTAGGCAGGGAAGAGGATAGAATGACTGAACTGACGGGTGGCTTGGGCCAATTTAGTAAAAAGAAACACCCAACACTCAATGAATTAGCGGGTGCTGCAAGCCTAGCAGGGTCACACAGTGGTGGGGTCCCAACCATCATGCCACAGCAAGGGCCATGGATAGACTTACATCAGGAGGCCCAAAGTGTAGCCACACCACAGAGCAACACAGCAGCTTCTCTTACAGCCAACTTAAGTGCACCCCACGCTCTGCCTACAGTCATTAATTATAACCCTCAGGTGACACCACCACCTACGCCAGTACCTCAGGCATCACTTCCAGTAGTTACACCATGCAGGCCAGAAACACCACAGCTAGACCTAGATAATTTGGACCGGCCAAACGTGCTTGAACGGGCAGAAAATAGGTGGAGAAGGCGGGAAAGAACAGTGATAGAAAATATTAGTGTTAGGTAACGATGAGCGGCCTGATGACATCCCACCGGAATATGATGTATCGGGTACAGCAGGCCTGCGCACCGCCAGATCTAGAGGACTGCACTGCATGGCCCTTAACAGGCAAAGACCGCCATTGACCAATGGTCTGACGCCAAATGAGAGAGTAATACTTGGAGAAGGGTCTGACTACTATGTCCATCCATTCTCAGATAACTTGGCAGGCTGTACAGAAGCTAATGCACCTGAAATGACTGTCTGGCCCGAGAAGGATCTTTTGAGGCAGAAGAAATGGCCACTGCTGAAGAATGTATCTTGCAGGAGGCAGGAGATAACGATTGGAACGGAGTACATGCGCCAAGGCCTAAGGGTCTGTCAGAATACGCACGCAGGTACGGGGACACAAGACCTACAGGGGTAACGCACCAGCTGCCCCTGCTGTTAAAAAATGTAAATGAACCCCCATGTATGACTTTGTCCCTTATGGACAAAGAACATTTGAAGGAGGAACTCCCACCTCTCAGAGGGTGCGGGAAAGGGGATACGAGCCTTTGAAGAGCACACTATAGGTGCCATTGGCTATTTGGGATGTGAAAAGTCTGCTCACCTCCCTGATTGGAGAGGATGCAGAGGATATGTTTACATGCATCGACACAAGACTTTTCACCACTAATGCAGAATTAGATGGTGATCCTTTCAATAAAAAAAGATCAGCGCTATGGAATGAACTGCGCCGGAAGTTTTCCGATGTCCCAGACATTGGATCTCTAATGTCACAAACAAGGCAATTGAAAACGCATCTGCTAAATTAGTACTGCAAAAACTAAAGAAAAGAGGCTCTTGAAGCAGTCATGGTAGCTACACCAGTGAGTCAAGTGACTGCTGCCACTAATTTTTTCACAAAGTGCCCTAAATGAACTAGGAGGTAACACACCGGTAACAGCACAACACATACAACCACAGCTACCTCAGCAACACATGCCTGTGTACCAAATGGTGCCCCAGACTCAAGCTCTTGTATCACAGGGAGCAACAGTACTGCCCCCCTGCAATTCGGTTTCACAGGGCACCATCCAGCAGTACCAGGCTGGAGGATATTCAAGTTAGGACAGCCCACAGACGACTCTAGTGTGTCCCGCGTTGTCGTGTTTCACAAATATTAGGGAGGACCCAGTTGTACATGTCACGATTAACAACACTTATCGTTTCTTGATTGACACAGGTGCTACATTCTCCTGTGTCAGGGAGGGGGCACTGCCCATCTCAAACCAGAGCACAAACGCACTGGATTTCTCTGGGGCAATAACAAGGGTCCCTTTCACCGAGCCAGTACCAATAGAAATAGGAGTAAATATTTTCAGCAGCGTCTACTTTACACAGCACAGTCCCCAGTAAACCTCTTGGGACGTGATCTCATGGCCAAACTAAATATAAGAATAAGTTTCAGTGAGAACGGCAGAATAATTTTCTCCATTCCTGATACAACACCGACCAGAATGATGGCTGTCAAACAAATTCCTCAAGATATACAGTATTTTTTGATCGTAGGCCTGAAGAATGCCCTCTTCAGGGTCCCATTGCACGCTGACAAGTCAGTATTTATTCGCATTTTCATTCAGAAATAGGCAGTTCACATATCGAAGGTTACCTCCACACTACTGTGAGTTCCCCAGTGTGATCAACCGTTGTCAAAGATGATTTGTCAATTTCCAATGTGACCGCACTCTGTTACAATATGTCAATGACACTACTCCTCTGTAGCACCACAGAGCAAGAGTGCCGACAGGATACAATTGCTCTGCTTACAACACTAGCACAAAGAGGATACAAAGTAGACAAACTGCAATACTGTCAAGAAGTGCAGCACCTACATCAGATGATTTCAGCATCAGGAAGAGGTTACCCCAGGGAGAGTAGAGGTAATAAGGAACACTCCAGAACCTCAGACAGTCAAAGACATGCAAAAGGTCCTAGGACTAGTGAACTACGTCAGACAGTGGGTCTTTGACTATTCTACTGTCACTGCACCACTCCTGAAAGCTGTCAAAATGGCTAAAGACAGGAATAACAAGATTGACTGGACACCTGAAATGACATCACCCTTTGTAAAATTGAAAGATGAGATTAAACTGCACCAGTGTTAGGCTCTCCTGACTACACAAAATAATTCTATCGTTCACTCCCTGTAATGGACCGGTCATGACGGCAGTCCTCATCCAAAAGTTCCCCTTACAGACAGTACAGTCTACTTTGTTGATGGTTCTTCTACCATTAATCAAGAGACAGGGATAAGATGCACAGGAGCTGCAGTAGTCGGAGCACAGCAGAATAACTCCTCAGACTCTCTAGACATTGTACAGCAGATAGCATTGCCATCACATTACTCTGCACAGGCAGCAGAGTCGGTGGCACTGATTGCAGCCCTTAAACATGGAGCTGATGAAAGAATTACTGTGTACTCTGATTCTGAATATGTCACCACAACAGCACATTCCAGCATCTTGAGATGAAAAAGGTATGGATTTCTCAAAACAGACGGCACACCTGTGATGCACACACAGTTACTTGAAGAACTAATAGATTCAGTGACATTGCCAGCCGAAGTAGCTGTAGTAACATGTGCTGCACACACAAATGGCCAAAATTTCATGTCCAGAAGAAATGCCATGGCAGATTGAGCTGCAAAAGCAGCAGCAAGAGGGCCCCGACCTGTACCATCTCTATCCTCAGCACAAAATGTCTGTGCCCCCCTTCTGCTCATCCAAGAGGCACCCTCAGCAGTGCAGGAAGGTACACAAGATACAGTTGATGACACAAGTGAGTCGTCACTCCGATACCCCTGACCCAACACCTCCATACACCATCAATGATACACAGCAATATGATCTCATTGCACAACTGCACCTCCGAGAGATACATGAGAGTGCCCCACCTGAAGAAAGAGCTGTGGAAGAAGAGGAGTACAGCAGGATGATGCAGATTTAATTTACAGACAATGGCAGGAAAGCCTATCATGCCACAAGCACTATTGCAAATAGCACTCACTCAGTTACACCTTCCTACACATGTTCCTCGTGATATCATGTCCACCACTTTGCAGACCAAGTGGTTCATCCCCAATGCATATGAGCCGATACAACTTTGTTCATCAATGCCTCATTTGTCAACAGTATTCCCCTAATCCAGCTATGAAAACAGTTGCATCAACAATACCAAGGCCCAAGGGTCCTTTTTAGAGAGCTCCACATTGACTATGTAGACATGATTGACAGGTGCCAGAACTACCGATGTCTCATTATAGTGGTGTCCTTTCCTCACGCTGGATTGAAGCTGGACCATGTGTCCATTGTGACCCAAAGGCCGCAGCTACCTTCCTGCTTCGTGAGGTCATATGTCGCTGGGGATTACCGGATGCCATTCGCAGTGACCATGGCAGGCATTTTTCAAATGCCATTTTTGACACAATTGCCACAATGTTAGGCTGACGGCAACTTATGTTTTACTCCTATCACCCCCAAAGCAATGGTATTTGTGAGCGCCTCAACGGTCTGCTCAAAACCAAGATCAGTAAGATAAGTGCCCAATTGAAAAGAAATGACACTATTGCCTTACCATCACTCTGTTTACACTCAAAACACTCCCAGCTCTGATCACCTCACACCTCACCAGCTTGTCACTGACAGATCAATGACTGTGGTTGTTCTCTCCACCAGACCTAAAGTACACTGAAAAGTTTTGAGATTTTAAAAGTTGAATTGTTTAATTATTTATGTGCCCTAATGCATGCTTCAAAGTTCCTTTCCATTCAGATATCAAAGACAAAGAACAAGGGTCCCATTTCTGATTAACTTCCGGCTATCTGCCTTGGGACACATCTTTGTAAAGGAAGAAGTTCGGAAGTGGAAAGACCCCAAATTCAATGGACACTTTCAAATCATGGAGTCTTCACCCACAGCTGTCTGAGTAGCCAAATAGGAATGGATACATCGAAGCCACGTGAGGATCCACCCGGCACCATCCGAGATCTGAATATTGACCAAGAGGAGGGCATCATATTTCCACGGACTATCCAAGAACATGAGCATGGAGATCGTATGGTGGTCTATGGACTGAGAGCAGTAACAGACCCACCCCTCATACCAAGATGTCACTGAAAGATATGTACAGTCACCATTATTTTCTTTGTTATGTTTGTTGCTTCAATAGCTGTATTCCAATGGTTTGCAGTGAGTGCAGAGAGAGAGGTGTTGCTAGCAATATTAGAACTACCACCACCACAGGGCACCCCATGTCCAAGACACTTCCTGGTAAAAAGCAAACTGGGATAAGCACCAGCAGTAGCTATGACACCCATATGCCGCCCACCTTGACACCTTCCATACCCCATGCCGACCCCACAGAATGGGACCTGGTACTCTATCTCACCTTGAATCCCCCTGTGCCAGGTACCCCTAAACATTCCCGACAAAATAAACTAAGTATCAGAAATAAAATGGGTCGCAAGTGAGTGCCAGTCAGATACATCGCGTACCCAACGTAAGGAAGAACAGGCTATGCAAATTTCAGACTGGGTCAGTAATCTCCAAAACAATTGTTTACACTTTTGACCAGCACTCTATGCCTGATTTCCACTCCCAGCGCCCTAGTAAGCCTGCAGACGATAATGGGGTTTACAACGCACTATTAGACAACATGTGGTACAGAGACATGAGGGAGGTTGGAAGAACGGTCACAAATGAGTCCTGCTTTGTGTGTTCACACATTCCTCATGCTGTAGGCGCAGATAAATTGATCTTTCCCAAAGAAGTTCCGCCACCCACCGCCCAATGTCTCCTACACCTGTTTCTTTGCCGCATACATGGTCCGATACAGCTCCAGTCAGCCGAGATAAATGAGGCATTTGTAAACGCCACAGAGTGGGATGACAGGTCTATTACATTTACGGTAGGGGAATGGAGGTTTACCGTGATATGAAAGTGCTTGCCAACATAATGCAAGTTTGGGAATATCTTTATGATACTAGGTTACTTCACCTTCCCAACGCCCCCATCAAAATGCCACTCACCCGCCAATCAGCGAGCCAACCATACCCATGACACATGCCCTTGTCAGTTGCCACCAACTCTGCGCCTGAAGGCTAATATTTATTTCAACAGCAAGTGGAATGGCCCACATGACTTGATATGTAAGGCAGCCTCCTTAGGAGCCCAATTGTAGGACAAGAGCACAAAACATTATGTCAATGAGGATATTGGGAGGGAGTGTGCTGAGATATGGGCACAGGAAACTAGAAAGTACACTTTCAATGAGGGTACAACATACAAACCAAAAAGAGCTTACAAGCTAAAGTCTCCTCTCCTTTGCTTCCTAGGTAACGGAACAGTTCCTGTGGGTCGAAACACGAATTGCAGCAACACTTTTTAATTCGGACCCTCAGTACGGCACCTCCAGCCTCATGGACATCTATTGGGCCTTCGGGGAGCACATCTACCTGCAGCTGCCTCCCCACTGGCAAGGACTCTGTTCCATCGTCACATGCATGAATTGCATCTGGTTGTTCCAGCAGCGAACCTTTCCCACATTCATACCCACCCAATGACAGGTAATGTCACCCTGCTACTCCACCGAAAAAGGGAAGTCAAGAATTATTTCTCAGATGGCCCATTTCAAGAGATTCCACAAGGATTCCGCCTTTTCAACGATGCTGAACTTTTCTTCGGGGGCGTTATCCCCCTGTTCTAGACCAAAGCCAATGCTCACTGGCTTCAAGTCACTAGGTATGAGGTAATGCAGCTCGTCAACAACACCTGTTATGGGTCAACTTCATGAAAGAACTATGACCTTTGCGACTTATGGTTCTGGAGCACAGATATGTTCTAGACCAGTTAACTGCGATGAATGGTGGTGTATGCGCCAAAGTGGGGAGGTTCTGCTGTACTTTCGTTTTGGCCAATGATGCGGACAATGGAACACTTACAAAGGCCATTGAAGACTTGGACAATCTGGGAAGACAGATGCATGAGGAGGGAGGTGCAGAAGCAGACGCTTTACCTAATTGGTTCAACTTGGACTGGATGCCTTCATGGCTGTCTGCTGTACAAAAATGTATTATGCCTATATTTTGTGTGTTGCTGTTGTGTTTCGGGACACAGATAATACTGTACTGTATTAAGAGATTCAGCGCTAAGGTAGTTGGGATGAATTATGCAGACTCAGGAGTATACACAGGAATACGCACGGGATGGGGAAGAATAAGCAATGTTAAATATAGTAAAACTCACCATCCCTGACTCTCGCACATTGCAGGTTCCTCTTGATAGTCACTACCAAGCCCAGGTGCATAGTGGCCCCCACTCCCCTTGTTTAGAGACTTGGTACATCCTTATGAGACAATGTGTGACCAATCAGGGGGACTGCTTGAAGACTTAGGAGCTGCCCTGAACAAAAGCCCCGAAGAGCTGTTTCTTCATGACTCCCCTTGGCCACTGCCCCCGGCGCCAGCTAAATATGCGGTTCAAAAAGTGAACAAAAAGGGGGAAATGTGAGGGACTGATTTTGCCACATGATATCCTGAGACATTGTTATCACTTAGCCAGCATGAACCCCTGTGTAGGCCCTTCTGTTTAAAATGTAGGCCTTGGTTAGATTGGCCAGAGTACTGCCATCTTTCTGTTTAGCAAACTAAAGGCATGTCTGATCAAGATTTTATTCAGCTCCACTGTCTGTGAGGCTGCTCGCTCCTGTTTGAGCCCCCACCCTACTTGTGTGCTAAGTTCACGAACGTTAAAGTTCAACATCCCCCCTGTTCTTTCGACATACAATGGACCACATCCTAAGACTGTGCATGAGAAAAGGGGAACTTCCCCCCCCGCAGCTACGTCAAGCTGGAGTGATGGATGTGGCAACAGGACGTACAGTTTGGTATATACATAACATCCCTTTACCCAATAACACATTTTTCTGCTGTCCGATGCAAATTTACGACAGACTTCCAGTCTAAGAGGCATGACCTTTAGCCCAGCTTACGTGCCACAGTTACAGGAAGGGCTGCACAGATGTATGGAAAAAGAAGTAAGAAGCACAATCCCATAAGGGACGCAGGTAGAAGTGGCATGGGGTGGCGTGAGATGACGTTACCATAGACTTCTCACCGCCTTAAAGAATATAAAAAGGAGGTCCACAAACACATCTTTGAACTACTCCTCGTCTGTACATAAATGTCAAACTGAGTTTTTCCGAAGGGCTATTTTGACAGCCTTTGTTCATGTATTTTAAATGTGCTGCTCTATTTTATACTCTGCAATATGAAATGTTATACTTGCTATGTTCTCTGTTACCTTGCTTTTCCCCTTTATTACGTTTAAAAGTGTTTATATTGTATTTAGTGTTTCTCACTTATAGGCACATGTGAGTGTTCCCAGATGAAATGTGCTTTGCTTATTGAATGTATTTTACCTCCACTTATAAATGTGTCTTTAAGGTTTAGACTCTCTAACTGTTCAAATCAACTATTCAGTAAATGCAATTTGATCCAAGTGGCTACCTGAGAATGCGGAGCCCTGGATTCAGAACTAATGTGACTTTTATGCCTTTATATTGAAGTTTCTTGAAGTTGTATCTTCTAAATAAATCTGTTAAACTTTCAGCTTCAGTTTCCATGCTTCACATATCTGTTTTCTCTATTTTTAGAGCAAGCGTTCCTGCACACCCCGGTACAAATTAAGGTACCCCTTTTGTCCCTAGCTCACTCCCTCAGTCACTCTCTGCAGGCTCTGAGAGTTCTGCAGTTCAGCCCCTTGCCCTTTTGCCCTGTAATAAATCTCCCTCTAACAGCGTTCCCATAGTCCAGTTTAGAAAAGACTAATGATAAGAAGATTGTCTTGAGATATGAAAGGTAAAGCACACTTTTTGCAGAGTTCCTGTTGTGGTCCTTCGTTGACAAGTTCTTATCCAGGGTAATGCCAAGTGACTTTACCGAGTCGGATAGGACGAGGGAGCAGTTTAGAGCATCCAGCTCCTTGAGCCAGTCTTGAAATGGTCGGTGGCTACTTTTCAGAAAGAGAAAAGTATTAGTTCTGTTTTGTCTGGGTTCAGTTTCAAGTAGTTTACATTAAGCCGGGTTTGCATCTGGGTTAGGGTGACATTTAGGTGTCAGACGTCACTGGGTGATAGATTTTGTAGTAGATTTGTGTGTCATCTGCATATACGTGGTATTGAACCCCTGATTGTTTCAGAATAATTGCAAGAGGTGCAATCAAGATATTGAAGAGGGATGGTGAGAGGATCGATCCTTGCGGGACTACAAGTTTGACTCATGTTGGTACAGAGGCAGGAGTTGATTTTAATCTGGTGCGGACGGTGCTGCAAGAAGGAAGTGAACCATTCTAATACTGTCAATTAATGCCAGTGCGCCTCTTTAGAGACTCAAGTAGAGCTCGGTGGTTGATTGTGTCAAATGCTGCTGATAAGTCAATAAGGATGAGGAGGTAGGCTTCACCTTCATTTGAGGCTCTGTGGATGTCATCTGCAATATTGTGCATCGCTGTTCCGGTGCTACAACCTTTCCTGAAACCCGAATGAAAGGTGTTGAGGAGGTTGAAGTAATCCATATGTTAAGTTGTTGGAGAACGCACTTCTCCAATGTTTTAGCTAAGAACGGAAAGTTGGAAATGGGTCTGAGGTTGTTGAGCTCGTTGGCGTCAGCCGCTGGTTTCTGGAGTATAGGTGTGATTTGTCCTAGCTGATGGGAGTCTGGGACACGACCTGAAGTGGGAGAGGAGTTGATGATTTTTGTCCAGAAAGGGGTAATCATGTGGTTGAGTTTTTTTTTTTTGCTAGTGTGGATGGGAGGGTTGTCCATAGTGTGGGAAGCAGGCTTTAAGCTTGCAACTATTTTGAAGACTTCAATTTCCGACATGAGTTCGAAATTCGACCAATTAGCACCATTAGGTCGAGCCTAGAGCAAAACAACCTCTTGACATCGCTCTGGACTTTTCACATGCTTATGAAGAGGCCTAGGGCTTGCGGTTACGAGCAGCGGTGGGCAGTGTGCCATCTATTTGTGGCAGATTTCACACGAGAGCGTGCGCACCACTCGCGGGACGCTGCAGCTTCTAAAAGTTCTGAGTTTTCTCCTGAAACTGATGCTCGGGTGACCTTTCTTATCCTGCTTTCACCCTTTCTTCCACCCTGTTCCTTAAACCTGCTATTCTGTGTTACTTAATCTTCTATTTTCTCTTCCCATCTCTTGTCCTTTATTTGAAGTAAGCCCCCCTCTCTCTCAAGTTCACACATTTACTAATTAGATGCATTTGGTTTGAATTCACTGTAAATCGAGTCAAATGAATCGATTCAGTCCTTCTGTGCCGCAGAAGGAGTCCCACACTAGGGATGGTATTCTGTAGGAACAGGTAGTCCGTTTAGTAAATGAAATAAACTCCGCAACAGTGACGTAGTCACCGCATCCTCCCGACGAGAGGCTGCGCACAATGCTTGCACAAGTGAAATGCACTCAGTGCACGTGCGTATAACATACCTAGCACTCAACCTCCCTCATGGCTTTGGTACAATATTTATGTACATATGTGGTATCTTTAGATCGCAAACCTACCCTAAAGGCAGGCGAGCACTATACACGGGCAAAGGAGGGGTGTATGGCTTCAGGGAACAGATGTCTATTGTTACTGCATTGTGATGTAGTCATTTTTGAAGAGGACGTGTTCAACACTATGCTAAACTCGAGCAGAATTAAGGGTGTTGTCCCCAGATCCTGGGTGCATGCATTGATGGAGTGCGCTTTGGGGTATCACAATAATTACCACATTATTATATGCTACATAATTACACTGCACTCAATGCAACATACACTCCAAATAATTACACACCACATAATTACATAATTACGAGCTATTTCTGAGGGTGCTGGATTCCAGCAGCTCCCTCCTTGCTTCATCCTTTAGTGCTCCTTTCGGAAAGCAAGTGCCGCTTTATATTCCCTGCAACAATTTATAACGGCAGATTGGATTCTGGGTTCAATTGACAAGGCTTCCCTCAGCCTCTTCGCTGCTTTAGAGCAGTGGGAGTAGAACCATCTGGGACCTTGTGCTCTTGCTGGGGCAGATAAAAGCACAGGAAACCGTTCATACGCGGGCAGCCTAATTCAGAGATGCAAGCCGTAAGGGGCTCACCACAGGGGTGTGTATTAAAATCACCAGTTACCAGGAGGCTGTGTCGGCTTTGACTCCTGGATTGTTTTATAGCCTCTCCCAGGGCAATTAAGTTACTGGACTCAGACGGGGAAGAAAATGAATTATAAAAGTTACCAATTCCCAGCTCATGCCCCCCCCTTTTGTAGCCCCCCCCCCCTTGTGGGCCATTATCGCCAGGATACCTGGGTGTATGATGGGCATTACCTGTAATTTGCAGTTAATAGCCACAGAAATATACGTGACTAAACCGCCCTTGGGTCTCCCACTCAAAGATGGTCTTGCTGGGACCAAATAAGCTTTGTAGCCTTCCAGGAAAAGGTCGCAATCTATCGACCAAGTTTCCTTAGGCTTATTACCAAAAATTGTTTAACATAAGCTACCCATCTAGGATCCTGTAACTTGGCTGCTAACCCCGCTATATTCCAGGATAAAAAGTTATTAGAAGACGGCCTTGAAGACCTTTCTGCTGCCTCCCTGAGATCCTGGGACAGTGCGGCCTGCTCAGACCCTGCTAATTCAGGGCCCGCAGTCAATCACATTCTTCCATACCAGTCAGGGTATCAAATCTGTTTAGCACCAATCTATGGTCATGGACAAACAGCCTATCCCCAATTAACGATGGTTGAACCGGGGGAATAGAGTGATGGCTAGGATATGATCTTAATTGGCCACCCCCGACTGATGGTTCCCCCATGCCATCTGCTGTCCTGTCCCTAATGTTAAACGGCCTGTAAAAATAGCCCAAGGGTAGCATCTTAATGGCAGAGCCCTTTAGGCGGTAAGACTGTGATTCCTAGAAAGTATCCGGCCAGCAGTGTAGGGGTTATCAAAATGTGTGATAATACAGTCATCAGTCCCTTGTTAACGTGAGCCCCGATCCAGTTAACTCTACGAGCCATAAGTATATTGAGTATATGCGGGCCAACGGTAGTGTTGTGTGAACCAGTGGTTTATTTTATTGAGGAGCTGATCATATTCTTCGCTCTTCCCTAATAGGAGAGCAGGAACTCTCCTCAAGATCACAACATACGGGATGGATTCCATCGGAAGATCAATGGTGGGAAGGGTTGTCACCTGAGGAGTCTTATCTTCTTGTCTCTTATCTCTCTGCAGGGTAGGGGGCCCTGTTGCTGTGGAGGACTGCTGTCTGGGAACTGCAGGATCTATACTCGCCGTCCTTGGACTAGTGGGACAGTTCTTATCGGGCGCCCTACTGATGTAAGATTGCCTCACACCGGAGGTTCCCCCTTCTCTCTCGCTCAGCTCTTCCACCTTCCACAGTTGCAGGGACTTTAGGCTTATTACAAGTTGCTGTTAATTGCTCTGGGGGGCATATACCATCAGCTTCTCTCATTTAGACAGCCTATCTTCAACAGAACTTATTTTCTGCATTATGGGGTCTATTCGGGTAGTAATCAGTTTCTAGCCTACCCCAAAAATCTCCCTCCAGTCTGCTGTCGGGTGGTGACCCTGCCCTGTTCTGATTCTGAATAGTAGCATCGACCTCACAACTAACACCATCAGAGGGGACAGCATCCTCAGTTCTCCTAGTTGTGCTCGTCACCGTTTTTTTTTTTTTTAGCTTCCAGGCTCCCAGAGTCTTCCTCACTACAGCAGGTGAGTTATTCGGACGGTTAGTTTTCATTTTTGCTTTCTGTCCTCTAGTTCTCAGTTTAGGTTTAACTGGGCTGGGTTCCTGCTCCATGGACATAGAGGAAACTGAAATACAGGATCACCAACTAAAGATTGACTCAACCGGTCTAGCAGCATATCCTGGTTTAGGGTTGGCAGAGCTTCGGGAAAAGCAGAAGTAAGAGCCTGCCATGCGAAGTAAGGCGCTCCAATGATAGCCTGAATTCTAGTAGTAAAATTTCATTATTAAGAACAGATTCAGCCCTCGTTAAGAAGGTGTCTAAAGTTAATACCAAGCTTTTCCCTGGAATTAATTTCCGCCTACTCATTTTTAACAGAATATCCAACTTCAATAATCAGTTCCCTTGTACTGTGCAAAATCGCTAGAGAGAATAAGGTGACTAGTGCAATATAAAATTATATACAGTAAAGGATAAGAGGGAGGTGCATGGATCAATACAAGCCGCAATGATGAAATATTCCTCAGGACATATTACAAACTTATACTGTAAATGATTGGTATTTCAACTAACAGTTCATCTGGGCAATCAAACCCATCAAGAGCACTAAGGTACACATATGCTAAAAAAAAGTAGGTTCTAGTTACACCAACGATATCGTCCTCACGTTTATGAGTTTGTTAAATCGATATGGCCAGCAAGTCCAGGAATAACCAGATAGTCAAACACACCTAGGCCCTATCTCTGACTCAAAAATGTCAAGTGGATTCCAGGACTGACAGTACTTGCACTGAGATCCGTTCGGGCGACAAGTCCCTCGAGTACTGCCGTCTGTTGTGCTGTTCTGGATCAAAGGCAGCGCGGAGCAACTGCTGCTAGGTCTTATGATCCCGAACTCAGGACACCGCTCCCCTAACGACTCAAGCAGATCCTGGTGACTATATAGATGAGCGTTGCCCTCACCCATGGGGTTCCGTTAAGAGCGCGTCCCTTGAGTTTGCACGTTTAGAGGAGGGGCCCGGCCCGGCCTCATCCGGTCTCTGGGAGCGAACGGGCCCGCCCTTGGCCCGGGCACGTCCCGCACAGAGGGTGGTAAGGCTGCACTTTGTAGCTCGCTGGTACTGCCTCCCCCTCACCTGTGGCAGCGGTGACGCGATGCAGAAGGCGGGAGAACGTCCCGTGCACCCTGGGACTGGAAGTCCCACCAGGGTGAGTGTTGATTGAAGCTGGTGGGCTTAGGGTCAAGAGACAGCCAGACACACTGTGGCAGGAAGTCAAGGTTGTAGCAGCCTGGAATTATAAGCTCCCACGAAAGTGTTCAGGACTGGCTGTGGCAAGATGACCGTGTTGCAGCCCTGGATTTTAATCACCCACGTAAGTGTTAGATGCGGCGCTAGACTCAGGATGTGCCCTGTGCTCAAGGGTGCTTTACACTGCACTCAATGCAACACACACTCCACATAATCACATGTCACAATTGCACTCTACTCAATGCAACATATACACTCCACATAATACCACTCAGTACCACATAATTACAAGCCACATAATTACTCTACTCAATGTAAAATAAATACACTCCACATATTACCACTCAGTGCCACATAATTACATCCCACATAATTACTCTCTACTCAATGCAACAAATACACTCCACATAATACCACTCAGTGCCATATAATTACAAGCCACATAATTGCACTCCACTCAATGCAACAAATACACTCCAGATAATACCACTGTGCCATATAATTACAAGCCACATAATTGCACTCTACTCAATGCAACAAATACACTCCAGATAATACCACTCAGTGCCATATAATTACAAGCCACATAATTGCACTCTACTCAATGCAACAAATACACTCCAGATAATACCACTCAGTGCCATATAATTACAAGCCACATAATTACTCTCTACTCAATGCAACATAGATATACTCCACATAATACCATTCAGTGCCACATACCAATGTCACTAAGCATAATTTCACTCAACACCACAGTTCCAGGCCACACAAATCAACTCCACACATTTCCAAAACACACCGCATAATGACACACCAAACAACATATTTCAACTCCACAATCTACAACATACCTCCAATCCACACCATGTAGTGTCACCACCTGAGCACCAAACATCATTCACCACCACCATTTTGTATCAGTGCACCACCTAAGCATCACGTCAGTCTGCCCTTGGAATCTGGCATCTGTTTCTCCCCTAGTGTCTGTTCGCTGCTTGTGTTCTAATTATATTACTGTTTTCTAACCGCCACTCCCCCGTTATTGATGTTCTGCTCCCCCATAACAAACACAATTATAACAAATGTTAGAAATGGCGATTTCTGGTTAGCGGAGGCTTGCGCCAAAGCCAGGCAGAGACCATCACTCTAGTCAGGGCAAGGAAGTCACCCGCCAAGATAACCACTGCTCACCCCATTGGTAGCTTGGCACGAGCAGTCCGCTTATCCTGGAGGCGATGTGTGAAGCGTTTGTGTGCGCACCCAGCAACAACACCCAAGGCCCACCACAAAGGAAACTCCACACAAGGTTTTATATAAAAATAGCCTTTGTATTATACCAAACACATTAGTTAATAAACACACAATTTACACTGTGCCACTGGCACGGACGGAATTTACAGGGGATTATATACACAGGACAGGGCCACATGGTCCACTGTCAGGAAAAAGCACATAGTAGAACTAGCACTTGGTAGAAATAGCACTTATAACATAGAATAATTGTAGCCCCAAATAGCAAATGTAACACACAACCAGTAACCACTGGTAGAAGATAGGAACACACTACTCAATCCTAAACACCTTAGGCAAAGATCACGCAGGGAACCATGAATTCACTAGCATCACCTATACTAGGCAAACACCCTCCTAAGCATAAAAATACATTTAGGGGTATAGGCAAAAAGGCATTGCATATTCTGCAGAAATCCCATTAGGTAGGTCATCACATTTGCGCCAAAAATCACATAACTGATCCCAGGACAACCTGGCCTCAGGGGCTCACAGGCCCAATGTCCAGAATGTCTGGGCTGGCTGCGCAGGCAGCCAAAGAATGCGCAAGGCCTAAACGAAGCAGCTGCCCACTAAGTGCTGGGCAGCTGTAGGAACTGAGCCTGGCACCAGTGTGCCTCCTGGCTCTCTTCTGGGGCTCCGAATGTAGGAATGCGGCCAAACATGACGTGGGAGCCTCGTGGGCTCTGACACAGCTGTGCCCCAAATCATGTGGGAGCCTCGCAGGCTCTGATTACCACAATGCGGCCATACGTTGGAGCCTCGTGGGCCCAAGAAAGAAAATGCCCCCTGGAGCCTCGTGGGCTCGCAATGACACTGCTGGCAACTGGGGGGAGCGGCCCACTGCCAGCCGGGGCCGCTCTACCTCCCGAAATACCCCCGAAACGTTGGAGCCTGCAGGCTCGAAATTATGCAGCTGCTGGGAGCCTCGTGGGCTCGATTTTGACAAAGAATGCTCCCATACGTTGGAGTCCCGCTCAGGGGACTCGTGAGGCAAAGGTGCGTCCTGGTGGAGCGGCCCGCTGACTAGATGGGGCCGCTTGACTCACGGCAGGACACTGTGCCTCTCTCCGGCTCTTCGAATTGGCCCAGAGCTCCCCCAGGCCGTGACACTCACCGGGCTGCTCTTCTCTCCGGACCCCACTTGCTCCTCTCTGGGGCTCTAGCTGCACTCTGCACCAGTCACGCAGGCGGGGTAGGCACCCGTCTGCCTCCGTTCTCCTCACCCGGGCTCTCCTCCGTTAACAGCAGCATGCGCGAGACTTCCTCCAGCAAACTGGAAGTCCCGCCCGCCGCCAGGCGAAAGCATGCCTGACTCCCCCCCCCCCCCCTCCCCCCTTCCTCAAGCGCCTTGAGACCCTCTGGGTATGTAGTGCGCTATATGAATTCTGACTTGACTTGACTTCCGGTTTCTCACGCTCCCCGAGCCGCAGCGGTAAATTTCTTGAGATAGATGAAGGGTAGGCTCCCTCTACTTCTAGATATGAAACTGGGTGGGCACCCGTGAAAGTTAATGCAGAAATGGGGGCAAAGTCACGGGGTAGGCAACCGCAATTTACATACACAATCAGCCAAGGCTGCTGAAACGCTGCAATTTACTGGGGTAGTGTGGGGGGGGGGTCCCCACACGCTGCAGCTTCGCGCTGTGGCCCCAGTGCTCTTTTTAAATAAAAGTGAAGAGCCCTCTCGGATAGGAAGGAATAGCGCTCCTCTAAATTACAAACCCAGCGCTATTTACAATAAAGCCAAGCGGTCCCAAGGCACTAGAGGTGGCTAAGTCCAGGCAAAGTCTGTCAGAGTGCAGGGGGGCCCAGGGGCAGCTCACAGGGCCCTCCAAGGCAGGGAGGCAGTCCCCAGTGGCGGTCCTCCTGGTGCCCAGCAGCAGCAGGCGCCCCTCAAGCTAGGGTCAGCAGAACATTTTGCAAGGGGTCGCAGCCCCTTTTTATACACATACATCCTTTGTCTCAGGGTGCAGGGTGGGGTAAAAACCAGACTCAGCTGGTTTTGGAGCACTCTGTTATGCTCAGCCCCTCTCCCCATTCACTGGCCAGGCTAGGGTCGTCAGTCGCACCACAGGGGGCGGAGCCAGCATTGTGTAGGGAAAGCCCAGCCCTATTCAGGTTTACTCCTCCCTGCCATCAATATGCAGATCTCTCCACTCACCACCGGGGCAGACCTATCCTGACTCCTGAAGCCAGGCACACCAGCCAGCTCCAGCCAATCACAAGCTAGACAGCCAATTCACATTTATTAATAAAGACATGCTAGCTTCTAGAAGTGGCACTTCCACACTAGACACATTAACACCTCACACATCATCACACAGCCTTTAATCTCACGAGTTTGAACATACCAAACTCGACCCTGCATTCCCCACACATCAGAACTAACATGGATTCCCCATGCATTCCTATGTGAGGGCAGGCCAATCTCACCACATGCACTCAGAGTGCGCACGCACTTTACACTGGGACACAGTGAATGTGCGCAGAAGCCATAAACAACCAGCACCAAGTCACATATCAAAGCAAAAAGTTTTGGGGTGAACCTGCCAGAAGGGCCAAGTCCAACAACAAACAAGCATGAGAACAGGCAGAAAGAAGTTGCCAGCAGTGCAAGTACAAAAAAGTAGAAGACATTTATATTAAAATCTTTTTTTAATCCGGTTGTTCAGTTGTATATAATGTCGTCTTCGTTTGTATAAAGGTAACAACAATGCTTAACACTTTTTATTGTAACTGTTCAACATAAGGCACAGCAGCCACAATGCTCTACAACAAAGCCAAAAGTTCTGGCTAAACACATAAGGTCCCAAACGCGAAACCTATTGGCTATGCCAATGCTTGTTTTTCAGTTGGAAGCGTGCCTGGTTGCCTGTGGTATGGTTATGCTCTGCTTGGTCAAGGGTAGCTAAAGTGGGGCAAGTTGTGAGGGAGGGAGGGTTTGAGGTTTGGATGAAGGATTGCTCAATTTTTGAGACTGTATCTGTGAAGAAGCTGGCGATTTCTTCGCATCAGTCTAGGGTGTCTTTTATTTCTTGTGGGGGTGTGCTGTTTGTTTGACCTTCGACAATGTTGAAGAGTTCTCTAGGTCTGTTCTTCGCCTGGATTGTTGGCTGCGTAAGAAACTGGCCTTTCCTCTAAAAATGTGGGTTTTTTCTTTGCCATCGGGTTGATCTAAGTTGCGCTAAGTTAAGACTCGAAGGGTTAACTCTCCAAGTCCTTTCTGATTGTCTGAGTTGTCTTCTTTCGTTAAGATCCACGTTGAACCAAGATTTGGACTTGGTAGATCTCAAATGTTTGAGTGGTGCTACTTAATCTAATACCTCTGTCATTGTGGCATTAAAGTGTGTTGTGAGGTCATCAGCTGTCATATTGGAGGGCTGGGGTAGTAGATGAGCCTGAATCCTGGATTTCAGTTCAGTTATGGGGACTCCTTTGATGTTCCTGGTCCAGTGCTTAGGGTTGTCCGGTCATATAGGATGGTTTCTGACGTGTGAGTCCATATTAATCATTATGAGGTGGTGGTCGGACCAGTCAGTGGGAGAAATCGATCTCGGAGACCAGCTCGTTTTTGGTGATGATTGTATCCAGAGTTGCTCCTTTGATGTGCGTTGGTTCATTGCAGAGTTGTTTGAGGTTGGTAATTTCAAACAGGTTAGAGAGGTTCTGGGTTGTAGTGTCTTCTGGGTTGTTCCAGTGGATATTGAAGTCCCCCAGGAATATGTCTTCTGTGTCTGTTAGGGAGAAATTAGTTATTAGGTCGGTTAGTTCTTCAGCGAAGAGGGTACGTTCACCAGGAGGATGGCAGATGGTGAGAAATTTGATGGGTGTGGTGCCTTTGACTGTAAGTTCAACACCTAGGTACTCGAGAGTCAGGTATTCTGTGCGTTTTAATCTGGTAAGCTGTATTCCTTCTTTATGAATGATAGCTAGGTCGCCACCAGTTTTGACTGGTCTGTCATGTCAGGTGATGTAGCCTGGAGGGGTGAGAAGGTCTAGGATGTGGGAAGAATGGTCATTGAGCCAGGATTCGGTGAGGAATGCGATGTCTATTTCTTCTACGAGTATAACTTCAGCAATATCTGTGGCGTTTTGTACTGCTGATCTACAATTGAGGAAAATGCACGATATAGGAAGGGGTGCCTCAGAGTTGGTGTCTACTGTTTGTATAGGAGTGTATTGAGCAGGGGGTCTGGGCTAGAGGACCGGTCTAGGGATTCTATTAGTGCTCACAAAAACTGGAATTGCCAGCGGGCTGAGTTCTGGCTAATTTTGAGGTAAGAGTCGTTATCTTCTCGTTCTGAGTGGGGCGGAGAGCTCGGCTAGGTCGATGTACCTGCTTCCTCACAGGGTTTGTGGGCCATGGGGTGCTAGGTGGGTCCTAAGTCGAGGAATGGTGTATGACTAGGGTCTGAGGAAGGAGAGGGTACAAGGTTGTGGGATTGAGTGGCATCATTGGGATTTGGAGCACCGAAACCGCCCTCATCGCCGCCACTGACGACATCAGGACCATGCTGGACAATGGTGAGACCGCAGCCCTCATCCTCCTGGACCTCTCCGCCGCCTTCGACACAGTCTGCCACCGCACATTACGCGCACGCCTCCATGCCGTAGGGATCCAAGACAAAGCCCTGGAATGGACCACCTCCTTCCTCTCTGGCAGAGCCCAGAGCGTCCACCTCCCCCCTTTCCGATACAAAGCCTCCGAGATCATCTGCGGCGTACCCCAGCGATCCTCTCTCAGCCCGACACTGGTCAACATTTACATGGCCCTGCTCGCACATGTCGCCCGACAGCATGACCTCAACATAATCTCCTACGCCGACGACACTCAACTGAGCCTCTCCCTCACCAAGGACCCCATTCCTGCCGAAGCCAACCTCCAAGAAGGAATGAAGGCCGTCGCCGACTGGATGAAGATCAGCCGACTGAAGCTGAACTCTGATACAACAGAGGTCGTCATCCTCTGCTCCAACCCATTATCCTGGGACGACTCCTGGTGGCCGACGGCACTGGAGGCAGCCCCGAAACCTGGGAATCATCCTCGAGTCAACGCTCTCCATGAACAAGCAAGTTAACTCCGTCTCCTCCTCCGGCTTCAACACCCTCCGCATGCTCCGCAAGATCTACAGGTGGATCCCGACAGATACAAGAACAGTCACCCAGGCCCTCGTCAGCAGCAGACTCAACTACGGAAATGCCCGCTATGCAGGAGCCCAGACCAAGCTCATCAAACGACTGCAACGCATCCAAAACCCCTCGGCACGACTGATCCTTGATGTCCCACGCCACGGCCACATCACCCCCCACCTGGGAAACCTGAACTGGCTGCCCGTCAAAAAGAGGATATCCTTCAAGCTCCTCATCCACGCACACAAGGCACTCCACGAGACCGGCCCAGCCTACCTCAACAGATGACTTTCCTTCTACATCCCTAACTGCCAGCTCCGCTCCACCAACCTCGCACTCACCACCGTCCCGCGCATCCGAAGAACAACCACTGGCGGGAGATCCTTCTCCCACCTTGCCGCCAAGACCTGGAATACCCTCCCACTGAGCCTACGACCGACCCAAGACCTGCTGACCTTCAGGAGACTTCTCAAGACCTGGCTGTTCAATCAGTAGAGGCCCCCCTCCACTCCCCAGCACCTTGAAACCTTCACGGGTATGTAGCTGTAATGGCTGGATTTTCTGTTTAGATGGGATCAGCCCCCAGGGGCCCCTATGACCCAGCCAAAACGTACTCACCTTCCCTCCTCAGATCGTATTCACAATGGATGGATATACAGATATATATACAGGTCGCACCTAAGGACGGGGAATAACAACATACATGTATGGATTTTCTACAATATCTTATTCACATCAGTTGGTCTCGCGGCCACCCTGACCCAGACCGTTCTACCCTAGGGCAGATATGACACACAATCCGGTGCGTCTACACACGGGCCTGCAGAACCCAATGCTCCCTTTTCCAAACTGTTTGCAATCCTGCAAAACTACACACTAGTTCGACCTCCTAGTGCTCTCACTTATTCAAGCCACAATCTAGTGGGTATACACACTGGTAATCCTCCCCAGTGTTCTCACTAACGCCGTATATCAACGACGACCACATTCCTATGAACAGTTATCAGGATAATATCTCAGTTACCTACTTGGGATAAAACTACAAGAATGACTTTGAATATAGTTCCAAATTATATAGTGTACTTCCTGCTCTTGGCATCAAAGGTCCACTCACTCCCTCTTTGTTTGATCACCATTTACCTGATCGGGATTTCACATCCGTTCACATAAACAATTCCCAACTAGGAGATAAATTTACCAAGATTGAACATGAACACCAAGCACACGATAATTCTATAAGAATTAGGGTATTTATTAACAATAGACACAAATCACATTACTATGCAACATAACTTCTGCAAAGAAAAGGTAAAGATTAGAGTGCACATTCTATTAAAGCTGGTCGGACGTCACCTGATTAATATGAAGTTTGGGCTCGGCAGTCATCTAGGTTCCCTTCTCGTCTCTGTATCCTGGCTCGCCTTGCAGTCACACCCCAGCCGTCACAAGTACACGTCTGCACCGCTAGGCTCAACCTCGTCTGCTTCCCTTCAGGACACCGGAACCTTGCTGATTATTAGCTACCGTCTCTCTCTCTCTCTGTATCAGTGCGCTCCGCGCTACTTCTCGTTCAGTCTTTCTCAGAGAGTTTCGGTCTTAAATCTTTCTCGGACTTCAAAGATGGCGACTGTCCACCATGAGATAAATAATGGCAGAGATGCTAACGGCTAGATGCCGCCTACGGACTAACTGACAAACTGACTAACACCTTCGCTAATATCAAAGCCCGTTCCTTCATGGAAATTCACGGCCAGTAACCTGCCGCCCACCAAATTCTTGTACCTCCCCGTACCAAGGACACTTTCCCAGCCGGCCGGCCTGAAGTTGTGTCTTCGGAGTGGAGAAAAATACATTCCTTCGATAAGGGCCAGTCCGAGCCGGTTCTCTCCAAGCGAACAACAGCTTAAAACTAAAACATTACACTTGACCTAGAAGGCCTTCTCGAGCTACCGGGCAGAAAGCAAAATGGAGTCTGTCTCGTTTAAGGCCTACGGAGCCCACAATATGCATAGCTCCATGGAAAATATCCCAGCATGTTAGCAAATGAGCAAATCATGACTAATACTTATATATCTATCCCCTAACTTAAATTCATAAGCCCTACTTTAAGGAAAATGACACGAAAATGCCCTAATATATGTAAGACAGGGGCCCTGTCTATAGTCCTAATCCCTATGCTATGGGGGTGATAGGCTGGAGTCACTCTCCATCATTCTCCCTCTCCAAAGAGCCAGCAAAAAGGCAGCCATTACAGTAGCGCGCTCTATAAATGGTTGATTGAGTAAGGGAGATTGGACATGAGGAGTTGGGTTGTTGTTCTTTCTGGTCCAGAGGTTAGGAGGAGGTGTTGTGGGTCTTTGGTCCAAGGGAGGGGAGTAAGGAATGCAATGAAAGAAGTCCTTGACCAGGGGATAGGCAGAGTGATTAGAGGTGGGGGTGGGTTGGGCATGTGGTGGAGGGTCGGGGGAAGAGTGTGCAGTGGTTTGAGGGAAGTCATTGTCCGAGGGATTTTCACTGTTGTTGGGTATGGAGATGGTTTGGGCAGGGGGAGTAGGGACAGTTGTGGAGTTGAGGATCGTTTGTGAGGGTAAAGTCGGGTCCCCTCGAGGGGGGGGGTGCCTGTAGTGGGTTCCGCAACGGAAGGACTGTCATTTGAATATGATTTGCCTCGCTCAGGATCAACCTTGTGGTGTTTATAAACTGTGCATTTGCTGGCCCTGGTGGGGTCGGTTGAAGCCATTATAGAGGGTGTTTGGCGGCGGAATTTGATGATAGGGGCATTGAGATTATAATTAGTGATGGTAGACGTCCATAAGTTGTAGCATGGGTCGTCTGTGGAGGGGGATTGTGCTGGTTCCAGATTTCTTGTCTGGGTGGTGGGGGATTGGGTTTGATGGTACTGATGAGTTAGAGAGGTGAGAAGTGTTGGGAAGTGTCGATCAAAAATGGAGAGGTGCGGGTCAGTGGCCTGTCTGAGAATGTTTCCTGTTCTGAAGATGGAAATTGTGAGTTCCCCTTTAGAGGTAGGGGTGACTGTACTGTTGTGGAGATTTTTTTGCCATAGGGAATATTTACTGATTTGGTGACTTGAAAGTGAAGAAGGAAGGTGTTTTTCCGCTTAGTCAGGCGATTTGTGTAAAAGATGAAGTTAGTTTTCATTTTGCCATTAGTCACGGTGTGGTAGTTGTTTACTATAAGTGTTTCTAGGTGCTGTTTTAAGGTACTGTGCTTTCGGTTCTTTTAAGCATTACTCGTCAGATTTTCTGGGTACTTTATGGACAATCAGAATATTTGTAAAGTGCACTACTCACCTGTGATGGTCTCAAGGCGCTGAGGGGGGGGAGAAGGGGAGGGGTGCTGCTACTGATCGAATAGCTAGGTCTTGAGTAGCCTCCTGATGGTTAGTAGATTCTGTGTCTGCCGTAGGAGGATGAGGAGGGTGTTCCAGGTCTTTGTGGCGATGTGGGAGAATGATCTGCCGCCGGTGGTTGCTCTTTGGATGCAGGGGATGGTGGTGAGGGAGAGGTCGGCGGAGCAGAGCTGGCGGTTCGGGGTGTATAAGGTGAGTTGTCCGTTTAGGTATGCTGGTCTGGTGTTGTGGAGTGCCTTGTGTGCGTGGGTGAGGAGCTTGAAGGTGATCCTCTAGTTGACGGGAAGCCAGTGCAGGTCTCTCAGGTGGGGTGTTATGTGGCTGTGGCGAGGGATGTTGACGATCAGGCGTGCAGAGGCGTTCTGTATGCGTTGTAGTCGTTTCAGGAGTTTGGCCGAGGCTCCTGCGTAGAGGGCGTTTTCGTAGCCCAACCTGCTACTACCGAGGGCATGGGTGACTGTTCTTCTAGTTTCGGTGGGGATCCACCTTTAGATCGTGTGAGGCATGCGGAGGGTGTTGAAGCAGGAGAACAAGACAGCGTTGACTTGCTTGGTCATGGAGAGTCTTGAGTCGAGGATGAACCCCAGGTTGCATGCTTAGTCGGTGCTGCTCCCAGTGTGGTCGGCTACCAGGAGTCGTCCCAGGCCGAGGAGGTGGAGCCGAGGATGAGCTTCAGATGGCTGTTCCTCATCCACTCGGCGACGGCTTTCATTCCTTCATGGAGGTTGGTTTTGGCGGTGAGGGGGTCTTTGGTGAGGGAGAGGATCAGCAGGGTGTCGTTGGTGTAGGAGATGATGTTTAGGGCGTGCAGTCGGGCGACGTGAGCGAGTGGTGCCATGTAGATGTTAAACAATGTCGGGCTAAGGGATGATCCTTGGGGTACGCCGCAGATTATCTCGGTGGCTTCGGATCAGAAAGGGGGGAGGCAGATGGTCTGGGTTCTGCCGGAGAGGGAAGTGATCCATTCCAGAGCTTTGTCTCAGGTCCCTGCGTTGTGGAGGCGGGTGCATTGGGTGCGGTGGCAGACGGTGTCAAAGGCGGTTGAAAGGTCCAGGAGGATGAGGGCAGCGGTCTCGCCATTGTCCAGCAGGGCCCTGATGTAGTCGGTGGCAGCGATGAGGGCAGTTTCAGTACTGTGGTTGCTGCGGAACCCAGACTGGTACGTGTCTAGGATGCTGTTCTCCTGGAGGTAGCAGGTCAGTTGTCTGTTGACAGTCTTCTCGAATACCTCGGCAGGGAGATGGGACGGAAGTTCTTGAGGTCCTTCAGGTCAGCCTTGGGTTTTTTGAGTAAGGCCTTGATATCGGCGTGCTTCCAGCTCTCCGGGAAGGTCGCGGTCTCAAAGGAGATGTTGATGGCCTTACGGAGATGGGGTGCGATGGTGGCGCTAGCTTTGTTGAAAATGTGGTGTGGGCATTGGTCTGACGGAGACCCGGAGTAGATGGTGTTCATGATTTGGATGGTGTAGTTGTTTATGTTGGTCCAGGTGAGCAGGGGATCGATGTGGGTGGAGGCCATGGATCCAGAGGTCTCGGTGGCTGTCGGGTGGGCTGTTATGGTTGTCTGCGATCTTGCGAGGAGTTGGGTCTGTAGCGTACGAGTTTAGAGTTCTGGGAGGGGTTTGGCGGGTGCATAGTTAAAGACTGAGTTCGGGTTCTATATGAATCGATGGGAGGAGAGGTTAGTTGCCCCTTGGCGTCCTGTAGTGGGGAGTGGTTGGGCTGAATAATGAGGGAAGTGCCAAATAATAGATCACTTCAAGATGGTTGCTATCTTGTTAGTACAAAGGTTATCCCCTTTCTCCATTTCAATGGAGAGAGATGAAAAGGTCGCTCCAAGTAGGATTATGTAGAGGCGGTTGGTAGCGGGTGTGGCCTGTAAGTAGCCGAGACTGTTGTGGAGGTGCGGCAGAGCATCCCAGAGTTGGAAAAAAACAGTATCGGGGAATCCTGATCGGTGTGGGGTGCTCCCGTGCTGACGTAGTCATCACAGGTCGGGCTTAATAGAAAAGCCGTTCCAAGATGGCTGCTTGTTTGACCAGTGATGGTTTGGCTCAAGTGTGTGTCCTATCGCTCTTTCCATGAGATTGCCTCTCTGGGTAAAGTCCTCTGTCTCTTTCCATAGGTTGCAGTTGTTGATCCTTTGTTTCTTTTTAGAATTGTGAAGAGCGCGGTAGTCTTGTGTCTTATTCATGGCTTGATGTGGAGAAGGAAAAGCAATTTCTATTTAGTTAGTTACGCCTGCCATTTTGAGGGGAGAAGTTGCTGCTATTTACAACGTGTGAGCAAAATGGAGGCTTTGCCATGTTTAATGGGCCATCGATGCAGTTAATTAATCCGGTGCTGGAATGAGCAGGGAAAAAAACTCAAAAAAAGAAGCAAAATAGGGGAAAGTCTAGATTAATGATTAGAACCATAAAGAAGCCGTAGGGCCGGCTACTTGAATCACAATAACATTAAAATCGTTGAACGCTGTGTGGTCTAGTTCTCGGCGACCTGTTAATTAAGCAAGCGTGATGTGTCCCAATATGCTGATTGCTGCCACTTGTTCGAATTACCAAAGAACGCTGCAAGCGCTTGGTACTGATTCAGCTAGACTAGTGTGATGATTGCGGCAGGGGGAATGAGGGAGGGAGGGAGGGAGGGAAAAGTACCTGCAGTTCGTTAGCTGTGACCCTGCCACAGAGATCATCAGGGGGTCAAAAAGCTGCTATAATCTTCGCTCCTATCCGGCGCTGAGGTGGAGGATGAACTCCAGTCGGGTCGTCACCTTTTGGGGTCCTGAAAAACTGCTGCAATGAGAGACTCTGAGCGGGAGGAGAGTCTGAGTGCCTGGTCCTGCACTGAGCGCTCATTCTGATACGTGTGCTTACACCGGGACACCCGTTTTCCTTCATCGTTGTGGCAGCTCCTTTGCGCAAATGGGTCGTTACCTCTGTAATCTTGGATAGTGCAGTGCTGCTTCTGGAGATATGCACTCTACTTGCCTTGGGGTGTCCTCGTGTGATCTAGGAGCCGATGTCCTGATGTTTTTCTTGTGGGACCGATGCCTGTCACAGCGTTATCCTGGGGGGCATCTATCAGGCAACGGTGATGTGGGCGAGTTTGGTCGAGTGGTGGGTCGTCACCAGCGAAGTCTTGATCGAGAAGTGTAGGATTCCTTCCGATCGACTCGGGTAAGGTTTGAAGCCACGTATCAATAGAGTTTTAGTTCCTATGTTCCGATGCCATTAGGCAGCAAGGTTGTGGGGAGGGCAAAACAGGGATATTTTTGGCAATTTCGATCCCCAGCCTACAGAGCTTAGTTCTTGAGCTCCTCTCCTGTTGCCATCTTGTCTACCAAAAGTTTACTTTTGCATAGTTACCGAAAACCATTGCAATACAAGCTTTAAAAAAGTAAAAACAAATATTCAATATAATTTCATCAACCATTACCAGCTTTTTGAGCTCTGTTATAGAAAAATATCTTCAAGTAAAATCAGTTAAAACCCAGGATAGAAAAATACTGTACAGTTTAAAATCAGAGTTTTAACAGTAATGGCATTGATGTATGTCATTAGTTCGCAGGGTAAAGTGCAGTGCTGTCACTGATTTTTAGCTCGAGCCGGACGTGCCCGTAGACCAGTGTCGTATGGGCATGTTGTTCAATTGTTTGTCCTTGTTACGAGCTTATTCACTAAAGTGCTAGTGGTCCGTCCTTGGTGTGGTTTAAATAAACCTCCTCTCATCTGCAGGCTGTCATGCAACACCAGAGCTTCATCCTTATCTTAAATATATAAAATTTTCGGTATTTTGGGCATTTTTTGTTCGCCAGCATAAGGTATTTTACCAGTCTACAGTTCACTTGTGTGTGCTCCAGGCTTAGGCTGGCCAGCACTGCTTCCCTCCTGGTGCGGGTGCCTTTCTGCTTAAGGGGTGCTTTTAGGAACTGTAGCTGTTCTTGATTAAATTAGAATATCTCTTTGCTTGGTGTTACACAGCCTACACGTGTCTTGACTGTTGCCCTCATCCATGTGATGGGATATAAATTCGATAAATATATGTTATTGGCCTAATATATACAATATAACCTTATAACCGCACGTTAGCATTGCATTATTCTTATTGTATTATTGTAGTTAGGAACAATTCACTTTCTTGCTGTTTAAACCTATTGGTGTGACCAGAGCCATCTTGTTTCGTTTCTCTGTGTCAAGTACTGTTTCCTTGAAATCACGTGATTACGCTTTCTGCACGAAACCACGATGGACGACTTAGCTGTCTGCTCCACTCGCTAGTCTGTAGCTCAGGGAAACCCAAGGTCACACCTGCCCTTCTTGTGGGATGCGCAGGGCCATTTCTTTTAACTCCTTCTTAGATATTTCAATGATCTTTTCCGGTGTTATGTAATAATCCTCTAGGCCTAGATCTTTAAAGAAGTTTCTAATATAGGCAAGCCATTTTATATCTCCTGAATGATCTAGTGCCATAGAGTCCACCATAATTCCTCTAGTTAGCATGTTTTTTTCTGAGGTCCAGATACGCCTCCATAATAGGAGAGGTTGGATTTTAGCCAGATCCTCAATGTAAGGTATGCCTAATTCAATATGGGATGCGTATATAGAAATTCGCCTCGGTGCAACTAGAAGAAATCTTAGAAAGGAGTTTTCTGCCACCTGTAAAGCACTGACATCGACATGCCCCCAAACCCCAGCCCCATACAGAGCTACTGCTCGGCATTTTGCATTATAAATATTCAGCATTTCCAAAGGGGATTGTTTACCTAGTTTTTGTGAAAAAGCCATTAATGTGGCTATTGCACGCTTAAGGGAATGTTTTCTAGCCTCAACTGCCGCTTTCCAATTTAATTTATAGTCTATTGTAATCCCTAGGTAGGGGTACTGGGCCGTCAATTCAATATTTTGGTTGTTAAGGGATATGTTTCTAAACCCTTTTTTCCCTTTGCCTGCCACCATTATAAAGGTCTTCTTGATATTGATATGGAGGTCAAGGCTACCCATGAAAACCGCATACCTAGTTAATGCTTTTTGAAGCTCTCGTGGAGTACGGGCCAAGATGACAGCGTCGTCCGCATAAAGCAGATCGGGAATAGGGCGTGATTTTACTTGGGGGAGGTCTTGAGCCCCCCTCAAAAGTTCCGTCTCCAAACCGTTTGTGTATAAGGAGAATAGGAAGGGGGCCAAGACACAACCCTGCCTTACTCCACGCTCTACTCCAAACGACGCGGTCAACTCGCCCCCAACACCATAGCGCACTCTTGCTGAGGCCTTGGAATATAGTTCCCTTAAAAAGTCTAGGAGAGGGGGATCCACGCCCATTTGTGATAGAACCAGCCATAGCTTGGTATGGGACACGCAATCAAAGGCTGCGGAGAGGTCAACATACACCATGTAAAGTTTATCTTTTTTTGCATGGACATATTTTCCTACAGTCATTGACAGATTAAGAGCCTGCTCCACTGTACCAAACCCCTCCCGAAAGCCGAATTGTAGGTCTGACAATACCCCCCTATCCTCCGCCCATTGTTGGAGATGCTCAAGTATGACCCTACCTGCTACCTTACCCACTGAATCCAATAATGAGATTGGTCGATAGCAGGTAGGGTCTTGACGGTCTCCTTTTTTGAAGATCGGGACCATGATAGACTTGGTCCAAGATTCCAGGAGCCCTTTTTTGCCGCTGCCGTGCACACCCTGGTCAATATAGGGGCCCATAGGTCTGTATTGTGTTTGAAAATGTCCACCGGGACTCCATCTGGGCCCGGAGTTTTTCCGTTTTTACTTAGATTTATGGCCGTAAGGACTTCGGAAAGGTCAAATTCTATTTGAATAGGGTAGTCAGCAACTGGTTGAATTATTTCTTCACTCTCAAAGGATGTCTGTTTCCTAAATATTTTTGAGAAGTGAGAAATCCAGGCTCCTTCTTCTATGGCTACTTCTATTTTAGGGAGGTTATCGTCAGCTAGAAAAGGGGATTTTACTACTCGCCAAAAGGCCTCACTGTTTTTCTGTAGGGCGCTTTTATGTAGTTCATCCCAAAGGGTCTGCTTCAATTCGGCTTTTCTCTGCTTTCGAGCGGAGAGATACTCCTTTCTGGGTCTTGCTATTGCCCGCGGGTCTCTGTTTTCATTGTTCAGGGCCAATTTAAGCTTAGTGTGTGCCGAGGTACAACTGTGGTCAAACCAGCCTCTTTTATTTAGAGTTTCTACCTTTGATGTTTTTGTCAAAAGGCCCTTAATGACAGCTAGGATTTTTCGGAAGTTAATTATAACTTCCTCCTCTGTCAGAGTTAAGTCAAGGCATTTTATAATGTAAGGGTATGCTGCTTTAATCACTTTCTCGGTGATTTGTCCAGGGTCTATTTTCCCCCATTTTAGGCTATACCCGTTTACCTGCGCCAATTGCAAATTATTCTGGTTCAAAGCTTGGGCTATCGTCGTCTCAAGAGATTGTTGGTATAGTAAGTTGAGCTCTATCCTTATGGCAAGGTGGTCACTTAATGTGTTTGCTAGAGTCTCAACATGTTTGATCTTGTTTGATAACCCATCTGATGTGAGGACATAATCAACAGTGGTCTGGTAGCCTCTCCCTATATAGGTCGACTCTGGGTTTCTTGTTTTTGGGTTTAATTTGTTGACTATTATAAGTCCCAAGTCCGACATAAGGTCGTTCATGGCTATGCCTGATTTAGTATGGCAGAAGTGAATAGGGGGAATGTCCTGATCCTTAATCATTTCAATACAGTTTTTATTTAAGCAAGGGTGCAGATTAAAGTCCCCTACCCATAAGAAGAAGACAGCACCTTTCCCTCCTTTCGTCTGTCTAAGATAGGAGAGTTTTTCGTTTAGGTTTAAAATTAGCCCCCTAAATTCTCCTTCCTCCAGGTTATTATACAAATTAATGAGTACAATAGTCTCATTTTTTGGTAGGGAGAAGGAAAGAAGCTGAAAATTAGTGACCAATTCAAGAGTAGTTATTTTTATTTGGACAGTATTCGCTATATAAATTGTTAATCCCCCCTTGGCTCTGCCCATGTTTCCAGCTACAGCTGGAGAAAAAAACGTCCTGAAACCCAAGAGATGGAGTTCCGTTAATGACCAAGTCTCTTGGAGACAAACGATTTGGTGCTTGTCTAGGAAACTTATGGCGGTACCGTCCTCAATCTTGGGGCGGAGACCGGCAATGTTCCAAGACACGACGCTTAGAGTTTGGGGGCCTCTGGTTGGGAGCTTAGTTATTTGTAATCCACTATTACCCTCTAATTCCCTTTTTTTGGGGCTGAGATGTTTTTTATCCTGTGATGGTTAGTCAACTAACTCAAGGCCACTGTATCTGTTCGACATTGGGATGCCATTCCAACCCTCCCAGGGTAGTGGCTCTCTATAGGAATCCCTATGGTAAGGCCCTCCCCAGTCATCCCTTTCTCTACCCCGATGTCGAGGGCCTACCGTGTGCCAGGCTCCATCTTGATGATATCCGTTTCGATTTCTCGAGGGGTAGAAGGAGAGGCGCTTTGTTCCTATAGCCCCAGTTGAGGTCTGGTAGTCCCATGCACAGATGTAATCAACTAATCTGGGATCATCAAAGGTGATAAGAACACAATCACCTTGTATCGTTTTTTTGCCATGTCCTATCCAGGGGGCTCTTCTTACCATTAAGATCTCAGGTGAACAGTAAGGAGGAGGTGGGCGATTTAGATTTAACCAATGTTGGACCTTGTTCTTTAACGACCAAGTTGCTTCATTAGTTTGGTCTCTCAGTTCAGGTACGCCAGCCATTACGACTGTGAAAGGACTAGCCTCCGGTGGGAGGTTGACGGAGAGTCTTCCATCATGAGGTCCTCTATCCCACCCTTTATTCAGCTGTGTGGCAGGTGTTTTTAGATCTGTGTTATTATGTGCCAGGTTAGTGTTAGTAATATTGTTCGGAGTATTACTTAGGGTGTTATCTAATGTCTTTTTTTTGGTCGCTAACGGTTGGACTGGTTTAGTTACTAATGGAATAGGTTGTTTGTTTTGAGCATTTGAGGTTGCAGGAGGCTGCTTGACTCCCCCTATTTTTTGTCCCAGTTGGTTCATTTGAGTTTTTGCAGGAGTTGTCAAGTCAGCTAATGCTTTTTCTATTTGTCCCAGTCTTAATTCTAATAGTTTGAGTAAGTCTTTAAGAAGGTCTCCAATTTTGGTTAATAGATGATCACTCGGATCGATTTTAGCATCTGCCTCCTTATCTAATGGAAAGTCTGTTATAGTTTCCCCGGAAATAGGGGCCAGGGTATCAGTTAGTGCCTGATGAACAATCACATTGGGAATTTCCTGATCTCTTTTCTGTGGTATAGTGGTTCGAATTTCTCCTGTCTTATTAGGAATTTTATGTGTTTTTTTAAACTTTTGGTTGTTCGAGACTGTAGGTTTTTTCTTACTTATTGCACCCTCCCTCCTCCCTCTTGACTGTCTAGTTTCCTCAGGGGTAGTTTCAATCACTAGATCAGGGGGTTTTTCTAGGTCCAATGATAGTTGTGAGTCAGAGAGCTGTGAAACCGATAGATCCACCGTGGTAGGGAGGCTAAGCCTTTGCCCACAGGTTTCACTCGGTCCAGGGTCACTACGTTGCTCTGGCGTTCGTGCATCCGCCAGATGTCCCATAGAGGACCTTTTTGCGTTAGCTAAATCTTGGGAGACTCTACGTTCTATCAGGGAGATGCTTTGATCTATGAAGGTGTTTGCTCTAGTGATAAAATTATCTATAGGACCTGTGATTTGTCCCTCCTTTGCGGCAGTTTTACTTCTACTCCCTCGTGTAGACATGATGAACGTTTACAATGCGGTCTTACAGTAAAGGGGAGAATGAGATATATGTATATAATAAGGACCTCGAAATCAGTATTATAGATTTTGGAGTATTGATGTTAGGGGGGTGGCCCAGCCCAGTCTATAACGGTCTCTAACGGGCACAAGCAGGCCTGCCCTTGGCCCGGGCTTCGCCCGGGTCCCGCGGTTGCGGGACTGATGCTCCTGAAGTAGAACAGGGGGGAGGGGCGGAAAGAGGCACCAGGTGCGCGCAATGTCAGGAGCGCTGAGAACCCTGGCCCTCGCAGTCCCGCTTCCCCACAGTCAGCAGCAGTTCGATCCAGCCAATGGAGGGACCCGCTCTTCAGGTCAGCAGATTCCCCAGCACAAGATGCGGTAAAGACTCCGTGTTGCAAAGCCCCAGCAAGTGTTTGAAAGGCCAAGACGACTTCGAGCGGCTCCCGCAGAGCGGGGGCCGCGAGTCGTGTTTTAAGGTCCAGGTAGGCGGGGGAGGGCGGGAAGAGGCACCAGGTGTGCGCGATGTCAGGAGCGCTGAGAACCCTGGTCCTCGCAGTCCCGCTTCCCCACAGTCAGCAGCAGTTCGATCCAGCCAATGGAGGGACCCGCTCTTCAGGTCAGCAGATTCCCCAGCACAAGATGCGGTAAAGACTCCCTGTTGCAAAGCCCCAGCAAGTGTTTGAAAGGCCAAGACGACTTCGAGCGGCTCCCGAGGAGCGGGGGCCGGGAGTCGTGTTTTAAGGTCCAGGTAGGCGGGGGGAGGGCGGGAAGAGGCATCAGGTGCGCGCGATGTCAGGAGTGCTGAGAACCCTGGTCCTCCCAGTCCCGCTTCCCCACAGTCAGCAGCAGTTCAATCCAGCCAATGGAGGGACCCGCTCTTCAGGTCAGCAGATTCCCCAGCACAAGATGCGGTAGAGACTCCGTGTTGCAAAGCCCCAGCAAGTGTTTGAAAGGCCACGACGACTTCGAGCGGCTCCCGAGGAGCGGGGGCCGCGAGTCGTGTTTTAAGGTCCAGGTAGGCGGGGGGAGGGCGGGAAGAGGCATCAGGTGCGCGCGATGTCAGGAGCGCTGAGAACCCTGGTCCTCGCAGTCCCGCTTCCCCACAGTCAGCAGCAGTTCGATCCAGCCAATGGAGGGACCCGCTCTTCAGGTCAGCAGATTCCCCAGCACAAGATGCGGTAGAGACTCCGTGTTGCAAAGCCCCAGCAAGTGTTTGAAAGACCAAGACGACTTCGAGCGGCACCCGACGGATGGAGCTACCTTTCGGCTCATGCTTATGTTATGTTAAAATTAATTTCTTAAGCGCACGTTCACCAGGCGGTTTCTTGGCGCTATGAACAGGAACGATCGCCATGTCGAACAGAGAGTGAGTATCAATTGTGCGCATGGGAGAAAAGCCAGGTTTTTAGTAGTTTCCTAAATTGGGTATAGGAGTCAGTCGTGCGCAGGTAGGGGGTAAGGGTGTTCCAGAACTGGGGAGCCAGGATCGTGTATCTGAGGCTGCCGTGTTTCTTCCGTTTAAAAGAGTGGGACACCAGTAAGTTCTTATTAGAAAAAAGAAGGTTGCGAGAGAGAAGATACCGTTGGATGTTTAGGGCAATAAAAGCAGGGCCTCGTCCTGACAGGGCTTTATGAATGGTGCAGCCCAACTTGAATAGGCAGTGTTGAAGAATAGGGAGCCAGTGAAGGCTTTTCAGCAATGGTTTCAGGTGGGAGTGCTTAGGCTGTCCAAGAATGAGTCTGGCTGCCTGATTCTGAACACGTTGCAGGCGAAGTGCTTGGTAGGGAGGAATACCCACGTAGAGAGAATTGGCATAATTGATACGTGCAATGACCAGTGCAAGAACCAGCTGGGTCAAGGCTTCGATGGAGAGGAGCCTGCTGATTTTCCTAATTTTGCGCGGATGAAAAAAGCATGCTGAGACCACCAAACTGCCCTGGGCCTTCATGGTAAGATCGCAACTGATCATGATCCCCAGGCTTTTTACTGACGAAGCCGGAGCAGGGGGGATCCCTAATTAGATGGGCCAGAAGTTCGAATTCCACGGGTTGGCCACACCGCCCGTAAGAATCAATTCTGTTTTATCTGGATTTAGTTTGAGTTGATTGGCATTCATCCAATCGCTGATGAAATACATTATAGATTGAAAATTGGAGATAGAGGAGGTGGATGGATCAATGTTAAAGATCAGCTGAAGATCATCAGCATAGTTGAACACCACACCTTCCTTTTGCGCAAGGCAGTAATCAAGGGGAGGATGTACAGATTAAAAAGTAGAGGTGATAGGGCAGAGCCCTGCGGGACCCCACAAGTCAGTTTAGTTTGTTCTGCCCTGAAGCCAGCAAGGCGGACAGATTGATAACGCTTACTAAGAAAGGAGGTAATCCATCTCAGTGATAGGCCTTGGAGCCCAGCGCTGTTGACACGGTCGACCAGAATCTGGTGGTCGACCGTGTCAAAGGCAGCCGACAGGTCGAGGAGCACCAGGGCCTGGGTAGTAGCCTGGTCCGCTCCCTTTCGTAGCTCGTCCAAGACTGATAAAACAACAGTTTTGGTGGAATGCTCAGGTCCAAAACCTGCTTGGTGGGGGTCCAGATAGTGGGTCTGTTCAACAAACGAGCTAAGGCTATTGGCGACATGGGCTTCCATAACCTTACTCAGGTAGGGTAACAGAGAAATGGGGCGGTAATTGCCTGGTACCTGCGGGTCTAAGCTGTGTTTTTTAAGAATAGGGACAACCTCAGCCATCCCAAAGAGATCTGGAACAATCCATTGAGCAAGGGAATTGTTGATAAGCGATAGTGGAGGGTCTGGACAGCGTAAAAACTTCCTGGAGGATGCGAGGGGGACAGCTGTCCATAGGGGAACCAGAGCCAATTTTCTTAAGAAGGCCGAAGAAAATTTCCTTAGTGACAGGAGGGAAGTTATCCTAAAGGTCATTGTTAGAATCACAACATAAATAAGGCAGAGGATCTGAGGGTTTAGGAATGCTTACCTTAATGGTAGCAATATTTTCAGTAAAGAAGTGATTAAGTGAGTCACACAGATGTTGAGAGGGAGAGGGTGTCACAGTAACTCTGTCTAGTTTAGACAGTTCGTCCACTATCAAAAAGATCTCCTTGGTTTTGTTGGCGGAGTTTAAAATTTTGGCCAAGAAATACTCAGCCTTGGTCTGAAGGATCGATGCTTTATAATCTTTAAATAAGGATACAAATCTAGCTTTGTGACTAGGGCAGTAGTTACGTCGCCATTTATGTTCCGCTTGCCTGAGGGTTAATTTCTTAGCCTTCAGCTCTGTTGAGAACCAGCGTTGTGCATCATGGTGCCTCTTTATTTTCACTTTCCTCAAAGGGGCTAAGTTGTCTCTGGCCTCATCCAGCCAAGTATTAATTATGGCTGCTTGAGATTGGAGCGACTCCTTCCCTACTCTAGGTGCCACGACAAGTAACCTGGAGCAAAAGTCATCCATGTCCACTTTGTTCCAGTTTCTGGCCAAGAAGTTTCCTACTGGGGGGTGGTGATGTCAAAATGAGCAGAGGGGATGACAAAGGTGGCCAGATGATGATCCGACCATGAGCACGGGGCCACTTGTAGATGAAGAATGTCCAGGTTGGCAGTCCAAACCTGGTCAAGGGTATGCCCTTTGACATGGGTGGCGACTTTTATATGTTGGGTGCAGTTCATTCCCATTAGTAGTTCGGAGAATTCAAGGGAACATGGGCTTTCATGTCCATCATTGGGCCAGTAATTGATGTCCCCAATAATCAATACACGAGCGTTATTAACGACCATCTCGGCGATCCTGTCAGCCACCAACTGGGGAAATGTGGGCATATGGGAGGGGGGGTCTATAGAGCAGCACACAGATGAAAGAAAGATCCTGAGACTCAAATTTTAAAGAAAGGCTATCGATTAGGGGGATGCCCAAGGGGACCGGGGAGGTCATTTTGTGTTTCTGTTTAATGACAGCTGCCACCCCTCCTCCCACCTTCCCTGCAGGTCGATCAGCCCGAAGAATGTAATAGTTATCGGGGAGTGCCACAAGAATATCAGGACCCGATTCGTCTGTCAGCCATGTTTCAGAGAGAAGGAGGATATCCGGTTTAACAGTGTCCAACAGATGGAATATCTCGTGCTGGTGTTTCACCATAGAACGTGTGTTAAGATAGCATATTGATAGTCCATCTTGTGCCTGAGGTGTGGGGCTGGGAGGAGCCCTTGAACATTTATTGTTAGGTAAAGGCTGTTGGTCGGTAGCTTTTAACCGCAGAGTGGAAGGGAGGTTCCCCTGCCAATAAATCCCAAGTGAGTTTAGTGTGTCCTTGGTGTGCGGGCTAATGTCCGCAGCTCCTTGCCAGAGTTTAAGTTCTGATGAAGAATATCTTAAAGTTTGTGCATAGTGTAAGGCCCCAGGCCCCGGAAGGGCGCAGACAGGCTTGCCTTTGACGCGCCGCCAGCACGCCCGCTGCGCGTGAGGGGAAGCATTGATTAAAATAGTATTGCGGGACTCTAACCCGGAAGAGGGGGACTCACTGAAGTCGTGGCCGGTACATCTCCACTCAACCGGGATAAGGACCCGTGGTGGACCGGGGAGCAGTGCGGATCAACAAAGCAGGTAAATAATTGGCAATTCAGTTTTTTAAATGCATTCAGTTTTTAAAACTTAATACACGGGTATTCGTAAGGAGAACATCTTGGCTCCGACTTACAGCACTCAAGCCAGAAGCGCAATCACCCATCCTCAATCTTCCTTTCTCCGGTTCCTCTGTTCGGGACTCACACGGATGAAGAGATGGCCCGGATGAAAACAGCACTGGATGCGATGAAGGCAGAGGGCCATGAAAAGAAGGAATTCTGCAAGAGATTCCGACCGTACAATCAGCGATCCCCCCAACAGATTAGTCACCCCCCCTAGAGTATTGACATATGTGAGTGTCTCATAATCTTGTCATGTTGCGCATGATTAAATTGCGGATCATCGTGATTAGGCCCGCGCACACCGACCAGCAACACATTAAAACTGTCTTTGCGAGATCTGGCTAACACGTACCTACTCCCTGTGTCCACCTTCGCGTCATGGGTTGCAGCCGTGAATTTTTGCGTGCCCAAATCAATACTGCTCTGGCATGTGAAGAGAACCCTGCTACCACACACACACCTTTCATTCTTTTAGGGGTCAGCAGCCCAGAGCGTAGGGTTAGGTGAGTTTCCTGAAGTACGGCCACATCCACGTAATGTCTATGCAGATAGGCCACTACCTTACGCATTTTCCTGTGGTCATTGAAGCCCCTCACGTTCCAAGACATGAAGTTTATGTGGGCGTTCGCATTAGTGGCCTGCTTCGTGAGTACAATTTGCATGTACATAGTGGTGCATGATATTTATGATGACTGACCTAGTAACATGTCGTGCACAGTTCTGCGCTGTAAGACAATTCCTGACTGCTGAACTAAAATAGCTCTACCCACCCTCCCACGCCATAGCCCAAACATTACGACATGGCACACCAGTAAAATCGAAATGAAACCCCCTCCCTTCAAAAACAACCTCCCACCCCCAAAAAAGAAAAGCTACCCAAAACGTACTACCCAATGTGTGATACACTTGGGGGCGGTGGTTACCGGACTAACAGTGTTAAGTAATGGCCTGTGACCGACCATAAGGTGAATTTTTGTCCAGGCAAAGGATTTGCCAGTTCAAAATAAAGAATGCAGTACTTGTTCATTTTATTAGACATTGAGTAGTGTGCTCCGCGCATCAGCCATGAGTTGTGCGAGCACCTGCTGGATTGATTGTCCGCTATAATTGTTATATCTGTTTGTGCCATATCTGTCGCTTAGTGGGTTACGGTGCACAGCTTTTTATCAGACCTGTTGTTCCGGCACTTCTTGAGCGATGCCTCCTGCTGCCGTAGGCTCCTGCGCAGGTGTCTGCAGTTTATCTCTGCTGTGCTTTTTAAGATCTTGCTGCAATTGTTGAGGGTCATTATATATTTTTGTCCTGCCATCAAAGTTCACCCAGAGCCTCGCCGGGTAGAGCATTGTGTATTGAAGCTGAAGCTCTCTTAGTTTGCCTTTCATGGGCCCAAATTGCTTGCCCACCTCCTGCACCTGTGGGGTAAAGTCCGGGAAGAGAGCCAGTTCAGACCCCTCATATTTGCGCACTTTTAACTCTCAGGCGCTTCTTAATGCAGCGTCCCTATCCCTGTAGTTTAGCATTCTCGCTAGCAGGGGGGCGCACTGGGGGGTGGTGGGGGGCGGGGCGGTTTTGGTCCTAGAAAGCCAAGAGCGCGCTCCACAATAAACACCAATGAGAATATTTCACGTCCCAGTAATGTCACCGGGATTTGCTCTGTCAATAGCTCCATGTTCCCAGTCACTGTGGCTTCTGGAAGGCCCAAAATGTGCACATTATTGCGCCTGGAGTGCGCCTCGAAGTCCTCAGCTTTGTCACGTAGTGCTGACATTAGTTTTACCCATTTTGTTTCTGAGCAGCTCCTGTCTCAACTTGCGCATCTTCCGCCTTTGGCATCCTGCGCTCCACCATGTCTAGCTTTTCAGCATGTTTGCCTACGCATTCTGACATACGATCCAGTCGGTATGACATTGAGTCAATCTTACCATCAATTGAGGCCAGGTCCTGCTGCATAGCTGATAGGATGTGGCGTATATCGTCCCCTGATTCAGGGGTCTCACTCCCATGTTCAGTAGGCATGGGGGCTAGGTCCTCTTCTCTACCTCTGGCCGCCTTATGTTGGAAACTTAATCACTCAGCCTTTCCAGCTCTGAACAGGTTGTGGGGCCTGTGCGAAATAGATCTGTTCGCATCATGACTCAATCGGCAACTGATAATTTTTTTTGAGCTTGCGCATACCCCTACCTACACCCAAGCGACTCTACACTCGTCTATACTATAGTACTATAGTACTGCAATCCACGTGTACTTGAGTACTCATACCCCTACTTATACCCACGCACATCTACCTTAACCTATGCTTATACCAGGCACACCAGCTCGGTGATAGTGAGGCCTGCCTTCTTCATTTTTGAATTTCTCAAACCTGATGTATTGCTGGAATCTGTATCAATTCCTGTTCAAAATGCCAGAATCTAGAAACATAAACAAAAGGACTTAATTTCCTCTTAACAATGGGACAACTTTAAAGCAACTTACTTCTCTTACCATAAACTGGTGAGGTTAGTCTCTTGTGTGACATCACTTCCTTCATGCAAGAAGGAAGTGATATCACATCAAGGAAAGGATATCTCCTTCAGGTATTGTACCAGAATATCATGGACTAAATATGGTCTTACAAACATATTGTATTTTAAGTATCGTTTACAAAATGTTTTCCCTTTTGGAGTTCATAAAAAAAATCTACACTGTTGGACAGGCCACATGGAAGGCCCGCTCCCCCCCTGCACGACCCGGCCCGAGCCCGGCTCCCCAAGTGTTACACGCCACCACTCCACGTTTTCCGTCCCCTCCGGGACCCCTGCATCCGAACTTCTCGACCTCATGGGCCCGATCCTCTACCAGCCCTCGCGCCCGACCGGGCGCCATCTTGAACGCTGCACCACGAGGCCGCGTGGCCTCCGATCGACCCTAACCCTGGGCCTGGCCAGGTCCCGACATCCCGGCACCACCATCCACCCAGGAGGTGAGCGGACTACTTGGCAGGTCAATGGGAGAAAGAGGCGTCGATGGCTCTCCCCCGCCAGGTGCCGATCGCCCCCAGCCTCCCCGGGCGCTGGCTCCACCCCCCTGCTGGGTGTCTGGACTCCCTCATCCCGGACCTCCCGACCTCCAAGTGCGAGGGTCCGGACATCAAAGGGCGCCAGACCTATAACTGGGGCAGATCCAGAGCAGGAAGGCAGTTGTATCCTGGAGTCGAGAGACGCAGAGAAGAACTCATCCTTGACGGACTACTGGCGCTGCCGTAGCTCTGCCTTGTGAACTATCGTCCTGCCTGCTGGCGCTGCCGCAACCTTCTGAAACCTTCATCGTCGTCGGGACCTGCTGGCGTGGCCGCGGACCGTTTGTGACTTCCATCTTCATCGGGACCTGCTGGCTCCGCCGCGGACCGTCGCTACCTTCAACCATCTCGGGACCTGCTGGCTCCGCCGCGGCCCGATCATCTGAACGCCGAGCTCGAGGATTGAGAGCTCTTTCACCTATTCAATTGGTAACAAGACTGTCCCGCTACCCTTTTCCCAATCCAGAGACCAGATCAGAGGGGACCCCTGAGTCCAGACCTCCTTGTAACATTTACCGTACCTGAAGAATTGCCTATAAAGTATCGTTAAACCTTATCCTTGTGTGGTGTACGTCTGTGGGGGGGAAGTTACTTGTCTGTACGATCGTTGGAGACGGCTCTCCCCGGAGGCCTCTCCCCTTGTCCTCGGCCGACCCTCCCGGTCCGTCTAACATACACACAATTGGACAATATTTTTGTAATCGATATTTAAGACACCATACTTATGTCTGTCGTTATTTTGGGCCGCAGTGTTGTGAAATAAAACTCACTTTAGGAACAGACCCTATATGTATAGACAACTCCTTATGAGTTCAGAGGGGCCAATCTTTTCCAGACCTCATTGAGTCCTGGGATAGTTTGCTTCTTACCACTAGCTTTGGCCGCAGTCATACATAGCGCCTCCGCGGTATAGGCGCCGCTGACGTCAGGGGCTCGCGACGGTGGTTCAGGAAGGCTTGCAGCCCACCCTGATCACAGGAGGAGAGGCTGCATGATTGCACCCTCCCAGGAGGGGTTGGTCCTCTGCCACTGGAGCCATGGGGGTAACTGCAGCTACACCTGGTGGAAGAGGGGAGGTGCCAGAGCAGTGGAATTTCAGAACAAAAGCTGTTTTTAATTAAATGCATTGTAAATGCAGTTGGGTGAGGTATGGTGTCAGAGCAGGAGCAAAGCCACATTGTATTTCCAATTTTAATTCAGAATACAAGCATTTGCACTCAGCAAAACAAAATAACTGCGTGCATTTACTGGTATAATTTTAATTAGATAAAGAAGGTACGGAATACTTGCGCTGCTGAGTGCGAGAACAGAACAGAACTTTTACCGTGATTTGGACCAACAAAAGCTTTAACCCTTTCGATGCTGATGACGAGCTCAGCTCGTCATCACCCACGGGTGCCGTGTACTGATAACGAGCTGAGCTCGTTAGGACAGCAGCAAAACGGCAATTTGCAGCACAGCGCAAAAATCACCGCAGCAGCGATGCGGTTAAATAGTCGCGCTGTGAATAGCACAGGGTTCGCGCTAGCTGTATTTGAATAAAATTGCATTTAGGGAAAATATGCTTTTATTGTAATTAAACGCCACTTACTTACATGATAAAAATTTTAAAACCACACGCTGCTTAGCGGACTTTTACCTTCGATCTCAGGGACATAGAGAGGGAAGTTTGGGGCAGCCATCTTGGTTGACAGTCTAGTTGCTGACGAGCTGCACTAGACTGCTTATTTAAGACAGCCAATGCAAGCGCGCAGCGGGCGCGCCTATGGCGCGCCAGAGGCAAGCCCGTCTGCGCCCGTCCGCGACCTGACCGCGCCCAGTGCCAGTCATGCTGCCCAAAATCCCGATATCCAGGGTACTAAACCTCATCAACGGCGATTTTTCTACTCTCGTGAAGAGCTGATGGCCATAGACAATCGGGAGATCAGTGAGCGCTGGTGGGTGGGACACCAGCGCGTCAGTGAGCGCTGGCGGGTGGGAGTGCAGAGGGTGTCAGTGAGCGCTGGTGGGTGGGAGTGCAGAGGGCGTCAGTGAGCGCTGGCGGGATGGAGTGCAGAGGGCGTCAGTGAGCGCTGGCGGGATGGAGTGCAGAGGGAGTCAGTGAGCGCTGGCGGGTGGGAGTGCAGAGGGCGTCAGTGAGCGCTGGCGGGTGGGAGTGCAGAGGGCGTCAGTGAGCGCTGGCGGGTGGGAGTGCAGAGGGCGTCAGTGAGCGCTGGCGGGAGTGCAGAGGGCGTCAGTGAGCGCTGATGGGTGGGAGTGCAGAGGGCGTCAGTGAGCGCTGGTGGGTGGGAGTGCAGAGGTCGTCAGTGAGCGCTGGTGGGTGGGAGTGCAGAGGGCGTCAGTGAGCGCTGGCGGGTGGGAGTGCAGAGGGGTGGGAGTGCAGAGGGCGTCAGTGAGCGCTGGCGGGTGGGAGGTGCAGAGGGCGTCAGTGAGCGCTGGTGGGTGGGAGTGCAGAGGGCATCAGTGAGCGCTGGCGGGTGGGAGTGCAGAGGGCATCAGTGAGCGCTGGCGGGTGGGAGTGCAGAGGGCGTCAGTGAGCGCTGGTGGGTGGGAGTGCAGAGGGCGTCAGTGAGCGCTGGTGGGTGGGAGTGCAGAGGGCGTCAGTGAGCGCTGGTGGGTGGGTGTGCAGAGGGCGTCAGTGAGCGCTGGTGGGTGGGAGTGCAGAGGGCGTCAGTGAGCGTCAGTGAGCGCTGGTGGGTGGGAGTGCAGAGGGCGTCAGTGAGCACTGGCGGGTGGGAGTGCAGAGGGCGTCAGTGAGCGCTGGCGGGTGGGAGTGCAGAGGGCGTCATTGAGCGCTGGCGGGTAGGAGTGCACGTCAGTGAGGGCGTCAGTGAGCGCTGGTGGGTGGGAGTGCAGAGGGCGTCAGTGAGCGCTGGTGGGTGGGAGTGCAGAGGGCGTCAGTGAGCGCTGGTGGGTGTGCAGAGGGCGTCAGTGAGCGCTGGTGGGTGGGAGTGCAGAGGGCGTCAGTGAGCGTCAGTGAGCGCTGGTGGGTGGGAGTGCAGAGGGCGTCAGTGAGCACTGGCGGGTGGGAGTGCAGAGGGCGTCAGTGAGCGCTGGCGGGTGGGAGTGCAGAGGGCGTCAGTGAGCGCTGGTGGGTGGGAGTGCAGAGGGCGTCAGTGAGCGCTGGCGGGTGGGAGTGCAGAGGGCGTCAGTGAGCGCTGGCGGGTAGGAGTGCACGTCAGTGAGGGCGTCAGTGAGCGCTGGCGGGTGGGAGTGCAGAGGGCGTCAGTGAGCGCTGGTGGGTGGGAGTGCAGAGGGCGTCAGTGAGCGCTGGTGGGTGGGAGTGCAGAGGGCGTCAGTGAGCGCTGGTGGGTGGGAGTGCAGAGGGCGTCAGTGAGCGCTGGTGGGTGGGTGTGCAGAGGGCGTCAGTGAGCGCTGGTGGGTGGGAGTGCAGAGGGCGTCAGTGAGCGCTGGTGGGTGGGAGTGCAGAGGGCGTCAGTGAGCACTGGCGGGTGGGAGTGCAGAGGGCGTCAGTGAACGCTGGTGGGTGGGAGTGCAGAGGGCGTCAGTGAGCGCTGGTGGGGGAGACACCCTGTGCTGAAGGTTAGGGGCACCTTTTTAGATGATTCAAACCAGGCTTTTAGTGGGATGAAAAACTGGGGGTCTCTCAAAGGGACGTGGTCGAGGGCGTGGCTTAAAACATTTATGCAAAATAAAGACCTGTGCTCAGCATATGGTGCCGCCGTCTGGTATGATGATGCTTCAGTCATCGCCTCCAGATGTATAATACAACAAGTCACATGACAGCTACAACAAGCCGGGACTACTGGCTTTGTCAAAGGGTGCTAGCTGCATAAGATACATATAGTACATGCAGACATACATACAACCAGGGCTCCATTGTCTGTAATATTGCAAATGCTTTAGTTCTTGCCCCAGAGGTTGTGGCGTAATGGCTAGAGCTACTAACTTCGGAGCTGAGGAAGCGGGTTCGGACCCACAGCGTGGGCTCATCATCTGACCCTGGGGCTTATGTACAAGCCCCTGTGATGCCAGCACATCACGTGTCGCCATATTCAGAGTGACGCACCAGCGGCGCAGGGGGCTTGTACATACGCCCCCTGTGCTTCTGGGAAAATCACTTCATTGCCAATGGAACCAACAAACACGTGCTGGTTTCAAGCACTTCAATATAGAAGCTCAAAGAGATGAAAGTTACAGCAGAAGACAATCAACTGCGGAGCCCGTCTCGGAGCCTGCGCTCACCGGCAGGACCCGGCCCACTTTAAGCCCTGCATTTGGAGAGATTCTTTTACCGCGGATGCCAGAAGCTAATACCTATCCTGTTCTTCAATGTATATATGCACATACACTTTAGGGGACATGACTGGGAGCAGTCAGTGTGTATCGAAAGGATCTATCTTTGGAGTGCACTGTCTATTCATACCTGGCGGTGTTCTTCTAAATAAGGGAGAAGGTTTCGTACCCTGTACCCCCCAGAAAGGGGTGTGAAAAGCCCCGGCGTTGGCCGAGGGAGGGTGGCACCCGCCTGCACTTCTCTTCAGCCGATGCTTTCGAAGGGGGCCCCCTGAAAGAACTGTAAGAGACCCAGTGGCGTAACGAAACTTGAGGGGGCCCCCCTGCAAAGCACATGGAGGCCCCCCCCCCCCCCCCCCGGCGGCGCGGCCCACCATGTACTACTTTGCTCTACCACCCAGAAATCCAGCATATTTTGATTTGAAACCTCCAACATTTAAATGAAATGCCTCTATATTGTCTTTCTGTAAGTTCTAGTTAGAAAGTTGGAAACACTCTCAACATACACGCTATGCCATTTGCAACAATACTGTCAAAAGCAGGTTATTTAACTGAGGCAGCAATCAGAACAATGCCAAGGAGTGATCCATTGTCTCAGGAACTGCCTATGGCTGAAGAACAAAGAATCAAGAGAAATTCTGGGGGAGATTCGGCAGTCGGAGCAGAGATTTCACTTTGGCAAATAATAGGGAACTGTTTTCAAAATGATTTCACTCAAATGGTTTCATGTTAAATATTAATGTAACTCCATTTCATATATTTAATTCAAATGTAGAACTAAATAGAATAAATGCCACAGCACTATTCAATTAACTTAGAATGAAAACTTTAATCAGTGGAAAATGTTACATTAAGTTCATTTGTTTTCTGACGTTTAAATAAACATATTAATTCACACCTGAAGAAAGTGATGTATAGACTTAATTAAAATTAAGGAGTTGTTGTCGAGAGAACAGGAAATCCCTGGATTGCATGGGAGGGCCATTGGGTCTTTGAGTAAACCTGGAAGACTAGTATCTAATGGCGATCCTGTAGATGTCTTTATGCAAAGTGACACGGAATGGAGGCTGGACATGTGTTGCAGGTTCTGTGAGTCGGCCGAAGGATGGCAAGGGAGTTCATCATTAGGGTTGCATTGGTGAGGCAATAGCTCAGAGATTTATTGCTGAATTTCTTGAAGTATTTTATGAAATTCTTGGCCAACAGATCACTGTTTGGGAGCAGATGGGAGAGGCTATTCTGTTTATGTAGTGGATCTACTTGGCAGAGTGAGTGTTTGAGCTGATTGGTAGTGCCAATCATTGAACAAGAAGCAAGGTGCAGCTTCAGGAAATCGCGCATTCATTGGGCGCTATACAGGTGCCCTGATGATCAATATAAATAATGGATCACATTTGCTATCACGGAGCCCAGAGATGGGACAGCTACACTGCGGCACCTGAAGGGCTACGCTGGACAGAGCGGCTTGAAGGCAGGTGATGACTCCGCCCCGGTAAGCACAGGATCTGCGGGTTTCTTCTGCCCAATTTCACCTAATCTGCCATGGTCTGGCTTTTTGCTTAAACACTATAAAGGGAACAGTCTGTCCCTCCTAGCTGTTGAGTGGTGCTGGCTGTTATTACCCATTTCAAAAGGGTACCAATTTTGCCCACAGTGAAAAGATAAAAGGCGGAGTCAGAATTGGAATCTGTTATCAAGGTCTACGGAATCAGACGTAGTATTAATCCGGCTGCTGCTGACCCATCCTCTAGGATTTCCATCCTACAGAGGAAGGCCTCAGAGTTCACTCTCTCTGCCGCAAAAGCCCCAAACCAGGAAGGGCTGAAGGCCTCGCCCTGTCTGAAGGCGAGTCCTCACAGTAGCTCTCCTCGTCCTTAGCACCCTCCCAGCGAGAGATGGCCGCCCACAGCCACCGTAGGGTACCAGCAGGGCAGACATCTTGTCAGGAAACACCCTTATTGGTACAAGACACCAGGAATGGCGATAGCCTCGTGTTCTTGAGTCCGACTCCCAGACAGTACTAGCAGTACCCCACGCACAGTTTCACTCGCGTCATAGCTGTCTCTGCGCCTAGGCTTGCTCACTGACACTGACAACAGGGCAGCCAGGGCCACCGTCTCACACTGCACGATGACCCGCCACTTTATTTATGTATGTATGTATTTATGCGCGCGGACTTTACCCGAAGGCGAGCGCTTCACACTAGGAACGAAACTGATCCATGAGCGTGACATCTTAATTACGTTTGAGATCTCTACCCTCAATGGGAATTTGAAGCTTGTAAAGATTGCGATTAAAATTGTAGAGTGTTTCCAATAAGGGTTACAATGAGAAAAGACAATTGCTCACAATTTGAGTTTTGTGTAATCTAAAAGTTAAAAAGATAAAGCAAACAAGGAAGTAGAAGAAAGAACGAAAAAAAAAAGGTCAGTAGAAAGATGATCAAAACAGCGCTAGATATAAACACGCATAGGAAAACATTTCACATTTCGAAATAAAAACGCAAACGAAAAATATAGAGGATTGAAAAAAAAGGATGATATGGAATAGCATCGAATGCAAATAAGGAAAGAGGAAATAAAACGAGAAAAAGAAAGCACATTATGAAGAAATAAAGGAGATGTGGAGGGAATCCTAGTTGTTGAGCAGCCTCCATTGTAAGGTGTACAATCCACGTTAATTTGTCTGTCAACATGACGGGCAGGTCTGAAATTAAAAGTGTCCTTTTGTTAAATGCCATATTCAGTACACAGAGCCCTCGCCCGTTGTTTAACCGGCCGTGGACAGAGCCCCCCCCCCCCCCCCCCCCCAGGCACAGCGAGCACTAACAGCACATCACATTCCCATGATTTTCACGCCTTTACAGCCCGACAAATATTCGTCTTCCCAGAGCCTGTGCTCACCATTCCTCTCAGCAGTGCAGCTGCGCTGCCAGCAGCCTCACTCACAGGCTGGGCCCGGGCCCCGCACCATTCCTGCTGCCACACTGCCAGCCTCATGGGCCCCGCACCATTCCTGCTGCCACACTGCCAGCCTCATGGGCCCCGCACCATTCCTGCTGCAACACTGCCAGCCTCATGGGCCCCGCACCATTCCTGCACCCAGAGCAGCTCTGGGCAATAGGCGATCGCAGGGCAGGCCTGGCCGGAAAGAGAAGCCGCCCCGCCGGCCGCAGGTGTGTGAGGGCTCTGCAGGCCTATAAAGGCCCGGCCCGAGCCCGAGCCCAGATCAGCCTGATTCATTCGTGGTGCGCCCTGCCAACCGACCCTGCCCGACAACCGACCCTGCCTGACAACCGACCCTGCCTGCCTCCGTGGTGACCGACCCTGCCTGCCTCCGTGGTGACCGACCCTGCCTGCCTCCGTGGTGACCGACCCTGCCTGCCTGCCTCCGTGGTGACCGACCCTGCCTGCCTCCGTGGTGACCGACCCTGCCTGCCTGCCTCCGTGGTGACCGACCCTGCCTGCATCCGTGGTGACCGACCCTGCCTGCATCCGTGGTGACCGACCCTGCCTGCCTCCGTGGTGACCGACCCTGCCTGCCTGCCTCCGTGGTGACCGACCCTGCCTGCCTCCGTGGTGACCGACCCTGCCTGCATCCGTGGTGACCGACCCTGCCTGCCTCCGTGGTGACCGACCCTGCCTGCCTGCCTCCGTGGTGACCGACCCTGCCTGCCTGCCTCCGTGGTGACCGACCCTGCCTGCCTCCGTGGTGACCGACCCTGCCTGCCTCCGTGGTGACCGACCCTGCCTGCCTCCGTGGTGACCGACCCTGCCTGCCTCCGTGGTGACCGACCCTGCCTGTGCTCCTCCTTCTCACCACCTCTGCCCGCGATGGCTGGACCAGCGACCCCCGCCGACCCCTGGGCCGTGCGCCTATTCATCAGGGGCCTCCTGGAGGAGGCCTGCGAGCGCCTGCTCTGCCGCCTCCGAGAGGCCGCGCCGCTCACCCAGGAGGGCGAGGAGGCGCTGCGCCACACCGCCGCCCAGCTGCTGCGGGCCGTCCGTGACCTGCCCGCCCCTCGCCAGCCCCAGCTTGTGGTCCTCCTGCTGCTGGATGCCTCAAGCGAGTGCAGCCTGCTGCCCCCCGCCGCCCTGCAGGCCCTGGCGCGCCGCCTGCTCGAGCGGCTGGAGCTGCACCATGTCCAGCGGGTGCTGGCTCATGCGCACCAGGCGGTGCTGAGGGAGCAGCGGCTGGAGGCCCTGGCCACCCAGGGCGGCCTCACCCACGCCCTGCACCAGCAGCTGGAGGGCCTGCTCCGGGGCCGATACCTGCCCCACCTCCACCTCCAGGCACACTATCAGGTCCAGCTGACCTCAGCCACAGGAGAAGAAGACCCCCGGCGCGTGGACCTGGCCCTGGGCGAGAGCAGAAGCCAGATGGGCTTTTACATGACCATCTGCCACAACCTGGACATGCAGGCCCTGCAGGCCGGCCGAGCCCCCCTCCAGACCATCCTGGGGGCCCAGCAGGCCAGCGCCCCAAGACGAGTCACCACTGAGGTGGAGGGCCGCAGATGCTGGCTGGTGGTGCTATACAGCCATGAGGCCCCGCAGGAGGTCACGTATGTGCTGAGGCGGCACAGCTCCTGGCAGCAGGCAGAGAAAGTCTATGAGGAGGCCTGGGGGCTGCCCTCCCGGGAGGTGGGGGTCGCCATCTTACACGTCCACCTGGGCTTCTAAAACCAAAGACTATTGAGTCACACTACTGGGTGGGTGTGTGGGTAAAAAAAAATAAATAGTACTGTGTTCACTGCACCTCGAGTCCATCGCAGTCTCTTTCCATAAAGCAACTGTTGGTTTCATGCATAAAGTGTTCTGCTGTTTACTGATTATCAACAATCTCCATTTAAATGTCTGGTACTTACCATCTTCAACCCAGTGGCAGTGGGTGCTATCGAGCATTCCAGTTGTATGTTAGACTTTACTAGTACTCCTGGCTTCCCGGCTTGGGAGGGGGTGTGAAGAGGGGTGAAGGTTGCTGGAGCTGTGCTGTCATGCATTTGTGCCTTGAAGGAGTTTGTGCTTGCTGTCTTGGAAAGTCATCCTATTGTCTTGTGGCTCTTAGACCCTGCAGAATGTTTAGAGAAGGAGCCAAAGAGAAGGAAAACATTTGGGTGCCACTCAAATAGGCACAGGAAGGTCACCGATTTAAAACCATTTTCTAGTGGATGAACAGTTAAGTGCAGAAAGATTTGTGGGAAACAAAGTTTGCTTATCAGCCCAGAGGGAGTGGGTGGTAGGTCAGAGGGCTGCAGAGTGAGTTTATGGCGGATTATGTTTTGTGTTAAAATTAGAAATCCAACTAAGGGACTTCATTATGTAGAATAGTTTTGGGGTGAGTGGTCGAAGTGCATAAACCAGTCATGATAACTTGTGACCCCCAGACTAATTGGGGGCATAGCTAAAAATAACAAAATATTCTTAAAATATTTTGTTGACCTTCAGCTCCAGATGGCGGCATATACCATGGAATGCATGAACATTAAATAGAAAATAAATGGAAGTTAAATAACCAATGGGAAATGCATTGCGCTGACAGGAAAGCTCAGTTGGTTAATGCAAACACTTCAGATGCCTGTGTGTGTAACTGAAAGGACATTGGTCTGAATACTTGTTGGTGGACTGTAGAATAATGGTGCGTATTTATAGCCTTATGAGGTTCTAGCCTCTGACATAAAGCACTGTGAATATGTAATTAATATGTTAAATATATTAGGCGGTCACAGTTTGAACATGTACAGTGTGCACTCTACCGTATACAGTTTATAGTACAAGATGGGTTACTACACAATATTCATAACAGTCCGTGTAAATGCTTGCAGTGATTTTCTATGCAATGGGCAATCAAACTGTGCCTAGTGCAATATTTTTTCAGAAGGTTTCCATTGAAAGGCCTCAGCCTACCAGTACCTCCCAAAAGGAACAGCTATCAGTTCTAGGCTATTGGCCACCTTGACACTCCAAGTGATTATATCCATTAAAACCCGCATCGACTCAAAAGCGAACTTTAGATCCGCTGATTAACCAACTGCCACCTTTACATTTCCTTCAGGGTGGCAGCACTTCGGAGCGAAGGCTTGTTTCACCTTTAGCTGCCGGTCCTTTCTCTCACTTCACAGCATGGGGAACCCTTTGCTTCCCTTTCAGCTTGAGACAATTCAGGGTGGCATTTGCATCCACACAGGAAAATCATTTGTTTTTTAATCAAAGTATGGAAATCATTTAGGTGAAATCAAAAAGTTAGGGAATGTCGTTCCTAGTAGATTTCTCCCACTTCGTCCTCCGGGTTTGACTGAGGAGACGCCACTTAGGGAGTTCACTGATGTGGAAGAGGTCAGTTCACTGAAGGGCATCAGGTGAGTCGTGATGCTCCCTGGTGCATGAATTTTGCCATTTGTGTCTTGAGGGCAATGGATTGTAGTTTGGTGCTGCGGTGAGAGGCAGGTGGAGAGCCGGTGCAGCTGGGATAGTGAAAGGTGAAAGCTGCTTTTGAAGAGATAGTACATTATTTTGCAGGTGTGTGGGGTAAATTGTTCCTGAATCTGCTGATGGGGCTAGAGACTGAGCCAGCTGGAGTGTCACTCGCAGAGTAGAGGTGGAAGATATATGAAACAGTGTTGAATAGGGAGTGGTCAGAGGGAGACCGCGTGGAGTGAATTGGAGAGGAGGATGAGCATAGGTAGACTGTCCTCAGATAGAGCACATGCATTAAATGACGAGCGATAACGTGATGAAATACGACTCTGGACCAACAAGAGAATAAGATGTTGGAGTCAAAGTGTTTGCAAAAGGGATGGCTGGTGTTTGGCAGTAATAACATGTGAAGCTGGAAAGTTGCACTAGAGTGATGGATTACATCTGCTGGTGGGGAGTGTGTAGGTCTGGTGGCTCAGTGGACCAGTGCGCGACCTGATGGTCACAGCTTGGAATCCCAGCTGGGTGCCTTTCATCATTCTGAGGTCTAAAAAATGAGTGCCATTGAGTTGGGTAACAAGACACATATGATATTCAGCTCCAAGATGCCGACGAGTGAACGTGCGCTTTAGAAATACACGTTCCCAGCAACTCAGATGTTCTTCGTATGTGGCGGTGCCAGTTTGTAGGACAGCTGTGCAGCTTTGTTCTTTGGAGTGACCTATGCTTCACTGATAGCAATAGAGCGAACAAGAGGGAAGCGGGAGTACAAGTCTTAAAATATGAGGTTTTTATGCATGTAGTACCACTGATCCACAGTCCGCATGACCCACTGAGATGGATATGCTGAGGAGTAGTATGCTACTCTATGCATTGCTGTGGGTTGCTGTACAGCTACATTGCTGTAAAATACCTTGCAATGTGTGCAGTAAAACTACAGTAGGTTTTTATACCTATATTTTAATTGACTTTCAGTATTAAATCCATGAGACCATAACTTGGATTTTGGGAATTTGACACACATTCATGACGGCTCAGATTAAAAGTCCTCTGACTCAGATATTGTTATACAGTACCAATTTCATATACCATGTACCCAGAGGTGTTTCCCACCCTGGCCGGAAATGACGTGCCCTACCGAGAGGATCCTTGGACACGCGGCTGTCCAGTGTGCCATCTTGTGGCACTAAGGGGGCCACCCTCTTATGAGGGTCCCCTGCGGGGACGAGTCAGTCAGCCCGCATAGTGCCAATATCGGCCCCACTCTACAGCCCTCCCGCAGCAAAATACATGTTTACATAAATAAACAGACCAGACAACTGTTGATGGGAAAAGTAGCTGCAGGTTTATTAGCATACCAACTATGCCAAAATGGTGGGTTATCTTACAGACGATCCAAAGGCAAGCCGCCCCTCGCGGCCTACCACCTGATGGGCCAACTTGCATCGTGGCCTTGGCCAAACGTTGCTTAGAGGTTGTGGTGAGTGGATAGCCCCTCCCACATCCGGTGAACCATTGGTACACCCTCTGGCTCACACCCCACCCCTACGAGGGGCGGAGCGTTCAAGCGACCCCCCGGTTGTACAGGTTCCAACCACCCGTAGGATAAACGGGGCGCCGTCGCACCCCAGGGTCCACCGCTCAGACTTCCTGGGGATATTAGGCCTCAGCACCCTTTGTGCTCCTGAATAGAGTACCCCTGAGAACCTTTCCGCCTCTGGATCCTCCTGTAACTCTGCCACAGCCCTGGGTGTGGCGACCGTCGCAACCAGGGCCCCCCACCAAGGCCAGCTCTCTTACTTACATCGCGCTACTTCCAGTGCCTCCCCTAGGTCTAAGAGGAACAAGTCCATGCCTACTCTGTCCCCCCAGTATCCTCAAAACATCCTGTAGATTTAGTGTGCAGCTGCCCATGTCTTATGAATGCAAATCCTATCTGCTCCATGCATTTACGCATTGCGCAGTTAACTCTCCTGCGCGCAGCCTCCAATGCCTGCCCTGAACGTGCTCCATGCCACACCAGCCGTGGCGTGATCTCTGACCACGACAGTTCGCAAGTCCCTAAAATGTTGCTTATTTTGCAGTGTTGCCTTCATGTTCTGCACCAGTGTCCATTTCCCCAGGGCCGGCAGGTCGTTCCCCCCCCCCCCCGCCCCCACGTGTAACACCAACACGTCTGGTTGAGGGGATATTCTACCCAGTTCTCGCTGTAGAGTGGCCAACAACCCATTCCATCGCATGCCCGGGTAGCCCAGCCAAGTTATTTCAGAGTTGGAGAACCCATGTCTCCACTTCCTGCGTTCGGCCCACTGTGCCAACCTGGAGACACCCGAGTGCCCAATCACCCAGACCTTTGTTCCTGGCGAATAAAGAGATGTGATGTAGCAAACTTATTTATTTAACAAACAAAACACCACACTGCACCTGTAATATACACCGCACAACACACTGCTGTCAGCCTCGGGGACCGGGCGCTGCCAGGCAAATAACTTTAGTGGCAACCGGCCAACCAACATTTTAAAAATCACATTCACTGCAAAACAACTTTGTCTCGCCCCAGGCGGGAGCTGATACACTTCTGAAAGTTCTTGAGCTCATGGTCTAATGTATCTTTTGAAACAGTGGGATTCCCACCGCCCTACTTGTTTGATACCCTCTGCTAGCAATCCTTCTTTAAACGCTGTGGTTGCTGCCCGGATGCGAAACGAATGACTACAGAAGCGCTTGCTCGGGTCATTCCTACCAGACCGTGCCAGGCATACGTGCATTATGTGTTCTACCTGGTACTTCGTGAGGGGCGTGCTGTCTGCGTGGATAAAGAGGTAGCCATCTGCTGCCGAGCACAGTGCCAGGTAACTGACTAGACAATATTTGCTTTCTCCCAGGCTGTGCTGTAGTGTAGTTCCTATTTTCCCCATAGGCCCTGCGCATTGGAATAACATAAACAGCAGTATAGACGTAGAAGTGCGGTCTTCCAGGTCTCTACTGACTATGCTAAACTTAATTGGGTTTGCTACCAACTAGCTCAGAGGTCACTGGAAACTTTCTTGACTGAATAGGAAGTGATCAGCTTCCCTGGTACAGACAAGAAGGGATTCAGTTTTCCAACAACCTCATAAACATGACAACTTTGCTCCTTAGAATAAGAGTCAATCCCTAGAGTCGTGTGAAACAATAGACAGTTATTTTACTCAGTCAGTTTTGTGCAGATTACTTTCACCGAAGTGCAGAGAATAGAGAGACGGGCGTTTTCAATAAAAGGTATTATTTATTGAACAGTCTTTCTTCTCATGCAAGAGAAATGAATTGCCACAATTGCAAGACTAGTTATTATAAAAAGTGCGTACAGTAGAACGAGGATTGTGAAATAATACTGTAAAAGCATTGATATGGTTTCTTAGCCATACAATGGGTAAAATTAATAAAATATATACATTCATATATACATTAGGCTAACGTACTCAACTGGTGCTTCTAACTACTCCTACCCCAGTGTACCTGACCTAAGCCTAACACGTGGAAGGGAGTAAGTAACAGTTTAAGTTAAGTTGGTTTTGCCAAGGTTTGCTTCAAGAATTCTCTCTAAGGGTTTAGTCAACACCATACCTCTGGAATAGAATGTTGGAGGTCTTGTATCTCCTTCCAGGACTCGATATCCCAGTCACTCGCAAGAGTAGGCTGGAAACGCCGGAGCTGGATTTTCTCGGCAGGAGAAAAGACAGCGTCTCTCTCAGCGCGTCAAGGAGGAGGAGGAGGGGCAGCGTCCGTGGGCAGCTTGCATCTGCTGGGCTCTGTAAGGGACAGCTGTTCTGCTCCTGTGTTCACCACACCATCGCTATCATCGATGTCGTACAGGCAGCGTTTGCTTAAGGCAACGTTGGTAATATTTATACCTGAAAGGTGCCTTGTTTGACGTAAGTTTTTGGACATAAGACGTCAATAAAGATGTCACTAGGAAGTGACCGTCTCTCAGTGCTCATTAGAGTTCTATTACTAATCAAAACATAGCAAGCGGGGATTTCCCAGGTTGCTGAGTTTTATCTTGTTGAAGAACTCGGAGTGTAATATAGGAATCTAAGATAGTGGCTTCTGCTGTAATGAGCTGCAGAGGAAGAGATTCTGAATTGTGGCTCTGATTGTGATAGGCCAGAGACGAGTTTCTGTATATCGCTCTTGATCGTTTATGCCAATATAGGGGTATGAATGGATTATAGCCGTATAGGGGCATAAGGTCATAGTATTGATCGGGGTCCTAGATTAGAATACGACAGTGCAACCAAAAGACTCTTCCTTCCCCACACTGATCGGTCTTGGACCTTCTTAACGTTACTTTGAGGGAATCTCCTGAGTGCAACACATCCTGTTTTTCCAATACCACCCCGACATATCATTCTTGGCTCTGGCCACCAACTCACTAATCCTTAATGCCCCAAAGAAAGCCATGCTGGACGTGGCAGCAAACAATGCCGTCTCAAAAGCAGAGTGTGTGGCCGTGTGTACCCAATCTAGCATCCCCTGCAGGGTTTGAAAGTCTATGGGTGATCTATTGTCCGGCGCCTTTGGTTCGCTCCTTGCCCACCCTTTTAAAGCTGCCCTGATTACAAAGGCTTTCGTAGGATCTTCTTGGCCCCTTAATTTAGCATGGTGGCTGATAGCTGTCAGATGGCCTGAGATCCAAGAGTGACTCTTACCGTTGTCTTTGCACCACAAAATGAATGACTGCACTCTTACTTCTAAGGGGGGCCGATGTCTTCCCATGCCCCCACTGTCTAACAGAATTTTTGCACGCATGCCCTGTATCTCTTGTTAGTCCTTGGTGCTAGGGAAAGCTACCCCAATCCCCTCATTTGGCTTTCCACTTCAGCAGGTACCAGAGATGTGCCGGGAAAGGGGTCGCCTCCTCTCTCACTCTTGAGCATGATTATCGGAATCGGCGCCACTGAAAACGAGAGAGAGGATCAGCCGCAGTGTTCTGAATACGTCGCGCTGTGCATTCAACATTATTGTACAGACACGCCCACACCAGCTCCCTCCAGAGGCACAAAACCAGGGGGCAACTAGCAAACTGAGAATTAATGGCCTGCACTACCGCCAGGCTGTCCGACCATATGAGGACCCTCTTAGCTGTCAGCACTGCAGGCCACAAATGGAATGCCACCACGATGGGGAACAACTCTAGCACGGTGCTCTTACCCGTGATCTTTTTCTTGTGCCAGGCATTGGGCCATTTTTCCGCGCACCATTCCCTGTCCAAAATGGACCCAAATCCTTCTCTACCTGAAGCGTCGGTGTATAATGCTAGGTCATGGCTGCCTGCCCAGGGTGCCCTCCAGAACACTGAGCCGTTAAAGTTGACCAGGAACTCTGCCCACATGGTCAGGTCTTGTTGCATGCCTTTACTCAGTTTCACCATGTGGTGTTTCTTGGTGACCCTAGCAGTGGCTCTGGCCAGCCTTCTGGCAAACACCCTACCTGCTGGTATGACTCTGGCTGCAAAGATCAATTTCCTAAAAAGGCTTAGGATGTGTTCCAATGTGGCCATGTCTTGCCCAGCCAGTGATTGAATGAGATTAGCTAGGTCCCGAACTTTGTCTGTTGGTAGACTGGACTCCCTTGCGATGGTATCTATCTCGATCCCCAGGAAAGTTAAGACCTGGGCTGGGCCCACTGTTTTACCTGGCGCGAGAGGGACCCCTAAGTGACCAGCTAATTGTTCAAAATCAGTCGGGGCCTGCCTACAGTCCTGCGTGCCATCGCTCCCTATGAACAAGAAGTCAAACAGGTAATGTGTCACCCCTTCCACCCCGTAGGTATCCTGGAGAGCCCACTGTAGGAAGCAACTGAATGCTTTGAAATACGCACAAGACATTGCGCAACCCATGGGCATGCATTTGTCATAACAGTACCTGCCTTCTAGCTTGAAACCCAGCAGGTGATGGCTGCTCAGGTGGACTGGTAGCAAGCGGAAAGCAGATTCTATGTCCGACTTAGCTAACCAGGCCCCTCTGCCGCGCTCCTGACTAGGTCCAACGCCACGTCCAGAGTACAGTAAGACACAGAGCAGGTGCCCTCCTCCAGCCCATGGTTAACAGAAGCCCCTTCTGGGTAAGAGAGATGGTGAATTAATCTAAAGGAATCAGGTTCTTTCTTTGGCACTACTCCCAGGGGTGACACAACAAAGTTTTCCAAAGGGGGTTGCAGGAATGGACCCGCCACCTGGCCCAAAGACATCTCCTTCTCTACCTTTGCTCTGACTACTTCTGGTTGTTCTCTCGCCGATCTGAGGTTTTCGGTCTCTCTGCTGCCCAGAGCCCCCACGAAGGATATCCTAAAGCCTTCATGTTAGAAATGGGATTTCCGGTTGGCTAAGGCTTGCGCCAAAGCCAGGCAGTCACTGCACAGACAGGCCAACTTCTAGAAGTGGTACTTCCACACTAGACACATGAATGCCACACACATCATCGCGCAGCATTCAATCTCACGAGTTTGCACATACCAAATTCGAGCCTGCACTCCCCACACATCAGGAACTACCATGGACACATACATTCAGCATGCATTCCTATGGGAGGGCAGGCCAATCTCACACACGCTCTCAGAGAGCGAACCCACTTTTCACTACTCCCGTGTCAAAGTGCGCAAAGACCAGAAATCACTATAATTATCTCAGAGTTCAATGCAAAAAGTTCAGGAGAGAACCGGCCAGAAGGGCCAAGTCCAACACTACCCCTTTCCAGCCAAAACGCAGGGCAGACCAATCGCCACTGTGATGGGCTTCCATGCTTTAGGTGATAGAACACTGACGCTGGCCCGCACTGCAGGGACACCCTCCGGTTCTATGCCACGTTGTTCCACAACAAGCATACATAAAAAAAAAATCAGGCTCAACCAGGCTACCCCACTGGTACTCCTTAGTTGTCCACAGCTAGGACCAGGCCCTAGGCTACCCAGATACCACTGGTCTTTGCCCATCCACAGAGTGGGGGTAGTAACCCCTGGCATACAATAGCCATTCCCCGCTCCCTTTCTCAGTGTAGTTCCAAACTACCACTGATCCTTCAACCTAGGGTCCGCACCCTCAGGCTGACCAGAGGTCACGGGCAAGAATGCCCCACCCTACCTCTACTTCTGGGGTTACGCACTCTCCCAGGAGAAGCACCCTCCAGAACTCAACTCTCCCACCAGTTCAGGACCTCTCTCCCTCAACTGGTCTACCACCTGGGATCAAAATTCACCGGATGCACAGGGGTCAGACTCCCTCTGACCCCTTCCAGAGTTCTGCACCCTTCCACTGTAGAACAGGGTCCCTCCACTTAAGGTAGGCCCCATCTGCTCTCAGGGTAGTACCACAACACTTAGCCAAGGACCCTAAATATTCCTGCTAAGCCTGTACCACCCCTTCTGGGAAACACAGGGTATCTTCACTTCATTGTTGGTTACTTTGTTGTGAAAAGAAAGAGAAAGTGTCCAAACAAAAATGTGTGAAAGTGGTAGAGTGACCACAGAGTCCACTCAAATCAGTGTCGGAATGAAATTAAAATTGGCAGGCACACCTTTCTCACAGTTACTTTATTACTTATTAGGAGTGAACTGCCAAATTAAAAATGTGTTTTGGTAGCTATATATGCAGACCAATTTTCACATGCCAACATGTTTCATTGCCTTCTTTCTTTGGCAAATTCTTCAGGGCAAGTCACCTGGTCACAGCACCCCAGTTGGACACACCGTTCTATAAGGACTGTCAATGGAAAAGCGCAACACTGTGTTAGAAAAGGATGCCCCCCTTCCTATACATCGGAGCTTCTATTTATAAGGGAAAATGTAATCTCTAATTACCCTCGCACTGCTTGTGTCTCTTATACCAGCTAGCGAGGGGATACTTCTTTATCCAAAACTCCCTTTGTGAGTCTTCCTTCTCGATTGACCTTTTCTCCTATTATGTCAATCTAAACCCCAAACAGGGAGTAAGATGTATGATTAGTCTTTATGTATCATGATTAAAAAGCCAAAGTCTCATTCAATCAAACAAATGCATTATATGTAGTGTCTCACCCATTTCATATAATGCATGTCAGGGTTGTGCTCCGCAGGATTCGATTGATGCAATATGGGTTCCACCTCCAGACCGTACCAACACCCCTGGTATATCACAGGGTGTTCGAGTGATCAGGTAAGGGAAAATATGAACAAAATAACAAACAGGAGGGGAAGGAAGGGAACAGCTGGGAAGGGATAGCTGAAACGAGAGAACACACACAGGATTACAACTCATTCAATAATCCTACTCTCATTTCATTCTCACTACCCTCTCTTGTGTAAATAATCACCTGCGCCCTTTGAAGCCACCGCTCTTCTCTTATTTTAGCACAGAGTACTATCATGTAACATCAACTCCCTATGTAAAACAAAGACACACGTTAGATTCATAGGAATATGCCCCTTGGCTGATGCAATAGTATTAACCACTCTTGATTAGAACATACCCTCCTGATTTGTTGTAAAGAAATGTAGTGTTTCCCTTTCAAAGACATCCATTTGGAAATAAGTCTTTCTCCATTGGACTAAACAAGTTTCCCTTGAACGAATCGTTCCAACTAAATCAAAAGTTCACCACAGTGTATAATCCACAAAAGAAATGGTTCTGGCACGGTATAAGGTAGCTTTGCTCCACTTTTATCCGCGTTATCCTTTGTTCACTGTTCATTAACATCAAATGAAATCCAGCCTCCTGACACGGTAGAATGTCGGGAGCTACCCCACTACCCTCCGCTCAGGCAAGGGAATTTGGTTTCCTTTGTCTTGGTTGATGCTACAAAACTCCCTCTTCGTCTTTTAGAGAGAAAACAAACTAGAATCTCAGTATGCTCAAATACGTCTTTGAAGCCACACTTATCAGGCTGTATCCAAACAGAATGTTATCAACCTTATGAAAAGCACGTTAGCACAGATTCATTCTCTGTTTTCAAGTTTTTTGTGCTTGCGCTATATCACGCTTGCCAGGAGATACCAGTGAGAGCAGGAATTAACAGATTAACCACAACGAGCCCGCTGTAGCCTTATTCCTACCGCAATGAAAAAACGCCGACCTTCGGCTTGGCACGCCTTGTTGCTGTCAGGATTCCGCCCGTGATGGATGACTCACGCAGCAGCTTCCAAGCTTCCTGAAGAAACACCGACCCAGTTTCTTCTACCAAGATTTTACGGTCGCGCTGGAACCAGCGACCCGATCTCTTCCGTCAAACAATCCAGAAAAACAAATTACACACAATGTCCCTAGGCCACGCCCCCTTATTTATGCTCCCCCAGCCAGCAAGGAATTCTGGGAGTTGTAGTCTTTTGACTAGGCAGGCGCAACGTAGGTATCAAATCCTGACCATGCAAGCCACACATTCATAGCATGAAACCGTCCATGCTTTCACTCGAAAAAACGAGCATTGTAACAGGAAGGGTCTTAATACTCTCATTCAAAAGTGCTTTGTAACTGGAAGGGTCTTAGTACTCTACCTCAAAGGACTGGGCATTATGTATCGCTTCCCATCTCACTTGCAACATTTTGGCTATTCCATAGTCACGGTTATTCTCATCTCGTTATTGTAGCCATTTTTCCACAGCCACATGTGTCTCTGTGGGCTTATTCTATACACACACTCACATATATTTTACTCTTTTTTTATCTGACTCTTGAGTGCTCGTATCTGCGCTGCGCGCCCTTTGCACCTTCTGAGCCAACCAACACATATATATATATAACATTACAATCAACCCCCCTACACCTCACCGGTTGGCGCCTCACGGAGCGCAGTGTCTCGTTGTAAAGTGAAGATAAACATCCAATAAGAAGGAATCTCAGACGAGGGTTATGATCCAAAAGAGGTTTTATTCCAGTAAGGTTCAGCAAATCACGGGAGCGCCACCAGCTCACAGTAGGTATAACAGTTCAATGAAACAGATATTAACTGTAGAGCAAAGGAAAGGTTAAACTGACATTGCATCCTCGAGAGATGCACCTTCAAACATAAGCATGTTTGAAGGAACACACTCTCTCTCGAGGATGTGGTCTAATAGAACTAATAGGTTTAGAACCTATTACATAACAAGCAGAATGTAAGCAATGAAGATAGAAGAAAGACGATACCTTACATCATCTCCCTTCTAATAATAAAAAAAAAAATGCAATTCAACAAATAACTAAGACATATAAAAATCCTTAAACCTTGAAGGTTTCTTAATAATATTCTCCTTAAACAAAGTCTTATCATGACAAGAAATACAAGAAGAAGTGTCTTTTCTTAAGTCCTTCAACCAGCTTGGACAAATAACACCCTTCGGATTTCTTTTCTTCAAAAGTCTAAAGAGGGAAATGCCAGTTGTAGAATGTGGCGTGATTAAATAGGACTAAATTTTCTTCTTCAAAAAGTCCTTAACAGGGAAATTACTAGCAAGAGCTGTTTGCACACCCTCTTTTAAAAACCTATTAAATCTTTCAATTAAACCATTAGCAGCAGGGGAATAAAGTGCTACTTTCAAATGTTTAATGTCATGTGCTTTACAGTAATCTTGCATGGCCATGGAAGAAAAATGTGAACCATTGTCTGTTACAATTTCTTTTGAATAACCTTCTACGTGAAAAACTCTTTCCAAAAAATTAATAACAGAAGACGAAGTTGGAGAGTCACAAAAATCTACATCCACCCACTTAGAGTGGTAATCAATTAAAGCTATAATAAAGCGATCACTAGCTGGCAACAGAATAAAAGGACCAGAAAAATCCAACGGAACTTTAGACCATGCCTCATCTGGAATGGAAACAGGATGAAGCGGCAATTTATTGACTCTCCAATGTTTATCCGATAAGAGACAAGAATCACACTTGTCTATAAATAAAGCAACATCCTTGTCTAAAGCAGGCCACCATAAAAACTCTTTAAGTTTTCTAGAAGTGCTTCCAATGCCTAAATGACCCTCATGTGCGCATTCCACCAATTTCATACGTAAAGAAGAAGGTGGAATGCACTGATCACCATGCATCAAAACCCCACTTACAATAGAAAGATCATCAGAAACCTGAGCAAAAGACTTAAGGGAAGCGGGTAAAGAACGTTCCTTTGGCCACCCACAAATAACCATGTTATTTACAGCCTGTCAAACTTTGTCATCATCATAGGCTTTGAACCATAAATCTTGAGTTAAAAATGGAAAAACTTCTCTTGAGTCAGAAATAGATGCTACCACACATTCAACATCAGTAAACTTTGTCTCTACATAATCCTCCTGAAGAGGAAGTCTTGAGAGACAATCTGCTCTGACATTGAGACCACCTGACACATGACGAATAGTAAAATTAAACTCATGTAATCTAGATAGTAAACGCACCAAACGTGCTGAAGCCTTCCCAGTACCATTTCCATTCAATAAATTAAGTAAGGGTTTATGGTCACTTAATAAAACAAAGTGCGTGCCCCAAATATAAGTCTTAACCTTTTCCACAGCCCAGGAACAAGCTAATGCTTCCCTCTCAATGGTAGAATAGTTTCTTTCTGCAGAGGACAGAGACCTAGAAGCAAAGCCTACTGTACGTTCCAGAGAACCTGTGTGTTGAGACAACACTGCGCCTAGACCTAACTGGCTGGCATCAACTGAAATAGTACATTCAACTCCTGGAGCAAAAGATGACAAAGCTGGAGAGTTTAAGATTGCCTCCTTAATTGACATAAATGACTTATTTACCACATCAGACCACTCAAATTTACTATTTTTCTTAAGTAAATCCCGTAAAGGTTGAACAATCTGGGAGTAACTTGAAACAAATCTAGAGTAATACTCTGTCATGCCAAGAAAAGACCTTAAAGAATCTTTGTTACCAGGAGCTGGGACATCTGAAATGGCTTTTGTGAGGGAACATTTTGGTTTAATGCCTGCTGAACTAATGCAATGACCTAAGTAATCAACTTCTGATTTTAAAAATTTACATTTATCCCTTCCTAATGTAATCCCAACATTCTTGAAACACAACAACACCTCTTTCAAGGTGTTAACATGGTCCACAATATTTTTAGAAAAAATAAGAACATCATCCTGGTATGCCTGAACATTTTTGATTTGGCCTAGTAAAGAATCCATAAACTTTTGAAAAACACTTGCGGCCGAAGCCAGGCCTAAGGGCAACCTCAAATATTTATAAGCACCAAATGGTGTAATAAATGTAGTCAAATCAGTTGACTTTGGGGATAAAGGAATTTGGTGGTAAGCACTACGCAGGTCTAAAAGTGTGAAAAATGTACATCCATCACTATCAGTAAGGAGGTCCTGAATTCTAGGAATGGGATGACAGTCAATCAATATATTTTTGTTTAAAGACCGAAGGTCTGCACATAAACGGATACTAGAATCCTTTTTGCGAACAATAACAATTGGACTGACCCCCTGGGAAGAATTTGTGGGCTCAATAATTTTGTCAGAGACCATGTTATCCAATAATTTTTTTAAGTCATCTCTAACACTGAGGGGAGTTGACCTTAGTTTGTGCACAACTGGAATTGCACCAGGTTTTAACTTAATAAGGTGTTCAAATTTTTCAACTTTACCCACATTCGAATTAAACACTTCTGGAAATTGTTTTATAATGTGATTGATACAGGATTCATTGATTTCTTCTTTCACCATGGAAATAACAACATCATTCAATTGAACTGGATTCTTAGATCCAGGAACAAGTTTTAAATTCATTTTAGCTAAATCCTGCCAACCAACTATACATTTTCCCTTGATGGCTACATAAACTTTGGTATAAGTTTTTCTACCCAAACATGTTACTTCAGACATAAAGAAACCAAGCATATCAATATGCTTGTCACCATATGCTTTCGGTATAATGTCAACTTTAGACAAAACAGTTGAATGAGCCTATAATTTATCAAAAATGACATTAGAAACAATTGTGACAGGGGCACCAGAATCAGCCATCATGTCAAGCGAGTGTTTACCAATAAGTACTTCACAGGTGGGATCAGGAACATGTTCAGAATAAATTAAATTTCCGCATGAATCAAAAGCCAAAATGTCTTTAACCTCATTTGACCTTGTTGGTAACTCTATAGTATTGATGTTTAAATGCTGCATATCAGATTCCAATGGAACAACATCAAAACCTGATAAAGAATCAATCTGATAAGGTTCATGTGTTTCAACAGTTCTAACATGCACAGTACGTTTAGCTTTACAAACACTGTTAAAATTACCAAACTTATGGCAGTTTGTACACTTCTTACCAAGGGCATTATAGATTGGGCTATTACCAAGATGAGTTCTTGAACCGCACCTGAAACAAAATGTGTTAGTACGAGGCTGTTGAGGCTTGCTAAACTTATTTCTAACAGCTAAAGCATTAATAGATAAGTCATTTTGAACACAATTAACAGGAACAGAATTTTCAGCAAGAATACTTTTCGAAGACACTATGCTTCTTTCAATGCTTTTCGCCATATCAATTTTATTTATTTTAATTTTAATTTCTTATATCGCGCTGGACTCAATCCCGTAAGGGTATCTCCGCGCTTTGCCGGCCAGAACATTAACAGAGTCAATAGGATTGATTAATGAGTCTGAGATGCTTCCTGAAAGAGGAGAGTTTTTAGTGCCTTTCTAAAGGACAGATGGTTGGTGGTCATTCTCAGGTTTGTTGGAAGTTTATTCCATAAGGCAGGGCCGACTGAGGAGAATGCTCGGTCTCCCTGTCTGGATTTTTTTGTTGCAGGGGGTTTCAAAAGAGCTTGGTTACTTGAGCGGAGTGACCGGTTGGGTTCATACAGCTCCAGTGATTGAGAAAGGTATTTAGGACTATCCCCATATAAGCATTTGTGGCGGCTTACAGCATATCTTAAAACTGATGCGCTGCCGTATAGGGAGCCAATGCAGCTCATCCAACAAGGGCTTAGAGAGAGTCCTAGCCGGTGCACTCATGACCAATCTGGCCGCAGTATTTTGAACTACCTGCAAACGGCCTACTGCATCTGCATTTGCTAATGTCAGCAGGCCGTTGCAGTAGTCCAGGCGGCTAGTAACCAGAGCCTGTACGAGTGTCTTCCTGTAGGTGTCAGGAAGATACGGGAAGACTCGTCTTAGAAGGCCAATGGTGTGGAAACACAGTCCTGCAATATGGTTGGTATGTTCCTTAAGGGTCAATTTTTGATCAATTTTTACCCCTAGGTTTTTAACGTGTGGCTTTGATATTGGAACTGGACCCAAATCCAGCGGCCACCAATCTGGAGACCACAGGAGACTTGCTTTGCCGAAGAGCATAACCTCTGTTTTTGCAACGTTACATTGGAGGCAGTTTGCGGCCATCCAATGTGACACTGCCCTCATACCCTCAGCAAAGTTTTCCTTGACTTTAGGGCCAAAGGAGCTGAAAGGGTAGAGGAGCTGGGTGTCATCAGCGTAGGAAACCGGTGTGAACCCATACTTCCGCACAATCTCAGCAAGGGGGGCCACATATACATTGAACAATGTAGGGCTAAGGCATGAGCCCTGTGGCACCCCCTTCGTGAGCTCCCTCGAGATGGAGCGGTAGGGTCCCAGGCTGATAGATTGCGACCTCCCGGAAAGGAAGCTCTCCAGCCAGGATAGTGCTAAGCCTCCGATCCCCACTCCCTGCAAACGGCTGAGAAGGATGTTATGAGACACGGTATCAAAGGCCGCAGACAGGTCCAACAGCACTAGAATCATGGATCCCCCTCTATCCTGTGACATTTTGATCTGATCAGTCACCGAGAGGAGGGCCGATTCAGTGCTGTGGTTGGGCCTGAACCCAGATTGTGATTGGTCCAGGCCCCCTGTCGCCTCGATAAAGCTGGAAATGATGGTATTGACGTGTTTCTCAGCCAGTTTGCTAATGAAAGGGAGGAGGGAAATAGGGCGGAGGTTGGAGAGTTCTGACCAAGGTAGGGTGGTATTTTTGCGTATAGGGTTCACTACTGCTTCTTTCCAGGGTTGTGGGAGTTGTCCTTCGGCAAAGGAGAGATTCAATAGTTTTTGAATAGTGGGGCCTAGAGATTCCGTCAGGGGGGAAATCATTTTAGCAGGAATCAAATCAGTGGGGGAGCCGGTCTTCATTTTGCTAATGAGTGTAGTCAGATCTTGTAGAGTTATTTCTGGGATTACATGAAGGGTGTTCCCAAGGGTCACCGTTGGGGACATTTCAGAGGTCTCAGTCTCTGAAGGACCTGAGACTTTCATGATTTTCTTATATATCCCCTCAATTTTGTCTTCGAAAAACTTCGAAAAGCAATGACCTCAGCCAACGTGGGATCCCTGCAACTTAAGATCCTTTCCTGAATCTTTTTATGGCAACAACCATAAACAAACTGGTCCCTGATGTAAATGTCTAAATCAGTTCCAAAGTTGCACTCGCTGACATGTTTCTTAATATAGAAATGAAGTCTTCAACGCTTTCCTCCATGTTTTGCTTTCTCTTTCTAAAATTATAACGTTCCAAAATAACGTTTGGTTGTACTAAAAATTTAATATTTAGTCTATGAACTGCATCCCTGTAAATATTCCATCCATCACCTCTGCCTGGCGGTGGAACAGCAGGAGGTAAGTTATCAAAAATTTCTCTTCCAGCTCTCCCCAAATGGCTGTAGAGAATAGCTAATTTCCTTTTAGCTGTATATTCTTCAGCATCAATTGCTATTAAATAATTCTTAAAGCTTTTAAACCATATTTTCAAAGGTTCAACTGGTTTACCATTAACTGGTAAAAATGTATTTAAAATAATTACTTGTTGATTACTTTCCATGTTTAAGTAAGTTATTATATAACTTCAAAGTATATAAATAGAAGTTGAGCTCTTGAGGTTTTAAAATAATGAAAAATCAGTCTTGGAAACAGAGTAAAATTCCAAATGTGCTAATGAATTATGAAAATAATTATGAGAAATGTCAATAAAATGCACATACCATTTTCCTGAGGTTTCCTTTAAAGATTAACACTTGCACAGGAAAAGGAAACAAGCGCAAAGAAATTCCTTCACTAAATCAGGCTTGAAATGCTTCCGTTGCACGAAGACAGTGAAATTGATTTAATTTTTGTATTTGTATTTTGTATTTGTTTTTGTATCGCGCATAGTTCACCCGTTAGGTCTCGTAGCGCTGACAGATGGGTAAAGACAAAACAGAACCAGTATGTATGGAAAGTGGATGACTAAGGTTTGAAGAGCAGAGTTTTTAGGTTCTTGCGAAAAATGATCAGGTTAGGTTCTGCTCTCAGATCTAAGGGAAGTGAGTTCCAGAAAGAGGGACCGATTTTTGAGAAGCATCTGTCCCCGTTCCTCACTGTGCGGACTCTAGGCGTCTTTAGCAGTAGTTGGTTGGAGGAGCGAAGATTTCTCATTGGGCTGTATCGGTGCAGTTTGTCTCTGATGTATGCTGGTCCATGTCCGTTTAAGGATTTGTGGACTAAGCAGCAGACCTTGAATTTTATGCGTCTGTTGACTGGTAGCCAGTGCAATTGATTCAGACAGGGGGCAGACGGGGTTCTTGGTGGGAGACCCAATGCTAGCCTGGCTGCACTGTTCTGGATGGTCTGTAGTTTGGCTATGTTAGAGGCATTTATGTCTGCAAACAATGCATTGCCATAATCCAGCCGGCTGGTTATTAAGCTTTGGATTAGTGGTCTTCTGCTGGTTAAAGGAAGCCATTTGAATATTTTTCTAAGGCTTTTCATGAGGCCTATACAGGTGTGTACCACTTTGTTAACGTGTGGTTGCATTGTAAGTTGGTCATCCATTAAAATTCCTAGATTTCGGACTGTATTTTTGGGTGGGGGGCATTGACCAAGTTCAATGGGCCACCAGTCCTGTTCCCATATTTGATGTGCCTTTCCGAACAGCATAATTTCGGACTTTTCTGCATTAAGCATCAAAAAGTTCTCAGTCATCCATTTTTTGATGGCCACCATGCAGGATTGAAATCTGATTTTGGTGTCGCCTGGATCAGGACCCATGGTGACCAGGATCTGTGTGTCGTCAGCGTATGAGACTGTTTGGAAGCCATGATCTCTGATTATTTTGGCCAGGGGGGACATATAAACGTTAAACAACGTTGGGCTCAAAATTGAGCCCTGGGGGACGCCGATATTGTTATCAGTGGTTTCAGACAGGAAGGGACCGGTTTTAACTCTGGATTTCCTGTCTGTCAGGTAGCTTTGCAGCCAGCCCAGCGCCTTGCCCCCGACACCAACCCCCACCAGTCTCTTTATTAGTACTGTGTGGGAGATGGTGTCGAACGCTGCAGAGAGATCCAACAGAATCAGGATTGCTGATTTCTTTGAATCAATGGCAAGGCGGATATTATCCACTATTTCGAGTAGAGCCGTTTCCGTACTGTGGTGGGCTCTAAAGCCTGATTGGGTGGCGTCTAATATCTTGTTGTCTTCTAGGTGTTTCATTAGTTGGGAATTTATAGTAGCCTCCATCATTTTGCCAAACAGGGGGAGGAGGGCTATTGGGCGATAATTTGAAGGAGTTGTGTGGTCAGCATTGGTTTTTTTGATGATAGGCCTGATTGTTGCTTCCTTCCAGCTGCTTGGGAAAGTGCTTTGTGCAAGGGACGTATTAAAGATATTGGTAAGTTCAGTTGCTATAGCTGGTCCTATTTTGGCTAGAATTTGTGAGGATGCTGAGTCGTTTGGGGATCCTGATTTAATCTTCCCTAGGTTCTTTATTACCATATCTGTGGTAAAGGGGCTGAATTCTAATAGTTGCATGGTGTGTGTCGTGTTCTCCATATTTGAAGGGTGCAGGGGATGTGGAACATCAGTGTTGGGGGGGGGATTAGGGAAGGTTCCGTTGCGCGATGACATCACTGGAGGTTTCTCTCGCGTGGTTTGGAAAGAGAGAGAGAGCTCCGTGTGAATCAGCAAATCGAAAAACGCTGAAGAAACCTCGTAGAAGAGCGATTGAAGAAGCGGTGAGAAACGGGTGTTTCTTTTAATAATTAAGCAGAAAGGAACAAATGTATTCTTGGGATTATCGTTATGTGAATCAAATAACGAACCAAGAAAATTGTGAAAATGCTGAAAATGCCGAATTTTTTTCAAATTTTTTTTCAAATCCTTGTCGCCAAATGTCGCCAAATGTAAAGTGGAGATAAACATCCAATAGGAAGGAATCTCAGACGAGAGTTATGATCCAAAAGAGGTTTTATTCCAGTAAGGTTCAGCAAATCACGGGAGCGCCACCAGCTCACAGTAGGTATAACAGTTCAATGAAACAGATATTAACTGTAGAGCAAAGGAAAGGTTAAACTGACATTGCATCCTCGAGAGATGCACCTTCAAACATAAGCATGTTTGAAGTAACACACTCTCTCGAGGACGTGGTCTAATAGAACTAATAGGTTTAGAACCTATTACATAACTGTTGGACTTGGCCCGTCTGGCAGGTCCACCCCTGAAGTTTTGTGCTTATTAAATGTGTCTGGGGGATGGTGATTCCCCTTCTGAGTGTGTGTGTGGTGAGAGAGACCTGCCTCTCATAGGAATGCATGGGGAATGTATGTTGCTCTGGTAGTTCCTGATGCGTGGGGCGTGCTGGGTCGTGTTTGTTATGTATGCACTCGTGAGGTTGAATGCTACAAGATGATGTATGCGGCATATGTGTGACTAGAAGGGAAGTGCCACTTCTAGACTTTGGTGTGTGTGTGCAGTAGGTGTGCTAGCGCCTGATTGGCTGAAGCCGGCCGGGCCTTCCCCCACCAGGCTGGCTCCACCCCCCTGGGGTGTGTCCAGTGTCCCTGGCCTGGCCAGTAACCTGAAATTCCTTATAACCAGTTCTGGCTGGTTCTCTCCCTGCCTGCCCCTTTTGGAGACAAAGGAAGCTCCTGTATAAAAGGAGGGTGGGCCCTCTTCTCTCTCTCTTCTTCTTCCTGCTTGGGACCCTGCCTGGGTCGTGCTGCTGCTTGGGCTCAGGGAATGGCGTGCCCCCCTGGGCCCTGCTCTGCTCCTGAACTACGGACTCCCTGGACTTCCTATGGCTTCTGCTTTCCATGCCTCTAGCCCGTGGGAGCGCGTCCCTGTGGTCCTAGCGCCCTGGGGCGCTTCATCTATGCTCCTAGCGCTCGGGAGCACTCTCTTGCTGGCCTAGCGCCTTGGGGCGCTTCATTCGTGCCCTCGCGCTGGGAGCGCTATATCCAACAAGATCGGTGCCCACCCGGCGTCTGCCTCGTGCTACCGAGGCTCTACAACCCCAGCGAGTGCCTACCTCACGCTATCCCCTCCCTGGCTGCCTTATCGAGGGAGCCGGGCTCTCGTCAATTTCCCCTGTTTTCACCGCCGCAGCCCGGGACCCCGCGTGAAGCCCGCCCCCGGGCCGCGCTCTGATAGGCGTCTGGCAAGATGACGTTTCCCCCGGGCCGCGCTCTGATTGGCCGGCGGCCCGGGGAGCTGCACACCCAGAAGAGATTCGAGCAATGCAGGAGGCAGCGGGAGCCGACTCCGCGCCCTACGTCCCCCCAGCAGAAGTGCCGCTGACCCCCCCCCGGGGCCCCCCAGGAGCGAGCGGGAGCCCCAGGGAGCGAAGAGAGACCGGCGCGTCTGGCAGTTGAGCGGTGAGTGCGCCGGAGGGGAGGCGGGGCGTCGGAGCACATTGTCGGTGCTCGCCCCTCCCCTCCAGCGCGAGCACACATGTGCCGGGAGACCCACGGGCCCCCCATTGATGCCAGGTCCCCGAAGGGGGACCCCGCCTGGCCATACTTTGCCCCCCTGAGCCCCGAGAGGCTCCCTCTACAGTTTTGGCCCTCCGAGCCCGCGAGGCTCCGTCACTGCCCCCGGGGGCGCCCATTGATGCCGGGTCCCCCGAGGGGGGCCCGCCTGTCCACAGTTCTTGTCCTGAGCCCCGAGGAGGCTCCAACGTGTCCTGGACCCCGAGCCCCGAGGCGGCTCCAACGTGTCCTTATGCCTGGGCCCCGAGTGGCCCCACCACGTGTCCCTGGCCCTGCCTGGGCCCTGAGTGGCCCCACCACGTGTCCCTGGCCCTGCCTGGGCCCCGAGTGGCCCCACCACGTGTCCCTGCCTGGGCCCCGAGTGGCCCCACCACGTGTCCCTGACCCTGCGAGAGGCTCCACCATTACCCCCCTGTCCCCCCAGGCCTGCAGGGCTATGTCCAAGTCCCCCAGCGGCCCAGCACTTCGTGGGCCGCTGCCACGTTTAGGTTTGCCCCAGGCCCCTTGCAGCCCACTCTGGACATCGAGACTCTAAGGCGTCCTCGCCCAAGGAAGGCCATCTGGCCTAGGGGGCGCTACTGACTATTATCAAAGTAATGCTAAGAATTCTTATGTGTTGCCCTGCTGATGGGGGCCTCTGTTGTGTTATGTACCTTGCCATTCCTTCCCCCCTGTATAACCTTGCCTCATGTATGTCGATACTGGTTAGAGTGAGTTCTATTGCTAGTCCTATGAGACCCCGGGGCGTGACGTATTCTAATGCTAAGCTCCTGGTGATTATGTGTTCTAGTCCTCGTCCGAGGAAGCTCCCAGTGGATATGTGTTCCCATGCTAGATCCATCATGTGCATACCCCTGGCAGGGGCCCCTTGGCCCCGCTCTGTACCTTTTCCCTTGTAACCCCTGCCGTGCCTCGAGCCCATTGTAAAGTGTATGTTCCTATGTGTCCTTCGTAATACAAAGACTATTTTCATATATATACTTGGTGTGGAGTTCCTTTTGTGGGAGGCCCGGGAGGTTGTTGTTGGTGGGTGCGTGCGCAAATGCTTCACACATGTCCTCCGAGATAGGCCTGGCTGCTCGCGCCGCGTTACCTAGATGGGTGAGCAGGGGGTCGACTTTACATAGGAGTGGCGGTCCCTGACTGGCTGTGGCGCAAGCCCTGGCCGGCCGGGGGTCCCATTTCCTACACTGGTGGCTAGCGGTGGGATCCGGACTTGTGTTTGCGCAGTACCACAACGATAACTGGCCTCCCTACAAAACTCTGCATGGTAAATGGTCGCAAAGAAAGGAGATTATTGTTTGTATGAGGTTACTTAAATGTCCGTTCTGTGAAAAATGTATTCTGGTACGCTATGAGTTAGGTGGCCCTAGCTCGGGAGGGTAGATCATCTCCCTAGTGTAATGTGTTTTCTGGATTCACCATAAGGGTGGGATCCAGTGGTGGCAGCGTAATTGTGTTCAATGTGTATGGTCCCTGTCCCTTCCCTGGAGTAATGATACCTGCGCCACATGGGTCAGGCCAGGTTGCTAAAAATGTCTGTTCTGTGGAAATGTTTAGTGATTAATAGAAATACCCGTTCTGTGGAAAGTTTTTTAAGGTTACTTAAATGTCCGTTCCGTGGAAAAATGGGTGCGTATACACTGTGAGTTAGGTGTCCCTAGCTTGGGAGGGTAAATAATCTCCCTAGTACAATATCGTTTTCTGAATTCACCAAAAGGGTGGGATCCAGTAGTAGTTGCGTAATTGTGTTCAGGTGTGTGGTCCTTGTCCCTTCCCTAGAGTAATGGTACCTGTGCCACAAGGGTCAGGTTGAGGAATCAGGGGCGGTGGAAAACTGTCTTACCAGTCTAGGGGACAGGGTGTGGATGAATGTTGAGGTGTGCTGAGTAATGGAGTGTAAGTTCTCTGGGATGGGGAGCTTGCTGAATCAACGATAATAGTGTCCTTCCTTGCCCCTCTGAATGTGTTGGATGCATCATGTGTCCCCTTTTCCCCGCTAAATGTGTTTGACGCCTCCTGTCTTCCTTACCCCGCTGAATGTGTTTTAGGCGTCAGGTGTTGCCCTGGCTGAATTTATGTTGAGTTGTATCCCGGACAAGGAAGACCTGCTGGCGCTGCCGCGGCTTGCCTTGGGGAGAGCTGAACACTGAGACCTGCTGGCGCTGCCGCGGCTCATCTTGTGTTTTAGGCGTCAGGTGTCGGCCTGGCTGAATTTATGTTGAGTTGTATCCCGGACAAGGAAGACCTGCTGGCGCTGCCGCGGCTTGCCTTGGGGAGAGCTGAACACTGAGATCTGCTGGCGCTGCCGCGGCTCATCTTGTTGTGTTCTAGGCGTCAGGTGTCGCCCTGGCTGAATTTATGTTGAGTTGTATCCCGGACAAGGAAGACCTGCTGGCGCTGCCGCGGCTGGCCTTGGGGAGAGCTGAACACTGAGACCTGCTGGCGCTGCTGCGGCTCATCTTGTTGTGTTTAGGCGTCAGGTGTCGCCCTGGCTGAATTTAGGTTAGGTGGTATCCCGGTCAAGGAAGACCTGCTGGCTCGGCCGCGGCTTGCTTTAGGGGAGAGCTAAACGCTTAGTTCCCAGGGGGAAGACCAGTGGAGGGAGGAAGTTCCAAGACTGGTAGGAAAGTGTGTTCTGAGGGTGTTTCCCCTGGGAGAACGCGGAACCTCAGAAGTAGAGGTAGGGTGGGGCATTCTTGCCCGTGACCTCTGGCAAACCTGAGGGTGCGGACCCTAGGTGGAAGGAACAGTGGTAGTCGTGGCTACACTGAGAAAGGGAATGGAGAATGGCTATTGTGGGCCAGGGGTTACCACCTCCCACTTCGGATTAGCAAGGACCAGGGGTATCTGGATGGCTTAGGGCCTGGTCCTAGTCATGGACAACTAAGGAGTACCAGGTGGGTAGCCTGGTTGGGCCTATGTCTTCATTTTTTAAATTTTTTTTGTTGTTGTTGTAACTTTCATTATTTTCAGTCTGTGTATGTCTATCGGTCCGGCGGTGCGGGCCGCGTCCACGTTCTATCGCCCTGCCGCAGGGAAGTCCATCACGGTAGTGATTGGTCTGCCCTGCGTTTGGGCTGGGAGGGGCATGTGTTGGACTTGGCCCATCTGGCAGGTCCACCCCTGAAGTTTTGTGCTTATTAAATGTGTCCGGGGGATGGTGATTCCCCTTCTGAGTGTGTGTGTGGTGAGAGAGACCTGCCTCCCATAGGAATGCATGGGGAATGTATGTGGCTCTGGTAGTTCCTGATGCGTGGGGCGTGCCGGGTCGTGTTTGGTATGTATGCACTCGTGAGGTTGAATGCTACAAGATGATGTATGCGGCATGTGTGTGACTAGAAGGGAAGTGCCACTTCTAGACTTTGGTGTGTGTGTGCAGTAGGTGTGCTAGCGCCTGATTGGCTGAAGCCGGCCGGGCCTTCTCCCACCAGGCTGGCTCCACCCCCCTGGGGTGCGTCCAGTGTCCCTGGCCTGGCCAGTAACCTGAAATTCCTTATAACCAGTTCTGGCTGGTTCTCTCCCTGCCTGCCCCTTTTGGAGACAAAGGAAGCTCCTGTATAAAAGGAGGGTGGGCCCTCTTCTCTCTCTCTTCTTCTTCCTGCTTGGGACCCTGCCTGGGTCGTGCTGCTGCTTGGGCTCAGGGAAGGGCGTGCCCCCCTGGGCCCTGCTCTGCTCCTGAACTACGGACTCCCTGGACTTCCTATGCCTTCTGCTTTCCATGCCTCTAGCCCGTGGGAGCGCGTCCCTGCGGTCCTAGCGCCCTGGGGCGCTTCATCTATGCTCCTAGCGCTCGGGAGCACTCTCTTGCTGGCCTAGCGCCTTGGGGCGCTTCATTCGTGCCCTCGCGCTGGGAGTGCTATATCCAACAAGATCGGTGCCCACCCGGCATCTGCCTCGTGCTACCGAGGCTCTACAACCCCAGCGAGTGCCTACCTCGCGTTATCCCCTCCCTGGCTGCCTTATCGAGGGAGCCGGGCCCTCGTCAATTTCCCCTGTATTCACCGCCGCAGCCCGGGACCCCGCGTGAAGCCCGCCCCCGGGCCGCGCTCTGATAGGCGGCTGGCCCGATGACGTTTCCCCCGGGCCGCGCTCTGATTGGCCGGCGGCCCGGGGAGCTGCACACCCAGAAGAGATTCGAGCAATGCAGGAGGCAGCGGGAGCCAACGCCGCGCCCTGCGTCCCCCCAGCAGAAGTGCCGCTGACCCCCCCCCCGGGGCCCCCCAGGAGCGAGCGGGAGCCCCGGGGAGCGAAGAGAGACCGGCGCGTCTGGCAGTTGAGCGGTGAGTGCGCCGGAGGGGAGGCGGGGCGTCGGAGCACATTGTCGGTGCTCGCCCCTCCCGCGCGAGCACACATGTGCCGGGAGACCCGCGGGCCCCCCATTGATGCCAGGTCCCCCGAGGGGGACCCCGCCTGGCCATACTTTGCCCCCCTGAGCCCCGAGAGGCTCCCTCTACAGTTTTGGCCCTCCGAGCCCGCGAGGCTCCGTCACTGCCCCCGGGGGCGCCCATTGATGCCGGGTCCCCCGAGGGGGGCCCCGCCTGCCCACAGTTCTTGTCCTGAGCCCCGAGGAGGCTCCAACGTGTCCTGGACCCCGAGCCCCGAGGCGGCTCCAACGTGTCCTTATGCCTGGGCCCCGAGTGGCCCCATCACGTGTCCCTGGCCCTGCCTGGGCCCCGAGTGGCCCCACCACGTGTCCCTGGCCCTGCCTGGGCCCCGAGTGGCCCCACCACGTGTCCCTGGCCCTGCCTGGGCCCCGAGTGGCCCCACCACGTGTCCCTGGCCCTGCCTGGGCCCCGAGTGGCCCCACCACGTGTCCCTGACCCTGCGAGAGGCTCCACCATTACCCCCCTGTCCCCCCAGGCCTGCAGGGCTATGTCCAAGTCCCCCAGCGGCCCAGCACTTCGTGGGCCGCTGCCACGTTTAGGTTTGCCCCGGGCCCCTTGCAGCCCACTCTGGACATCGAGACTCTAAGGCGCCCTCGCCCAAGGAAGGCCATCTGGCCTAGGGGGCGCTACTGACTATTATCAAAGTAATGCTAAGAATTCTTATGTGTTGCCCTGCTGATGGGGGCCTCTGTTGTGTTATGTACCTTGCCATTCCTTCCCCCCCTGTATAACCTTGCCTCATGTATGTCGATACTGGTTAGAGTGAGTTCTATTGCTAGTCCTATGAGACCCCGGGGCGTGACGTATTCTAATGCTAAGCTCCTGGTGATTATGTGTTCTAGTCCTCGTCCGAGGCCCGGGAGGTTGTTGTTGGTGGGTGCGTGCGCAAATGCTTCACACATGTCCTCCGAGATAGGCCTGGCTGCTCGCGCCGCGTTACCTAGATGGGTGAGCAGGGGGTCGACTTTACATAGGAGTGGCGGTCTCTGACTGGCTGTGGCGCAAGCCCTGGCCGGCCGGGGGTCCCATTTCCTACAATAACAAGCAGAATGTAAGCAATGAAGATAGAAGAAAGACGATACCTTACACTCGTTCTGCGTCTCCTTCTCTCTGCGGCATGATTTTAAAGAAACTTGTCCATAGACGCTATCACGTGTGAGCGTGAACCGCGTCTATTACCGCCGCCGTCTTGGTTTGGGAACTCTACACATGTCACTCAAACCAATGTCCCCGGTCGCGTTACAAATGCGGTTCTATGGCTAATATCTTCACAATCAACCAACAAATGCGGTTCTGTGGCTAGTATCTCCAGAATAAACCTGAGAATTCTATCAGAGTATTCTAACAAGTGAAAACTTCCGTCCCTAATTTGGCCCAACATTATTTTTTAGAAGGTCGAAAATCATTTTTCTTAAACGACCATAAACACGGACTTTTAGCGATGTGTGGGGTAACAGTAAATGCCTCTCATCACCAGATTCGTTTTGCACTCCAATGTCTTTTTTGTATTGATGACTTGAGAGTGGAGGGCTACCCAGTTTCTCTGTTCCCTCTGTACTCCTCTTTTTTGAAGATATACTGCTATGCAGGACAATTGCAATGGCTTGCGTACTGGATCACAGGCCGTAATCTACAAGAGATCGCAATGGGAAAGGGGGGTGCTTCACCTGCTTCTGTTATCCATTTTTTTTCATTTTAAATCTTTATTTCGACCATGCGGTCATAAAAGAAACATGTACAATACATTTGCATAAATTGTGACACAATCATAAACCATCAAAGCGTGATTTTAAAATCAAAGCCAGACAATACAGGTGATTGTTTAAAAAAAGAAAAAAAAGGTGTAGCAGTTCTGCACTCTTACCCAACAGATTTTAAAAGACGACTACGCGTGTGCCACACATTCATAAAAAATTTGGAGAGTGCAAATACAATAGGGCCGGAGGCATCACTTTTCAAGATCCTATACATTGGTCCATATTCTCTTCCACCCAGATTTTTAATCAAAGGCAGTAGCCAGAATCTTCTTGCTGCCCTGTATGCTGGGCAAAAGAAGATCACGTGCAAGTCGTTCTCCTCTCTGTTGGCACAAACAGGACAGAATTTGGTGGAGGGGGTTTTAGACCATGTGCTGCAAAAGGACCGTAGTGGGAGTGTGCTGTATCTCCACTGGAGGAATAGCTTCCTGGAAAATATGGGGAAAACAGGGTCCAAAGTTTTCTCGAATGCATACAAATCCTTGGTTTGCAAGAATATAGAGGATAGGGACCCCTCCGTCTGGGTAGCTATAATCCTTACCCTTTTATGCTCGTGGTACAGCTTCGCCAATTGTGTCTTGGAAATTCTTGGTGCTGTATGTGCTGGTTCAGTCCACAGTTCGGGGAGCCCCATATCAATGCAAACTGACTGAATGTTTTGGACCCAGGGAATACTGAGCACCTTTGGATGTTTCAATAGTTCGACTAGTTCCGCCCTATAGTCGGCGAGATTATCGCTGCTCCATAGCCTGCGCCAGAAGGCAATGGGTCTTAAGCTTATCTCGTCGGCAAGGGGTCGTATCCCTAAGTCAAGCCTCAGGGGGAGAAGGGGTGTACTGGGAGGGAGTGCGGTAATTTGCCTTAAAAACCTATTTTCTGTATATGACAAGTTCCGACATTGGATGTGCCCCCACAATTCAGCCCCATATAAAATAGCTCCCCTAGCCTGTGCTTTATATATCTGGATTAGGGCCCCCAGAGGGCGGTAGGTTGCACCAGTCATCATTCGGGAAATTCCCCCTGTAGTTTGAACTAGCTTAAGGTTTGCCCTGATTTGATGGCTCTCCCAGGTCATGTTTTCAGATAGTGTCACCCCAAGGTATTCGAACGTGTCTACTCGTTCCAGTCTTGCTTGACCCAGTAGGGGGTTTGGGCGCTGCTTGGGTTTTGGGTTCAATACCATGTATTTCGTTTTTGAGGCATTGATTTCCAACCCTCTATCCTGACAGAAGGTCACAAATGCATCCAGTATCTTTTGAATGCCCATGGATGTTTTGGATACCAATAGTGTATCGTCCGCAAACATTATTGCGGGTACACTATTGCCATTCAGTTTGGGGGCATCTGTGTGGTCGGTGGCATTTAGATGAGCGATTACCCCGTTGACGAAGAGGCAAAACAGGGTCGGCGCCAGCACACATCCCTGTCTCACCCCTCTGCCCACGGGGAATCTGTCTGTTAGCTCTCCCGACCTCCCACATCTCACCTGGGCGTAATTATTGTGATGCAGCCTCTGCAGAGTCAGTAGGATATCTGGTGGAACGCCCATCTCTGCTAAAATGGCCCAAAGTTTGCCCCTCGGCACAAGGTCGAAGGCGGCTTTTAAGTCCACGAAAATCGTGTACAAACTACCGCCCTCGAACCTGGCTGTCCTCCAGTAAATCAGATTTAATCTGAAAACTTGGTCCACAGTTGATATCCCCTTCCTGAAGCCTGCTTGGTATGGGCTGAGGGCGCCCACCTCCTCGATCCATTCCTGTAGCCTGTTCAGGATGACCCTTCCAAACAGCTTCTGTGCTACATCTATCAGGCTAATTGGTCTGTAGTTGGCTGGGAGCAGGGGAGATCCCTTTTTAAAAATCGGGACCACCTCAGCCCCCAGCCAAGTACTAGGGATTTCCATCCCACTAAGGACACCATTAAAAAGGGTTACGAGGTAGGGCGCCCAGACGGTGGGCTCCTGCTTGTACAGGTCTCCCGGCAGGCCGTCCAGCCCTGGCGCCTTCCCCGCAGCCAAGCCTGAGATTGCAGCTGTTACCTCACTCAGTGTTATTTGGTCCGCCTGCAAGCCCTGGGTCACTGTTTCAATTCTCACAGGAATTTCTCCAGGTTCGGCACTGTATAGCGACTCGAAGTGGGCCTGCCACACTCCCGGCGCTATGTTGGGCTCCACTGCCGAACGAAGACTCCCCGATCCCCCATTCACTATTCTCCAGAACAGTCGTTGGTCTTGAACTGCTAGGGCCTTTGTGAGCACTTCCCACTGACTTTCCTCCCATTCTATCCTAGCTTGTATGAGAAGCTTCTTGTAGGCTTGTCTACACTGCTTGAGGTGGTCCCCTCCCATGCCCTCCTTAATAACTCCAAGCAGTTCTGATTTAGCTCGTCTGCAGGCTTTGTTGTACCATTGTGTTTTGCCTATGGGCCTCGCTTTTAACTTTTGTGTTTTACACGTCAGATGGGGTACCACCGCTTTTATGAGTGTTTTGTGGACGTCAGACAGTTTACACCTTATGTCCGTTTGGTTAGCCACACTATCGAGGGCCCCAGCAACTTCTAGGATTGGGGTGATCTCTTTATAAAGCTGAGGGATTTTATCCTTGTTTGTGACCATCTGCTCCCACTTAATTCTTCTCCTGGTGTTGTCTATAAGGAGAGAGAGATGATTCCCTACCTCTTGGGTCGCTAGACCTTGCGGTGCTGGGTGGGCGAGGTCTAACTCAAGTGCATTGTGGTCACTATCCCCCCTGACGGTAACCCTGAAATCCTGTATTAATGGCCACCTCGACAGTTGGATCAAAATATAGTCTAGGTGTGACTCCCTTCCTAGACGATTATAGGTGGTTTTGCCTGGTGTATCCGAAGTAGTTCGCCCATTGCACGCTCTAAGACCATACCTTAGCGTGAGAGCCATAATTTGTAGTGCTAACGGGGTCCAAGCTTTTGGTGGTGTCACATCAGCCCCTGGTACAGCCCACCTCTCCTCTTCTTCTGATAAGAAACCTTCCTGGAGCCCGGGAAGTGGCTCAAAGTGGGAGTTAAAGTCTCCACCCACCACGTAAAAGGAATCAATTGGCAGTTCAGATAAAAAGTTTGACAGTTCATTAAAAGCCGGTGATTCTTTTGCCTTTCCCATGGGCCTGGAATAGATATTGACCAGAAGGAGGGTGACTTTGTTTGGCCATGTCAGTGTGACCGCGAGGATGTCATCGGAGCCGCATGGGAGCCTTGTAGCCACACAACCCAGATGTGCAGCTACCCATGTCGTGAGACCCCCTGAGGGTCGGCCCTTGCCTTCCCACCTGGCTGGGATATAAAAGGATGCATACCCTGGATACTCACAGTCCTCTCTGGCCCAGGTTTCCTGGAACATACATACGTCGCCAGTTTCTATGTAATTTCCCCATGTGGGGTCTTCCAGCTTATTAGTTAGTCCCGCGATGTTCCAGGAGATTATCCTCAGATGTTCTGTGGTTGGGGATGTTACGGCAAGGGGAAGATGTGAGTCCATGGATCCAGACTCCCTCATTCCGTTGGGGGGGGGAACTACAGCTATTCGCTCTTCAGTCGCTTCTCCATCAGTGGCAGAGTTAAGTACCTCAATTTGGCCATGTTCTAGGGTGAATGAGTCATTTAGTAGGCCCGAGGTTACAACGGGGGACCTCATCTGGGGGTCCGAAGGGCCACGGAAGTCAGATTCCCCTGGTGTGGAATTATTTGTGGTCAGTCAGTCGACCCCATCTAGCCCATTTAGACAGTTAAAGCGATTGAAGTCGCAGAAGGGTGTATCCGGTGGTTGGTGGTATGGGCGATGGATTGGGCCTTTATGGTTCTGTCTATAGTCCACCCTTGTCCATTTGTCATAGGTTTGAACCTGGTGCCTAGGGATAGGAGGAAAGAAAAAGGATACTGGGAGGGTTTGTATCGTGGAATCAAGGGATCGGTTCCTTCCTTCACAAATGTGTCGAACCGTGCCTGGGTCTTTAAAGGTTACCATGATACAATCCCCCACTATGGTTTTCCTGGTCTTCCCCAGCCATGGCACCCTCCTCACCATGATGATTTCATTGTTAAAGTGAGAAGGCAGGGGTCGGTTCCAGTTTAACCATTTAATTACCTTCTTCTTGAGGGATTGATAGTCCTCATGTTCTCCTAGTCTTAAATGGGGGGCACCTGCTAAGACCACCACTAATCTATTGGCCTCGGGTGGGAGATCTGGCCTCCGTGGTCTGGGAGTTGGGCAGCCTGGTGTTGGTGGAAGATCAATGACCTGGTCTTGGTTTGTTCCAGTGGGCTCCGTTTGTGAGCTATGTGGAGATAAAACCGCTGGATGAGTAGGTCTGTTGCCTGGATTATTATGCTGTACTTGGAGTTGCACAGACATAAGAGGTTGGAGGGGGGCTGCTGGTGGCTTACTTTTAAGTGGGGCTTTGCTAGCATTAGCTGCAGTTTCTGTTGAAGTGGATCCCCCGCCCAGGGACTGGGTTCCCGCTGGTTTTGTCTGTTTACTTACTAGAGAGTTAAGAGTGGTAAGAGAAGACTCTAGTAAGGTAAGCCTGATCTCAATTTTTTTGAGACTATCGGTGATAGGCTGCATGAGGGAGCGGAGTAAAAATTCGATACTCCCCTTTGCAAAGAGAGGGTGGTTAGTATTCGATGTATTGGCCTCTGACTCTTTGGAAAAGGGGATTGTGCTGGGCTTTAAGAGCTTGGGTGGTGGGGCTAGCTCTGTGTTCTTGGTCAATGTAATAGAGTTAGTCTTACTCTTGCCAAAGTCCAGATGTGATGTTTTAGATTTCCCCCGTCCCCCCGCTGATTTCCGTGCCCGTTTACTGGGTGGGGGCCTATGTATCTCAGCCATAACTTTTAATTTGGGCTTATTTTTGTTGGCCATTAATGGTGGTTGGATTTGGGTTATCAGATCCACGGGAGTGTGGGAGATCTCTAGAGAGGCTGACTCTATACTTTTTTCGGATGATAGCCCCTGGGTCGTAGCATCTTCCCTTAATAAAGCAGGGAAGTCCTCCATTGTAGATATATCTAAGCTAAAGGATAGCGCATCTACTTCCTGGGTAGTGGGGTGGGGGATGATATCTGACAGTGGCCTGTTTTTCATGGATTCAATGGAGCGCCTACGCTCCGCCCTACGTTGCTCGAGTGAACCTTCCGAGTCAATATCACCTTTGTTGGCTTTAAAATAATTGTCCAGTGTCCTGGAGCAGGGGGCTCCCTCCCTGGCGGGAGTTTCCCGTGGGGGGGGCGTATGCATATCTTGATTTCAGGTGCAGGAAAAGATCAAGAGAGGGGGCCCAGCCCAGCCTCCTCCGGCCTCTGACGGCCTAGGACGGTCCCGCCCTTGTCCCGGGCTTCTCCCGGCGCCCTCCCGCGCGCTCCCGCGCAGCGGGACGGTCACTTCGTTTTTAAAGCTGGGAGAGTGAGGAGAGGGGGCGGAGCCGGCAGGGAGAGCAGCCCAGGTGGTGACGGGCGCGCGGGGGCTCCTGGTCCTTGGAGTCCCCCGCTGGTAGCTCGCAGCCCTGCCGGACACAGAAGACGCCCAAACTTTCCCCCGCTGGAGAGACTGTTCAGCTGAGCTGTCACCTGCGCAGCGGGACCCGCGAAGCGGGTCCGGCCAGTTGTAAAGGCGGCAGCAGGAAAACCAGCGACAGCTGCAGACAGGGAGCCGAGTGCAGGAATCCAAAGGGTGAGGCTTGCTTCAGGAGGAATCCACTGGTCCGATGACCGTTCGCCCGTTAAAGCAGGAGAGGGGGCGGAGCCGGCAGGGAGAGCAGCCCAGGTGGTGACGGGCGCGCGGGGGCTCCTGGTCCTTGGAGTCCCCCGCTGGTAGCTCGCAGCCCTGCCGGACACAGAAGACGCCCAAACTTTCCCCCGCTGGAGAGACTGTTCAGCTGAGCTGTCACCTGCGCAGCGGGACCCGCGAAGCGGGTCCGGCCAGTTGTAAAGGCGGCAGCAGGAAAACCAGCGACAGCTGCAGACAGGGAGCCGAGTGCAGGAATCCAAAGGGTGAGGCTTGCTTCAGGAGGAATCCACTGGTCCGATGACCGTTCGCCCGTTAAAGCAGGAGAGAGGGCGGAGCCGGCAGGGAGAGCAGCCCAGGTGGTGACGGGCGCGCGGGGGCTCCTGGTCCTTGGAGTCCCCCGCTGGTAGCTCGCAGCCCTGCCGGACACAGAAGACGCCCAAACTTTCCCCCGCTGGAGAGACTGTTCAGCTGAGCTGTCACCTGCGCAGCGGGACCCGCGAAGCGGGTCCGGCCAGTTGTAAAGGCGGCAGCAGGAAAACCAGCGACAGCTGCAGACAGGGAGCCGAGTGCAGGAATCCAAAGGGTGAGGCTTGCTTCAGGAGGAATCCACTGGTCCGATGACCGTTCGCCCGTTAAAGCAGGAGAGGGGGCGGAGCCGGCAGGGAGAGCAGCCCAGGTGGTGACGGGCGCGCGGGGGCTCCTGGTCCTTGGAGTCCCCCGCTGGTAGCTCGCAGCCCTGCCGGACACAGAAGACGCCCAAACTTTCCCCCGCTGGAGAGACTGTTCAGCTGAGCTGTCACCTGCGCAGCGGGACCCGCGAAGCGGGTCCGGCCAGTTGTAAAGGCGGCAGCAGGAAAACCAGCGACAGCTGCAGACAGGGAGCCGAGTGCAGGAATCCAAAGGGTGAGGCTTGCTTCAGGAGGAATCCACTGGTCCGATGACCGTTCGCCCGTTAAAGCAGGAGAGGGGGCAGAGCCGGCAGGGAGAGCAGCCCAGGTGGTGACGGGCGCGCGGGGGCTCCTGGTCCTTGGAGTCCCCCGCTGGTAGCTCGCAGCCCTGCCGGACACAGAAGACGCCCAAACTTTCCCCCGCTGGAGAGACTGTTCAGCTGAGCTGTCACCTGCGCAGCGGGACCCGCGAAGCGGGTCCGGCCAGTTGTAAAGGCGGCAGCAGGAAAACCAGCGACAGCTGCAGACAGGGAGCCGAGTGCAGGAATCCAAAGGGTGAGGCTTGCTTCAGGAGGAATCCAACAGCAGGCTCCCATCGGTTATGCCTCCATTGTTAAAAATTGCATTGATGTACTGGAAAAAGGCACTGCGCTATATAAAGGTGCAGATTCCATTCGCCCCCAATATTCCACTACTAGGATTCGCTCTGCCACTAGGGACAGTAACATTACAGCGTATTACCGCCTGGGTGGAAGCATGCGTAAGCACGGTGGGAATGTTATTTACGGATAACACCTTAATGAATCACAACAGATTTGTGAGTCCCAAATACATTATTTCTTCTCCATGCAAATATTACAAGATATGTGCGGACCACATGGGCCCCAGAAGGGATGGAACCCCGACGCACAAGTTGGTCCCAATATTTAATGGGTAATGGTAGTCATTTGACCAGGTGGTTGTATCGGGGGATTCGAACACATGCTGCAGTATCACTACGGACGCTTCATGATAAATGGAACATTGACATAGGCCGTGAGCTGACTGATAAAGAATGGGGAATTATATTGGAATACCCAAGGAAGGTATTGTGAAACCCAAAGTTTAAATTTATTCAGCTCATGATAGCACATCGTGCCTACTTGACTCCCCACAAACTAAGTCTGATGTTTCCAGATACGGCGTATGTATGCCCCTGATGTCCTGCCTCAAATGCAACTTTACTACATATGTAATGTGCTTGTCCACGACTGGCACATTACTGGACAGCAGTGTAGGCCTGGGCGTAGTTCGCCGAGTGTTGCTACGCGGAACTACAAAGGAAATCCGTGAAGTTCCGAGAGTGGCGGAGTGCAGTGCGAACTACAGTTTGTGCTGGTATTTCTGCAGTTTGGGTAGAAATTCTACCCGAGCGGCAGCTCGCAAACTTACCGTTCCTGATCCCGAGCGGGGGAAAAACTCTGCTACACATCGCAAAGCTGAGTTTTCTGCACTCCGTGACCTCCGCGGTGTGCAGAAAACTCTGCCAACGGAGCGAAGTTCACCGCCCAGACCTACAGCAGTGCAAACGATATTAAGGGATGTTGCTCTGGGGGAAGGGGAAGAGCCGTTAGAGTACTGCATACTGAGATTAAATCCTAAATGCAAGAAGGGAAGGCCCACACATAGAACCCTTATAACCCCTGAAGAAACCCCGTGGAACATGGAATCCGGAAGAGTCACCCAACCCGCGGATACCCTAGGAACCAGGATACCTACGCCAGTGCAGCCGGGTGGATAGGTGCGAAGTGATGTCGGAAACCGCAGTAGACCACAATGGAGGACAACCTTGAAAGAAAGAGATGAAGGAGTCCGGTGGAATCCAAGGATGGATTCTTGAAGAGGAATACCTGCAAGCAGAGGAGGCAGAATCTATGCCACTCTGGACTGATTAGGAGGCACAGAAGACTAATGAAAACCAATGACGGAAGATTTAGGAGAGTTTACGGACTTTTGGAGTCCGTTGGACCTCAGGAGCAGCACACCAGTCCACTTTGTTGTAGTACCTGCAGATACAGGGAAGTGACTCCTTACATCCAAGGGAGGTTACTTTGAGTGTCATTGATGCCCACAGGCCTGGAGAAGAACTCGGATGAAGCACAGGCACAGACGATGCAGACGACTGACAGGGCGACGAGACCAGGAGCAGCAGGAGTCTTCCCAGCGAAGTCTAAAGTGCCCAGACAGTAGAAGTAGAAGGGTTTAGGATCTGAATCTTGTCCCCTGATGAATCTGAAGAGCCCTTAAGTACCCAAAGGAAAGGGTTGGAATGATTCAGCGGTCCCTCCCTGAGGAGGGGTTGGACAGAGGGGAGGATACTCCCATGTCCTTTGTCCAATTTGGTGCCAGAGCAGGAGCCAACCTGAACTGGTTCCAACTGGAGGATGCAAGGAGGGCACCAAATGTGCCATTCAAAGCAGTCTGGTGGCGCTGGAAAGCACCCCCACCAAAGCCCAATACACTACATTCTGCCTGGGAGGAGGTCACACCTCCCTGTGACAAGAAATGTATTGTTCTACATTTCCCTTATTGAGCTAAGCTCAGCAGCAGGAGGGCAGATTTGTGTCCGTGGTCGGCAGCAGCACTAGCTTGCTGTTAGACCCTGAAAGGCTGGTCCCGCGAATATAGGGGGGCTCCCAGTACATGGGATGCTACATCCAGCACTGTAATCGGTGTTGAGGTAGGGTCCAAACATTTTTAATACCATACAAAGGTGTGAGACATTGACCTCTGGTAAAGGTCAGCACTCTTCCAAGCAGCTCCGCCTCACCACCCAGAGCAGAATCCTCCTGTTAACAGGGCTCGCGTCGGCAGCCCATTCCCCCATGCCCATTGTCTACGTGTTTTTTCCTCATCGCTGAAAATCATTGAATTTGCCCCTATTCGCCCTTATTATATTATTTAATTGTGCAAACCCAGTCTTTCAGTCTTTCCCGCCACTACTGCCCCTGCGGGCCCTCCCCCCAACATAGCCCTAGCTCCCGCCTCCCTACCACCAGTCCCACCCCCCTCCCCTACTTAATGACGGCCACGTGCAGCAGGCGCGCCTAAGGCAAGCCTGTACGCGACCCGACTGTGACCAGCACCAGGAACCCTGTATCTAAGGTGTGAGTAGTTGGCCTGATATATAATGTTCACTATTCTAGTGAGCACTTTGTATCAGTCCAAACAACCCTCATTGATGATTGGTTGTAAGTCAACCTTATAGACCAGCTATCCTAGTAGCATGGATACGAGCAGTCTTCGGGCTAAACTCTAGAGGGCGTGTTAAGCCAGCTGTTATACCATCACATATACCCCTTGAACACCAAGTGAAAGGACACCACACAAGTGTTATGAAAATAAACAGTGTATTTATTTAGATCACAACATCCCTGTACTCTTTATGAGGACAGGGTACTAAGCACACAACAAAACTCTTACGAAAATACTTTAAGTTGCACAATTTACACAAATGCCAGAGGGGCACGAAAAACCATATACTCTAAAAGTGGAATGCGAAATTACTAGCAGGTAAGTACTACGCTAATAGGCTTTGGGATCGCTAGGACTTGACTACTGAACCTTCAGATTACTAGCAGGAGACCTAGGGAGATCGGGTGCAGAGTGTGCAATCTCACGCGGGATGCCGAACAAAGTCTATGGTTGCTAGGAATAACAAAGTTAGTGTTATCGGATGAATCCGACTAGTTAGGCTGAAAATGAAAAAGGATCTGGACCCTTGGATAGTGAGGCTATGCTGGGGCACCGAAATGCCGAAGTTACCTAGCCCAGGGGCTGCGGCTGCATAGGTCTGGAAAGACGTCGGGAATCCTCTTTGCAGTCTATGGAGCCTGAAAGAAGAAGTTGCTGGCAGGCGACCAGTGAAGAGATTAGGATGGATCCAAGCCTGGATCGGAGATGGAAGACACCTGTAAGCAGAGGGGACCAAGTTCTGAATCACTAGCCAGTGATTAGATGGGTACCAGGATGGCACCGGATGGAGTCACCTCGGCCAGGTGAGTGGGCGACGCTGGGCTCTGCAGTCTCACGGACCAGGAGGCGTTGTCGGTGACCAGGATGGAGGTGCGAGCTGTCCCACGAAGGTATCTGCTGTCGACGTCGCTGGACCCAGGATTTGTTGCAACAAGTCTTGGCAAATGCAAGCCCACGCGGTGGACTTAAAATGGCATCTGGAGTGGACCAGGAGGGTCCGGGGTGCTCCTCTTTTGGAGGGGAGCAAGGGCCAGTCAGGAGCAACCAGACCAGCAGTGTTGATGTCGTCGTTCGTCGTCGGGAAGGCCACAAGCCAGCGGGCTAGTAGCCAGACAACGCGGTGAGCAGCAAAAAGCAGAAGGGCCCCACGCAGATCTGGTGGATGCTGGAGGGCTGAACTTCGGTGCTGGAGCTGCTCAGGGTTGGGGCTTCTCGGACCCAAAAGCACTCACTCGAGGATCCCTCGGCGGTCGTGCTGGGCAAGAGTCGTGCAGTCTTGAAGATGGCCGGTCCCTCGAGGTCTCGTCGCACCCACGGATCTCAGCTGAGCTGACGATGTGGGTAGAGGTCAGAGGTGCCAGGGAAGCTGGGTCTTGTCGTGCTGGTCAGTCGGATTCCGGAGGAAGGACGTGCAGCAAACCGCAGTGTTCTTGGATGGTGCCTGCGGGTGCAGGGTGACTACTCCTTAGTCACAAGGGAGAAATCTTGAGAAGAAGTCGAGAGTTCCTTTCGTGGAAAGTAGTTTCAGGATTCAAAGATGATCTGATTTGGAAGGGGGCCCGCTCCTATCTTTATACTAGGAAAAGGGGCTGGCACGCGACTAGGTCCTGCCCATGGGTGGGACCAGGAAGGAGGGTGGTTACACCCCTCTCCCATGCCGGACTTTCCCCAGGTCAGGGGCTGGTGTGCCCCTGGAACTGGTTCTAGCCGGCCTATGCATAGTGAGCACCGGGGTGCCACTTGCAGTCACCTTCCTCTAAAGCCCTGCCTACCCAGGATACACAAAACCCTGTCTGGGATGGTGCTAGCACCGCCCCTGACAGGAAACCCTTTGTCCAAGCCTCCCTCGCTGGAAGGACTCCCAGCAGCAGGAGGTCAGACTTTTGTCTGTGGTGGCAGCATCCATTTTGTGATGCTGATGCTTGAGTTAACTTTAACCAGGGTTCTCAGTTACATACATGTCGTGTCCCTCTAGAAGGGTGGAATGCTAACCCCGTCGCCAGAATTGGCGAGGGGTTAGTATTCCAATTCGTATGACACCTTACTCGACATGTTTTGATAAAGCGATACCAGAGTTAGCATATAACCGCGAGGATTATAATGCACTTAAGAGTATATGGTACGCGTTATCATGGAACAGCTATTAGGACTTGGTTCCGCAAGCTGCAAACGGGCTCAGCTCATGCCAGAGCACCATCTAACATGATTCCAAGCACTCTGCCTTCAGGATTGTCAGGGCCTGCCATAGGAGTGACTGATAGGATCTTTTTGTGCCCATTTTAGGGTTAGATATAGGTATACTATATCTAAAGCAAAGGGTGATTACACGACTTTGCCCCAGCTGTCATACAGCCAGTTGTGTCAGATTTAGATGGACAGCCAGGGGTGGCATAATACATGCTGCAGTCCCTGGTAGGCCCTGGGTACACCTATGCCCTGAGTTACAGGGTCTGATAAGGTGGCCCAGTACCGATTAGATATATACCTAAGGTACATGGAATCCATTTTACAGAGAGAGCAGTAGGCCTGGGGTCCTGAATAGCAGGGTCCCAGGTCAACTAAGTCGGAAAACCAGCAAAACACCAGGCAAAAAGTTGGGGGCAACCATAGTCAGGTATCCACCTTGCTACACAACCCCCCCCCCCCCCCAAACGAAAGGAGATAAGGCTATCCTTGACCAGGTAAGCCTATATTGCCTGAGTGGCCATATGAGGTGGTACCTGCACTGGCATGGTTACCCCCTATATCATGGTCCACTAAGCAACCCCTCACCCTAAGGGTATCTGAGGGTCTCCACCATAGGGAATCACTACCTGTGGTGTGTTTTGGCAAAGTAAAAGGCTGGTGTGGGAATGGAGTACTGAAGTGAGACTCCACTACTGTTGGGCTAAACTTCCTCCAATCACCATTCATCATGTGTGCCTTTCTTTCCATTACTGAGTTGCTGTGAGCTCTCAGGGTCAACCTCTGGCTACCTAAAGCTGGAGGCTGAGTCCCTCTGTTTGGCTTACTGGAGGGACAGGTCAGGTTTGGGGTTTTTAGGCCCCAGGTTTGGCTGTGCCCAGAAGTGTCCAGCTGTGGGAGTTCCCTAACTAAGTTTAAGGGGGATCCCTCAGGAGTGTGTTTTATTTTCACTTGGCTAGGACTACTAGCTTCAGTGATCCTAATCTGCTGATTGGGAAGTTCTTTTGGACAGGGGGCCCTTTGGGGTCCACCACTGGCCTCCCTGACCTTTACAGCCCTGGGCTGACTGAGGCAGGATTGAGAGGGGCAGGTTACCTGCTCCAGACTGGGTCCCACCTGGGAAGGGTCCACTGCCATCAGGGGCTCTGCCAGGCTAGGCCTGACTACCTCTGGGGCAGTTCCTTCACCAGGGGTAGAGTCAGTTCCCTGAGGAGGCTGGCTCTCACCTAGTGTCTGGGAGGAGGAAGATATCTCTTCCTCCTCAATGCTCTCAGTTTGGGTGGAGTGATCCATTGTTTCAGGCTTCACAACAACACTATCTGTTTGAGTAGAGGCTGAGCCCATTACAGCCTTACCAACCTTTTCAGGAAGGCACTCAGTTTGTGTTTGGGCTGTGACTGTCACAGCCCTCCTATCCTGTTCTGGAAAGTCTGTCTGAGCCTGGGCAGTGGATACCACTGCACTTCCAACCTTTTCAGGGAGGAATGGTGCTTGGACTTGGACTGTAGCTATTACTGCCCCACTAACCTGTCTGGATAGGCCTATCATTCTGGAGTGAGTCTCTTGCTCCACCTCAGCCCATGCTGAGAGTTCCAGGTCATTCCCCAGTAAGCAATCTACAGGTAGGTTATCTGTCACTGCCACTCTCATGGGCCCTGTGACATTACCCCAGCTGAGCTCGACTTCTTCCATGGGATGTCTTCTTTTCACTCCATGAATGTCTGTCACCTGATAAATGAAACCAGGGGTCAGTTGAGCAGAGGGGACCAGATGGTCAATCACCATGGTGATGCTGGGCCCTGTGTCTCTGTATGCCTCAACTTTCTGACCATTGATAAGGGGCTCTTGTCTATACTTTCCCAAAATGTGGGAACCAGTAGTGAAGTTGGCAAACCCCATGCCAGTCTCACAGACAAGAGTTGTGTTAGGGGACCTGGCTAGGCCATGGTCCACCTGGTTTCCCAAATTAATGCCCACTACATTCTTGGGGGCACTCCCACCACCGGGGGGATTACCACTAGTGGTAACAGGAGGTCTGGGAGTATTACCTGGGGGTATGTTTTCCTTATTGTTGTTGGCCTTTGGGCAACTGCTGTCACTTTTGTAATGGCCTACCTGTTTGCAGGTATGACAATAAGGTTTCTTTTGGGTGTTGGGAGAAGTTTGGGACCCACCCTTTTCAGAGGATTTTTGGGGCCCTGTGGTTTGATCAGAAGATTTATTCCCACCCTTCTCTTGAGGCTTGGTTGATTCCTTCTTTTGGTCACCACCCTGGTTCTTAGGACTGACCCTGGTTCTGACCCATTTGTCTGCCCTCTTACCCAATTCTTGTGGAGAGGTCAGATCAGCGTCTACCAGGTGCTGGTGTAATAACTGGTTCTGACAATTACTTAAGATTTGCTCTCTCATAATTAGATTGTACAATCCTTTGAAATCAGTAACCTTACTTCCCAGTAGCCAGCCTTCAAATGCCTTAGTGGCACAATCAACAAAGTCAGCCCAATCCTGAGACTGAGTTTTCTGGGTGTCTCTGAACATCAACCTGTACTGTTCAGTGATTAAACCAAACCCATCAACCAGTGTATTCTTCAGGACTTGGTAATTGTTAGCATCCTCAACTCTAGTACTGAGGAGCTTATCTCTACCTTTGCCTTCAAAGGAGAGCCACAAGATAGCTGCCCACTGACTCTGGGGGACACACTGTACAGTGCAAGCCCTCTCCAAAGCAGTTATCCATTTGTGGATATCATCCCCTTGTTTAAAAGGAAGCACTATCTTACTCAGGTGTCTAGTGTCTAAACTCCTGTCTTTTTCTCTTGGGAGAATGCTGCCACAAGTGGGGTCTGCCCCACTCAATTTCTGCTCTCTAGCAAAGGCAAGTCTCTCTTTGGCCAGGGCAAGTTCTTCCCTTTCAATCCTCAGATTGACTTCCCTCATCTTGGCCTCATGCTCTCTCCTCTGAGGGGATGTCATCCCTCTGTGAGAAGAGGTCTGAGAGCCATTGGTTCTAATGGATCTGTTAGAGCCTCTGGATAGAGACCTAACTCGTCCATTACCAATGGTAAGCCTGCCTGAGAGTGGCCCTGGGGGTCCCCCAAATCCATTCTCATGCCTACTTAAGTTGGTCCTGGTGAGTCTACTGACTTCTACCTGACCTTTGTCTGCCTCATCCCCTGACAACTCCTGATCCTCTTCCTCCCCTTCACTAACTGCTGCATGGAGGTTGAGGTCAGGGTCCCCAAGGGTTCCCTCTAAGGGGGGCATGTTCCCATCTGGATTAGAAGAATCTGGGTTAGCAGTTCTCCTGGCATCATAGGTCTCTAAGAGACCAATCAGAAAGGGAATGGTAGGGTTAGAACCCTGTTTTAGCTTCCTAGAGGTACACAATTGTCTCATCTCCTGGAAGCTAAGAGCTGCATATCTGGAAGTGACCTGTGGAGAGTCCACTGACACAAGGGGAGACTCAGAGTTTCCTCCTTTGTCTGAAATGCTTTTCTAGTGTGGTGTAAGTGATGCACCTACCTACACTATTTGTTTGCCTACTGATCCCTTGCTAAGAGTTGTAGCCAAGGTGTGCTAGGCCCTGTTGAACTACAACAGCTGGTTCAGTAGAACTCAGAGTATTCTAAGCTAAGTTATATGTACCTGGGTACTTATGTGATCTTTCACAAGATATTCTTAGGATACGTGTGGTAAAACAACAGCAAGCTCAAATCCCAACCGCTGCTCACCAATGTGAGAAGGTGGCCTGATATATAATGTTCGCTATTCTAGCGACCGCTATGTATCGTTCCAAACGACCCTTATGGTGATTGGTTGTAAGTCAACCTTATAGACCAGCTATCCTAGTAGCGTGGATACGAGCAGTCTAAGGCTAAACTCTAGAGGGCGTGTTAAGCCAGCTGTTATACCATCACATATACCCCTTGAACACCCAGTGAAAGGACACCACACAAGTGTTATGAAAATAAAATGAATAAAATGAATAAAATGAAAATAAACAGTGTTTAGCGGGGGTGACCCACTTGTGGGACACCCCCGCGCCGCACGGCCACCAGCTGCTGCGTGTGCCCCTTTGCCCTGCCACTTCTGCCTCGCTGCCGCTGACCACGCCCCCTCCGGCGTGGTCCGTGATCGCCTGCCGGCTCTCCTGAACTGCTGCTGGTTTGTGTTTTTTGCCCTGTTTTTGCCCCCATTTGTGCCTGTTTTTTATTGGGATTGTTGTGCCTGTGTTGTGCGTTTCCTTCCTGTTTGTCCGCCTACCTCGCCGCCCTCCGCTCTCCCTTCCCGCCACCGCCGCTTTCCCCGCCCCTTTTTCTCTTCTGTACCCTCCCCGCTCCCGCCTCCCAGCTGCTCCGCCCACCCGCGCACTTGGCCTTAAATGGCGACCGTGCGACGCAGGTGAGTGGGACCCACTTGTGAGACACCCCCGCGCCGCACGGCCACCAGCTGCTGCGTGTGCCCCTTTGCCCTGCCACTTCTGCCTCGCTGCCGCTGACCACGCCCCCTCCGGCGTGGTCCGTGATCGCCTGCCGGCTCTCCTGAACTGCTGCTGGTTTGTGTTTTTTGCCCTGTTTTTGCCCCCATTTGTGCCTGTTTTTTATTGGGATTGTTGTGCCTGTGTTGTGCGTTTCCTTCCTGTTTGTCCGCCTACCTCGCCGCCCTCCGCTCTCCCTTCCCGCCACCGCCGCTTTCCCCGCCCCTTTTTCTCTTCTGTACCCTCCCCGCTCCCGCCTCCCAGCTGCTCCGCCCACCCGCTCACTTCGCCTTAAATGGCGACCGTGCGAACGCGCAGCGGTCACGCGCAGCGGGCGCGCCGATTGAGCGCCGAAGGCGTGCCAAAGGTAAGCCCGTCGGCGCCCGTCCGCGACCGGATCGCGACCAGCGCCAGGACCCCTGGCCCACGAAGACCCCGACCTTCCCGACTGTCGTACTCCGCCGCCACCCTCATCGCACTCAACACCGGCCGACTCCCAGAATGCCACCAAGCCACTCCACGACGCACCCACGGACCTTTCAGCTGCCACGCCTGCAAATTCACCTGCATCCGGACCTGCCTCGCACCAGCACCCGCCAAGTCGACCACCAGCAGCACCCACCTCAAGTGCATCCTGCTCAACACCCGCTCCGTCCACAGACACGCCATCGAACTCTGGAACCTTCCAGACGCCACAGCCCCTGACGTTGCCTTCCTCACGGAGACCTGGATGAACGCCTCTTCAGCTCCCGACATCGCCATCGCTATCCCAGAGGGCTACAAGATCGTCCGGAGGGACCGCAACGCCAACCAGATGGGAGGAGGCATCGCCATCATCCACAGGAACACCATCCGTCTCACGACCAGCACCGACAACACCCTGACCAGCGCCGAACACCTGCATTTCCAGATCCACACCAACCCGAACACCACCCTCAGAGGCACCCTGATCTACCGACCCCCGGGACCACGCACACAATTCAGCGAGGACATCGCCGACTTCGTCAGCCCGCATGCCCTCCCCTCCGCTGACTACATCCTCCTGGGGGACCTCAACTTCCATCTGGAAAACAACAACGACCACAACACCAGCACCCTGCTCGACAACCTCGCCAATCTTGGACTCAAGCAACTGGTGTCCACCCCCACCCACCTCGCCGGACACACACTCGACGCAGTCTTCTCTTCCAGCACAGACATCGACTTCAGCCACGCCACAGAGCTTCAATGGACGGACCACAGCTGCGTCCACTTCACCTTCAAGAGAACGACGACCCACCACCACCAGCAACAGGCCGCCCGCAGATGCTGGAACAAGATCACAGCAGACCAGCTCGCCACCTCCCTGAGCCAGCACCCTCCTGCCAGCTCAGCGAACCCCAGCCCGGCCGCCGACAACCTCACGAAGTGGATCAGCATCTGCGCGGACGAGCTCGCCCCGCTGAGGACCCCGCCCAGCAGACCCGGCAGCAAGAAAGCCCCGTGGTTCACCGACGAACTCAAGAGCTCCAAGAAGAACTGCCGAGCCCTCGAGAAAGTCTGGAGAAGGGAACCTACACCGGACAACAGGACCTCCTTCAAGCTTGCCACCCGGAAGCACCACCAGCTGATCCGCGCCGCCAAGAAAACAGCATTCAAGGACCGGTTGGACAACAACGCACACAACTGCAAGGAACTCTTCAACATCGTGAAAGAGCTTTCCAACCCCAGCGCAGGAAACAACGACATCACCCCATCGCAAGACCTCTGCAACTCCCTCGCTTCATACTTCCACAACAAGATCGAGGACATACACAACAGCTTCAACAACCAACCAACGCACACCATGACCGAACAACCACCCCCCACCACCACCCTCCACGCCTGGACCCCGATCAGCACCAAAGACACCATCCGCACGATGAACTCCATCCACTCCGGATCACCGACCGACCCCTGCCCTCGACACGTCTTCAACAAGGCCGACGCTGTCATCGCACCCCACCTGCGAGACATCATCAACACATCCTTCGACACCGCCACCTTCCCTGAGAGCTGGAAGCACGCCGAACTCAGCGCTCTACTCAAGAAACCAACAGCGGACCCCACCGAACTCAAGAACTACCGCCCCATCTCGCTCCTCCCGTTTCCAGCCAAAGTCATCGAGAAGACCGTCAACAAGCAGATGGCTGCCTTCCTCGAGACGAATGGATCCCTCGACCCCTCACAGTCCGGCTTCCGAGCTAATCACAGCACCGAGACCGCCCTCATCGCCGCCACCGATGACATCCGAGTCCTGATGGACAACGGAGAAACAGCGGCCCTCATCCTCCTAGACCTCTCCGCGGCATTCAACACTGTCTGCCACCGCACCCTAGTACAGCGCCTCAGCAACATCGGAATCCAGGACAAGGCGCTGGAATGGATCATCTCCTTCCTCGACGGAAGAACACAGAGAGTCCGCCTACCACCGTACAAGTCAGAGGCCTCCGAAGTCATCTGCGGCGTCCCTCAAGGATCATCTCTGAGCCCCACCCTCTTCAACGTCTACATGAGCCCCCTCGCGGCCATCGCACGCAAACACAACCTCAGCATAATCTCCTACGCCGACGACACCCAGCTGATCCTCTCCCTGACCAACGACCCCGCCTCCGCCAGAGCCAACCTGCACGAAGGGATGAAAGAGGTAGCCGAGTGGATGACGACCAGCCGCCTGAAACTGAACTCTGACAAGACGGAGGTCCTCATCCTGGGCTCTTCACCCTCCGCCTGGGACGACTCCTGGTGGCCTCCCGCCCTGGGCACCGCACCCAAACCAACGGACCACGCACGCAACCTGGGCTTCATCCTGGACTCCTCCCTCTCCATGACCAGGCAAGTCAACGCCGTCTCCTCGTAATGCTTCAACATCCTACGCATGCTACGGAAGATCTTCCGGTGGATCCCCACCGAGACCAGGAAGACCGTCACCCAGGCCCTCGTCACCAGCCGACTGGACTACGGCAACGCCCTCTACGCCGGTACCACCACCAAGCTCCAGAAGAGACTCCAGCGGATCCAGAACGCCTCAGCCAGACTCATCCTCGACATCCCACGAACCAGCCACATCTCCGGACATCTGAGAGACCTTCACTGGCTCCCCGTCAACAAAAGAATCACCTTCCGCCTCCTCACCCAAGCACACAAAGCCCTACATGACCAAGGCCCGAGCTACCTCAACAGCCGGATCAACTTCTACGCTCCCAAACGCCACCTCCGATCAGCCAACCACGCCCTCGCCGCCGTCCCCCGCATCCGAAGAGCGACTACAGGAGGAAGGTCCTTCTCCTACCTGGCCGCCAAGACCTGGAACTCCCTCCCGACCGACCTGCGCCTGACCCAAGACCACCTCTCCTTCAGGAAGAAGCTGAAGACCTGGCTGGTCGAGCAGTAGCGGCACCCCACCCCACCCCAGCGCCTTGAGACCCTACGGGTATGTAGCGCGCTCTATAAGTGTCATTGATTGATTGATTGATTGAGTGTATTTATTTAGATCACAACAGCCCTGTACTCTTTATGAGGACAGGGTACTAAGCACACAACAAAACTCTTACGAAAATACTTTAATTTGCACAATTTACACAAATGCCCGAGGGGCACTAAAAACCATATACTCTAAAAGTGGAATGCGAAATTACTAGCAGGTAAGTACTACGCTAATAGGCTTTGGGATCGCTAGGACTTGACTACTGAACCTTCAGATTACTAGCAGGAGGCCTAGGGAGATCGGGTGCAGAGTGTGCAATCTCACGCGGGATGCGGAACAAAGTCTATGGTTGCTAGGAATTACAAAGTTAGTGTTATCGGACGAATCCGACTAGTTAGGCTGAAAACGCAAAAGGATCTGGACCCTTGGATAGTGAGGCTATGCTGGGGCACCGAAATGCCGAAGTTACCTATCCCAGGGGCTGCGGCTGCATAGGTCTGGAAAGACGTCGGGAATCCTCGTTGCAGTCTATGGAGCCTGAAAGAAGAAGTTGCTGGCAGGCGACCAGTGAAGCGATTTGGATGGATCCAAGCCTGGATCGGAGATGGAAGACACCTGTAAGCAGAGGGGACCAAGTTCTGAATCACTAGCCAGTGATTAGATGGGCACCAGGATGGCACCGGATGGAGTCACCTCGACCAGGTGAGTGGGCGACGCTGGGCTCTGCAGTCTCACGGACCAGGAGGCGTTGTCAGCGACCAGGATGGAGGTGCAAGCTGTCCCACGAAGGTATCTGCTGTCCACGTCGCTGGACCCAGGATTGGGGCAACAAGTCTTGGCAAATGCAAGCCCATGCGGTGGACTTAAAATGGCGTCTGGAGTGGACCAGGAGGGTCTGGGGTGCTCCTCTTTTGGAGGGGAGCAAGGGCCAGTCTGGAGCAACCAGACCAGCAGTGTTGATGTCGTCGTTCATCGTCGGGAAGGCCACAAGCCAGCGGGCTAGTAGCCAGACAACGCGGTGAGCATCAAAAAGCAGAAGGGCCCCCGCAGATCTGGTGGATGCTGGAGGGCTGAACTTCGGTGCTGGAGCTGCTCAGGGTTGGGGCTTCTCGGACCCCAAAGCACTCACTCGAGGATCCCTCGGCGGTCGTGCTGGGCAAGAGTCGTGCAGTCTTGAAGATGGCCGGTCCCTTGAGGTCTCGTCGCACCCACGGATCTCAGCTGAGCTGACGATGTGGGTAGAGGTCAGAGGTGCCAGGGAAGCCGGGTCTCTTCGTGCTGGTCAGTCGGATTCCGGAGGAAGGATGTGCAGCAAACCGCAGTGTTCTTGGATGGTGCCTGCGGGTGCAGGGTGACTACTCCTTAGTCACAAGGGAGAAATCTTGAGAAGAAGTCGAGAGTGTCAGAAATCAGATTTGCGCCTGCCTTACTGTGTTTTGGAGCTGTCAATGTGCAGTAAATAAAACGGGCGCTTAGCGGACTACATTACCCAGAATCCTTGGTTAAGCCTATTTGAGTTCCTGTGACACGCATCCTGTTGCGTGTTATTCCGCTTTGTTGCTGTGAGTGAGCGGAGAGAGAAGGAGCCAGGGAATACGTGCTCCATCAGGGAGGTTCTGTGTCCTTTGTTACTCTTCCTCCAGGTAGGAGCGGTTCCCCGCCTTGTTGTTGATCGCCATTGAGCGGAGCGCGGTGGGGGCTCCCACGCGTTGCCGTGATTCCCAGCGCGCAGTGACGGAACTGCGGCGCTTGTTTGTTTTTTGCTTCCGCATTGATAACTGTGAGGCGCGGAGGAGCAGGTTCGCCTCCGTGGGACAACGCTGAGCTCGTGATTGTTGCCCGTGTTGGCATATGGACATTAGAGCGGAGCGTGGTAGTGTAAGGAGCTACACGCTGCCGTCTCTTATTGGGTTTCTGTCATTTTCTACTTCGAGTAGGTGGTGCACGGTGGTAGCAGCTGCTCCGTGTAGCCAGAACAAGCGCTTGTGTTTTCTACGCTCTATCACTATTATAGGAGCTTGCGGAGCACGGCGGTGGTTGTAACTGCGTGCTACCGTGGCTAGAACATTTGAATACATTTTCGAGTACGCTGACTCAGTATCACAGTATATCATACCGTTCATAGTACCTGCACTAATTCGTAAACTTTACTTTCAAGTACCTGTGTTCCTAACAGAGGCTGGTGTGCTTTTACTCGCAGAGCGGAGTGCTGTGGTTCTTGCTTCCCACGCATTACCGTGTCTGTGTGGCTAACAACAACTGCTTCTCCTTATAGATTTCTTTGTGTTCAGTTATTCTTTTATCAAACTTTCACCCAGAACTCCCGATCTTGGATAGCTTGTGTTTCCGCCAAGGTATATAGGAGCTTTGAGGTATTCATATGTATGAGTTTATGCATGTGATGTGTTTCTTAACATATGCCTGTTTCCATTAGGGCCCAAGCCTATATCCTTAGAGGGGGATCCAAGACCACCCAACGGCCGAGTTTATGTTTGTTCTCACAGGTACTGAGTTGCAGAGAACTTAGTGGTTTATTTGATGTGTCAAGTGTATGGTGTTCTTACCTGTGTATGCTCTGTCGTTTCAGGTACATCCCTTCCCAGCTGACCCCTTCCTTCCCTTCCCTGTTTATTATTTTGGCAATTACCCCTCGCCTAATGGCTCAAATCCTCTGTTGATATTTTTATATCAGAGTGTTTGTGACGTTTGGAGGTGGGCCTTCTATTCATCATCCGGATCCCGTGGAGCATATTCTGACAGAATAACACGCCCACGAATACAAGCTACACCCGGTCCCGGTGGGGACTAGAATGGCTACCTTAGATGAAGTGCTTCAGGCCTTGATGTTGGTACAACAGGAACTGGTTGCTTCAAAAGCAGAGGCCACTGCTCTGAAAGAAAAAGTAGATAGGCTAAGCAGAAACCCCTTCGATGCCTCTCCCTCACAAATACAAGTCACGGTACCACCTCCCATTCCTCTCGCAAATCCAGAAAAGTATTCAGGAGACCCTGCTAAGACACAGATCTTTCTGACACAGGTCTTGATGCATTTCTCGTGCAAACCGGCCTCCTTCCCATCCAATCACTCCAGAGTCGCCTTTGCCATTTCATATCTAATAGGTGATGCGGCCAATTGGGCAGTGCCGTTGGTTCGCAATGACGATCCCGTGTTAACAAACTGGAATGCATTCAGGGCAGAATTTGAGCGCGTATTTGACCGAAGGGCCACTACGTTTAGTGCAGATAGAGAGCTCCTAATGCTGAGACAGGGGAAAAGAGACTTGATTTCGTATTTGACGGATTTCAATAGGCTGGTGGCTGAAACAGCTTGGCCTGAGGAAAAAAGGATGTCTCTTTTTTATCAGGGATTAAGAGAAGGGCTTAAGGATATCATTGCCCAAATAGACCCTCAGCCAGCTACATGTAAAGACATGATCAATTTGACCCTACGTTTGGATGGGAGAATGAGTGACAGGAAACGATGGGATCGGGGTTATTCAGGGTCCGATTACAGTCCTCGCAGGACAGTGTCATCCCCCGAGTCCAGTTCAGAACCCATGGAGTTAGGGGCTGTAAAAACCCCTCTGTCTAAAGAAGAAAAGGAACACCGTCGAGCCCTGGGTCTGTGTCTCTACTGCGGGAAAAAGGGACACTATGTTAGGGACTGCCCTACTAAACCCAAGACGAGCAGGGGATGGAATCGTAACAAAAGATTAGCCATTACTGCTGTAGGGGTGACTGGGGATGAAGAAGCGAAGGTAGACCCTTCACTAGTAAGTAGGGCCCCTCTCTATCAGATTCCGTCCTTGTCAGTAATGGCGCTATTAGAAACAGAGACTCACATACTCCTTCCCATGTATCTGGAGAGTCAGTCACAGAATCATCAGGTGAAGGTGATGATCGATTCAGGAGCCACTGGGAATTTTATTGACAGTGGATTGGTAACTGCTCTGTCTTTAGTGCGAGTGCCAAGAGACGTTCCTGAGGACGTATTGGCAGTAGATGGGAAACCATTGAAGTCAGGAAAGATTACAGAACATACAGACAAGCTTGTTTTGTCCGTGGATATTCCAGAGGGATATCATAGGGAGGAAGTGACATTGAACATTATCGAGGCACCTCAATACGAGGTTATTTTGGGTATGCCTTGGTTAAGTCACCATAACCCCACGATTGATTGGAGAACGAAGGAGGTTCGGTTTGATTCCGAGGAGTGCAGAGAGCATGTGGTTTCCTCTTGTGGAACAACCACGGCTGTGTCATTCCTGCCCTTGATAGTAGCCACCGCTGCTGAGAAACAGGTGGTCTTACCCTCGCAATACAGGGGTTTTGAGGAAGTTTTCAGTGAACGTTTGGCGGAACAGCTACCGCCTCATCGTCCATATGATTGCCGAATAGATTTGGTAGATGGGGCTACGTTGCCTTCCTGTCGGGTGTATGCACTCTCAGTTCCGGAAACAGCGCACCTAAGGGAATACCTCGACCACTATGTATAGATTGGGTTCATTCGCCCTTCAAGGTCCCCTGCGGCCTCTCCTTTGTTTTTTATCAAAAAAGCCAATGGGGAGTTGAGGGCGTGTGTCGATTATAGGGTGTTAAACAAAAACACAGTCAGGAATCGATACCCCTTGCCTTTAATATCAGTCCTGTTGGATCAGGTGAAGGATGCAAGAATATATACTCGACTGGATCTCAGAGGTGCTTATCACCTGGTCCGGGTAAAGGAAGGTGATGAGTGGAAGACGGCCTTCAAGACCAGGTATGGTCTTTACGAATATACTGTCATGCCGTTCGGGTTGTGTAATGCCCCGGCGGCATTTCAGTATTTCCTGAATGATGTCCTAAAAGAGTTTGTCGACATATGTGCAGTGGTCTATATCGACGACATTCTCATATATTCAAACACCACCACACAGCATCACGTTCAGGTGTCCCAAGTGTTACAGAAACTAGGAGAGAACAGGCTGTTCTGCAAATTATCCAAGTGCGAATTCGATGTGTGTGAGGTGGAATTTCTTGGAGTGATGTTGAGTCATTCAGGGTTACAAATGTCAGAGAGAAAGGTGAAGGCAGTACAGGAATGGCCGGTTCCAGCGAGTGTGAAGGATGTGCAAAGATTCTTAGGGTTCTCTAACTACTACCGTAGATTTATTGCTCAGTTTTCCCAGGTGGCTGCCCCTTTGTCCAGATTGCTTAGAAAGGGGGTTCCTTTTTTGTGGACCAAGGACACCGAAGGAGCTTTCCAGACACTAAAGAATGCATTCACCACCGCACCAATACTGGCCCATCCTAAGCCGGAACATCCTTACATAGTCGAAGCGGATGCTTCAGATGAAGCAGTGGGGGCTATCTTATCACAGAGGGATCATCACTCAGGGCAACTACATCCTGTTGCCTACCTTTCAAAGAAACTCAATCCGGCAGAAAAGAACTACACGATAGCCGAGAAGGAACTGCTGGCCATTAAAAAGGCGTTCCAAGAATGGCGCCAATATCTGTGGGGGGCGGCGTTCCCTGTTACCGTATATTCCGATCATCGGAACTTGCAGTACATGAAAACAGCACGCAATCTCACTCAGAGACAAATGAGATGGATGCTGTTTTTCTCTGAGTATGACTTTGTGATCACTTTTCGTCCAGGGGCTGACAACAGAAAGGCTGATACACTTTCCAGGCAACATCAGGGGGAGAACTCGATAGGGATTCCCAAACTTGAGTCCATCGTGGATCCGGACAAGGTTGTGTGTGTGATACACGCGGATACCTTCTTGGATCGCGTCAGCCGAGCAAAGACCCCTGGAGAGTGGGTAGCATGGGCCACACAGGGAAGAGGTCGCATGATAAAGAAAGGACTTCCTTTTCAATACACCAAACTCTTCCTCCCCGATGATGCTACAAAAAAGACCGCTTTCAACTGGTGTCACGATTCTCAGTTGGCTGGACATCAAGGGGTGGGTAAAACAGTCCAGCTGGTGCAGAGGTATTTCTGGTGGGACACAGTCAAGAGAGATGTGGTGGACTGGGTAAGATCGTGTAGTGAATGTGCCATGGCCAAGAACGAGACAGGGAAAAGGAAAGGACTATTGGTTCCCCTTCCGACTCCTAAAAAACCATGGCAAACCATCAGCCTAGATTTCGTCACGGGTTTGCCTCCGGATCAAGGGATGACTGCCATATTAGTTGTGATTGACAGTCTTACCAAATTGGGTCATTTCATTCCCTGTGTGAATCTGCCCACAGCCGGACAGACGGCACAACTACTATTGTCCAACATCATAAGGCTACACGGGGTGCCCGAGGTCATTATATCAGATAGGGGTCCCCAGTTTATCGCCAGATTCTGGAAGTTCTGGTGTCAGGCCTTAGGCATCCGTTCCTCCCTTTCAACCAGCTTCCATCCGCAGACGGACGGACAGACGGAACGGTTGAACCAAACTTTGAAAAAATATCTCAGGTGCTATGCCGCGGAGGCACATGATTCATGGGTTTCCTTGTTGTGGATGGCGGAGGTAGCATACAATAATGCTTGGCACTGTTCTCTGGGAGTCTCCCCGTTCTGTGCTACATATGGGTATGATGCTAGGATCCTTCCAGTTACCATCCCTGAAGCGATAGACAATCAACCTACAGTTTTGGGTCAAATGAGGAAAGTTCAAGCCATTCACCGGAAAATCAGGGTTCATTTGACCAGGGCTAAGAAAGAGTATAAGAACTATGAAGACAGACACAGGAAACAGGGACCAACGTATGCAGTGGGTGACAAGGTATGGCTGTCAACCAGGAACATCAAATTCAAACTCCGTAGCATTTTTCACCCTCGGTTCATTGGGCCGTATGTAGTGGTAAAACAGATCAATCCGGTGGCATACAAATTAAGGCTGCCTGGTTCCCTTCGCATACACCCTGTCTTCCATTGTAGCCTGTTGAAACCTGCATTTTCAGACAAACGCAGGGCTCCCCCTCCGGTGTTGTGTGATGGGGGCTTTGAATATGTGGTGCGGAGCATCAAGGATTCCAAGTACAGGAGGGGTGTGTTGTGGTATTTGGTTTCCTGGAAAGGATATTCGGTGGAAGACGACTCGTGGGAACCAGTATCCAATATCCATGCCCCTGATGCTATCCGGTCCTTTCATCGGAGGTTTCCTACGCGCCCTGGGCCTAGTAGGCGCTGAGAGGAGGACCTACTGTCAGAAATCAGATTTGCGCCTGCCTTACTGTGTTTTGGAGCTGTCAATGTGCAGTAAATAAAACGGGCGCTTAGCGGACTACATTACCCAGAATCCTTGGTTAAGCCTATTTGAGTTCCTGTGACACGCATCCTGTTGCGTGTTATTCCGCTTTGTTGCTGTGAGTGAGCGGAGAGAGAAGGAGCCAGGGAATACGTGCTCCATCAGGGAGGTTCTGTGTCCTTTGTTACTCTTCCTCCAGGTAGGAGCGGTTCCCCGCCTTGTTGTTGATCGCCATTGAGCGGAGCGCGGTGGGGGCTCCCACGCGTTGCCGTGATTCCCAGCGCGCAGTGACGGAACTGCGGCGCTTGTTTGTTTTTTGCTTCCGCATTGATAACTGTGAGGCGCGGAGGAGCAGGTTCGCCTCCGTGGGACAACGCTGAGCTCGTGATTGTTGCCCGTGTTGGCATATGGACATTAGAGCGGAGCGTGGTAGTGTAAGGAGCTACACGCTGCCGTCTCTTATTGGGTTTCTGTCATTTTCTACTTCGAGTAGGTGGTGCACGGTGGTAGCAGCTGCTCCGTGTAGCCAGAACAAGCGCTTGTGTTTTCTACGCTCTATCACTATTATAGGAGCTTGCGGAGCACGGCGGTGGTTGTAACTGCGTGCTACCGTGGCTAGAACATTTGAATACATTTTCGAGTACGCTGACTCAGTATCACAGTATATCATACCGTTCATAGTACCTGCACTAATTCGTAAACTTTACTTTCAAGTACCTGTGTTCCTAACAGAGGCTGGTGTGCTTTTACTCGCAGAGCGGAGTGCTGTGGTTCTTGCTTCCCACGCATTACCGTGTCTGTGTGGCTAACAACAACTGCTTCTCCTTATAGATTTCTTTGTGTTCAGTTATTCTTTTATCAAACTTTCACCCAGAACTCCCGATCTTGGATAGCTTGTGTTTCCGCCAAGGTATATAGGAGCTTTGAGGTATTCATATGTATGAGTTTATGCATGTGATGTGTTTCTTAACATATGCCTGTTTCCATTAGGGCCCAAGCCTATATCCTTAGAGGGGGATCCAAGACCACCCAACGGCCGAGTTTATGTTTGTTCTCACAGGTACTGAGTTGCAGAGAACTTAGTGGTTTATTTGATGTGTCAAGTGTATGGTGTTCTTACCTGTGTATGCTCTGTCGTTTCAGGTACATCCCTTCCCAGCTGACCCCTTCCTTCCCTTCCCTGTTTATTATTTTGGCAATTACCCCTCGCCTAATGGCTCAAATCCTCTGTTGATATTTTTATATCAGAGTGTTTGTGACGTTTGGAGGTGGGCCTTCTATTCATCATCCGGATCCCGTGGAGCATATTCTGACAGAGAGTTCCTTTCGTGGAAAGTAGTTTCAGGATTCAAAGATGATCTGATTTGGAAGGGGGCCCGCTCCTATCTTTATACTAGGAAAAGGGGCTGGCACGCGACTAGGTCCTGCCCATGGGTGGGACCAGGAAGGGGGGTGGTTACACCCCTCTCCCATGCCGGACTTTCCCCAGGTCAGGGGCTGGTGTGCCCCTGGAACTGGTTCTAGCCGGCCAATGCATAGTGAGCACCGGGGTGCCACTTGCAGTCACCTTCCTCTAAAGCCCTGCCTACCCAGGATACACAAAACCCTGTCTGGGATGGTGCTAGCACCGCCCCTGACAGGAAACCCTTTGTCCAAGCCTCCCTCGCTGGAAGGACTCCCAGCAGCAGGAGGTCAGACTTGTGTCTGTGGTGGCAGCATCCATTTTGTGATGCTGAGGCTTGAGTTAACTGTAACCCGGGTTCTCAGTTACATACATGTCGTGTCCCTCTAGAAGGGTGGGTTGCTAACCCCGTCGCCAGAATTGTCGAGGTGTTAGTATTCCAATTCGTATGACACCTTACTCGACATGTTTTGATAAAGCGATACCAGAGTTAGCATATAACAGCGAGGATTATAATGCACTTAAGAGTATATGGTACGCGTTATCATGGAATAATTATTAGGACTTGGTTCCGCAAGCTGCAAACGGGCTCAGCTCATGCCAGAGCACCATCTCACATGATTCCAAGCACTCTGCCTTCAGGATTGTCAAGGCCTGCCATAGGAGTGACTGATAGGAATCTATGTATCCATTTTAGGGTTAGATATAGGTATACTATATCTAAAGCAAAGGGTGATTACACCACCTTGCCCCAGCTGTCGTGCAGCCAGTTGTGTCAGATTTAGATGGCCAGCCAGGGGTGGCATAATACATGCTTCAGCCCCTGGTAGGCCCTGGGTACACCTATGCCCTGAGTTACAGGGTCTGATAAGTTGGCCCAATACCACTTAGATATGTACCTAAGGTACATGGAATCCATTTTACAGAGAGAGCAGTAGGCCTGGGGTCCTGAATAGCAGGGTCCCAGGTCAACTAAGTCGGAAAACCAGCAAAACACCAGGCAAAAAGTTGGGGGCAACCATAGTCAGGTATCCACCTTCCTACATGAGGCCTCTCACCGCTACGACTCCGCTGCCCTTCTCGCACTCAACCACAGAAGACTCCAAAACTGCAAACAGGCCTAGCCAGACTCGACCCACGGCCTATTCTCCTGCCTCCACTGTTGTCAGACTTACACCACCACCCGACCCCCGGCACCTACGCTGACTACACCCTAAGAGGCATCCTCCTCAATGTGCGCTGTGTACACAAACACGCCATAGAGATCTGGAACCTACTTGACTCTCTCTTGCCCGACATTGCCTCCTTCACAGAGACCTGGCCCAATGCCGCCTCCGCCCTCGACATCAACACCGCCATCCCGGACGGATACAAGATCCAGAGGAAGGACCGCCCGGACCACCCAGGAGGGGGCCTCGCCTTCGCACACAAGAGCAGCCTCCGCCTCACCACCTCCAGTGAAACCTTCCCCTACGCCGAATACCTGCACTTCCAGATCCAGACCAGCCCCAACACCACACTCTGAGGAACCTTCGTCTACAGACCCCCTGGACACCCTTTGCCACTATCACAGCCTTCATCGCACCCCACGCCATCGCATCCATGAACTACATACTCATTGGAGACCTCAACTTCCCCCTCGACAACCCCAACGACCCCAACTCCACTATCCTCGGGGACAACCTCACCAACATCGGACTCAACCAACTCGTCACCACATCTACACACAGAGCGGGACACACCCTCGACCCCCATCTTCGCTTCAGGTTACAGCATTCACTTCAGCCACACAATGCAACCACCATGGACTGACCATCACTGCGTCCACTTCACAGTCGACAAACTCAAGGCACCAACACCACCCTCCACCCACCGCGAAAGAACTGCAGCAAGTTAACCGACGAGCAACTGAACTCCACCCTCACCCGAGACAACCCCACCTGGGCATCCGACTCATGCACCGCAACCAGAGAACGCCACACTTGGATCTCCAACTGTGCAGACGAGCTTGCCCCGCTACACAACCCAGGCAAACAGCACCCCAGAAAAGCCGCTTGGTTCACCACCGATCTCAAAGTAGCCAGGCGCACCTGCAGACGCCTGGAGAAGAACTGGAGGAACACAAAGGCAACCTACAGCCACTCCACCTACAAGGACTGACTACCACAACCAAATCAGACCAACTAATAGGAAATTCATCCATAACAAAATCCTCCTCGCCAACTCTTCCAACTCCAAGAAACTCTTCAGTGTCATTCGGGATTTCACCAACCCATGCAGTAAAGCCACAGTCATCACCCAGTCCCAAGACCTCTACGACAAGCTTGGAACCTACTTCCACTTCAAGATCAGAACACTTTACAAGAATTTCGTAGGACAACCACTAGACGCCACAGCCAGCCCTCCGCCCCCCAGAGACACCAGCCAACCCACCATCTCCAACTGGACATCTATCACGACCGAGGACACCGCCATGACCATGAAAGGCATCCACGTGGGCCCCCACCGACCCCTATCCCCGCACATCTACCACAGGGCCGCGGACACCATTGCACCTGAACTGCAATGGACTACCTTCTCAAAAGGCACTTTCCCAGATGACTGGATGTGTGCAGAAGTCAGGCCCCTGCTCAAGAAGCCCAGGTCCCACCCCACCGACCTCAAGAACTACCGGCCTATCTTTCTCCTCCCCTTCGCAGCCAAAGTGGCAGAGAAGTCAGTAAACAGGGAACTAACACGATTCATCAAAGAGAAGGCCATCCTCGACCCACCTCAATCCGGATTCCGAAGCAACCACAGCACCGAGACTGCCCTACTCACTGCCACATATGACATCTGCACCCTCCTGGACCAAGGCCACTCCACAGCCCTCTTCCTCCTCGACCTGTCTGCAGCCTTTGACACCGTCTCTCACCGCACACTAGTTGACAGACTACACAACGTCGGCATAGAAGGAACCGCCCTGGTTTGGATCCAATCGTTCCTTACAGGAAGAAGCCAAAGGATGAGACTACCACCCTTCCTCTACGCCCCCACGGAAATCACCCCACAGGAGTCATCACAGCCCGATCCTCTTCAACATCTACATGGCTTCCCTCGCAGTCATCGTCCGACAACACAGCCTCAACATCGTATCCTACGCAGACGACACCCAGCTCATTCTCGCCCTCACCAGAGACCCCACCACCACATAACTCAACTTCCAGAGAGGGATGCAGGACGTCGCAGTCTAGATGACCAATAGCTGCCTAAAACTCAACGCGAAAAAGACAGAAGTCTTCGTCCTTGGAACCACCCCATCAGCCTGGGACAACACCATCACCGCTCTCGAAAACCCACCCACCCCCTCAGACCATGGCAAAAAACTCAGCATCGTACTCGATTCTTTAAAAAAAAAACTGTTTTAGAGTTTTTACATAGCGCAAACTAGACCCGAGAAATCAGGTATCAGAGCACTTTACATGAGTACCAGTTTCATTGCAGAAGGACACATTCATTTTTGTTAGGCACCGGAGATTAAGTGATTTGCCCAGAATCACAGGATGTTGAGTGTGGTTGCCGAGACTCGAACCCGGTCCCCTGCTTTGAGGTCCACCGCTCTAGCCGCAAGGCTACATCCTCTCCATGAACCAACAGGTCAATGCCGTCACCTCCAGCTGCTTCAAAACCCTCTGCATCCTTCGAAACACCTTCAAATGGATCCCCCCGGAATCAAGGAAGACAGTCACCCACGAACTCTTCACCAGCAGACTGGGCTATGGAAACGCCCTCTATGCCAGCATCAGCAAGTCCCTACTCCGCAAACTCCATACAATACAGAACACCGCGGCCAGACTCATCCTCTGCATCCCCCGGCAGGAACGCATCAGCCAATACCTACAGAGACTCCACTGGCTCCCCGTGGAGAAGAAAGTCACCTTCAAGATCCTCAGTCACGCCTACAAATGCCTACACAATAACGGACCCAGATACCTCAACAGAATAAACTTCCAGGTACCCAAAAATAAACCTCCAATCTGCCAACCTCGCACTAGCTGAAACCCCTCGCATCCGCAGAACCAGAGCAGGCGGAAGATCGCTCTCTCACATTGCAGCCAAGACCTGGAACGAGCTACCGACAGACAACAGACGCGCCCCCTCCCTGGACACCTTCAAGAAGGCTCTCAAGACCTGTCCCTTCGGCTGAACAGATCTGCGTGCCCCCACCCCTCAGCGCCTTGAGACCCTCATGAGTGAGTAGCACGCTTACAATTTCCTGATTGATTGATTGAAATATGATCAGTTCCGGTGCAGCCACTACATAGACATCTCGTAATTGACATGATGGCTACTATATATATATATATAAGTATTGAATGGCTGACAGAACTTACAAAGCCTGGCAAACTGACTCTGGGGTTTGGAGGGGTGTCCTGCTCATACATGGCACCTTCACACTTATAACCGAGCACCCTGCCTTCAGGATTGAAAGTCCTGCCTTAGGGGTGACTTATAGGTTTTAAGTGCAGTGACCTCAGATATAAGGAACATATCCTTCGTAAGTGGTGCTAGCACCAGCGTACACAGGCTGCAATGGCAGGCCTGTAGTTGCAGTTTGAGTGGTCTCTCATGTGTGGCATAATACATGCTGCAGCTCTTGGGAGACCCCTGGTGTACTATGCCCTGGGTACCTTAGCACCATATACTAGGGACTTAGAAGGGTACACCAGTAGCCAATTGGGAAGGTACGTACCATGGTCAACTCTAGGGAGAGAGCACAGTGACTGGGGTCCTGATTACAGTATCTAAGTCAGACTAGTCAGAAAAGCATAATATCATCAGAAGGTGGGGGTAACCATTAAAGCAGATCCTACTTTCCTACATACACTCAACTGCATGCAGAATGACATTGTGGAATGGTTTGCAATAATTTACGCTTCCTGCAAATACAACATTGCACACACACCCTGTGTGCAATGCCCTACTGTATGTAAGTCACACCTACAGCCTTAGAGCCCTATGGCAGACACGTGAAGGCACATCTGCATGACCAGATATGCTCCTCTGATGCCTAGTTCCATTGCTAGGCATTGCAAGTGTTCAGGAAGCCATCTTGAGAACATGTACTAGGCACTCGTCTTTACAAGTTACACAGCTACATGATGGCATCAGTTAAAAAAAACGAATGTTTGATATCAAACACCTCTTAATAAATCTGTACTGACCCCAGTATCATATCTATTATGACAAGCACGCAGAGGGCACATTAGAGGTGCCCCCTCCAGCCCTACCAGTCTTTAAGTGTATTGGCTGACTGGTATGTTCCACAACCGACAGGTTTCTGGTCCCCTGCAAGGGAGAGCACATGCTCTCGGAGGCCAGGAACATTCCTTTCTCTGTAGTAGGTGTTCTCACCTCCTCCAGCAGGATGGCTAGCAATTTAGCATATCAATGCCAGAGGCTTCAAAGACTCTGCCGCCTTTGACATGCGTCCCGGCGTCCCCCAGACCTAGGGAATGCCACATCCTGCCCTGGGGCTCCTTTTCCACCAGAGAAGGCAGGAAATGAGAAATTTGAGCTGAACATTTCACTTACGGACCAGACACACCTAAGGTGGGCTACCTGAAGGGAAAAGTCACCGAAGTGTGTCACCATCTTGGTTTTCAGGTGAAATAGAGACTTCTGGGTCGGGGTTATTTCTGCTCCTCACAGGAAGTGGTCATATGGGGGTGTAGCCACCCCAGTGTTAAGTACTACCTTGTGTTACCTTAAATTGAGTGTTTGGGGGCCCCCGACACCAGACTGACATATTTGACTACCTGAGAACAGAAGGACAAATTAGAGCATTCTGTAAAAACCAAGTAACTGCATCGAAACTGGTGACATACCAAGCCTTGCGGATTGCTCCTTAACGATGGCAGACTTGTACCGTCCTGCAACTGTGCATCGTCCCCACTGCTTGGAGGACTGCACAGCACTTTGACAACCATCTAGCATCTCCCGTGGGGTGGAGGAGCATTATCCCTGCATCTGCAGGCACCGACAGCATCTGCCGGGTTCACCGGGTTTTTGACCATCAGGCCAAAAGACTACATTTCCCATGAACATAAGGGAAAAGGTAGTCCAACAAAAAACACATGGTAAGAACCAATCATCTCATAGGAGAGCAATGTTCAATCAGGGGCCATCCCATGGAGGTACAAATATCAAAAACACCTAACAAGGGGTATCACACTTCACAAATGTATGATATTGTACAACAGGGAAATAGCCCGACAAAGAGGGTGCAACTCTGCACCCCCAAGTGAGGGTCCAATAGTGCACAAGCTACGAATCGCAACCCAGCATATATATACATTTTAAAATGCTCACATAGCTTACAAAAAATACTCCACATAGACTACGGAATATATCATGAAGGCATCAACGCTTGAGCCCTTTTGCAGAGTAAAGCAAACTGCAAGACCTGTACATCAGGTATCAATCAAAAACCAAACACAAATAAACAGCCGAAAAACTGTCAACAACAGAGCTGAAGGAGAAAGGCATGGCTTGTGCTTCAAGCAGTAATAGTAATCCAGAAAGCCACATATCACGTAATATAGTGTAAAGAACACAACTGTACTGCAAAATAAATGCACTACTATATTTGTAACGGACAGTAGTAAGGGTCAGGCAAACACATGGAAAGAATCACAAGGTTAGGTAAAGAACCATAAACACCTGTAGTAAGTAGTAGAATATATAGTGCAACCCAGTGATGAATAAACACTTCCCTCTATACAAGTCAGAAAGAAAGAAAGCCAGCAGAGCCTTCAAAGACATGCCTAAGTGTCTTTAGCACCAAACCAGTCTTAAACAGTATCATTCTCTAATAATGAAGACGCGTGCGGCATACTACAATTTGAAGATTGAACTTGCCGATAATTCCTCTAGAGAGCTTTTTGTGATTTTTTTTGTATTTCTTTTCATTAAAGCAAGGCATCAATAAATACTCCGGTGCATAGTACAGAAGAGGTTCGTTCACAAATTCAACATGTGATACAATAAATATTGGCGAGGGGGGGGGGGGTATGGAGCACAAAGGTCAAGCAGATTCACATGTAAGGGTCATGGGGAAAGTGGGGCATCAAAGACAACCGTTGCAGGTGGTACACAAATATTTCCTCTGTACTGATTCCATCGACCCCAGACACTGTTCCACTTCCGAGGGCGACCCCTTGCCAGATAAACAGTTTTATCACGGAACATACACCAATCCATACTTTCTTTCCACCCCTCTATCGTAGACGGCCTTGCAGATCCCCACTGCTGTGCTATATTTCGCTTAGCCATCATGGCCCCTAGAGTGACCCATCGAGTTTGTGCAGTAATCAGGTCTGTAGGCTCCCAAATGTTCAATATACATCTCCTAGCTTCCGAAAAGAGAGCCACACCCGTCACTTCCTGCATAACATCATGGACTATGCTCCAGTAGTCTACCATATATTGACATTCCCACAGGATATGAATAAACGTCCCCAACTGACCACATCCACGCTTACACAGACCTTCCTCCGTTAAACCCATTCTAATCAGACGTGGACCCGTGACATAAACCCTGTGCAGTATTTTCAACTGGACGAGCCTCAATCTCGCCGGAATCGCAACTTCATTAGGGGAAGAAACTGCAGATTGCCAATCTTCGTCATCAATTTCAATATCATCTTGCGTCCACTTGTCCCTTAAATCTGCTAAAAGATCCGCTCTGTGATTTATCAGTTTTTTATAAATGAGAGAAATGGTGCTATCGGGTAGATGCCCATCTAGTATTCGGTCTTCCAATGGGGACGCCTCCGGTATCTCTTCCCCCTCGGGGAGTACCGACCTCAATGCATGCCTCACTTGCGCATAGCGAAAGTACTCCGTCCCACTCAGCTCATATTCAGTTTGTAGTTTAGCAAATGACTTAACCCTTCCCTTTGCCCAAATATCGCCCACAGTAGTAATCCCTATCAAATCCCATTTGTCAAAACCCTTCGTATTCCATAACCTGCCCAACCTATCCGATCCAAATAGTGGGGTAGCCAAAGTCAGACGTTTTTTCCATCCCAGTGAACTAGTAACATCGTGCCATATACGTACCGCCACTCTGGTCGGTCTCGTCAGACTTTTCTCTATAGACTTGGTATACAGTGCTCTGCTATAATTACCACCAGGGAGCAGCCATCTATCCATTGCATAACCCGGATCCGTATTGATTTATAGCTCCCATCTGCGATGCCCAATAGTATCTCTTGATATCAGGGAGGGCAATTCCTCCGTCATACCATGGGAGCGTCAACTTAGCAAATGCTATACGTGGTCTGCCTTCCCAAAGTAAGCTACGCTGCATTCCTTCCACTTCTCGAAAATAGCTAGCTGGTACCACATCCAAAGTGTTCTGGAGGGCATAAAGAAAACGGGGTAGGGACATCATTTTAAAAAGGGCCGCCCGTCCTAGCAGCGAGAGCGGAAGTTTCTTCCAGCCAGCTACGTCGCTTTTCAGCCGAGCCAGTGGAGGGAGAAGGTTTTTGTCATATCTAATTGTGGGATCCATTGAAATATAAATCCTGAGATATTTGAACCCTTCCTTAGCGAGGACAATTCCGAGGCAGGATGGGGGCGTCACCACATAATACGTAAAGGTAGGATATCGCCCAGTTTATTATCAATTCTGAATTTCTACCATAAGAGGCCAAAACATCACAGACAATGAAAAGAGATTTCCTGGGAGAAGTCAAATAAAGTAATATGTCATCAGCATATAAAGAGATCCGATCTTCAAATTGTGGAGACCAACAAATACCCTTGATCGAGGGCTCCCAACGGATCCAAGCCGCAAGAGGCTCAAGTGCCAGCGAGAACAAAAGGGGAGAGAGCGGGCACCCCTGACTAGAGCCCCGCCCAAGACAAAATGGCGCCGAGACACGATTGTTCACAACAACCTGCGCAAGAGGCTCGGTATATAATGGACAAACCCAGCTAATGAACTCAGGACCGAAACCGAATTTAGCCAAAACAGCCCACAGATAAGGCCATTCAACTGTGTCAAAGGCCATCGTCGCGTCTAGTGACGCTATTATGGCCGGCTCTCGCAAGGTATGCGCCCTGGCAAGAACCCCGTGCAACCGTCTTAGGTTCAAAGCCGTGTTTCTGTGCGGAATAAATCCAGATTGGTTGGGATGTATCAGTTCACTAATGACCTTGATCAACCTATTAGACAACACTTTAGCCAATATCCTGGGTTCCGAATTCAACAATGAGATCGGCCTGTACGAAGCGCAAATGGATCTCGGCTTCCCCTCCTTATGTATCACCACTATCGATGCCACTCTCTGGTCTTGGGGCAACACCCCACATTCTCGGGCTTCCAAAAGCATATCTCTCAAATAGGGGGCAATCTTGTCCAGTCTAAGCTTGTACAACTCGATCGGGAGACCATTGGGACCCATTGCTTTCCCCGAATTCAAAGAGCGCACCGCCAAGGCAATCTCATCCCGGTAAGCTTACTATCCATGAGGTTGCGATCCTCCTCAGTCAGACATGGAAGTTGAATATCCCTCAATAATAGGCACAAATCTTCCTCCGGCCTATCTGAGATGGAAGTGTAAACGTTACGAAAATAACCCGCAAAACTATCCACTATCCCTTGTGGGTCTGTTATATAAGTCCCCTCCTTCGTCTCAATCTCGGGAACCACCCGGTCCACTCTATCCTTCTTATCCAACCAAGCAATCAGTTTACCGGCCTTGTCCCCCACATCATATAGACGCCCTTGTTGTTCTCGGCTCATGGCTCTAGCACTGTCCGTAACTAGCGTCCTGTACTCAAGCTGCTTAAGTTGTAAAATATGCAATCTAGCACGGGTCACCTCCTGATCTATTTCCATTTCGATGTTTGCTATTTCCGATTCAACTCTCACCACTTCTTCCTCTTTCTGCTTTTTAACTCATGTGATCAGGGACAAGGCTTGACCTCTAATCACTGTCTTAAAAGCCTCCCACAACGAGATCGACGAGGAAACCGAACCCTCATTTTCCTGAAAATAATGCTCTAACGCTTTTAACAATTCCTTGCGAATTTTAGGATTATGCAAGTACCAGGGATTAATGGGGCGATTCTACCACTTGAACCCAAGGTCATTTCAAATCTGAGCCAGAGCGGAGAGTGATCCGAAATGCCTCTAGCCAGATGCTTTACTTCAGTAATATACGACGCTTCGGCCGCCGGCACTAGACCATAATCAATTCGAGAAAGACTACCATGAGCACCAGAGTGGAAGGTATACTGTCGCTGACTAGGGTGAAACAATCTCCAGCTATCCACCAGACCCAGAGCCTCCAGGAAGTCAGGCAGCCATCTTTGTGCCCGTCCCACATCACGGGGCGGATACCTGTCCATGGTGCCGGAGACTACAGCATTGAAATCCCCACCCAGAATCAACAATCCTCTAGGAAGGTCCAACACAATCTTCCCCAACTCAGTGTAGGTAGTGGTTTGCAGACCCGGGGGGACATAAATCGAGACAGAGGAGAGAGTATATCCCTCCCAACGTCCTGACACCGCTATATATCGACCCCTCTCATCTGCAACAGCAGAGTCAACTACAAATGGGAGAGAATTTTTAAGGAGGATCCCAACTCCCCGGGAGCCCGAAGTAAACCCAGCATGCGCTACCAGCCGACAGCCTCTTCTATGCATCACCTTACATGCATTCCCTACCAAGTGCGTTTCCTGTAGTAGGACTACATCTGGGGAATGTCTTTTGAGAAATTGTAGAACCACACTGCGCTTGATTTTATCCCTCAACCCATTCACATTCCAACTCAACACTCTCAACCCCCTACCCCCATCACGAAACATAAAGAAGTCCCAACCCTCCTCCGATCCCCGCACCATAAATAAGCAATCTTGAAATACAATGCCTTGCAAAAACACAAAAAACACAAAAACAAAACGAAAAATGAACACCCCTCCCCACCCCCCCAAACTTCCCGTTACACTACCCCTCACCCTACACCCCTGCTTACGACTATCAAGCCTCCCCAACTTGCAGTGTGCCTGTCGCCCCAACATCTAGACTAAACTACAAAAAAGGTAAATCTGAGGAGGAAAGAGACCCACCGATAGCCCGTTGACCCCCCATAGTTACTGTGCTAAAACATTTTATCGGAAACATTACAGCAATAGTCCTTAACTTTCCCCAGTTCCCATGGTAACAGTACTTATTCTTGTTCTTGCGAACCCCCTCCTTCATCTCCACTCTGTCTCTGGGGCTCTTGCTGAGCAGTTAAAGTGTCCAACCAGTCCGCTGCCATCTCCGGCTTGTCAAAGAAGTAAACTCTCTCTTCATGTTCAATTCTCAGCTTGGTCGGGTACATCATGGCGTACTTAAGTACCTTATCACTAAGCTTCCGTTTAACCCCCATAAAGCTCATTCTCTGCTTCTGGACTGCCTGCGTAAAGTCCTGAAAAAAACTGATGGACGAGTTTTCGTACTTCAAAGGGCCCCCAGATCTGGAGGCCTGGAGGATCGCATCTCTGTCTCTAAAATTAAATATTCTCGCTATCAAAGGCCAGGGTGGTGCACCGACACGCGGTCTACCTCCGGGAATTCTATGTGCTCTCTCGATAGCAAAGAAATTGCTCAGGCTTTTGGGCCTAAGATGGTTGAGTACTATATCTTCGACGAAGAGATCTGCAGCCTGCCCCTCCGCCTTTTCCGTCACTCCAATGATACGTACGTTATTCCTCCGGGCCCGCCCTTCAAAATCCTCCAGTCGACGGATAACCAGGTCATTTGAGGCCTTCAGAGTCCGAACTTCCGACTGTAATTCTGTTACATCATCTGTAAGACTAGCCGTCTTAATGTCCAGTGATTTCACTTTCTCACTCGTCTTCGTGAGGTCTGTCCGAATCAAGTTAGCTTCAATAGACACAGTGTCCAATTTATGAGCCAGGGTCTCCATCTTCTGTCCAAGAGAGGACTTGATCCCATCAATGGCGGCCATCACGTCTTGTAACGTCAGCTCCACTTCCAGAACAGAGGCTTCTTTTGCTCCTTCTTGTGACTTTCCCAGTCCACTAGGCGACCCTTTAGTTTGCGCATATCGGTCCATGTTGTTAGATTGGGTATACCTTCCCCCCCTAATGGACTTCGATTGTCGTTTATCCCCCTCTGGCTTGGTCGCCATTTTGGGACAATCCAATGTTCGTCGTCCAATTCGGGGTGGCGGTGCTTGATAGTCGTTGTAGTTGGACCAATATCGAGTCCCTTGCTTTCGACTCTTTAGGATAGTCTGCTAGCCATCCGCAGTAATGCCCATTAATCGGCAAGAAGCCCAGACCGCGGCTCCCTCACTGGCGCGACACGCAGCCAAAATCCCCGATTTCGATTCCACAGGTCTCCACTCTGTTGAAATTCCCTCACAACATGGCCCACTGTCGTCGACAAGGGTCTCCGATAATCTGGAGTGGACCCCTGCGGGGTCGCTGAGAGTTCCAGGCGAAAGCAAAAGTGAAACCAAATGAAGTTGCGAGGCCGGGTCGGCCACTTCCGGTACCCAGTGCCGTTGTTTTCGCACAACAACTCGGGCACAATGCCAACTCAAGCCCCGGACATCCGAGAGAACCAGGCCTCAAAATTTCCGACTCTCCAACTCTGGTTTCCGGGGCACATTCGGGACGCGGTTTTCAGTGTCCGATACTCCTTCGGTTCCGCTGCAAGAAGCACTCCACAGTAAACAGGATAAATGACAGGATATATTCGGGGGGCTACGGGGGGGTACGGGGGGCTACGGGGGTCTCGGGAGCCCTAAGCTCACTCGGCCATCTTGGATGCGCGCAAAGCTCCTCCTCCCTTTTTGTGATTTTTAAAGAGCTTTCGTCCCTTGACAGAACCTCTGCCCTGTGAGAAGTTGGCCGGATATATAGTGCTCACTATTCTAGTGATCACTTTGTATCATTTCAAACGACCCTTATTGATGATTGGTTGTAAGTCAACCTTATAGACCAGCTATCCTAGTAGCATGGACAAGAGCAGTCTTTAGGCTAAACTCTAGAGGGCGTGTTAAGCCAGCTGTTATACCATCACATATACCCCTTGAACACCAAGTGAAAGGACACCACACAAGTTGTTATGAAAATAAAAGGATATTTATTTATAACAAGTCTACCCTGAACTCTTTATGAGTCAGGGAGCTAAGCACACAACAAAACTCTTACGAAAATACTTTAAGTTGCACAATTTACACAAATGCCCGAGGGGCACGAAAAACCATATACTACAAAAGTGGAATGCGAAATACTAGCAGGTAAGTAACAAGATCCGGAGGCTTCAGGATCGCTAGGACTACACTACTGAAGCCTAAGGTTAGGAGCAGGAGGCCTAGGGAGATCGGGTGCAGAGTGTGCACTCTCACGCGGGATGCGGGACAAAGTCTATGGGTACTAGTATTTTGTAAAGTTACAGTTATCGGACGAATCCGACTAGATAGGCTGAAAACGAAAAAGGATCTGGACACTTAGATAGTGAACCTACGTTGGAGCACCGAAATGCTCAGGTTACCTAGCCCAGGGGCTGCGGCTGCATAGGGTTCAAAAGACATCGGGAATCCTCGTTACAGTCTATGGAGCCTGAAAGAAGAAGTTGCTGGCAGGCGACCAGTGAAGAAGTTCGATGTGATCGAAGCCTGGATCGGTGATGGAGACGACCTGAAAGCAGAGGGGACTCAGTTCTTAACCACTAGCCAGTGATCAGGTGGGCACCAGGATGGCACCGGATGAAGTCACCTCGACCAGGTGAGTGGGCGACGCTGGGCTCTGCTGTCTCTCGGACCAGGAGGCGTTGTCGGCGACCAGGATGGAGGTGCGAGCTGTCCCACGAAGGTGTCTGCTGTCGGCGATGCTGGACCCAGGATTGGGGCAACAAACCTTGGCAAAGTCAAGCCCACGCGGTGGACTCAAGATGGCGTCTGGAGTGGACCAGGAGGGTCCGGGGTGCTCCTCTCTTGGAAGGGAGAAAGGGCCAGTCTGGAGCAACCAGACCAGTGATGTAATCGTTGTGGTTCGTCGTCAGGAGGGCCACTAGCCAGCAGGCAAGTGACCGGACAACGCGGTGAGCAGCAAAGAGCAGAAGGGCCCCACGCAGATCTCGTGGATGCTGGGGGGCTGGACTTCGGTGCTGAAGCTGCTCAGGGTTAGGGCTTCTCAAACCCCAAAGCACTCACTCGAGGATCCCTCGGCGGTCGTGCTGGATAAGCGTCGTGCAGTTTTGAAGATGGCCGGTCTCTTCAGGTCTCGTCGCACCCACGAATCTCAGCTGGGCTGATGATGTAGGTAGAGGTCAGAGGTGCCAGGGAATCCGGGTCTCGTCGAGCTGGGCAGTCTTGATCCGGAGGATGGACTTACAGCAAACCGCAAGCGCTTAGATGGTGCCCGCTGATGCAGGGTGGCTACTCCTTAGCCACAAGGGAGAGTCTTCAGAAATGTTCAAGAGTTCTTTCGTGGAAAGTAGTCAAGATTCAGAATTATCTAATTTGGGAAGGGGGCCTGCTCCTACCTTTATCCTAAAAAAAGGGGCTGGCACACGACTAGGTCCTGCCCATGGGTGGGACCAGGGGGGTGGGGTGGTTACACCCCTCTCCTTTGTCCAGTCTCTCTCCAGCTCAGGGGCTGGTGTGCCCCGGGAACTGGTTTGAGCCGGCATATGCACAGTGAGCACCGGGGTGCCACTTGCAGTCACCTTCCTCTCAGCCCTGACTACCTGGTATACACAAAACCCTGTCTGGGATGGTGCTAGCACCGCCCCTGACAGGAAACCCTTTGTCCGAGCTCTCCTCGCTGGAAGGACTCCCAGCAGCAGGAGGTCAGACTCGTGTCTGTGGTGGCAGCATCCATTTTGTGGAGCTGAGGCTGTGTTAAGCTTTAACCGGGGTTCACAGTTACATACATGTCGTGTCCCTCCAGAAGGGTGGAATGCTAACCCCGTCGCCAGAATTGGCGAGGGGTTAGTATTCCAATTCGTATGACACCTTACTCGACATGTTTTGATAAAGCGATACCAAAGTTGGCAAATAACCGCGAGGGTTATAAGGCACTTAAGAGTATATGGTATGCGTTATCATGGAACAGCTATTAGGACTTGGTTCCGCAAGCTGCAAACGGGCTCAGCTCATGCCAGAGCACCATCTCACATACTTCCAAGCACTCTGCCTTCAGGATTGATAAGGCCTGCCATAGGAGTGACTGATAGGAATACATGTGTCCATTTTAGGGTTAGATATAAGAATACTATATCTAAAGCAAAGGGTGTTTACACCACCTTGCCCCAGCTGTCGTGCAGCCAGTTGTGTCAGATTTGGATGGCCAGCCAGGGGTGGCATAATGCATGCTGCAGCCCCTGGTATGCCCTGGGTACACCTATGCCCTGGATACCTAAGGTATACTGTACAGGGACTGATAAGGTGGCCCAGTACCAATTGGTAAATGCACCTAAGGTACATGTGTGTCAATTTAGAGAGAGAACAGCTAGGCTGTGGGTCTGATTAGCAGGCCCACAGCCAGGGAAAGTCGTAAACCAGTGAAGCAAAAAGCAAAAATCTGGGGTGATCATAGGATTGCAGACCCTACTCTCCTACATGACCCCCCCCCAACTTTGGGACAATAAACTAACCTTGACCAGGTGAGTCTTCTTGCTCTAAGTGGAAATACCTGGAGAGCCCATCTGCATTGCCATGATCAGTGTCAGGTCTATGCTCCACTGTAAAATCCATCCCCTGTAGGGAAATGGACCACCTAAGTAGTTTGGGGTTTCCACCCTTCATCTGATTTAGCCACAAGAGGGGCTTATGGTCGGTCTGAATCTTGAAATGAGTGCCAAACAAGTATGTAAATGTAAATGTGGCGTATTTGTATAGCGCGAACAGTGACCCGGAGGCATCCCGGCGCTTGTACTCCTACCACAAGGGAACCCCTCCTGGCTTTTCCTTGTGGGGTGTCCACTCCTGGGCATCCCATGGTGAAACCAGGCATCCCTTGTGTATCAGGGGGCCTTTGTGGAGACTAAGCAAGCTATTGCCCAGAGTTGCAGCGTGGGACCCATGCTTAGAATCGGCACTGAGGCGAGAATAACCGGTCAGAGGAATTTAAGCCCGAAACCCACCGAGGCGGGAATCGAACCCTGGTCCCTGGCCAGCGTTCTGCATCAAGGTCTGCCGCTCTAAGCATTGAGCCACACTTCTCCACTAGTATGGCCTCAGTTTCTTCAGGGCCCAAACCACAGCAAAGGCCTCCCTCTCAATAGCTGACCAATTCTTCTCTCTGGGGGTCAGCCTTCTGCTAATAAAAGCAATGGGCTGGTCATGACCATCAAAATTCAGCTGAGATAGAACAGCTCCCACACCCAACTCAGAAGCATCTGTTTAGACAATGAATGATTTGGAGTAGTCTGGACTCTTTAGGATAGGTGCTGTGCACTTGGCCTGCTTTAGGTCATCGAATGCTTTTTGACAGCTTGCTGTCCACTGAACTTTCTTTGGCATCTTTTTACTTGTCAGGTCATTAAGTGGAGTCACAATAGATCAATAATTTCTGACAAATTTCCTGTAATATCCAGTCAGGCCCAAGAAAGCTCGAACCTGAGTCTGGGTGGTTGGAGGAGCCCAGTCCTTGATGGCCTGTATCTTGCTCTCCAATGGCTGAACCTGGCCTCCACCTACAAGGTGGCCCAGGTATACAACCTGTGTCTGCCCTATCTGGCACTTTGTGGCCTTTATAGTGAGACCTGCCTTCTGCAGAGCCTCTAACACTTTCCTCAGGTGGACCAGGTGATCCTCCCAGGTGGAGCTAAAGACAGCTATATCATCAAGATATGCTGCACAGAAGTCATCCAACCCAGTGAGAACTTGATTCACCAGCCTTTGGAAGGTGGCAGGTGCATTTTTCAAACCAAAGGGCATTACCACAAACTGATAATGCCCACCAGGGGTAGAAAATGCTGTCTTGGGCTTGGCCTCCTCAGCTAACCTGATTTGCCAATACCCAGCTGTCAGGTCAAATGTACTTAAGTAGTTGGCAGAAGCCAATCTGTCTATAAGTTCATCTGCTCTTGGTATTGGGTGGGCATCAGTCTTAGTGACTGCATTGAGGCCTCTGTAGTCTACGCAAAACCTCATCTATTTCTTACCACCCTGGGTGTGAGGCTTTGGCACTGGAACTACTGGACTAGCCCAAGGGCTATCTGAGGGTTCAATGACTCCCAACTCCAACATTTTCTGCACTTCAGTTTTGATGCAGTCTCTGACATGATCAGGCTGTCTGTAGATTTTACTCTTGACTGGCAGACTTTCACCAGTGTCAACCTCATGGGTACACCAATTGGTTTGACTGGGTGTCAGAGAGAACATATGTCTAAAGGATTGAAGAACTTGTTTGCAATCCTTTTGCTGATGCTCAGAGAGGCTGCCACAAACGACAACACCATCTACTGACCCATCATCAGGGTTCTGAGTGAGCAGGTCTGGGAGAGGGTCACTCTCCTCCTCCTGTCCCTCATCTGTGGCCATGAGCAAGCTCATGTCCTTCCTGTCGACATATGCTTTGAGCCTGTTTACATGGAGCACCCTGAGGGGGCTCCTGGGAGTTCCAAGGTCCACCAGGTAGGTGACCTCTCCCTTTTGCTCAATGATTGTGTGGGGCCCAGACCATTTGTCTTTGAGTGCTGCTGGGGCCACTGGCTCCAGCACCCACACCTTCTGTCCAGGCTTGTACACAGTCAGGACAGCCTTTTGGTCATGCCAAGCTTTTTGTAATTTTTGGCTGGCCTCAAGGTTTCTAGATGCCTTTTCCATGTACTCAGCCATCCTGGAGCAGAGACCAAGTACATAGTCCACTATGTTGGTTGCAGGCTTTTTGAGAGGTCTCTCCCATCCTTCCTTCACCAAACACAGGGGTCCTCTTACAGGATGCCCATACAGAAGTTCAAAAGGGCTGTAGCCAACCCCCTTCTGTGGGACCTCTCTGTAAGCAAACAAGAGACAGGGTATCAGGACATCCCATCTACGCCTGAGCTTTTCAGGTAGTCCATGAATCATCCCTTTAAGGGTCCTGTTGAATCTCTCAACAAGCCCATTGCACTGTGGGTGATAGGGTGTGGTGAACTTGTAGTTGACACCACATTCCTTCTACATAGCAGTCAGATATCCTGACATGAAGTTTGCACCTCTGTCAGAGACAACCTCCTTAGGGAAGCCCACTCTGGAGAACACTCCAACTAGGGATCTTGCAACAACAGGTGCTGTAGTGGTCCTAAGGGGAATAGCTTCAGGATACCTGGTGGCATGGTCCACCACCACCAGTATAAACTTGTGCCCTGATGCTGTCTGGGGTTCCATTGGACCAACAATGTCAATCCCCACTCTTTCAAAGGGTACCCCCACCACAGGTAGTGGTATGAGGGGGGCCTTTGTTGTGCCACCTGACTTACCACTGGCTTGGCAAGTGACACAGGAGCGACAAAACTCCTTGGTATCTTCATTCATGTGAGGCCGGTGAAAGTGTGAGACAAGTCTGTCCCAAGTCTTTGTCTGGCCTAAGTGTCCTGCAAGGGGAATCTCATGGGCCAAGGTGAGGAGGAAACCTCTCTGAGACAAGGGGATGACCAGCCTCCTGGTTGCACCAGGTTTGGGGTCTCTTGATTCAGAGTACAGGAGTCCATCTTCCCAGTATACCCTGTGGGCACCTGTGGCGTTCCCTGCAACCTCAGCAGCAGCCTGCTGTCTGAGGGGTTCAAGTGAAGGGCAGTCTAACTGTGCCTTCCCCAGGTCTTCCCTGGAGGGTCCCCCTGAGCCCAGAAACTCAACCTGATCAGGTTCAAGTTCTTTAGGCTCAGTTTCCCTCAGTTCTTTAAGGTCAGCCTCCTCTGAGACTTGATCCACAACCTGGGGCAAGGGGGAAGGCAATGCCTTAACCCTACTGCTCCTTCTCTTGGAAGGAGTCTGGTCCATTGTTCCAGGATCCAGCACCTGTTCAGTGGGGCATCTTTTGGCCTGTGACCTAGTCACAGCAAGGACATGTGCTGGCAAGCCTAACATTTCCATGTGAGTCCTCTGCTCCACTTCTGACCATAGTGATGTTTCCAAATCATTGCCCAACAAACATTCTACTGGGAGGTCTGAACTAACCACAACTTTCTTTTGGCCACTTACCCCTCCCCAGGAGAAATCACCAATCGCCATACTATGGTGGGTAGTGACATTGCTGGCATTGGTCACTAGGTACTCTGGACCTAGCATGATCTGTCCAGGGTCCACAAAGCTAGGTGTCACCATTGTGACACTGGCACAAGTGTCCCTGTAGGCCTGAGCCACTTTTCCATTAATTAAAGGTGTCTGCCTGTATTTGCCCAAAGTATTGGGACTGACATCAGGGGATATATCCACATCCCCTGTAAAGACAAGGACAGCCTGAGTGAGTGTGCCAACTAAGTTGTCATACCCCTCAGATCCCAAGGTTAACCCAACTAATCCCTTGGGAGGTGCACTACCACTACTGACTGTACTAGGGGGTGCAGTTGCCTTAGGGGCTGTAGTGGTAGGAGTTTGCCCTCCTTTCTTGGTGCACTCACTAAACCAGTGAGTCTTACTTTTACAGTATTGGCACCACCTTTTTGACTGGCCTTCTTGAGTCTTCTTTTTCTGCTGTGAAGCCTGACCCCCACCCTCTTTGGTTTGTTGGGGACCTGTCGAAGACTTCTGGTCATTTTGTTCACTCTTGTTACTACCATTTTGGTCTGCTTTCTTCTGACCACCCTGGTTCTGAGACTGGTTCTGCTTGACCCTTGTTCTGACCCATCTGTCTGCCTTCTTTCCCAATTCTTGGGGAGAGGTCAGATCTGAGTCAACAAGGTGCTGATGCAACAACTGGTTCTGACAGTTATTTAAAATCTGTTCTCTCATGATCAGATTGTACAACCCTGTGTAATCAGTAACTTTGCTACCCAGCAACCAGCCTTCCAAAGCCTTAGTGGCACAATCGACAAAGTCAGCCCAATCCTGAGACTGAATTTTCGGGGTGTCCCTGAACAGCAACCTGTACTGCTCAGTTGTTAAGCCAAACCCATCAATCAGTGTATTCTTCAGGACTTGGTAATTGTTAGCATCCTCAGCTCTAGTAGTGAGGAGCTTATCTCCACCTTTGCCTTCAAAGGAGTGCCACAAGATAGCTGCCCACTGACTTGGGGGGACGCACTGGACAGTGCAGGCCCTCTCCAAAGCAGTCATCCATTTGTGGATGTCATCCCCTTGTTTAAAGGGGGGCACTATCTTACTCAGGTGTCTTGTTTCTAAACTCCTGTCCTTTTCTCTAGGTAAAATGCTGCCACCAGTGGGTTCTGACCCACACAATTTCTGCTCTCTGGCAAAGGCAAGTCTCTCTTTGGCAAGGGCACTTTCTTCCCTCTCAATCCTCAGATTGACTTCCCTCATCTTAGCTTCATGCTCTCTTCTCTGAGGGGATGTCATCCCTCTGTGAGAAGATGCCTAAGAGCCATTGGTACGAATTGATCTGTTAGAGCCTCTGGAGAGAGACCTAACTCGTCCATTCCCCATGTTAAGCCTGCCTGAGAGTGGGCCTGGGGGTCCCCCAGTTCCATTCTCATGCCTGCTTAAGTTGGTCCTGGTGAGCCTACTGACTTCTACCTGACCTTTGTCTGCCTCATCCCCTGACAACTCCTGATCCTCTTCCTCTTCTTCACTTCCTGTTCCATTGAGGTTGAGGTCAGGGTCCCCACGGGTTCCCTCTAAGGGGGGCATGCTCCCATCTGGATTAGAAGGGCCTGTGTTAGAAGCCCTCCTTGCATCATAAGTCTCCAAGAGACCTATCAGAAAGGGAATGGTAGGGTTAGAACCCTGTTTTAGCTTCCTGGAGGTACACACTTGTCTCAACTCCTGGAAGATAAGGGCTGCAAATCTGGAAGGGACCTGTGGAGGGTCCTCAACCACAAGAGGGGTCTCTGCAGACTCTCCGTGGTTAGACATGCTTCTAGTGTGGTGTAAGTGATGCACCTACCTACACTATTTGTTTGCCTACTGATCCCTTGCTAGAGTTGTAGTCAGGGTGTGCTAGGCCCTGTTACACTACAACAGCTGGTTCAGTAAAACTCAGAGTATTCTAAGCTAAGTTATATGTACCTTGGTACTTATGTGATCTTTCAAATGATATTCTTAGGATACGTGTGGTAAAACAACAGCAAGCTCAAATCCCACCGCTGCCACCAATGTGAGAAGTTGGCCTGATATATAGTGCTCACTATTCTAGTGATCACTTTGTATCATTCCAAACGACCCTTATTGATGATTGATTGTCAGTCAACCTTATAGACCAGCTATCCTAGTAGCATGGACAAGAGCAGTCTTTAGGCTAAACTCTAGAGGGCGTGTTAAGCCAGCTGTTATACCATCACATATACCCCTTGAACACCAAGTGAAAGGACACCACACAAGTTGTTATGAAAATAAAAGGATATTTATTTATAACAAGTCTACCCTGAACTCTTTATGAGTCAGGGAGCTAAGCACACAACAAAACTCTTACGAAAATACTTTAATTTGCACAATTTACACAAATGCCCGAGGGGCACGAAAAACCATATACTACAAAGTGGAATGCGAAATACTAGCAGGTAAGTAACAAGATCCAGAGGCTTCAGGATCGCTAGGACTACACTACTGAACCCTAAGGTTAGGAGCAGGAGGCCTAGGGAGATCGGGTGCAGAGTGTGCACTCTCACGCGGGATGCGGGACAAAGTCTATGGGTACTAGTATTTCGTAAAGTTACAGTTATCGGACGAATCCGACTAGATAGGCTGAAAACGAAAAAGGATCTGGACACTTAGATAGTGAACCTACGTTGAAGCACCAAAATGCTCAGGTTACCTAGCGAAGGGGCTGCGGCTGCATAGGGTTCAAAAGATGTCGGGAATCCTTGTTACAGTCTATGGAGCCTGAAAGAAGAAGTTGCTGGCAGGCGACCAGTGAAGAAGTTCGATGTGATCCAAGCCTGGATCGGTGATGGAGACGACCTGAAAGCAGAGGGGACTCAGTTCTTAACCACTAGCCAGTGATCAGGTGGGCACCAGGATGGCACCGGATGAAGTCACCTCGACCAGGTCAGAGGTGCCAGGGAATCCGGGTCTCGTCGAGCTGGGCAGTCTTGATCCGGAGGATGGACTTACAGCAAACCGCAAGCGCTTAGATGGTGCCCGCTGATGCAGGGTGGCTACTCCTTAGCTACAAGGGAGAGTCTTCAGAAATGTTGAAGAGTTCTTTCGTGGAAAGTAGTCAAGATTCAGAATTATCTAATTTGGGAAGGGGGCCTGCTCCTACCTTTATCCTAAAAAAAGGGGCTGGCACGCGACTAGGTCCTGCCCATGGGTGGGACCGGGGAGGGTGGTTACACCCCTCTTCTTTGTCCAGTCTCTCCCCAGCTCAGGGACTGGTGTGCCCCGGGAACTGGTTTGAGCCGGCATATGCACAGTGAGCACCGGGGTGCCACTTGTAGTCACCTTCCTCTCAGCCCTGCCTACCTGGGATACACAAAACCCTGTCTGGGATGGTGCTAGCACCGCCCCTGACAGGAAACCCTTTGTCCGAGCTCTCCTCGCTGGAAGGACTCTCAGCAGCAGGAGGTCAGACTCGTGTCTGTGGTGGCAGCATCCATTTTGTGGAGCTGAGGCTGTGTTAAGCTTTAACCGGGGTTCACAGTTACATACATGTCGTGTCCCTCTAGAAGGGTGGAATGCTAACCCCGTCGCCAGAATTGGCGAGGGGTTAGTATTCCAATTCGTATGACACATTACTCGACATGTTTTGATAAAGCGATACCAAAGTTGGCAAATAACCGCGAGGATTATAAGGCACTTAAGAGTATATGGTACGCATTATCATGGAACAGCTATTAGGACTTGGTTCCGCAAGCTGCAAACGGGCTCAGCTCATGCCAGAGCACCATCTCACATAATTCCAAGCACTCTGCCTTCAGGATTGATAAGGCCTGCCATAGGAGTGACTGATAGGAATACATGTGTCCATTTTGGGGTTAGATATAGGAATACTGTGAGAAGTTGGCCCGATATGCAACGTTCGCTATTCTAGCGACCGCTATGTATCGTTCCAACGACCCTTATGGTGTTTGGTTGTAAGTCAACCTATAGACCAGCTATCCTAGTAGCGTGGATACGAGCAGTCTAAGGCTAAAGACTCGAGAGGGCGCGTTAAGCCAGCTGTTTACCACACATGTACCCCTTGAACACCCAGTGAAAGGACACCACACAAGTGTTATGAAAATAAACAGTATATTTATTAAGAATCACAACAGCCCTGTACTCTTTATGAGGACAGGGTACTAAGCACAAACCAAATCTCTTTAGCAAATACTTCAAGTGCACGTTTAAACAAGTGTCCGAGGACACGGGAAGGTTAAGGCAAGTCGGAAGCGAGGGACTCGGGACCCTAGAGTAAGGAGGCTATGCAGGCACCGAAATGCCGAGTTACCTAGCCACGAGGGCTGCGGCTGCACAAGTCTTACAGGCGTCGGGGTCTTCGCTGACGAGCCAGGAGCCGGAAGAAAAGGAGTTGCTGGCCGGCGACCAGTGCTGAATAGTTCGTAGAGATCCAAGCCTGGATCGGAGATTGAAGAAACCTGAAAGCAGAGGGGACCAAGTTCGTACTACTAGCCAGTAGTCAGAGGGTACCAGGAAGGCACCGGTTGGCCGTCACCTCGACCAGGTGAGTGGGCGACGCTAGGCTCTGCAGTCTCACGGACCAGGAGGCGTTGTCGGCGACCACGGTGGAGGTGCGAGCTGTCCCACGAAGGATGGTGCTGTCGGCGTCGCTGGGCCCAGGATGGGGCAACAAGCCTTGGCAAATCTCAGGGCCACGTGGTGGGCCTAAGATGGCGTCTTGAGTGGACCAGGAGGGTCCGGGGTGCTTCTCGCAAAGATGGAAGCAAGGGCCAGTCTGGAGCAACCAGACCGGCGGTGATGTGTCTCGGATGTCGTCACAGAAGGACACAAGCCAGCGGCTAGTGACCAGACAACGTGCTGAGCAGCGAGCAGAAGGGCCCCACGCAGATCGTGGAGATGCTGGGGGACTGCACTTCGGAGCTGGAGCGGCTCAGGGTCGGGGCTTCTCGGACCCCAGAGCACTCACCAGAGAGTTACCTCGATGGTCGTGCTGGTTTTTAAGAGCGTGCAGGTTCTGATGATGGCCGGTCCCTCGAGGTCTCGTCGCACCCACAGATCACAGCTGAGATGATGACGGGGGTAGAGGTCAGAGGTGCCAGGGAAGCCGGTTCTCGTCGAGCTGGGCCGTCGGATTCCTTGAGGAAGGACTTACAGCAAACCGCAGAGTTCTTAGTTGGTGCCCGCTGATGCAGGGTGACTACTCCTTAGTCACAAGGGAGAAATCTTGAGAAGAGTCTTGAATGTCCTTTCGTAGAAAGTAGTTCTTGAATCAAAGATGATCTAATTTGAACAGGGGGCCCGCTCCCATCTTTATACTAAAAAAGGGGGCTGACCCGGTGACTAGGTCCTGCCTATGGGTGGGACCAGGAGGGGGGTGGTTACACCCCTCTCCCCTGCCGGACTTCCCCAGGCCAGGGGCTGGTGTGCCCCTGGAACTGGTTCTGACTGGCCTATGCGTAGTGAGCACCGGGGTGCCACTCAGCAGTCACCTTCCTGAAAAGCCCTGCCTACCCAGGATACACAAAACCATGTCTGGGACGGTGCTAGCACCGCCCCGGACAGGAAACCCTTTGTCCAGGCCTCCCTCGCTGGAAGGACTCCCAGCAGCAGGAGGTCAGACTCGTGTCTGTGGTGGCAGCATCCATTTTGTGGAGCTGAGGCTTCAGTTAACTTTAACCGGGGTTCACAGTTACATACATGTCGTGTCCCTCTAGAAGGGTGGAATGCTAACCCCGTCGCCAGAATTGGCGAGGGGTTAGTATTCCAATTCGTATGACACCTTACTCGACATGTTTTGATAAAGCAATACCAAAGTTAGCATTTAACCGCGAGGATTATAATGCACTTAAGAGTATATGGTATGCGATATCATGGAACAGCTATTAGGACTTGGTTCCGCAAGCTGCAGACAGGCTCAGCTCATGCCAGAGCACCATCTCACACGATTCCAAGCACTCTGCCTTCAGGATTGTCAAGGCCTGCCATAGGAGTGACTGATAGGAATCTGTGTGTCCATTTTAGGGTTAGGTATAGGTATACTACACCTACAGCAAAGGGTGATTACACGACTTTGCCCCAGCTGTCATGCAGCCAGTTGTGTCAAATTTAGGAGGCCAGCCAGGGGTGGCATAATACATGCTGCAGCCCCTGGCAGCCCTGGGTACACCCATGCCCTGAGTTACAGGGTCTGATAGGGTGGCCCAGTACCAATTGGAAATGCACCTAGGGTACATGGAATCCATTTTACAGAGAGAGCAGTAGGCCTGGGGTCCTGATTGGCAGGATCCCAGGTCGACTATGTCAAAAACCAGCTAAAACACAGGGCAAAAAGTTGGGGGCAACCATAGTCAGGATGTACCTTCCTACAAATACTATATCTAAAGCAAAGGGTGTTTACACCACCTTGCCCCAGCTGTCGTGCAGCCAGTTGTGTCAGATTTGGATGGCCAGCCAGGGGTGGCATAATGCATGCTGCAGCCCCTGGTAGGCCCTGGGTACACCTATGCCCTGGATACCTAAGGTATACTGTACAGGGACTGATAAGGTGGCCCAGTACCAATTGGTAAATGCACCTAAGGTACATGTGTGTCAATTTAGAGAGAGAACAGCTAGGCTGTGGGTCTGATTAGCAGGCCCACAGCCAGGGAAAGTCGTAAACCAGTGAAGCAAAAAGCAAAAATCTGGGGTGATCATAGGATTGCAGACCCTACTCTCCTACATGCCCCTAGTAAAGTCTCTGTTGAATCTTGCAATTTGATAGGAGATTACTTCTCGGATAAAGTAGGGAGGATCTACTCAACCTTCCTGGAGGAGGCTCGCAACGGGAAAGCTGATTGGACGGTAATATGTAATCTGGAAGACGCTTCCTGCCTCTCCAGCTTCAGCCTTCCCTCCCTGGATGACCTAAAATCCATAGCTTTGAAAATCAAGTCAGGCTCCCCGAAAGATCCAATTAAACCGAGAAATTTGAGGGAGAGTATGGACATTCTGGGCCCCTACATTAGGCACCTCATCAGACTCTCTATTGAGGAAGGAGTTGTCCCCCACAGGTGGAAGGAGGCGGTGGTTGTCCCCATTAAAAAGAAACCTGGGGTTAGCGACAGCCAGTTGGAGAATCTTCGACCAATATCTCTCCTACCTTTCTTCGCCAAGATCGCGGAGAAGGTGGTCAATGCTCAGTTAACTGATCACATGAATCAGGCCAGCCTACTCCACCCCACACAATCAGGTTTCCGGGCTACATATTCCACAGAGTCGGCGCTACTTCTGTCCACCGAAACCATCCGCCGTCATGTCGATGCTGGACAGACGGTGGGGCGGATTCTGTTGGACCTCAGCGCTGCTTTCTACACCGTGACCCATCCCATACTCCTTCAGCGCCTTAAGGAGAGTGGATTGACCAACCTGGCTCTGAAATGGCTAAGCTCCTTCCTACAGGACAGGAGCTTTCAAGTATCCCAAGGGCAGCACTACTCCAAGAATATCAGGCTAGGGCAGGGGGTACCCCAGGGCTCTATACTTAGCCCTATGTTCTTTAATTTGTATATGGTCCCTCTGTTTAATATCATTGAAAAATTACGGCATCAGTGTCGTGTCATATGCGGATGACACGCAGCTTGTCGTATCCTTGACCCAATCTAAGGAAGAAGCTGCTGCTAAATCTCTGCATGCTTACAAGAGCTTGCAGGCTGGATGACTAACAACTGATTAAAGCTGAATGGTGGCAAGACCGAGGTCCTAATTGTGGGCAGGGCTCCCTCGATTTGGTCACCAGCCCACACCTAAGGAGGTTAAAAACCTGGGGATGTGGCTAGACGCTACTCTCTCCTCGATCACCACACCAGGACGGTGGTGGGAAAGTGCTTTGGCATAATGAAGGGCCTTCGGAAGACCTTAGATGTGCTCCTGGTAGCTGCCAGGAAAACCCTAGTCCACGCATTTGTCACCTCTCGCTTGGACTACAGAAATGCACTTTACATAGGCACCAGTAAAAAGAGCGTGCAAAGATTACAATACATCCAAAACGCTGCCGCCCGCCTAGTCCTGATGCTTCCTAGGAGAGCCTCATCCAAAAATGCCCAAAGTACTCTTCACTGGCTCCCAGTAAGGGAATGGATTTTATTCAAGGCCCTATTTATCAGTCAAAGCATCCTGATGAGGAAAGGCCCAAAGTACTTGCACAACCTACTGTCCCCCTACACTCCAACCAGGGCCTTGCGTTCTCAGGGAGCAGGCCTGGTGCAAGTCCCAGTAATAAAAAGAACGAGAATGGGAGGCCGTTCTTTCCGCTACCTGGCAGCTAAACAGTGGAACGCACTTCCCTTGGACCTTCGTCTGGAACAATCTGATATAATCTTTAGGAAAAGACTCAAGACATGGCTCTTCCAGACATAGAGTCCTTGGACTTCTGCCTGCCCTTTTTTTACGTCACTTTCTCTGTAGCTCTCTGCCACAGCGCGGGGACACACCAGGCGCTTTACAAACTCTTTATTATTATTATTTGAAGCTCTAAATCATTGTAAAGCTGAATCATCATGTACACTAAATAAATGTACACCTGTAGGAGAGTAGGGTCTGCTTTCCTATGGTCACCCCACTTTTTGCTTTTTGCTTCACTGGTTTTCGACTTAATGTGGTTGTGGGCCTGCTAATCAGACCTAGAGCCCTGCTGTTCTCTCTCTAAATTCACAACCATGTACTTTAGGTACATCACTAATTGGGATTGGGTCACCTTATGAGCCCCTGTACAGAGTACTATAGGTACCCAGGGCATAGATGCAACAAAGGCCTACCAGGGGCTGAAGCATATCTTTTGCCACAGTTAGATTTATAAGCACAGGTGCACCACATATAGGAATTGTGTAAACTAGGTCACAAGTTTGATACAAGATAAACCAAGAATCAATTCCAAAAAACGGTTTCGATCAAAAGAGTCTTTTCTTTATTAGTTCATTAGTCAAAGAGACACAACCGGCGCGTTTCATCCCATACGGGACATCTTCAGGGCAAAAATTGAATGAGAAGGGCTCCTTAGGTGTAGCAGCAAATCGTTAGAGATGAACACGTGCGAAGCCAATAGTTGTGTTGTGTACAGACTCAAGATATTTATAGATGCACGTTATGTTCACGAGGGAAACCTAATTTCTGTAAGTATAACGACGAACGGCAGAATTGAACTGGTCTAATTTCTAAGCAGGGAAAAATGTCTGTATAACTCCAAAGATAAGAAGTCTCGATATATTTCCTAAAGTGCTGAGCCTTATAATAATGGCTCCGATCGGCTATCCTCTGTGCAGGACCCGATAACAACCAGGTATCCGTGGCCGACTCGCGGACAAAGAGTGATGACGAATATGCGAATCCCCTCTTGCCTTCTCCAGTACGTATTGCACCTGGTAGCTACCAGGTGCTATATGTACTGGAGAAGGCAAGAGGGGGATCGCATATTCACACGTGTTCATCTCTAACGATTTGCTGCTACACCTAAGGAGCCCTTCTCATTCAATTTTTGCCCTGAAGAAGTCCCGTATGGGACGAAACGCGTCGGCTGTGTCTCTTCGACTGATGGTTTCTCTTGTGTCAAGCTTGTGACCTAGTTTACACAATTCCTATATGTGGTGCACCTGTGCTTATAAATCTAACTGTGTTCAAGTTCTGTATAGAACTATCATTGTGATGGTGGGTGGATATCGGTGTGCACACTCTTCCTTTCCTCAGATCTAAAGTGATATTATTATCTTGGTTATTTTGGTCAGGTGCATTGGTAAAGAAGGTTCCACCATCCTTTTGGCTTCTTCATATCTTTTGCCACCCCTGGCTGGCCATCCAAACTGACACAACTGGCTGATCACTCAGCTGGGGCAAGGTTGTGTAATCACCCCTTGCTTAGATATAGTATACCTATGTCTAAACCTATATCTGGACAAATATACACCTGTAAGTCATTCCTGAAGAACCGGGTTCTGCTCTTAGAACCCAGCGGCGCCAGGGATAACGCCCGATGTCTTTGAGTTCCCCTGCCTTGGCAAACAGAGACACAGGACACTTCTTGATGACGTCAAGGACAAAGTTTATTGGTTGCAACCAGGAACAGAGATCTACGAAGCACAACACGGGTGGTTCGCCAGAGACTGCACACCATCATAAAGCGGAGCATCGTCTCAATTGCCAAAATTTATGCTTCTGGCAACATTCCTGGCTAGCATCAGTTACATACAAATTGACCAATGAATAGTGACATTTCAAACATATCGCATGACGACAATCCCACTTTCCATTGTCCAGCCCACCAGGCATGACCAAGCAAAACCCAACATTCCTGTTCGGAAGGGTCGAACAAACCCATCGTAAAGACCTCAACCCACATCAATGATTAAGCCATAAAGGAAGAAACAGAAACAGATGAGAAACAAGATAGAAGGGTGTGTGCGTGTACCATAAACTTTAGCAGTGCCCTGCTCTTTGATCTCTAGCTGACCAGCTGCCTAACAAGGAACTGGCTCAAAAAGGTCAGCTTCGGGCAAGGGAGTCAACTCGCTCAGGTCACACAGAAGTCAGCTAAAAGCGTACGTGTCCCAGAGACTCAGTTTGGCCACAGTTATCGGCCTATGTGAGGGCAACCATACAAAATGGCTGCCTCACACAAAATGGAACCCGAAGGTTCAAACAGAATGCATGAATAGGTAGTGTTCCCATTGATCGGTGATGACGAAAACACTCTGCACTCATCATTTGCGGTCCGCTGATACCAAAATCGTCATGATACAACGACCTTTATGAAACGGGTTCAGAATCCACGGAACCTCAGACCCTCCTTTTGCCCTTACATAGGCAATAAACTAAACTCACGTCAGTCTGAATCCAGGTCTATACTCATCAGATCATCGAGATGTTGCTGTAGCATCATCCTACTTAGTAACTCTCTCTGGACAGGTCTCCTCGTACACAAAGTAGCACAAAGGCCACATATAGCAGGAGCACACTGTACGCAAAGACAGAACAGGAAAAGGATGGTTAATATCACCCCAACGATCATCAGAATCTTCCATCCCCACGTGGATAACAATCCCCATAACCATCCCATCAATGACCAATCACCTTTGTCCGTATGTATAGATTCGGAGATCTTATGTAGCTTGGAAATGGCTTGGAAGACTGTCGGAGCGTTGTCCGGGATGAAAACACAACAACTTGATTGGATCAGTTTACAAACCCCTCCTCTATCTGCAAGTATGACATCTAACGCAACCCTGTTCTGAAGAGTCATAAGGCGATCCGACTGGAGCTCAGCAGTCAAGTTACTTAGGGCACCGGCAGTTTCAACTATGGTGGACTCAACCACTCTCGTCAATTGCCGTATGTTCCATACCATAGGTCCCCAAAACGGCAGAAAACCCTTCAAGAAATCTCCCAATTCTTGTCCAGCGGTGTCATCCTTACTGACGACACCCCTAACAACTCTCGTCTTGCGGTAATCTGCCGCTGCTGTATAAGTGGGAGGCAACAGGAATGAAACAAAACATGTACCCAAGAAGTCAGGGGGCAACCATGTATATGCCCTTTCATAACAGACAAAGTAGGTACCCTTAGCTGCTAAAAACAACGGAGAATTTTGGGACGTGAAGACATACGCCTCAGCACAAACCCTCTTCCCCAACTGAGCTCTCGGATTCCTGCCATTACCTTGCAGACAATAATGACCCTGCTGGGGCACTATCCAAATCGGAGGGGATCTCTTTGCTCGCTGACTAATACTCAAGCTAATTCCATATCCGGTCGAATTCCCTCTGTCATAGGCTTGTAACTCATCCCTGGGAATAGTTCTATGCGAGTCAATGTCTCTGCTCATATTTGTGATTCCCACTACCAAGGCTTTGTTGCTCAAGTTGCTTCTCGTGGAACGTGGGGAATAAGGTTAGATGGCATATATGAACATTGTCTGAAACGCCCACAAAGAACCATTGTAGCTAAATGGTAAGACCAAGTACGGAATAACCTTATCTGTAGTATGGGGCATAAGACCACACACCCAACAATTAGTTGTGTTCACTACTAGCTGGTGTTGGTGCAGAAGCTAGACAAAGGAATTACTAGCGAATTCCATTCTCCTAACAGTTTCATGTTCGGGCAGAGGGTGAAAAGAATGTGAAGAAACAGTAAAAGCAGGTATGGGCTGTGCAGTGGGTGCAAACGTCACTTTGAAAGAGAATGTCACATATCCAACTAGAAACGTCATTACACTAAACAGCATAAATAAACACAGTATTACAAAACGTTTTCTACTCATAACTGTACAAATTTTGCTCTTGAAGCTCGTTCTACAGGTCTCTCCATCTCGAAAAACTCCATCCTCTCTAGTTGCTGCTCGCGGTGGTAGGGTGTTCTATGCTAAGGAATGCTTCTGTCAGTCCAGGGCAACTCCCTTAGACCAACCAGAATCGTCGACCTAACGTCTTTGGCTGCACTCCAAAGACTTCGGCAACCGCGACCCTACAGCTGAACCCGGATGGCGGTTCGAAAAACAAAAATCAAAGTAGTTCCTCGGAGGAGAGTTGACCTTAAAAAAAATCATAAAAAGAACATTTCATACTTTTATTAGTCCCGCGACTCTCGGTCGCAAATTATAGCGCTTTTTGCCAGGCAATGTCTGTTCTCTAAATAGCAGTTCAGGTTCAGAAGTATCCAAACGATTCGACGGAGGCACAGCTTCTTGCAGAAGATTGTCGCTTTCTCGTTCAGAGTTTGTTCCAATCAAACGTGCATCGCTAAAGGGCATAAAACGGGGCACGGTCTCAGTCTCAGAGTCAGGTAGTCCTTTCTGGGCCCACTGGTCGTACGGCAGAGGCAAAGGGGCCCTCTTACAGTGTACACCGTGAATCCAGTTTTTCTTTCCCTGAACTCGCACTGCAGATCGCGTAGACAACAACACTTGATAGGGTCCGGTCCAGCGGGGCTGATCGTTCTTCGTCCGCTGGAAGTTTTTAATCAGGACCCAGGATCCAGGTTCAATAGCATGTCCTGGATCTTCAGATACTTGTGGCAGTGAATCATGAACCTGTTGATGCAAAACACGCAATTTAGCCGTCAAATCGTACAAATAGTCAAGTAGTACAGGATGTTCGATCTCGCAAAATTTTGTCGGCCGCGGCACTCCCCAAATATTTGCCGGGCGACCAAACACAACCTCATACGTACTAAGTCCCATTCGCGAATGCACAGTCATTCTTGTGGACAAAAGAGCTAAAGGCAAGGCATCTGGCCATAGTAAACCAGAGCTCGCTTGAATTTTGGCCAATTTTAATTTAAGAGTTCCATTATAGCACTCGACTAAACCAGCTGATTGGGGGTGATTTGCAGCGTGGAATTTTTGCCGGATTCCTAATCCCTCACATACTTTCTTCATTACTTGACCCACAAATTCACTCCCATTGTCACTCCAGACCATTCTCGGCAAACCGTACCTAGGGAAAAATTCTTTAATAAGGGCTTTTGCTGTGGATAAGGCAGTGTTATCCTTCAAAGGATAAGCTTCCACCCATCTTGAAAAAGAGCAAACAACCACTAACACGTATTTCAGGTGGTTGCACCTCTCCATGTGGATGAAATCTAGCTGCAAAGCCTCAAACGGATACGTTGGAGGAGCAAAAGGACCAGCTGGAGTTGGGGTTCCCTTACCAGGGTTGTACATTAGACACACCATACAATTCTTAACCAAATTTTCTGCACACTTGGGAATTCCAACATTCTGCCATACTGGGGTCAATAACTTACAGATCCCTTTCATACTGATATGAGCCATTCCATGAGCCATTGTAACCACTGGGAGCATATACGCATCGGGTAACAACCATCGCTGATGCTCTGACAAATAAATCCAACAACCGTTCGAATCCAGTTTACCCTTGGTTTCTCTCCATTCATTCAACTCTTTCTCTGTAGCTTCAGCTTGAATGGACTTCACGCTCTCAATCGTATCTTCACACATACCTATATCCGGAACCCATCTTGCTGGACGCGCAACAAACATTCGGCTCATCACATTACTTGCAGTTTCTTTCGCAACTTCGTCTGCAAACGCATTACCACGACCAACATCATCAGTGACTTTCTTATGCGCACTGCATTTCACAATCGCAACTTGCAACGGCAAAGCAAGTGACTCAAGAAGTTCATTCACTAACTGACCATGCTGAATCTTAGTCCCATGCGAAGTCAGGAACCCACGCTCTTTCCACAGTCGTCCAAAACTATGAGCCACACCAAACGCGTACTGACTGTCGGTATACACAGTCACTCGTTTCCCTTTTGACAACACACACACTCTTGTCAATGCAATCAACTCTGCTGCTTGCGCTGAAGTATGTGGGATACGTGCAGCTTCAACAATCGTATGCAAAGTCGTAACAGCATATGCCGCAGTCGTGTCACCATTCGGAAGCTTGAAACACGAACCATCAACCCATAAAGTACCATCACATTCTGCAAGAGGAGTGTCCCTAAGGTCTATCCTCCCTTTCGTTTCTTCCTCTGTTCTAAGGAAGCAATCATGCTGTTCACAAACATCTGTCTCAACTACAATCGGCAACAATGTAGCTGGATTCAACGTGTTGCATCTCTTTATATGCACATGACTCGCTAACAAGGTTAATTCGTAACCCGACAACCGAGCACTAGTTAAGTGCTGTGTCTTGGTATGATTTAATAAGGTATCCACTGCATGTGGAACCATCACAATTAATGTATTGTCCATCACCAAGCCAGCAGACTGTCGAATAGAAACAGCCGCTGCCGCTGTAGCTCTCAAACAACTCGGCAATGCCCTAGCTACCGGATCCAAAGTCGACGAAAAATACGCACATGGACGTTGCTTATCGCCAAACTGTTGAGTCAGGACTGACAATGCACATCCCTCTCTCTCGTGGACATACAATGTGAAAGGCTTGCTGTAGTCGGGGGTACCCAACACAGGAGCCGAACACAACGCATCATGCAATCCTGAAAAACTCTTCTGACATTCAGTCCAAGGAATAGGATTTGGTGTATCCTTAACAGTAAGAGCTATCAAAGGTTTCGCAAGGAGCGAAAAAATCGGAATCCACTGTCTGCAGTAGGACGTAATACCTAGGAAAGCACGTACCTCTCTCTGTGTCGTAGGCACACTCATTTTCACAATAGCTTGAATTCTTTCCGGGGTCAATTTCCTTCCCTCCTTCGATAAGAGGTGACCTAAGTAGGTTACTTTTTGTCGACAATATTGCAACTTCGAAAGAGACACCTTATGATGGAAATCAGACAAATGACGTAACAAGGACAAAGTAGCCTCTTTACAAATCTCTTCACTGTCAGCAGCAACTAACAAATCGTCGACACACTGAACAAGGGCAGCACCATCAGGTAAAACAATCATATCAAGTTGTGTCTTTAAGGCCTGGCTGTAGATCGATGGGCTCTCACAATAACCTTGGGGAGCGCATTTAAACCGGAAACTTCGGCCTCCTAAAGAGAAGCCAAAAATATCCCTACTCTCCTCGGCAATCGGGATGCTGAAGAAAGCATTCTTCAAGTCAATCACCGAAAACCAGGTAGCGGAAGCTGGAATCAAAGTCAGTAAAGCAGTAATATCTGGCACTACAGGAAATTGTGGAACTACAATCTTGTTTACCTCGCGGAGATCAATCACAAACCTATATACAGGAGGTTGTGAAGAATCAGTTCTCTTCAGAACAGGCAAAACCGGACTATTGCACACATTACCTCTCGTTTCTTCGATCACATCTTTCTCAATCAGATCATAAATGATCGCTAAAAGTGCCCGTTCACCATCACTGGAAATCCTATATTGCGGGATGTGGGTCAATCTAGCATTTGCTTTCAGCGTCACAACATACGGCGGAATCTCCAAAAGACCCACGTCGTTAGGACCAGTAGCCCAAAGAGACTCAGGGAGAGAAGACAATTCAGGTGGAAGTCGATCTTTAGACAAATACATCACTCTCTTACCTAATGTAAGCTGTACACCTGATGGGGAACAATATAGCGTCGCATACAATCTCTTTAACAAGTCCAATCCCAACAAATTTTCACAACAACCTGTCGTTAGAATGAGGGGTGATTCAAATTCACAAGGTCCAACAGAAATAGACAAGGGACTAGAAATCGGATTACTAACTGGGGCGCCAGAAAAACCTACTGAAACATTCGTTAAGCCAGACAAAGGTGCGCCAGGGAGTTTAGAGTGCATGATAGAACTCTTCGCAGCACCAGTGTCCAAAAGAAAAGGCTCTGACACACCTGATGCAATCACTTCAACATAAGGTCCACTCTGATCTACTGGAACTGAAACAACTCCCTCTCTTTGTCTATGGCTGTCCTAGCAATCATTACCATCCATATTCTCACCTTCGACGTAGTAGTCGTCAGCATAATACTGATTCGTCCTACCAGATGTGCCGTTCTGCTGATCAAAACAATTCATAGAATTCTGCGAAGGAAAAGAACGCACATTCTGAGGGAACACACCACGTCCCCTACCTCTAGGCGCTTGTTGAAAACCTCGACCTCTCACACCAGAGACCCCATTTGTGCACTGTAACAGAACCGGACACCTACTCTTAAAGTGACCCTCTTCCTTGCAATACGCATACTGATTAGGGCCTACGGGAAAACGTTGTTGAGAAGACTCGAACCTTTGCGAGTTTCTCTGATATTGCTGAGGTGGCTGAGAATCACGCTGATTACTACGAGGCGGATATGCTTGCTGCAAAAGAACCTTCGTTTTTATATCTTTAGTCTTCTTGTCGGCTCTATCTCTTTAATCCTTATCCCTATTCTCATAGTATTGCGCAGTAGCCAATATCTGCGCCGACGACGAAACTGCCCAAGAACTCTCTGAATCCTTCAACTTAGTACACAACTCGGGAAGCAAATTATGTACAAATTTGTCAACGAACAACCGTTGACCACCTTCAGTACTCATGTCTTGACCACTGTGGTCTACAAATGTCTCTTCGAACCTCGTGAAAAAGTCGGACACAGTTTCGTCTTTCTTCTGCTTACATGCAGACAATTTGTCCCAATTAACGCGCATAGCGGGGATTAAAGTCTTCATATAGTCAATAATTCTACCGGGGAGTTCTGTAATTATGGGCTCAGGTTTAGCACCACCAGTTTGTCGACCATCTGCAGCAGCAAGATTAACCCATTTATCACCTAACTCATATGTATGGTTCTCATGACGAATCTTCGCCCTTAATGGTTGTGGCACCACATTCCCAAACAACATGTCTATATCAGCCAGATTCATGATACATGAACCTGCGGTCTGCGATAACTCCTTGAAATACCCTGCAGGATTTTTACGAGGATCAGGTAAAGTCTGTTTAAGGGCCAAAACTTCAGCTCGCTTCCACGGAACATGTACCCAAACACGCTGAAAATGACCCGGCACAGCTGGTGGATTATTACCTGGACCAGCAGCTACTGCGTCTCTCCACACCGGGGGAACCTCCCTCATCGGATATTGGTGCGCCTTCCTTCTAACAGACGGGTCAGACTCAAATAACGGCCGAGAAGGAGACTCGCTCCTAAACGAAAGCAGTGTCGCTACTGCTCTTTCCACATTGGGACCCACAATCGTACCTTTTGAAAACTCGGATTGTACACGGAACAATTCTGGCGGTGTTTGTCCCAAATCACCATCTTCCCATTCTTCACGAAGGAAAGTACACATCATCTCAAAAACATATCTCTGCTTTGGTTCTTCCCATTGCCGGAAAAGATCCATAACAGACTCCAGATCATACCTCGAAGTATTAGTAACCCATTTACACGCTAAATTATCCAACGCTGTTCGTTCTTCGGAACTAGGCAAATGACTACGCAATTGTTTACGCTCTAAAACAGGGGTCATACCTAGTGGCCCAAAAAGAGGAGACAAAAGACTAGTAACAGTAGCCGTCATCCTCTGTCGAACAGAAGGAGAAGTTGATAGAAGGACAGGAGACAAAGCAGACTGAGAGGAAACCAATGTAGGGGCAATAGCAGAAGAAGTGGACAACACAGAAGTAGAAATCGCAGGTGAAGGGGGTAGAGAAGTCGGCAACCCTTGAGAAGGCTGCGTCAAAGGAATAGGAGCCACCTGAAGAGGAGCTGGCTGTGGCACGATAACAGGGGGTAAAGCAACCGGGGGTTGCGGAGGTTGCGCAGGTTGCGCAACTAAAGGTTGCGGAGGTGCTGTAGCACTTTGCGCATAGGGTGGCGGCGAACTTAACAGATGGGACATCAAAGGATCTTTCTCAAGGTCCTGCTTTTCATTTTGTAATTTGGGTAAGACTGGATAGCACTTATCAATCGCCATTTTACGTTGCCTGTGCAATTGCTCACTCTCTTGCTCTTCTTCGTTATCTTTAAACTGTATAGCAGCTTGCATTATCGAAATACCCTTCTCTCTTTTATTTCTCTTCGCTAATTTAATTTCTTTCTGTTTGGCTTAATTTCGCCATAGGCGAAAAGAGTCAAACATCGCCGGCCGGGCTTTCTTCTTGAACAATTTAACTTCGAGATTGTCTAAAATCTCCTTTTCAAAGCTACCATAACGGGGCCATTGTAGGACACCGTCTTTCCTAGTATACTTTATCCATAGTTTATTATACGTAATAGGGCCTACGCCGTGTTTCACGTAAAGCTCATAGGTCGGAGTTCCAATCGGAGGAACCGGACACGAGTCCTCCAATCGGGAATCCCTATTATAACCACAACAAAATATCTTTCCAAGTCTGCTAAGACCAGGCATCTTCGCTCACTAGTCTAGCTTCAAACTTCAAGGGATTACCAAACACGATAGCCTCGTGAATACACGAGTCCCTCGGCTTTGGAACTTGCAAGACCCAAATCAAAGCGATCCCGAAGGGATAACCAAAACCAAGAATCAAAACTAAGGACTGGGAGACGCTCCACTCATACTTAACTGAAATGTCGATGGCGTCACCAGAAGACCCGTCTATCGTCTCGCTATACAAATCATCAAAAGGCTTCCAAGACAGGGCGACAGTCAGGGCAGCAGTCCTACGTAGCCGTCGGAAAGCGTGGAACCTCGCAGCAAAGACTTTCGGACCACGACGACATACAGGGGTCGATGAGGTGGCATGCCTTCCTCCAGAATTTTCACACGAAGCTTCTCACGATCTTCAGGCTTGGACCGGTACCGCTGAACTCACCCCACGTTGGGCGCCAACTGAAGAAACGGATTCTGCTCTTAGAACCCAGCGGCGCCAGGGATAACGCCCGATGTCTTCGAGTTCCCCTGCCTTGGCAAACAGAGACACGGGACACTTCTTGATGACGTCAAGGACCAAGTTTATTGGTTGCAACCAGCAACAGAGATCTACGAAGCCCAACACGGGTGGTTCGTGTGAGAAGTTGGCCTGATACGCAGTGCTCACTATTCTAGTGATCACTATGTATCAGTCCAAACAACCCTTATTGATGATTGGTTGTGAGTCAACCTTATAGACCAGCTATCCTAGTAGCGTGGATAAGAGCAGTCTAAGGCTAAAGACTCTACAGGGCTTGTTAAGCCAGCTGTTTTACCATCACATATACCCCTTGAACACCAAGTGAAAGGACACCACACAAGTGTTATGAAAATAAACAGTTATTTATTTAGATCACAACAGCCCTGTACTCTTTATGAGGACAGGGTACTAAGCACACAACAAAACTCTTACGAAAATACTTTAAGTTGCACAAGTTACACAAATGCCCGAGGGGCACGAAAAACCATATACACTATAAGTGGAATGCAAAATTACTAGCAGGTAAGTACTGGACTAATAGGCTTTGGAATCGCTAGGACTTAACTACTGAACCTTCAGATTACTAATAGGAGGCCTAGGGGACTCGGGTGCAGAGTGTGCACTCTCACGCGGGAAGCGGGTCAAAGTCTATGGAGGCTAGTAAAGACAAAGTTAGTGTTCTCGGGCGAACCCGACTAGGTAGGTCAAAAACGAAAGTGGATCTGGACCCTTGGATAGTGAGGCTATGCTGGGGCACCGAAATGCCGAAGTTACCTAGCCCAGGGGCTGCGGCTGCATAGGTCTGAAAAGACGTCGGGATTCTTTGTTGACGAACCCGGAGCCTGAAGAAAGAAGTTGCTGGCAGGCGACCAGTGAAGATTGTTCGAGTGATCCAAGCCTGGATCGAAGATGGATGACACCTGAAAGCAGAGGGGACCAAGTTCGTGACTACTAGCCAGTAGTCAGGTGGCACCAGGAGGGCACCGGATGGTAGTCACCTCGACTAGGTGAGTGGGCGACGCTGGGCTCTGCAGTCTCACGGACCAGGAGGCGTTGTCGGCGACCAGGATGGAGGTACGAGCTGTCCCACGATGGATGATGCTGTCGACGTCGCTGGACCCAGGATTGGGGCAACAAGTCTTGGCAAATTCAAGCCCACGCGATGGACCTAAAATGGCGTCTGGAGTGGACCAGGAGGGTCTGGGGTGCTCCTCTTTTGGAAGGGAGCAAGGGCCAGTCTGGAGCAACCAGACCAGCAGTGGTGATGTCGTCGGGCGTCGTTAAGAAGGCCACAAGCCAGCGGGCTAGTAGCCAAACAACGCGGTGAGCAGCAAAAAGCAGAAGGGCCCCACGCAGATCGTGGAGATGCTGGGGGGCTGGACTTCGGTGCTGGAGCTGCTCCGGGTCGGGGCTTCTCGGACCCCAAAGCACTCACCAGAGGATCCCTCGGCGGTCGTGCTGGATAGAAGTCGTGCAGTTCTGATGATGGCCGGTTCCTCGAGGTCTCGTCGCACCCACGGATCTCAGCTTAGCTGTAGAGGTGGGTAGAGGTCAGAGGTGCCAGGGAAGCCGGATCTCGTCGTGCTGGTTGGTCGGATTCGGGAGGAAGGACGTGCAGCAAACCGCAGTGTTCTTGATGGTGCCCGCTTGATGCAGGGTGACTACTCCTTAGTCACAAGGGAGAAATCTTGAGAAGAGTCTTGAGTTTCCTTTCGTAGAAAGTAGTTCTTGATTCAAAGATGATCTAATTTGGAAGGGGTCCCCGCTCCTGCCTTTATCCTAAAGAAAGGGGTGGGTACGCGACTAGGTCCTGCCCTAGGGGTGGGACCAGGAAGGGGGGTGGTTACACCCCTCTCCCATGCCGGGCTGTCCCCAGCTCAGGGGCTGTGTGCCCCTGGAACTGGTTCTAGCCGGCCTATGCACAGTGAGCACCGGGGTGCCACTTGCAGTCACCTTCCTGTAAAGCCCTGCCTACCCAGAATACACAAAACCCTGTCTGGGATGGTGCTAGCACCGCCCCGGACAGGAAACCCTTTGTCCAAGCACTCCTCGCTGGAAGGACTCCCAGCAGCAGGAGGCCAGACTCGTGTCTGTGGTGGCAGCATCCATTTTGTGGAGCTGAGGCTTGAGTTAACTTTAACCGGGGTTCACAGTTACTACCATGTCGTGTCCCTCTAGAAGAGTGGAATGCTAACCCCGTCGCCAGAATTGGCGAGGGGTTAGTATTCCAATTCGTATGACACCTTACTCGACATGTTTTGATAAAGCGATACCAGAGTTGGCATATAACCGCGAGGATTATAATGCACTTAAGAGTATATGGTACGCGTTATCATGGAACAGCTATTTGGACTTGGTTCCGCAAGCTGCAGACAGGCTCAGCTCATGCCAGAGCACCATCTCACACGATTCCACACACTCTGCCTTCAGGATTGTTAAGGCCTGCCATAGGAGTGACTGATAGGAATCCGTGTGTCCATTTTAGGGTTAGATATAGGTATATTATATCTACAGCAAGGGGTGATTACACCACCTTGCCCCAGCTGTCGTGCAGCCAGTTGTGTCAGATTTAGATGGCCATCCAGGGGTGGCACAATACATGCTTCAGCCTCTCGTAGGCCCTGGGTACACCTATGCCCTGTGTGCAGAGTCTGATAAGGTGGCCCAGTACCAATTGGTAATGCACCTAAGGTACATGCTTACAATTTAGTGCGAGAACAGCTAGGCTGTGGGTCTGATTAGCAGGCCCACAGCCGGAGAAAGTCGTAAACCAGTGAAACAAAAGAAAAAAATCTGGGTGATCATAGGATTGCAGACCCTACTCTCCTACATGACCCCCCCCCAAACGTCGGAACAACTAGCTAACCTTGACCAGGTGAGTCTTCTTGTTCTAAGTGGAAATATCTGGAGAGCCCATCGGCATTGCCATGATCAGTACCAGGTCTATGTTCCACTGTGAAGTCCATCCCCTGTAGGGAAATGGACCACCTAAGCAGTTTGGGGTTTTCACCCTTCATCTGATTTAGCCACAAGAGGGGCTTATGGTCGGTCTGAATCTTGAAGTGAGTGCCAAACAAGTATGGCCTCAGCTTCTTCAGGGCCCAAACCACAGCAAAGGCCTCCCTCTCAATAGCTGACCAATTCTTCTCTCTAGGGGTCAGCCTTCTGCTTATAAAAGCAATGGGCTGGTCTTGACCATCAAAATTCAGTTGAGAAAGAACAGCTCCCACACACAACTCAGAAGCATCTGTTTGGACAATGAATGGTTTGGAGTAGTCTGGACTCTTGAGGATAGGTGCTGTGCACATGGCCTGCTTTAGGTCATCGAATGCTTTTTGACAGCCTGCTGTCCACTGAAACTTTTTTGGCATTTTCTTACTTGTCAGTTCATTAGTGGGAGTCACAATTGATCCATAATTTCTGACAAACTTTCTGTATTAACCAGTCAGGCCCAAGAAAGCTCGAACCTGAGTCTGGGTGGTTGGAGGAGCCCAGTCCCTGATTGACTGTATTTTGCTCTCCAGTGGCTGAACTTGGCCTCCACCTACCAGGTGGCCCAAGTATACAACCTGTGTCTGCCCTATCTGGCACTTGGTGGCCTTGATAGTGAGACCTGCTGCTTGCAGTGCCTCTAACACTTTCCTCAGGTGGACCAGGTGATCCTCCCAGGTGGAACTAAAGACAGCAATATCATCTAGATATGCTGCACAGAAGTCATCCAGCCCAGTGAGAACATGATTCACCAACCTTTGGAAGGTGGCAGGTGCATTTTTCATTCCAAAGGGCATTACCACAAATTGATAATGCCCACCAGGGGTTGAAAATGCTGTCTTGGGCTTGGCATCCTCAGCTATCCTGATTTGCCAATACCCAGCTGTCAGGTCAAATGTGCTTAAGTAGTTGGCAGAAGCCAATCTATCTATAAGCTCATCTGCCCTTGGTATTGGGTGGGCATCAGTCTTAGTGACTGCATTGAGACCCCTGTAGTCTACGCAGAACCTCATCTCTTTCTTACCACCCTGGGTGTGAGGTTTTGGCACTAGAACTACTGGACTAGCCCAAGGGCTATCTGAGGGTTCAATGACTCCCAACTCCAACATTTTCTGCACTTCAGTTTTTATGCAGTCTCTAACATGATCAGGCTGCCTGTAGATTTTACTCTTGACTGGCAGGCTGTCACCAGTGTCAACCTCATGGGTACACCAATTGGTTTGACTGGGTGTCAGAGAGAACATATGTCTGAAAGACTGAAGAACCTGTTTACAGTCTTTCTGTTGATGTTCAGAGAGGCTGCCACAAAAGACAACACCATCTACTGACCCATCATCAGGATTCTGAGTGAGCAGGTCTGGGAGAGGGTCACTCTCTTCCTCCTGTCCCTCATCTATGGCCATGAGCAAGCTCATGTCCTTCCTGTCGACATATGCTTTGAGCCTCTTTACATGGAGCACCCTGTGGGGGCTCCTGGGAGTTCCAAGGTCCACCAGGTAGGTGACCTCTCCCTTTTGCTCAAGTATTGTGTGGGGCCCAGACCATTTGTCTTTGAGTGCTGCTGGGGCCACTGGCTCCAACACCCACACCTTCTGTCCAGGCTGATAGACAGTCAGGACAGCCTTTTGGTCATGCCAAGCTTTTTGGAGTTCTTGGCTGGCCTTAAGGTTTTCAGATGCCTTCTCCATATACTGAGCCATCATGGAGCGGAGACCAAGTACATAGTCCACTATGTTGGTTGCAGGCTTTTTGAGAGGTCTCTCCCATCCTTCCTTCACCAAACACAGGGGCCCTCTTACAGGATGCCCATACAAAAGTTCAAAAGGGCTGTAGCCAACCCCCTTTTGTGGGACCTCTCTGTAAGCAAACAGAAGGCAGGGTATCAGGACATCCCATCTACGCCTGAGCTTTTCAGGTAGTCCATGAATCATCCCTTTTAGGGTCCTGTTGAATCTCTCAACAAGCCCATTGCATTGTGGATGATAGGGTGTAGTGAACTTGTAGTTGACACCACATTCCTTCCACATAGCAGTTAAGTAGCTTGACATGAAGTTTGCACCTCTGTCAGAGACAACCTCCTTAGGGAAGCCCACTCTGGAGAACACTCCAACTAGGGCCCTTGCCACCACAGGTGCTGTGGTGGTCCTAAGTGGAATAGCATCAGGATACCTGGTGGCATGATCCACTACCACCAGTATAAACTTGTGCCCTGATGCTGTCTGGGGTTCCATTGGACCAACAATGTCAATCCCCACTCTTTCAAAGGGCACCCCCACCACAGGCATTGGTATAAGGGGGGCCTTTGTTGTGCCACCTGACTTACCACTGGCTTGGCAAGTGACACAGGAGCGACAAAACTCCTTGGTATCCTCATTCATGTGGGGCCAGTGAAAGTGTGAGACAAGTCTGTCCCACGTCTTTGTCTGACCTAAGTGTCCTGCTAAGGGAATCTCATGGGCCAAGGTAAGGAGGAAACCTCTCTGAGACAAGGGGATAACCAGCCTCCTGGTCATGCCAGGCTTGGGGTCTCTTGCCTCAGTATACAGGAGTCCATCATCCCAGTACACCTTGTGGGTACCTGTGGCGTTCCCAGCAGCCTCAGCAGCAGCCTGCTGTCTGAGGGGTTCAAGGGAAGGGCAGTCCAATTGGTCCTTCCCCAGGTCTTCCCTTGAGGGTCCCCCTGAGCCCAGAAATTCAACTTGATCAAGCTCAAATTCTTTAGGCTCAGTTTCCCTCAGTTCCTGTAGGTCAGCCTCCTCTGAGACTTGATCCTCAACCTGGGACAAGGGGGAAGGCAATGCCTTAACCCTACTGCTCTTCTTCTTGGAAGGTGGCTGGTCCATTGTTCCAGGATCCAGCACCTGTTCAGTGGGGCATCTTCTGGCCTGTGACCTAGTCACAGCAAACACATGTGCTGGCAAGCCTAACATTTCCATGTGAGTCCTCTGCTCCACTTCTGACCATTGTGATGACTCCAAATCATTGCCCAACAAACAATCCACTGGGAGGTCTGAACTAACTACAACCTTCTTTTGGCCAATTACCCCCTCCCCAGGAGAAAGCAACAATTGCCATACTGTGACTGGTAGTGACATTGCTTGCATTGGTCACCAGGAATTCTGTACCTGGCATGATCTGTCCAGGGTCCACAAAGTTAGGTGTCACCATTGTGACACTGGCACAAGTGTCCCTATAGGCCTGAGCCATTTTGCCATTGATAAAAGGTGTCTGTCTGTATTTGCCCAAAGTATTGGGACTTATATCAGGGGACATATCCACATCCCCTGTACAGACAAGGACAGCCTGAGTGAGTGTGCCAACTAAGTTGTCACCTCCCTCAGTACCCAGGGTTAACCCAACTAATCCCTTGGGAGGTACACTACCTCTACTGACTGTACTAGGGGGTGCAGTTGCCTTAGGGGCTGTAGTGGCAGGAGTCTGTCCTCCTTTCTTGGTGCACTCACTAAACCAGTGAGTTTTACTTTTACAGTATTGGCACCACCTTTTAGACTGGCCTTCTTGATTCTTCTTCTTCTGGGAAGCCTGACCCCCATCCTCTTTGTTCTGTTGGGGGCCTGTCGAAGACTTCTGGTCATTTTCACCTTTGGTATCTTTACCCTTCTGGTCTGCTTTCTTCTGACCACCCTGGTTCTGAGACTGGTTCTGCTTGACCCTTGTTCTGACCCATCTGTCTGCCTTCTTTCCCAATTCTTGGGGAGAGGTCAGATCCGAGTCGACAAGGTGCTGATGCAACAACTGGTTCTGACAATTGTTTAAAATCTGTTCTCGCATGATCAAATTATACAATCCTGTGTAATCAGTAACCTTACTGCCCAGCAACCAGCCCTCCAAAGCCTTAGTGGCACAATCAACGAAATCAGACCAGTCCTGAGACTGAGTTTTCTGGGTATCCATGAACAGCAACCTGTACTGCTCAGTGGTTAGGCCAAACCCATCTATCAGTGTAGTTTTCAGGACTTGGTAATTGTTAGCATCCTCAACTCTAGTAGTGAGGAGCTTATCTCTACCTTTACCTTCAAAGGAGAGCCACAAGACAGCTGCCCACTGACTCTGGGGGACACACTGTACAGTGCAGGCCCTCTCCAAAGCAGTTATCCATTTGTGGATATCATCCCCATCTCTAAAGTGGGGCACTATCTTACTCCGGTGTCTGTGTCTAGTGTCTAAACTCCTGTTTTCTCTTGGGAGAATGCTGCCACCAGTGGGCTTTGACCCACTCAATTCTTGCTCTCTAGCAAAGGCAAGTCTCTCTTTGGCCAGGGCAAGTTCTTCCCTTTCAATCCTCAGATTGACTTCCCTTTCTTTGGCTTCTAAGATTCTCCTCTGAGGGGATGTCATCCCTCTCTGAGCAGAGGCCTGAGAGCCATTGGTTCAAATGGATCTGTTAGAGCCTCTCAATAGAGACCTAACTCGTCCACTCCCAATGTTAAGCTGGCCTGAGAGCCCGCATGCCCTCCCCTCCGCTGACTACATCCTCCTGGGAAACCTCAACTTCCATCTGGAGAACAACAACGACCACAACACCAGCACCCTGCTCGACAACCTCGCCAACCTGGGACTCAAGCAACTGGTGTCCACCCCCACCCACCTCGCCGGACACAGACTCGACGCCGTCTTCTCATCCAGCACAGACATCGACTTCAGCCACGCCACAGAGCTTCAATGGACGGACCACAGCTGCGTCCACTTCACCTTCAAGAGAACGACGACCCACCAACACCAGCAACAGACCGCCCGCAGAAGCTGGAACAAGACCACAGCAGGCCAGCTCGCCACCTCCCTGAGCCAACACCCTCCTGCCAGCTCAGCGAACCCCAGCCAGGCCGCCGACAACCTCACGAAGTGGATCAGCAACTGCGCGGACGAACTCGCCCCGCTGAGGACCCCGCCTAGCAGACCCGGCAGCAAGAAGGCCCCATGGTTCACCGACGAACTCAAGAGCTCCAAGAAGAACTGCCGAGCCCTCGAGAAAGTCTGGAAAAGGGAACCGACACCGAACAACAGGACCTCCTACAAACTTGCCACCCGGAAACACCACCAGCTGATCCGCGCCGCCAAGAAAACAGCATTCAAGGACCGGTTGGACAACAACGCACACAACTGCAAGGAACTCTTCAACATCGTGAAAGAGCTTTCCAACCCCAGCGCAGGAAACAACGACATCACCCCATCGCAAGACCTCTGCAACTCCCTCGCCTCATACTTCCACAACAAGATCACGGACATACACAGCAGTTTCAACAACCAACCAACGCACACCACGACCGACCAGCCACCCCCCCCACCACCACCCTCCACGCCTGGACCCCGATCAGCACCGAAGACACCATCCGCACGATGAACTCCATCCACTCCGGATCACCGACCAACCCCTGCCCTCACCACGTCTTCAACAAGGCCGACGCTGTCATCGCACCCCACCTGCGAGACATCATCAACACCTCCTTCGACACCGCCATCTTCCCTGAAAGCTGGAAACACGCCGAACTCAGCGCTCTACTCAAGAAACCAACAGCGGACCCCACCGACCTCAAGAATTACCGCCCCATCTCGCTTCTCCCGTTTCCAGCCAAAGTCATCGAGAAGACCGTCAACAAGCAGATGGCCGCCTTCCTCGAGACGAACGGATCCCTCGACCCCTCACAGTCCGGCTTCCGAGCCAAACACAGCACCGAGACCGCCCTCATCGCCGCCACCGATGACATCCGAGCCCTGATGGACAATGGAGAAACAGCGGCCCTCATCCTCCTAGACCTCTCCGCGGCATTCGACACGGTCTGCCATCGCACCCTAGTACGGCGCCTCAGCAACATCGGAATCCAGGACAAGGGTCTGGAATGGATCATCTCCTTCCTCGACGGAAGAACACAGCGAGTCCGCCTACCACCGTACAAGTCAGAGGCCTCCGAAGTCATCTGCGGCGTCCCCCAAGGATCATCCCTGAGCCCCACCCTCTTCAACGTCTACATGAGCCCCCTCGCGGCCATCGTACGCAAACACCACCTCAGCATAATCTCCTACGCCGACGACACCCAGCTGATCCTCTCCCTGACCAACGACCCCGCCGCCGCCAGAGCCAACCTGCACGAAGGGATGAAAGAGGTAGCCGAGTGGATGACGACCAGCCGCCTGAAACTGAACTCGGACAAGACGGAGGTCCTCATCCTGGGCTCCTCACCCTCCGCCTGGGACGACTCCTGGTGGCCTCCCGCCCTGGGCACCGCACCCAAACCGACAGACCATGCACGAAACCTGGGCTTCATCCTGGACTCCTCCCTCTCCATGACCAGGCAAGTCAACAGCGTCTCCTCGGCGTGCTTCAACATCCTACGCATGCTACGGAAGATCTTCTGGTGGATCCCCACAGAGACCAGGAAGACCGTCACCCAGGCCCTCGTCACCAGCCGACTGGACTACGGCAACGCCCTCTACGCCGGGACCACCGCCAAGCTCCAGAAGAGACTCCAGCGGATCCAAAACGCCTCAGCCAGACTCATCCTCGACATCCCACGATCCAGCCACATCTCCGGACATCTGAGAGACCTTCACTGGCTCCCCGTCAACAAGAGAATCACCTTCCGCCTCCTCACCCACGCACACAAAGCCCTACACGACCAAGGCCCGAGCTACCTCAACAGCTGAGTCAACTTCTACGCTCCCAAACGCCACCTCCGATCAGCCAACCACGCCCTCGCCGCCGTCCCCCGCATCCGAAGAGCGACTACAGGAGGAAGGTCCTTCTCCTACCTGGCCGCCAAGACCTGGAACTCCCTCCCGTCCGACCTGCGCCTGACCCAAGACCACCTCTCCTTCAGGAAGAAGCTGAAGACCTGGCTGTTCGAGCAGTAGCGGCACCCCCCCCCCCCAGCGCCTTGAGACCCTACGGGTATGTAGCGCGCTTTATAAGTGTCACTGATTGATTGATTGATTGGTCCCAGGGGTCTCCTAGTACCATTCTCATGCCTGCTTAAGTTGGTCCTAGTTAGCTGGCTAACTACTGTTGGACCTTTGTCTGCCTCGTCCTCAGATGGCTCCTGATCATCATCCTCCTCTGCGGAGAGATGGATGAGATCAGGGTCACCTGTGGTTCCCTCTAGGGCAGGCATGTCCCCTTCTGGATGAGAAGAGCTAAGTTTCTCAGCTTTTCTGGCATCATAAGTCTCTAAGAGACCAATCAGAAATGGGATTGTGGGGTTAGACCCCTGTCTTAGCTTCCTGGAGGTACACACTTGTCTCATCTCGTGGAAGCTAAGGGCTGCATATCTGGAAGAGGCCTGTGGAGGGTCCTCAACCACAGGAGTAGTCTGGGAAGATTCTCCGTGGACAGACATGCTTCTAGTGTGGTGTAAGTGATGCATCTACCTACACTATATGTTTGCCTACTTATCCCTTGCTAAGAGTTGTAGCCAAGGTGTGCTAAGCCTTGAGGAGCTACAACAGCTGGTTCAGTAGAACTCAGAGTATTCTAAGCTAAGTTATATGTACCTGGAGTACTTATGTGATCTTTCACAAGATATTCTTAGGATACGTGTGGTAAAACAACAGCAAGCTCAAATCCCAACCGCTGCTCACCAATGTGAGAAGTTGGCCTGATATGCAGTGCTCACTATTCTAGTGATCACTATGTATCAGTCCAAACAACCCTTATTGATGATTGGTTGTAAGTCAACCTTATAGACCAGCTATCCTAGTAGCGTGGACACGAGCAGTCTAAGGCTAAAGACTCTAGAGGGCGTGTTAAGCCAGCTGTTATACCACACATATACCCCTTGAACACCAAGTGAAAGGACACCACACAAGTGTTATGAAAATAGACAGTTATTTATTTAGATCACAACAGCCCTGTACTCTTTATGAGGACAGGGTACTAAGCACACAACAAAACTCTTACGAAAATACTTTAAGTTGCACAATTTACACAAATGCCCGAGGGGCACGAAAAACCATATACACTAAAAGTGGAATGCGAAATTACTAGCAGGTAAGTACTGGACTAACAGGCTTTGGAATCGCTAGGACTTGACTACTGAACCTTCAGATTACTAATAGGAGGCCTAGGGGACTCGGGTGCAGAGTGTGCACTCTCACGCGGGAAGCGGGACAAAGTCTATGGAGGCTACTAAAGACAAAGTTAGTGTTCTCGGGCGAACCCGACTAGGTAGGTCAAAAACGAAAGTGGATCTGGACCCTTGGATAGTGAGGCTATGATGGGGCACCGAAATGCCGAAGTTACCTAGCCCAGGGGCTGCGGCTGCATAGGTCTGAAAAGACGTCGGGATTCTTCGTTGACGAACCAGGAGCCTGAAGAAAGAAGTTGCTGGCAGGCGACCAGTGAAGATTGTTCGAGTGATCCAAGCCTGGATCGAAGATGGATGACACCTGAAAGCAGAGGGGACCAAGTTCGTGACTACTAGCCAGTAGTCAGGTGGCACCAGGAGGGTACCGGATGGTAGTCACCTCGACTAGGTGAGTGGGCGACGCTGGGCTCTGCAGTCTCACGGACCAGGAGGCGTTGTCGGCAACCAGGATGGAGGTACGAGCTGTCCCACGATGGATGATGCTGTCGACGTCGCTGGACCCAGGATTGGGGCAACAAGTCTTGGCAAATTCAAGCCCACGCGGTGGACCTAAAATGGCGTCTGGAGTGGACCAGGAGGGTCCGGGGTGCTCCTCTTTTGGAAGGGAGCAAGGGCCAGTCTGGAGCAACCAGACCAGCAGTGGTGATGTCGTTGGGCGTCGTTAAGAAGGCCACAAGCCAGCGGGCTAGTAGCAAAACAACGCGGTGAGCAGCAAAAAGCAGAAGGGCCCCACGCAGATCGTGGAGATGCTGGGAGGCTGGACTTCGGTGCTGGAGCTGCTCAGGGTCGGGGCTCGGACCCCAAAGCACTCACCAGAGGATCCCTCGGCGGTCGTGCTGGATAGAAGTCGTGCAGTTCTGATGATGGCCGGTCCCTCGAGGCCTCGTCGCACCCACGGATCTCAGCTTAGCTGTAGAGGTGGGTAGAGGTCAGAGGTGCCAGGGAAGCCGGGTCTCGTCGTGCTGGTCGGTCGGATTCCTGAGGAAGGACGTGCAGCAAACCGCAGTGTTCTTAGATGGTGCCCGCGGATGCAGGGTGACTACTCCTTAGTCACAAGGGAGAAATCTTGAGAAGAGTCTTGAGTTTCCTTTCGTAGAAAGTAGTTCTTGATTCAAAGATGATCTAATTTGGAAGGGGTCCCCGCTCCTGCCTTTATCCTAAAGAAAGGGGTGGGTACGCGACTAGGTCCTGCCCTAAGGGTGGGACCAGGAAGGGGGGTGGTTACACCCCTCTCCCATGCTGGGCTGTCCCCAGCTCAGGGGCTGTGTGCCCCTGGAACTGGTTGTAGCCGGCCTATGCACAGTGAGCACCGGGGTGCCACTTGCAGTCACCTTCCTGTAAAGCCCTGCCTACCCAGAATACACAAAACCCTGTCTGGGATGGTGCTAGCACCGCCCCGGACAGGAAACCCTTTGTCCAAGCACTCCTCGCTGGAAGGACTCCCAGCAGCAGGAGGTCAGACTCGTGTCTGTGGTGGCAGCATCCATTTTGTGGAGCTGAGGCTTGAGTCAACTTTAACCGGGGTTCACAGTTACTACCATGTCGTGTCCCTCTAGAAGGGTGGAATGCTAACCCCGTCGCCAGAATTGGCCAGGGGTTAGTATTCCAATTCGTATGACACCTTACTCGACATGTTTTGTTAAAGCGATACCAGAGTTGGCATATAACCGCGAGGATTATAATGCACTTAAGAGTATATGGTACGCGTTATCATGGAACAGCTATTTGGACTTGGTTCCGCAAGCTGCAGACAGGCTCAGCTCATGCCAGAGCACCATCTCACATGATTCCAAGCACTCTGCCTTCAGGATTGTTAAGGCCTGCCATAGGAGTGACTGATAGGAATCTGTGTGTCCATCTTAGGGTTAGATATAGGTATACTATATCTACAGCAAAGGGTGATTACACCACTTTGCCCCAGCTGTCGTGCAGCCAGTTGTGTCAGATTTAGATGGCCAGCCAGGGGTGGTATAATACATGCTTCAGCCCCTGGTAGGCCCTGGGTACACCTAGGCCCTGTGTACAGAGTTTGATAAGGTGGCCCAGTACCAATTGGTAATGCACCTAAGGTACATGCTTATAATTTAGTGAGAGAACAGCTAGGCTGTGGGTCTGATTAGCAGGCCCACAGCCAGAGAAAGTCGTAAACCAGTGAAACAAAAGCAAAAAATCTGGGTGATCATAGGATTGCAGACCCTACTCTCCTACACCTACCTACACCCAAGCGACTCTACACTCATCTATACCATAGTACTGCAATCTACTCGTACTCAAGTACTCATACCCCTATCTACACCCAAGCGACTCTACACTCACCTATACAATAGTACTGCAATCTACTTGTACTCAAGTACTCACACCCCTACCTACACCCAAGCGACCCTACACTCACTTATACTATAGTACTGCAATCTACTCGTACTCATGTACTCATACCCCTACCTACACCCAAGCAACTCTACACTCACCTATACCATAGTACTGCAATCTACTCATACCCCTAACTACACCCAAGCGACTCTACACTCACCTATACCATAGTACTGCAATCTACTCATACCCCTACCTACACCCAAGCGACTCTACCCTCACCTATACCATAGTACTGCAATCTACTCATACCCCTACCTACACCCAAGCGACTCTACACTCACCTATACCATAGTACTGCAATCTACTCATACCCCTAACTACACCCAAGCGACTCTACACTCACCTATACCATAGTACTGCAATCTACTCATACCCCTACCTACACCCAAGCGACTCTACACTCACCTATACCATAGTACTGCAATCTACTCATACCCCTACCTACACCCAAGCGACTCTACACTCACCTATACCATAGTACTGCAATCTACTCATACTCCTAACTACACCCAAGCGACTCTACACTCACCTATACCATAGTACTGCAATCTACTCGTACTCATACCTACACCCAAGCGACTCTACACTCACCTATACCATAGTACTGCAATATACTCGTACTCATACCCCTAACCACACCCAAGCGACTCTACACTCACCTATACTATAGCACTGCAATCTACTCGTACTCAAGTACTCACACCGCTACTTATACCCACGCACATCTACCCTTACCTATGCTTATACCAGGCACACCAGCTCGGTGATAGTGAGGCCTGCCTTCTTCATTTTTGAATTTCTCAAACCTGATGTATTGCTGGAATCTGTATCAATTACTGTTCAAAATGCCAGAATCTCGAAACATAAACAAAAGGACTTCATTTCCTCTTAAGAATGGGACAACGTTAAGCATTTTCTTTCTCTTGCCATAAACTGGTAAGGTTAGTCTCATGTGTGACATCACTTCCTTCATGCAAGAAGGAAGTGATGTCTCATCAAGGAAATTATATCTCCTTCAGGTATTGTACCAGAATATCATGGATTAAATATGGTCTTACAAACATATTGTATTTTAAGTATCGTTTACAAAATGTTTTCCCTTCTGGAGTTCATAATAGAAAATCTAAACACAATTGGACAATATTTTTGTAAACGCCATTTAAGACACCATACTTATGTCTGACTTTATTTTTGGCCGCAGTTTTGTGAAATAAAACTGACTTGAGGAACAGATCCTATATGTATAGACAACTCCTTATGAGTTCAGACAGGCCAATCTTTTCGGGACCTCATTGAGTCCTGGGCTAGTTTGCTTCTTACCACTGGCTTTGGCCGCAGTCATACATAGCGCCTCCGCGGTGTAGGCGCCGCTGACGTCAGGGGCTCGCGACGGTGATTCAGGAAGGCTTGCAGCCCACCCTGCTAACAGGAGCAGAGGCTGCAGGATTGCACCCTCCCAGAAGGGGCTGGTCCTCTGCCACTGGAGCCATGGGGGTAACAGCAGCTAAACCTGGTGGAAGAGGGGGGGGGGTGCAGAGGAGTGGAATATCAGTACAAAAAGCTCGGTTTTTATTAAATGCATTGTAAATGCAGCTGGATGAGGTATGGTGTCAGAGCAGGAGCAAAACCACAGTGTGTTTCCAATTTTAATTTAGAATACAAGCATTTGCACTCAGAAAAACAAAATAACTGCATGCATTTATGTGTAGAATTTTAATTCAGAAGAAAACGCATAACATTGTTAAAGCAGTTGTAAACATGCATTAGCAATGCCAAGAGGTCTCGCTTAAGAATGCGCTGAACTAAAAATCCATGCACCTTAACAACTGCCACCTCCCACCTGTGCTGCTGCCAGAGATAAGTGCCATCCATTACCCGGCAATCTAAGGCACTTTAACAGTATTACAATGCCATGTGTGTGCCCCTGAACCAAGATCAGACATATGAATCAATAAACCAAAGGATCCCAGCTGTGTGGAGGGCAGCACACAACATCTGTCCAATCAAAACATGTCCACCTGACTGCTGACTCCCAACACATGGGCTCAGCCAAAGCCCCTCTCCAGGTGATTCTCACATACATGTCTGGCGACGCTGCACTGAGATCAGAAATGGAGCTTTCAGAATATAGTTCTGAATCCGAGCACTAATGTAGAATAACACAATGCACAATCATCTACCTACTGGGAGTGATGTGTATCTTGACTGTCAAACCAATAGCTGCCAATCAACAGGCTGCCTACCAGCCTGGGCCTTATGCTCCTATTTTTGGAACCTGCAGATCGATAAAGAGGTGTGGCGCCGCGGCCAGGGCGACTGACTCTGGAATCTGGGGTTCACGGTTCGATCCCCGGCGCCGGCGGCAGGTCAGCCCAGCACCATGTGACTCTGGCCAATAGCTCGCTTAATCTTCCCGACGGCGCCTAGAGACCCTTACGGGTGATTGTGCGCTTTACAAAAAGTGGATTATTATTATTATTATATTGATTAGAAGTGGTGCGAGACAGACCCCTCAGCATAGCACATTCCACCGACATCCGTTGAGCAGACGCCTGCCCTACTACTGATGTTCCAATTCACCAAGAAGGATGAAACCAGATAACACAACTCCGACACACCTACAATGCTATTCAGTCATGTGGCACAGTGTAAAGTGACAATGCAGCACTGCAGGGTCTCCAGCACCTGCCATCTTTGAAATGCTTGACTGGACCACAGCAAAGGTGGCCTCAATACTTGTACTGGACCAGAATCCAGAGTGCCTGTGACCCAGGGTGGGAATCTGTACAGCGGATGCATTCATCAGTCCAGTGCTTAATTTGTAAAAAACACAAGCACCAGCGCCCCCTTTGGGAGGCCACTGCAGCTGGCACCACACATTGCCCCTGCCAGCGCTGCCAATGACGACAACACAACTACTAACCATCGCACTCCTACAAGAGTGACAATTCAGACTATTCCGGGCCCCCAAAGCTAAAAGAATGGGTTGGACGGCAGCGAATAGTCATTTTAATGTATATTGTATTAATAATTAACTGTTGTTGTGCTCATCTCTAAAGTAGCCAGACAGAGCCACCTTGTGGCCGACTAACAAGCACCGGTGTTGTCAATTAAGTGCCGGTGCCTTGCACCAGAAACCACTGGCTCAAATTAAGCACTGATCTGCTGAACATTCTGAGAATATGAAGTATACTTCAAGGCATGCTCCGATCGGCATTCCATCAGAATATTGAATACAAAATATTGTGGGGAGAAAATATTGAAGACGAAATATTGAGAATCTAAATATCACATAGGTGAGTTTATGGTGGTAAGTGGAGGTCATTGGTTAACTTGTAAGTTAATGAATGTTAGGCCCAAAGTTTCTGCCTACTGAACTGTCAAATCCTTTCTACCATAAAGTAGCTTCAGGACTGTTCTTAAAGCCCTTGTGGGCCAGGATTGTTATCAGTGCTTAATTTGAGCCGGTGGTGTCCGGTGCTCAGCACCAGCGCCTAATCGTCGACACCAGTGCTTTTCATGAGCACCAGTTAAGGGCACATTCATTTATGGTAGGCATGGGGAGATTACGCGATTTTCACAGAATCACAGTATGTGGAACCAATGCCAAGACTCAATATTGGTTCGCCCAGCTCCGAAGTCAGCAGCTCTGGCCATTACCCCACATCCTCCTTTCATGGTCAGTAGTTGGTTCTGTTTTAGGGGGTGCTAACAGGAGGAATGGGATGGTGCAAGCTGCCTCCTGACGAGAGCCCCAGCACTTATTTTTTTATAATGTATCCACTAAATGGGATGATGGTCAGGGCCTACCCCATGGCCTCCTAGACTTCACACTGGCCCCCCTTAGGGGCATCCTCACACCTCAGCACCCCCCTTCCAGGGCCAGAAGAAATGTGATCAGATCAACTCCTGATGGATCTCCAGTGGCTCCCGCTGCATCACCACCAGCATCCCCGCTTGCCTCGAGGGCTGGGGTCCAAAGCAGGGGTGAGGATGCCAAGGGAGCACAGAGTGAGGGCAGAGCCCCGAGGGGGCAGGAATGGAGGACCCACAGGGAGCACAGAACTGAGGGCAGGGCCCCGAGGGGGCAGGAATGGAGGACCCACAGGGAGCACAGAGCTAAGGGCAGGGCCCCGAGGAGGCAGGAATGGAGGACCGACAGGGAGCACAGAGCTGAGGGCAGGGCCTGAGGGGGCAGGATGGTGGACCCATAGGGAGCACAGAGCTAAGTGCACCCCGAGGGGGCAGGAATGGAGGACCCACAGGGAGCACAGAGCTGAGGGCAGAGCCCCGAGGGGGCAGGAATGGAGGACCCACAGGGAGCACAGAGCTGAGGGCATAGCCCCGAGGGGGCAGGAATGGAGGACCCACAGGGAGCACAGAGCTGAGGGCAGAGCCCCGAGGGGGGCAGGAATGGAGGACCCACAGGGAGCACAGAGCTGAGGGCAGGGCCAGAGGGGGCAGGAATGGAGGGCCCACAGGGAGCACAGAGCAGAGGGCAGAGCCCCGAGGGGGGCAGGAATGGAGGACCCACAGGGAGCACAAAACTGAGGGCAGAGCCCCGAGGGGGCAGGAATGGAGGACCTACTGGGAGCACAGAGATGAGGGCAGAGCCCCGAGGGGGCGGGAATGGAGGACCCACAGGGAGCACAGAGCTGAGGGCAGAGCCCCGAGGGGGCAGGAATGGAGGACCCACAGGGAGCACAGAGCTGAGGGCTGGGGCCAGAGGGGGCAGGAATGGAGGACCCACAGGGAGCACAGAGCTGAGGGCAGAGCCCCGAGGGGGCAGGAGTGGAGGACCCACAGGGAGCACAGAGCTGAGGGCAGAGCCCCGAGGGGGCAGGAATGGAGGACCCACAGGGAGCACAGAGATGAGGGCAGAGCCCCGAGGGGGCAGGAATGGAGGACCCACAGGGAGCACAGAGCTGAGGGCAGAGCCCCGAGGAGGCAGGAATGGAGGACCCACAGGGAGCACAGAGATGAGGGCAGAGCCCCAAGGGGGCCGGAATGGATACCCACAGGGAGCACAGAGTGGAGGGCAGAGCCCCGACGGGGCAGGAATGGAGGACCCACAGGGAGCACAGAGCTGAGGGCAGAGCCCCGAGGGGGCAGGAATGGAGGACCCACAGGGAGCACAGAGCTGAGGGCAGAGCCCCCGGGGGCAAGAATGGTGGGTCCACAGGGAGCACAGAGCTGAGGGCAGAGCCCCGAGGGGGCAGGAATGGAGGACCCACAGGGAGCACAGAGATGAGGGCAGGGCCCCAAAGGGGCAGGAATGGAGGACCCACAGGGAGCACAGAGCTCAGGGCAGGGCCCCAAGGGGGCAGGAATGGAGGACCCACAGGGAGCACAGAGCTGAGGGCAGGGCCCCGAGGGGGCAGGAATGGAGGACCCACAGGGAGCACAGAGCTGAGGGCAGGGCCCCGAGGGGGCAGGAATGGTGGACCCACGGGGAGCACAGAGCTGAGGGCAGAGCCCCGAGGGGGCAGGAATGGAGGACCCACAGGAAGCACAGAGCTGAGGGCAGGGCCCCGAGGGGGTAGGAATGGAGGACCCACAGGGAGCACAGAGCTGAGGGCAGGGCCCCAAGGGGGCAGGAATGGAGGACCCATAGGGAGCACAGAGATGAGGGCAGAGCCCAGAGGGGGCAGGAATGGAGGACCCACAGGGAGCACAGAGATGAGGGCAGAGCCCGGAGGGGGCAGGAATGGAGGACCCACAGGGAGCACAGAGCTGAGGGCAGGGCCCCGAGGGGGCAGGAATGGAGGACCCACAGGGAGCACAGAGCTTAGGGCAGAGCCCCGAGGGGGTAGGAATGGAGGACCCACAGGGAGCACAGAGCTGAGGGCAGAGCCCCGAGGGGGCAGGAATGGAGGACCCACAGGGAGCACAGAGCTGAGGGCAGAGCCCCCGGGGGCAAGAATGGTGGGTCCACAGGGAGCACAGAGCTGAGGGCAGAGCCCTGAGGGGGCAGGAATGGAGGACCCACAGGGAGCACAGAGATGAGGGCAGGGCCCCAAAGGGGCAGGAATGGAGGACCCACAGGGAGCACAGAGCTGAGGGCAGGGCCCCAAGGGGGCAGGAATGGAGGACCCATAGGGAGCACAGAGATGAGGGCAGAGCCCCGAGGGGGCAGGAATGGAGGACCCACAGGGAGCACAGAGCTGAGGGCAGGGCCCCGAGGGGGCAGGAATGGAGGACCCACAGGGAGCACAGAGATGAGGGCAGAGCCCGGAGGGGGCAGGAATGGAGGACACACGGGGAGCACAGAGAGGAGGGCAGAGCCCCGAGGGTGCAGGAATGGAGGACCCACAGGGAGCACAGAGCTGAGGGCAGAGCCAGAGGGGGCAAGAATGGAGGACCCACAGGGAGCACAGAGCTTAGGGCAGAGCCCCGAGGGGGTAGGAATGGAGGACCCACAGGGAGCACAGAGCTGAGGGCAGAGCCCCGAGGGGGTAGGAATGGAGGACCCACAGGGAGCACAGAGCTGAGGGCAGGGCCCCGAGGGGGCAGGAATGGTGGACCCACGGGGAGCACAGAGCTGAGGGCAGAGCCCCGAGGGGGCAGGAATGGAGGACCCACAGGAAGCACAGAGCTGAGGGCAGGGCCCCGAGGGGGCAGGAATGGAGGACCCACAGGGAGCACAGAGCTGAGGGCAGGGCCCCAAGGGGGCAGGAATGGAGGACCCATAGGGAGCACAGAGATGAGGGCAGAGCCCAGAGGGGGCAGGAATGGAGGACCCACAGGGAGCACAGAGATGAGGGCAGAGCCCGGAGGGGGCAGGAATGGAGGACCCACAGGGAGCACAGAGCTGAGGGCAGGGCCCCGAGGGGGCAGGAATGGAGGACCCACAGGGAGCACAGGGCTTAGGGCAGAGCCCCGAGGGGGTAGGAATGGAGGACCCACAGGGAGCACAGAGCTGAGGGCAGAGCCCCGAGGGAGCAGGAATGGAGGACCCACAGGGAGCACAGAGCTGAGGGCAGAGCCCCCGGGGGCAAGAATGGTGGGTCCACAGGGAGCACAGAGCTGAGGGCAGAGCCCCGAGGGGGCAGGAATGGAGGACCCACAGGGAGCACAGAGATGAGGGCAGGGCCCCAAAGGGGCAGGAATGGAGGACCCACAGGGAGCACAGAGCTGAGGGCAGGGCCCCAAGGGGGTAGGAATGGAGGACCCATAGGGAGCACAGAGATGAGGGCAGAGCCCAGAGGGGGCAGGAATGGAGGACCCACAGGGAGCACAGAGATGAGGGCAGAGCCCGGAGGGGGCAGGAATGGAGGACCCACAGGGAGCACAGAGCGCCAAGGGGGCAGGAATGGAGGACCCACAGGGAGCACAGAGCTGAGGGCAGGGCCCCCGGGGGCAGGAAAGGTGGACCCACAGGGAGCACAGAGCTGAGGGCAGAGCCCCGAGGGGGCAGGAATGGAGGACCCACAGAGAGCACAGAGCTTAGGGCAGAGCCCCGAGGGGGTAGGAATGGGGGACCCACAGGGAGCACAGAGCTGAGGGCAGAGCCCCGAGGGGGTAGGAATGGAGGACCCACAGGGAGCACAGAGCTGAGGGCAGAGCCCCGAGGGGGCAGGAATGGAGGACCCACAGGGAGCACAGAGCTTAGGGCAGAGCCCCGATGGGGCAGGAATGGTGGACCCACAGGGAGCACAGAGATGAGGGCAGAGCCCAGAGGGGGCAGGAATGGAGGACCCACAGGGAGCACAGAGATGAGGGCAGAGCCCCGAGGGGGCAGGAATGGAGGACCCACAGGGAGCACAGAGATGAGCGCAGAGCCCCCGAGGGGGCAGGAATGGTGGGCCCATAGGGAGCACAGAGCTGAGGGCAGGGGCCCAAGGGAGCAGGCATGGAGGACCCACAGGGAGCACAGAGCTGAGGGCAGGGACCCCGGGAGCAGGAATGGAGGACCCACAGGGAGCACAGAGCTGAGGGCAGGGACCCCGGGGGCAGGAATGGTGGACCCACAGGGAGCACAGCTGAGGGCAGGGCCCCGAGGGGCCAGGAATGGTGGGCCCATAGGGAGCACAGAGCTGAGGGCAGAGCCCCGAGGGGGCAGGAATGATGGGTCCATAGGGAGCACAGAGATGAGGGCAGAGCCCCGAGGGGGCAGGAATGGAGGACCCACAGGGAGCACAGAGATGAGGGCAGAGCCCCGAGGGGGCAGGAATGGAGGACCCACAGGGAGCACAGAGCTGAGGGCAGGGCCCCGAGGGGGCAGGAATGGAGGACCCACAGGGAGCACAGAGCTGAGGGCAGAGCCCCCGAGGGGGCAGGAATGGTGGGCCCATAGGGAGCACAGAGCTGAGGGCAGGGGCCCAAGGGGGCAGGAATGGAGGACCCACAGGGAGCACAGAGCTGAGGGCAGGGACCCCGGGGGCAGGAATGGAGGACCCACAGGGAGCTGAGGGCAGGGACCCCGGGGCAGGAATGGTGGACCCACAGGGAGCACAGCTGAGGGCAGGGCCCCGAGGGGCCAGGAATGGTGGGCCCATAGGGAGCACAGAGCTGAGGGCAGAGCCCCGAGGGGGCAGGAAGGGAGGACCCACAGGGAGCACAGAGCTGAGGGTAGGGCCCCGAGGGGGCAGGAATGGAGGACCCACAGGGAGCACAGAGATGAGGGCAGGGCCCCGAGGGGGCAGGAATGGAGGACCCACAGGGAGCACAGAGCTGAGGGCAGAGCCCCAAGGGGGCAGGAATGGAGGACCCACAGGGAGCACAGAGGTGAGGGCAGAGCCCCGAGGGGGGAGGAATGGGGGGTCCACAGGGAGCACAGAGCTGAGGGCAGAGCCCCAAAGGGGGCAGGAATGGAGGACCCACTGGGAGCACAGAGCTGAGGGCAGGGCCAGAGGAGGCAGGAATGGAGGACCCACAGGGAGCACAGAGATGAGGGCAGAGCCCCGAGGGGGGCAGGAATGGTGGACCCACAGGGAGCACAGAGCTGAGGGCAGAGCCCCGAGGGGAAGCTGAGGGCAGAGCCCCGAGGGGGCAGGAATGGAGGACCCACTGGGAGCATAGAGATGAGGGCAGAGCCCCGAGGAGGCAGGAATAGAGGACCCACAGGGAGCACAGAGCTGAGGGCAGAGCCCCGAGGGGGCAGGAATGGAGGACCCAAAGGGAGCACAGAGCAGAGGGCAGAGCTCCGAGGGGGCAGGAATGGAGGACCCACAGGGAGCACAGAGATGAGGGCAGGGCCCCGAGGGGGCAGGAATGGTGGGCCCACAGGGAGCATAGAGATGAGGGCAGAGCCCCGAGGAGGCAGGAATGGAGGACCCACAGGGAGCACAGAGCAGAGGGCAGAGCCCCGAGGGGGCAGGAATGGAGGACCCACAGGGAGCGCAGAGGGCAGAGCCCCGAGGAGGCAGGAATGGAGGACCCACAGGGAGCACAGAGCTGAGGGCAGAGCCCCGAGGGGGCAGGAATGGAGGACCCACAGGGAGCGCAGAGGGCAGAGCCCCGAGGGGGCAGGAATGGAGGACCCACAGGGAGCACAGAGATGAGGGCAGGGCCCCGAGGGGGCAGGAATGGTGGGCCCATAGGGAGCACAGATCTGAGGGCAGGGCCCCGAGGGGGCAGGAATGGAGGACCCACAGGGAGCACAGAGCAGAGGGCAGAGCCCCGAGGGGGCAGGAATGGAGGACCCACAGGGAGCACAGAGCTGAGGGCAGAGCCCCGAGGGGCAGGAATGGTGGACCCACAGGGAGCACAGAGATGAGGGCAGAGCCCCGAGGGGGCAGGAATGGAGGACCCACAGGGAGCACAGAGCTGAGGGCAGGGCCCCAGGGGGGCAGGAAGGGTGGACCCACAGGGAGCACAGAGATGAGGGCAGAGCCCCGAGGGGGCAGGAATGGAGGACCCACAGGGAGCACAGAGCTGAGGGCAGAGCCCCGAGGGGGCAGGAATGGAGGACCCACAGGGAGCACAGAGCTTAGGGCAGAGCCCCGAGGGGGGCAGGAATGGAGGACCCACAGGGAGCACAGAGCTGAGGGCAGAGCCCCAAAGGGGCAGGAATGGAGGACCCACAGGGAGCACAGAGCTGAGGGCAGGGCCCCAAGGGGGCAGGAATGGAGGACCCACAGGGAGCACAGAGAAGAGGGCAGAGCCCCGAGGGGACAGGAATGGAGGACCCACAGGGAGCACAGAGCTGAGGGCAGGGCCCAGAGGGGGCAGGAATGGTGACCCACAGGGAGCACAGAGCTGAGGGCAGAGCCCCGAGGGGGCAGGAATGGAGGACACACAGGGAGCAGAGGGCAGGGCCCCAGGGGGGCAGGAATGGTGACCCACAGGGAGCACAGAGCTGAGGGCAGAGCCCAGAGGGGGCAGGAACGGTGGGTCCATAGGGAGCACAGAGCTGAGGGCAGGGCCCCGAGGGGGCAGGAATGGAGGACCCACAGGGAGCACAGAGCTGAGGGCAGGGCCCCAAGGGGGCAGGAATGGAGGACCCACAGGGAGCACAGAGCTGAGGGGAGAGCCCCGAGGGGGCAGGAATGGAGGACCCACAGGGAGCACAGAGCTGAGGGCAGAGCCCCCGAGGGGGAAGGGATGGAGGACCCACAAGGAGCACAGAGCTGAGGGCAGGGCCCCGAGGGGGCAGGAATGGAGGACCCACAAGGAGCACAGAGCTGAGGGCAGGGCCCCGAGGGGGCAGGAATGGAGGACCCACAGGGAGCACCGAGATGAGGGCAGAGCCCCGAGGGGGGCAGGAATGGAGGACCCACAGGGAGCACCGAGATGAGGGCAGAGCCCCGAGGGGGCAGGAATGGTGGGCCCACAGGGAGCACAGAGCTCAGGGCAGGGCCCCAAGGGGGCAGGAAGGGTGGACCCACAGGGAGCACAGAGCTGAGGGCAGGGCCCCGAGGGGGCAGGAATGGAGGACCCACAGGGAGCACAGAGCTGAGGGCAGGGCCCCGAGGGGGTAGAATGGAGACCCACAGGGAGCACAGAGCTGAGGGCAGAGCCCCGAGGGGGCAGGAATGGAGGACCCACAGGGAGCACAGAGCTGAGGGCAGGGCCCCGAGGGGGCAGGAATGGAGGACCCACAGGGAGCACAGAGATGAGGGCAGAGCCCCGAGGAGGCAGGAATGGAGGACCCACAGGGAGCACAGAGCTGAGGGCAGGGCCCCGAGGGGGCAGGAATGGAGGACCACAGGGAGCACAGAGCTGAGGGCAGGGCCCCGAGGGGGCAGGAATGGAGGACCCACAGGGAGCACAGAGCTGAGGGCAGAGCCCCGAGGGGGCAGGAATGGTGGCCCATAGGGAGCACAGAGCTGAGGGGAGAGCCCCGAGGAGGCAGGAATGGTGGACCCACAGGGAGCACAGAGCTGAGGGCAGGGCTAGAGGGGACAGGAATGGAGGACCCACATGGAGCACAGAGATGAGGGCAGGGCCCCGAGGGGGCAGGAATGGAGGACCCACAGGGAGCACAGAGCTGAGGGCAGAGCCCCGAGGGGGCAGGAATGGAGGACCCACAGGGAGCACAGAGCTGAGGGCAGGGCCCAGAGGGGGCAGGAATGGAGGACCCACAGGGAGCACAGAGATGAGGGCAGAGCCCCGAGGGGGCAGGAATGGAGGACCCACAGGGAGCACAGAGATGAGGGCAGAGCCCCGAGGGGGCAGGAATGGAGGACCCACAGGGAGCACAGAGGTGAGGGCAGGGCCCCGAGGGGGCAGGAATGGAGGACCCACAGGGAGCACAGAGGTGAGGGAAGAGCCCCGAGGGGGCAGGAATGGGGGACCCATAGGGAGCACAGAGGTGAGGGCAGGGCCCCGAGGGGGCAGGAATGGAGGACCCACAGGGAGCACAGAGATGAGGGCAGAGCCCAGAGGGGGTAGGAATGGGGGACCCATAGGGAGCACAGAGCTGAGGGCAGAGCCCCGAGGGGGCAGGAATGGAGGACCCAAAGGGAGCACAGAGCAGAGGGCAGAGCTCCGAGGGGGCAGGAATGGAGGACCCACAGGGAGCACAGAGATGAGGGCAGGGCCCCGAGGGGGCAGGAATGGTGGGCCCACAGGGAGCATAGAGATGAGGGCAGAGCCCCGAGGAGGCAGGAATGGAGGACCCACAGGGAGCACAGAGCAGAGGGCAGAGCCCCGAGGGGGCAGGAATGGAGGACCCACAGGGAGCACAGAGCAGAGGGCAGAGCCCCGAGGGGGCAGGAATGGAGGACCCACAGGGAGCACAGAGCTGAGGGCAGAGCCCCGAGGGGGCAGGAATGGAGGACCCACAGGGAGCACAGAGCTGAGGGCAGAGCCCCGAGGGGGCAGGAATGGAGGACCCACAGGGAGCACAGAGCTTAGGGCAGAGCCCCGAGGGGGGCAGGAATGGAGGACCCACAGGGAGCACAGAGCTGAGGGCAGAGCCCCAAAGGGGCAGGAATGGAGGACCCACAGGGAGCACAGAGCTGAGGGCAGGGCCCCAAGGGGGCAGGAATGGAGGACCCACAGGGAGCACAGAGAAGAGGGCAGAGCCCCGAGGGGACAGGAATGGAGGACCCACAGGGAGCACAGAGCTGAGGGCAGGGCCCAGAGGGGGCAGGAAGGGGGGTCCACAGGGAGCACAGAGCTGAGGGCAGAGCACACAATGATCCAGGGCGACATCCACAGCAAGTGTGGAGCCGTGAAGAGTGACTGCTGCATCACGCACCCGCACGCACACTCAGTGATCCAGGGCGACATCCACAGCAAGTGTGGAGCCGTGATGAGTGACTGCTGCATCACGCACCCGCACGCACCCTCAGTGATCCAGGGCGACATCCACAGCAAGTGTGGAGCCGTGAAGAGTGGCTGCCGCATCACGCACGCACCCGCACGCACACTCTCAGTGATCCAGGGCGACAACCACAGCAAGTGTGGAGCCGTGAAGAGTGACTGCTGCATCACGCACCCGCACGCACACTCAGTGATCCAGGGCGACATCCACAGCAAGTGTGGAGCCGTGATGAGTGACTGCTGCATCACGCACCCGCACGCACACTCAGTGATCCAGGGCGACATCCACAGCAAGTGTGGAGCCGTGATGAGTGACTGCTGCATCACGCACCCGCACGCACACTCAGTGATCCAGGGCGACATCCACAGCAAGTGTGGAGACGTGACTGCTGCATCACGCACACGCACGCACGCACACTCAGTGATCCAGGGCGACATCCACAGCAAATGTGGAGCCGTGACTGCTGCATCACGCACCCGCACGCACACTCAGTGATCCAGGGCGACATCCACAGCAAGTGTGGAGCCGTGAAGAGTGACTGCTGCATCACGCACACGCACGCACCCTCAGTGATCCAGGGCGACATCCACACCAAGTGTGGAGCCGTGAGTGCTGCATCACGCACCCGCACGCACACTCAGTGATCCAGGGCGACATCCACGGCAAGTGTGGAGCCGTGACTGCTGCATCACGCACCCGCACGCACACTCAGTGATCCAGGGCGACATCCACAGCAAGTGTGGAGCCGTGAAGAGTGACTGCTGCATCACGCACACGCACGCACCCTCAGTGATCCAGGGCGACATCCACAGCAAGTGTGGAGCCGTGACTGCTGCATCACGCACCCGCACGCACACTCAGTGATCCAGGGCGACATCCACAGCAAGTGTGGAGCCGTGACTGCTGCATCACGCACCCGCACGCACACTCAGTGATCCAGGGCGACATCCACAGCAAGTGTGGAGCCATGACTGCAGCATCACGCACACTCAGTGATCCAGGGCGACATCCACAGCAAGTGTAGAGCCGTGACTGCTGCATCACGCACCCGCACGCACACTCAGTGATCCAGGGCGACATCCACAGCAAGTGTAGAGCCATGACTGCTGCATTACGCACCCGCACGCACACTCAGTGATCCAGGGCGACATCCACAGCAAGTGTGGAGCCGTGACTGCTGCATCACGCACCCGCACGCACACTCAGTGATCCAGGGCGACATCCACAGCAAGTGTGGAGCCATGACTGCAGCATCACGCACACTCAGTGATCCAGGGCGACATCCACAGCAAGTGTAGAGCCGTGACTGCTGCATCACGCACCCGCACGCACACTCAGTGATCCAGGGCGACATCCACAGCAAGTGTAGAGCCATGACTGCTGCATTACGCACCCGCACACTCAGTGATCCAGGCAAGTGTGCACGCGCGCCCGCCCCTGCGCTCCATCTCTCTCTCCCTCTCCACATCTTTGCTTCTTTCTCTCGATCCACAGCTCTTCTATTGCAGCTTTGATATAGCACCGACCACCCCTACGTGGGGCGCAGAAGCGCTGCTTGCCTACAAGAGTAGCATGCCTCGGCATCTCGGGAGAGTGAGGCCTGGAGTGCACAGTGTGTGGCAGCCACCAGAGCGGCGTTGGCACACAATACCCTGGGGCACCATTCTCTGTGCTGAGCACCTCAACCCACCGGCTCAAATTAAGCAGCGCTATCGCTCTTGACATGGAGTGCACCGTCTACCAAACGAACTCAACCCCTGATGAAACGTGCACCCCGCAATGACCTTGGGGAACAGGGGTCACTTTTAAATGTCTTCTGCTGAATAAAAAGGAAGCATATTAGAAATGACGTGTGTTTGGGCACTTTGAAGAGCTGTGCGTAGACGGGGGTGCGTCAAGGACAGATGTGAAGCCTGTGAGTTACTAATGCGATGCTGGGGACAAGGGGGCACCCCCCCCCCCCGCACCCTAAACCTTTCGAAGGGACGGGCCTTGACAGAGCCCCCATGCCAAAGGCGGCAAAGGTCACTTGTGACAAGGGGGGCCGGTGCTCGCCACGCGTGGGGACCTCCAAGACTCCTGGGGGGGGGGGGGGGGCGGGTGTAGAAGGACTTTTGCACCTTTAAAGAAGCCTGTCAGAGCGCAGCCAGAAAGGGTGCGGGGTCATATGTTTGAATGTATTCGGGGAGTGTTTTTTAAGTGCTGTATGCCACCTTTGGATTACTTGAGCGCGCTGCAGCGAGCGTGGAGTCTGGGGGTTCAGTGAATGGAAAGGCACTGGGCCAACATTGCTCAATGTAATACCACAGACCCCAGACCACACCCACACACCCCAGACCCCACCCACACACCCCACAATGCATGAAAACAACCAGGGTGCGTTATGGAAAAACTGCCACAGACTCAGGTTGCAGTGAACACATTTTTTATTTACATATTTATACAAGAGGGGGGGCGGCTCAAGAAGAGGTCAGTCACCAATCCGGCCCGATGGCCACCAAGCAGGCCCCCACTTCACGGGGCGGCAGCCCCCAGTCCTGCTCGTAGAAATCTAGGGCGACGGCCCAGCTGCGGTGCTCTGCCAGCTCCGTGCGCACCTGCGGGGGCAGCTCCTGGCCGTGGACCACCAGGAGCAGGCAGGTGCGCCCCTCCGGCCCGGTGGTGGCCCCTCCGGGGGCGCTGGTCAGCTCGGCCTCCAGGAGGGCCCGGAGCGGGGCCCGGGCGGCCTGCAGGGCCTCAGAGTCCTGGGGGTCCAGGCAGATGTTAACATAGAGCGCCTCTTGGCTCCTGCCCGCGCCCAGGGCCAGGTGGACGCGGTGTTGGGCGACGGCCCCGGCGGCAGAGGTCACCCGGGCCTCGTAGGCCAGCCGCGGACAGAGGTGGAGCAGGCGCAGGCCCAGGCCCAAGGGCTCCAGCTCCAGGTACAGGGAGTATGGGAAGGCGCCCTCGACGCTCAGCAGTTCCTGGAGCCGCCCCTCCCTCCGCGCCGCCTGGTAGGCGGCCCACAGCACCAGCCTGAAGTGGGCCGGGTCTAGGCGCTGGAGCAGGCGGTACGTCAGGGCCTGCTGGGCGTCCTGGGGCAGCAGGTCGAAGTCGCAGCCGGAGGCCTCCAGCAGCAGCGGGGTCACCTGGTGGACCTGGCGGGGCGCGGGCAGGCCAAGGACGGCCTCCAGGAGATGGGCCGCGGTGTGGCGCAGCGCCTCCCCACCCTCCTGGCTCAGAGATGCCTCCTCTCGGAGGCGGTGGAGCACCCGGCGGCAGGCCTCCATCAGCGGGTCCAGCATGAAGCCCCTCAAGGCCCCGGGGGTCGACGCTGCGGCCATCTCGGGCTCAGAGTTGGCGAGGAGCAGCAGGCAGGGTGCGGGTCCGGGCCGGTGTCCAGAGGGTCAGCAAGAGCAGGATCGGTCTCCAGCGGGTCAATCAGCAGGATCCGCGGCTGAGTGGATCAGGCTCAGCTGCGCCGGGCCTTTATGCAGCTCTAGAGGCTCACACCTGAGGCGGCTTGAGGCTCCCTCCAGGCCGCCCTGGGATTGGCCTCTCACCTGCGGCGCGTTGATGCTCCCTCCAGGCCTCTCACCTGCGGCCAGAGCTGCGCACAGCACCCGTGGACCCCCAGGGCCAGCTTCACCCGCGAGGGAGCGCAGGGACCCCTCGGGAGCCCCCGGGGCCCCAGAAACACCCCAACACCCCACGACGCCTCAACACCCCCGACCACAGAGACCCCCCCCCCCAGGACCAGAGAGACCCCCGACCACAGAGACCCCCCCATGACCAGAGAGACCCCCGACAACAGAGACCCCCCCCCCCATGACCAGAGAGACCCCCCGACCACAGAGACCCCCCCATGACCAGAGAGACCCCCGACAACAGAGACCCCCCCCATGACCAGAGAGACCCCCGACCACAGAGACCCCCCCCCCCCATGACCAGAGAGACCCCCACCGGCCCAGAGAGACCCCCACCCCCGGACCAGAGAGACCCCCACCGGCCCAGAGAGACCCCCCCCGGACCAGAGAGACCCCTACCGGCCCAGAGAGACCCCCCCCCCCCGGACCAGAGAGACCCCCACCGGCCCAGAGAGATCCCCCTCGGACCCGAGAGACCCCCGGACCAGAGAACCCCCCCTCCCCCCCCCCCCCCTCCCCCGGCGTGTGGTGTGATCTCCGTGGAGCCTCCCGCGGACGGCGGTCACCAGAGGAGGTGGAGGAGGGGGGGGGGGGGGGGGGGCGGGCATATGAAGATGGGGTGCATGTGAGGAGCGGGGGGGGGGGGCATGTGAGGAGCGGGGGGCATATGAAGATGGGGGGCATATGAAGAGGAGTGCATATGAGAAGGGGGCATGAAGAGGGGGGCATATGAAGGGGGGCCTTTGAAGAGGGGGGCATATGAAGGGGGGGCCTTTGAAGAGGGGGGGCATATGAAGAGGTGGGGGCGCATATGAAGAGGGGGGGCATGAAGAGGGGGGCATATGAAGGGGGGCCTTTGAAGAGGGTGGCATATGAAGAGCGGGGGGCATGTGAGGAGCGGTGGGGGGGCATGTGAAAGGGGGGGACAAATGTATATATAGTTGAAAGAAGCCGAGCCGGTGTTCCTTGGCCCGCGGGGGTTGTGCTCACTGAAACAAATGTATTTCTTCTGCTCGGGGTGGGAATTTTGGGTCACCCCCCCCCCCCCCCTCCCGGGAGGGGGGGCAGGGGCTGTTAGTTTGTGTCTGAGGGTCACTGTGAGCTCGAGGAACAGTCTGTTCACTTTACAGCAGAGGTCTTCAAACTTATGGATGCCGAGACCCCCCTGTCAACATTTTCAGGTATAAGGACCCCCTCCAGACAAAACATTCTAAACCTGTAAGCAGGGCTACTGGAATTATGAGGCAGGTGAGGACCCGAGTACACGACAGGCTTGACTAAATTGTGTGGGAAGAAAATGTAAATAATGTTATGTGATGCTGCGTATATTTTGGGATAGCATTGCGTAGTTATTTTGACATTGTTTACACACATAACAGTGAGGAAAGATTTCACCCCATAAGTACCAGTTTATAACCAAAATACTGCAATTAACATCAGAAAGGTGTCTAGTCAACCTTTGTGAAGGGCCTCCCACTCCGCAGGAATACGTGCTGCCACATTAGCTCACATGGCCCTGGCCGGGAGAAGCAGGGGTCCCTTAAAACCCTGGCGGTTTAGTGTAGAGTTAAACGGTTTACCCATGCCGCTTTCCTCTCACCCCCTCCCTTCCATCCCTCTCTTCTCTCCCAACCCCGGATCCCTCTCTCACTTTGGAGGCCATTTTCTTTCACCCCTTTTTACAACTTCTGAACTCTCCCCATTCAACCTCTCACTTCACCTTTAATCGCCTCTTTTCACTGCCCTCATCTCCAACAGTCCCCCACATTTATCTCATGGCCTCTCTGGCCCCATCACCTCCTGTGTCCCTCAGCACTTCTCATTCACATCAAGTCTCTCCATTCAAATGTTTGTCTATTTGTATCTTACACCTCTCCGGTCCCCATTCATCTTTCACATCTCCCCTTTGTTCTTCCACACCTTCTTGAACCAACGTCCCTCTCCCCTGTAACCTTAGCACCAGTGCCTAATTTGAGCAGGTGGTTTCCGGTGCTCCGCACTGGCACCTAATTGGGCGCACTGGCACTGACTGTCTTCTCCATGGTGACTCTGTCTGTGTAATTTAGAGGTGAGCAGAACAGCTGTTTATTAATTCAATATACATTAAAAACAATGCATTCCTGACACCCCTGCCATTCTTATAGCTTTCTGGGCTTGAAATAATCTGAAGAGTCACACTTCTACAAGGGTTTTGGTTGGTAGTTGCATAGGTATTTTCATTGGCCGCGCAGGCAAGGCAATGGGTGGGTGGTTAAAGTTGCAGTGGCCTAGTATATTGCTCCCAAATTTTGAAAAACTCCAACATTACCATTATAATCAAAATGTCGTTTTTTATATATGTTTAGTTTGTAAACTAAATAAATGATTTCATAATGTGTGTATTTGTTTGAGGTATACTTATTTCTGTCTTTTTGTATAGTTTTTTGAGGTAATTGTGAGACAATTGAATGAAATTACAAGTACAAATTCACCTTTTGTTCATCACTTACGTGAAATTGCACTTGTGAATTTAGATATTTGTGGACCCATTTAAATCTCTCATGCGGAAATACTTTTGGGAATCAGATCTCCAATTTTCAGGGAATGTTTCTAACAGAGAAATATAAAAATCTGATCATCCGTTATTTTTTTGTTTAACTGGCTGCTGTTCTTCTCGTTGGAGTTGTTTTTAGGTTTTGACTGGCGATGCGTACTTCAGTACGCATGCGCCAAAAAACCTTTTGATGTGTGTGTGTGGGGTCGGGAATACGCCCTCTCCTCTCATTGGCTAGCTCCATAAATGGAGGCTAGCCATTGGGAGAGGGCTCCGTCCGTCAATCTCGGACCAGATTCGGGGGCGTTCCCGAGAATTTTTGGCTTTTGGCGACGTCGCGCTACGTCAGCCAAAAGCCGAGAACGCCCCCGAATCTGGTCCGGCATTGAGCCGGCACCCGCCTTCCTGCGTGAGTGCTTTGTTTTTTTTGCCGTGTGTGTCTGTTCCCGCTCCCCCACCCCCCCCCTCCGCTGTCAGTGTGTCCGTGTGTGTCTGTTCGCGCCCCCCCCTCCCTCCCCCTCCGCTGTCAGTGTGTGGCCGTTCCCGCCCCCCTCCCGCTCTCCGTTGTATCCTGCGAATAGAACTGAGGCACACTTGGCTAAAGCTAGCGTCCGAGGATCACACAGTCTGTCTGGCCAAGTGGGGCAGCCAGGAGGATTAACAATGGGGCTCCATAATGTATCAAGTAGCAATCTAGCCACTGCCCTAAAAAAGCGATTAACCTCCCTTGCTGGTGCCGAGAAGCTTCCTGGTGACAGGAGGCTGACACATATTTAATTACAAGTCTGGTGGGGGCGTGGCTCTGGCGCCTGGCGCTGGGAGCGCCATGTTACACTGGGCACCGCGGGCTTCGCGCAGCTCGGCACGTGGAAGTGTCTGCTGCAGTCTCCTCTGCGTCATAGGGTACCTGTGACAGCACCGTCTGTGCGCGTGTGAATGTGACACGGTAGGTGCTCTCCCGAGTGTCTCTCTCTTCTCGAGAGCTCGTGAGAGCTTAGGGAGAGAAGGAAGATGGGGGAAAGGAAGCGGGAATTTACTGTGCTCTCCCCTTACTCACAAGATGTCCATCCCCACCTTAGACCATAAAACACTTGTCACCCGTTATGTATTTTTTATATTTCATGATTGTTTTGCCACACTAGGTATGGAATACTTGGCCCCTTTTTTTTAAACGGATCATGTTTTTGAAAACAGAAATGCAAATACTGCACCTGCTGTTCGGCTGTCCGTTCGCTGTGGTACAAGAACAGGGCATGTTCGAGTGTGCTCTTGAGAAGAGGGAGATTTTATGAACGCACAATGAGCACAATGAGCACAATTGTCTGCAGAAGTGAAGGGTTGCCTCGCAGATTCCTGCAGTGTCCGTGGTTTCAATGGAAATGTCCCCGTTTTGTGTACATTTCTTGCAGGGGAGGCTGATTGCATCAATACTAGTGGTGAATCCGGGTATCATGTTTGGATGTGTTCGTTGTATTCGGATATTTTCTGTCAACTCGAGTAATCAGCTTGTGACCAGGAAAAAGGAAATCAATGAGATACATAAATTATTCTTCGGGAGCGGGAGTTCTGTGTGTGTGTGTGTGTGTAAACACACACATATATATATATAATAAACACGCAGGTATATAATTTGTCTTTTATTTCCATTGTAAAACAGGCCATGACCCCCCTCCCTAAACTCTGTGGTACTAAATCTCGTGTTCTATATTGTGCACCTGCATATATGGTTTGTGCCGGAGAATTTTATTGTGTTTCTTTTCTTTATTCATTTTTGTAAGCATATTTCACTGAAATCAGGATGCAGAGGCTATTGCAATTTGTTCGGCACTGTACAACCACACCGAAGGGATATCTGCGACTATTAGGGGAGTTGTTTCCCTGTGTAGAGTAATAGTTGAATGCAATCTGTGAAGCAACAGAGGTGTTTTTCTCCTGCTTCTTTTGCTGAATTGTGATAATAACATCTAATTTGATCTTTGCACCGAAGTAGTAACGTGTGAACATGTGTAACATGTTATGTGTTAATGGGCCACATTTATTTTCAAAGCCATGGCATAAACATGGGTGTAACTATGTAAATGATTAACCAAGGGAGCAACTAAACTGGCACTGGCAGCAATGCATCAGCAAAGCTTTAACCAATAGTGTAGCAAACTGTGAAGGGTGTTAGCAAGCAGAGGAGGGAAGCCTGGCCTCGAGGCGCTTGACTTGTAAATTGTAATCTAAACTGGATGTGGTGAGAAGTGGACGAAAAAGAGGGGCTTCCGGTGGCTGTAGGCAACAGATGTGGTGAGGAGGGCAGGTGCAAAGAGTCACGTCATCACTAGAGCTGCTTCCTCTGCTCTGACGCGGACACTGGCAGTCAGGTAAGTTTTCTTATTTTTAAAAAATGTACTTTTTAACCCCCGCGCGAGTCCCCCTCCCCCCCGCCCGCACCCCCAAGTCCCGTCGTCCCCCGCACCCCCAAGTCCCCCCCCCTCACGAGCCCCCCCATCACGTGCAGCCCCCCCCCCCCCACGAGTAGTAAGGATCGGAATGACTTAGGATTTATTCGTCTTCCAAAATGGTTTGCGAGACTAAAATAGTGGCTGAAGATCACAATTCCATACCGGGGAGCACACAGAAAGATGCCCAGATCGTGTCCTCCTCCCAGATGTGGCCCTTGATGCCAGCAGCTGCCCCGGTCTCCTCGTCCTTTGTCGCCACTGAAGAGGAGGATGCCAGGACCAAGGACCGGGTTTACATTCGGGAATTTCAGCCCTCGGACCAGGAGGTGGCACGGCGCATCTACGAGGGGATTCTGGAACGGATCCCCAGCACTGCCTTTAGGGGGCTGAAACACGAGCTCCTCATTCAGATCCTATATGCCCTGCTCATAGGTAAACGCACACCCATCCGAGAACGTCAGTACTTTCGTTGCATGGACGAGACACAAGGACAAGAACCGGTGATACCCAATATATCAGATGCCAGGCTGTCTCCCTCGGCCTTAGTATGCATGGTTGTGTCTACGTTTTATGTGTCCATGTTTTCAAATGAAGGTCCGTAAAATGCATAATGTGCTCCTGTAAATGTGATCATATCTCATATATGTTAAATTGGAGTGCGTTGAATACAATTAATTAAGCACATTACTTCAGCCCTTGTGTGTGTTTCCCGTATCGGTTTCTCCGATACTTTAGGTGCAAATGTCCCTTTTTGACCCGCTAGTTTATTAGCAAGGAGCGTAGCTTGACAACCATCGCCTTCTGTTAAAAAGAGGCCAGTGAAGGGGTGTGAAGTGTCACAAAGGTGTGAAGCGCCTGCCCCGGAGGAGGGCTGGCACCATGTGAGCTTGGGGCTCGGAGCCAAACCATGGTGGACCTGGTCGGCTGCCCCAGGAGACACCTCTGCGAGCCCCTACCGCCCCCCGCCCTGCTCTGCTGGGCCCTGCTGCTGCTCTGCGCCCCGGAGAGCTCCGCGCTGGCAGACTTCTCAGTTAAGACCCTCTCTGCTTCCCAGCCTGTCGTCACCCAGCCTGCCCTCTCCCAGCCTGCTCTCTCCCAGCCTGTCTTCTCCCAGCCTGCCCTCTCCCAGCCTGCCCTCTCCCAGCCTGCCCTCTCCCAGCCTGCCCTCTCCCAGCCTGCCCTCTCCCAGCCTGCCCTCTCCCAGCCTGCCCTCTCCCAGCCTGTCTTCTCCCAGCCTGTCCTCTCCCAGCCTGCCCTCTCGCAGCCTGCCCTCTTGCAGCCTGCCCTCTTGCAGCCTGCCCTCTTGCAGCCTGCCCTCTTGCAGCCTGCCCTCTCCCAGCCTGCCCTCTCGCAGCCTGCCCTCTCGCAGCCTGCCCTCTCGCAGCCTGCCCTCTCGCAGCCTGCCCTCTCCCAGCCTGCCCACTCCCAGCCTGCCCACTCCCAGCCTGCCCTCTCCCAGCCTGTCCCCTCCCTGCCCTTTCCCAGCCTGTCCTCTTCCAGCCTGCTCTCTCCCAGCCTGTCCCCTCCATGACCTTTCCCAGCCTGTCCTCTCCCAGCTTGTCCACTTCCAGCCTGCCCTCTCCCAACCTGTCCCCTCCTTGCCCTCTCCCAGCCTGCCCTCTCCCAGCCTGTCCTCTCCCAGCCTGCCCACTCCCAGCCTGCCCACTCCCAGCCTGCCCACTCCCAGCCTGTCCTCTCCCGGCCTGCCCACTCCCAGCCTGTCCCCTCCCTGCCCTTTCCCAGTCTGTCCTCTTCCAGCCTGTCCACTTCCAGCCTGCCCTCTCCCAGCCTGTCCCCTCCATGACCTTTCCCAGCCTGTCCTCTCCCAGCCTGTCCTCTCCCAGCTTGTCCACTTCCAGCCTGCCCTCTCCCAGCCTGTCCCCTCCCTGCCCTCTCCCAGCCTGCCCTCTCCCAGCCTGTCCCCTCCCTGCCCTCTCCCAGCCTGTCCCCTCCCTGCCCTCTCCCAGCCTGTCCTCTCCCTGCCTGTTGTCGTGTCCCGGCGGCAGCAGGCAGCAGGCAAGAGCGTGCACTGCGTCCCCGAAGCAACAGCCCTAAAGAAAGCAAGAAGTACACCCCCCTCCCACCAATCCCTGTTAGGTAGTGGAAACTGTCCAAACTGGGGTGCAGACAGCCCCTCTCACCTTTCAGCCTGGTACCACTGCACCAGCCGCACTACTTCCCTACTGACCGTTCTCCACTTCAGCCCCGTCTAAATTACAATTCCTGCTTGTGACCCTTTTGCCTGCTTGTGCTTGTTTTCGTGACCCTGTTGCCTGCTTGTGCCTCCGTGTGCCCCTATTGCCTGCTTGTGCCTCCGTGTGCCCCTGTTGCCTGCTTGTGCCTCCGTTTTCGTGCCCCTGTTGCCTGCTTGTGCTGTGTGGGTGTGTGTGGAAGGCTCTGTGTGGGTGTGTGGAGGGCTCTGTGTGGGGAGCTTTGTGTGGCTGTGTGTGTGGGGGGCTCTGTGTGGCTGTGTGTGTGGGGGGCTCTGTGTGTGTGTGTGGGGGGGGGCTCTGTGTGTGTTTGTGTGTGTCATTTGCGAGAGATAAAGCTAGTGGCATTGTAAATGCACCAACTCGTCCATGCAAGCAATACAACAAGAGCACGCAGCTCTCCTTCGTCTCTCCTCGCCCCCCCTTCCCTGAGCCCGCAGCTCTCCTTTGTCTCTCCTCGCCCCCCTTCCCTGTGCCATGCCCTGCTATTGTAAATGCCAATGCCATTTATTTATGTTAAAAAAACATAAATAAAAATGTCAAGAGCAATGCCAATAGCTCTAACTTTAACAAAGGCAAAACCATTGCATTGTAAATGCTTGTTCGTACTTCCTGCTGGCTGTGACCATGAGCATTGTAACGTTCATGACTGATCTGTAATCCGTTTGTACAGTAGAAAGGTGATGTGATAGTCTTACTGCAGGTCGGAGCTGAGTTTGCAACAAGACTAGAATAAAGTAATTTTCAGGAGTGTTGCTTCCATTGGTGCAGCAGGTGCAGTACCAACAGAGTCCAGAGCCCTGAGGAGCCCCTTGAACCCTGACAGATGGTGTAGGTTGCTTCCTAACAGAAGTCTGACAGGTCATTTTCCTTGCATGAACCAGGGCTCATAGCATCCTTGCTAGGATACCAGTTTTTTGGTACAGGTTTCATAAAGATGTAGCAGATGCTGGCCTCTGATAGGTCCCCAATGCTTAATAAAAATAAAAGGCTTCAATTACAATCAACAGATCCGCGGTTTCATAGAGGACACACTCGTTTAAATGCCTCGGGTTGGCAGTTTGCCATTTAAAGCGCTGAGGTGCAGAACCTTAAGAGGCTCTTATTAATGCACTGTGACCCAGGGGCGTGGCTTGAACGCCGTGCGAGATGGACGGCTAGGTGAGGAGCTCCGCCGCGCCGGGACAGCCTCTTCTGCTTTTGCCGATGTGAAGGAAGCCGGACTTCGCCCAAAACATCGGATTTGGGAACCGGAACATACCGCCAGCATGAGGTGTGTTTTCCCTGCTTATATTCCGTGACTTTCATGAGTTTTCAGCCTGTTTCACTCTCCAGTCACCGGGATCCGCCATTTTGTGATCTGCCTCAGTGCCGGCGATTCTGTTACGGACTGGCTCTTCTTTAGCGCCTTTAATTACCGGCCTCACACCAGCGGCCACTTGCACGAGTTGGTCTTGGAAGGGGAGTGTTTGGGCGCATTTTACTTCTTTATGCCCCTATTCTACCTAAAATCGCTCTCCCTTTTTGTCAAGTGTCCGCCATTTTGAAACCACCGCGACTGACTGCGAACCGCGGTCCAAGTTTCACTCCTCACGCTTCCATGCACTTTATATCTCTCATCTGCGGAGTGCCACCTTATATCCTCCTTTGCTCTCTATGACTGGCACTGCGACTCGCCACATGTCTTCTCTTCATGTTGTGCGCTTCCCTGTGGTGACTGTCTCCTGACCACCGACCCCATCATCATTGCTAACTGAATATCTCAGCTACGGAGCGCTTGTCATTAGCGCGCCTTATTATAACCGTTCTTCACACTACGCTCACTGTGCTGTGACACTCACTTCATCATGGATAAGCGCCCCTTCATCTAAAGCGCGAATCAACAAAACAGCGCACCTGCGCCATTAGCGGAACGGTTCTTCTTACGCTGCAACTCATGTTCACCTCAGCGCGAGAGAGCTACAGTATACCTTCTCGTCCTTTGTTCATTTGATGAATACTTTACATTTATTCGCATAATCACTACATGTGCAAGTGAATTCTCAAACTTGGCTTTACCTGTCTGAGGTACGTTCTTGGATATCTAGTCTCAACCAGGAAATTCTCCACAAATATAGACTAGTTTACCTGCTGACGCAAGAATCATTTCTATGGTGAGGTTACGTAAGCCTCAATTTGTCTTTACACCCTCTGTGAAAACTCTGGTGGGCTCTCCATCTGGTGCACCTAAGTCGAATCCCTCTGTCAAAATGGCGACTCAAAAATCATCCTTGGCTCACTCATCTGTTGGTAAGCCCTCTTCATCGGCTACACCAGGCAAGCGCCTCACACAAAATTCTCCTACACCAGAGGATAACCCCCCTGCCTCGCCTATTGATCAGATTTTGGAGGAACTACGAGCAATGCGTCCCTTTATTGAGAAGACGAGTACAGATATGCAGCTTTTGAAAGACAAGTGGGAATCCATGGATGTCCGAATTTCTACTGTTGAGCTCCATATTCCTGAACTTCAATCCAACACGCAACGTATTGGGGCGTTGGAAAAGACTGTCCTCTCCCTGCAAAAGCATACGGAAGATTTGGAAAATCGCAATAGGAGGAACAACCTCTGTATTTACAATTTGCCGGAAAATCTTGAAGGGGACAATCCAGTGACTTTCTTTACCACCTTCTTACCGAAACTCTTGGACTTGCCCCCTTCTACATCCATCAGTATACAGAGGGCCCATAGATTGGGTGCGAGAACTGATTCTTCTTCCAAGCCTCGTGGAGTAATCATCCTTTTTTTGAAGTACACAGATCTTCTTTTGATTCTTTCAGCAGCAAGGAACAAAAAACAAGTGTCTTGGCAAGGTCAACGAGTCTACTTATCTCAAGATGTCTCTAATGTTACTGCCTCCAGACGTAAAGAATTTCTGGCTATGCGTCCTTCTCTACGTTCTATAGGAGCAAGATATGGCCTATTTCACCCTTGTACTCTCAGAGTCACCTATCGGAACAAGACTTGGTCATTTCAGGAACCTGGAGAACTACGGAACTTTCTCCTCTTACAAAATGAAGAAGGAATGGATGCCTCCTCCTCTGCTTCGACCAGTGGCTGAGCCTTGGCTTTTGTTGTCTTCATGTCTTGTTCTCTAATAATCTTTCTCTGATTTCGTGCTCCTCTCCGCATTCCTTATTTTATCCTTAACATCCTCATTTTCCCTATCTCCTCTTTGATTGTCTCTCTCTTGCATCTCTTACACTTATTTATTCTTCCTCTCTGTATTTCTAGTTCTACATTTAAGTCACATGTTTCGTATGTTTGTCAATAATTTTTCTTTTTTCCCCAGATGGATATATGTCGGACGCTTCCTTCACCATTTTGTCCCATCCTGTATTCCTTTTTGTCCGGTCTTGGCGTGGTCCTGCTCCTGACCCTGGTTCGTCCGTCTTGTAACGCATCACCACCTCCCCACCTTCCCCTTTGTGTACTTCCCCCTCCAGGTATGTTCAATACAGTCATCCTTTTGGATTTGTACTGTCTTCTATGCCTTCTCTCTTTTCTTCCTTCTCCTTCCTTTGCTGCTCTTCTCTCCCTTTTTCTATCCCTCTCCCTTTCTCCCTTTATTTTTCTTTTTCTTTTTCATCTTCTACCTATCCTTCCTTCTACCTTTTTGATGATCTATATGGTTCTTATTTATCTACAGTTTGAATTACTAATTGTACAGTATGTTGTTGCATTTTTCAATTTTGATCAATTTACTACTCTTTCACCTTCAAAGTTGTTTCATGGAATGTGAAAGGATTTAATCACCCTATCAAAAGGCAAAGAGTACTCTCACACTTATCTTCTTACAATCCAGATATTGTTCTTATTCAAGAAACCCATCTCTCAGATATTGAATCCTTAAAACTAAAGCGATTGTGGGTTGGCACTGTTTTATTTTCTCCTGCTTCTCAAAAAAAGAACGGGGTGGCTATCTTGATTCATAAACGCCTCCAGTGTAAAGTATTGTTAGAAGAAAAAGATGATGAGGGGCGTTGGATTTTGGCTAAACTACTCATTAATGCTATCCCAATTACTGTGTTCAATGTTTACGGACCCGCATGTTTTGACTCCTCCTTTTGGCCCTCCATTACAGCGAAATGTATTCAATATAAAGATGATTCTTTCCTACTAGGTGGAGATTGTAACCAGATCATTGACCCCTTTTTAGACCGTAAATCTTCTGTTCGTTTTTCCCCTCACAAACCACATAAACAGTTCCTTGACACTATCACTCAGACGCATCTTGTGGACTCATGGAGACTCACTCACCCAGTGTTATGGCAGAGTTTTTGGCTTTACTTAGAAGTGATATAGATCATTAATCCTGCTCGCATCTAGTATAGGTATTCTTAGCCTGTGTTGGCCCTTTTAAGCCCTTTTTCCAGACCTAGAAGAGGATAGCTGCTTAATGTGCCTTTATTCTTGACTTTAACCTGTCTATTGCCTATTGGCTTTGACATATTAGATATATTGGTATGGTTTATGTAGGTATTCTGACAGAGCTAAGGAGCATTTCACCCCTTTCATGCCTACAGGCCTAAAGCTAGAGAGACTCCATCTTGATGGAAGCAGGGAGGCTTTTCAGGGCAAAGGCGAAGTTTATAGTTAAGGCTGTTGTTCGCTTGGAGAGAACCGGTTCAGGCTGGCCCTTATCGAAAGAATGTATTTTTCTCCACTCCGAAGACACAACTTCAGGCTGGCCAGCTGGGAACGTGTCCTTGGTACGGGGAGGTACAAGAATTTGGTGGGCGGCAGGTTACTGGCCGTAGCTTTCCATGAAAGGACAAGCATCCATATTAGCGAGCTACAGGAGAGGAGGAGTGTTCATTCCAGCTTGTGTGCAGTTCAGTTCAGTCGCAGTTCAGCGTGGTGCTCAGACCAGCTTGGAGCACAGGACTGCAGGGAGCCCAGAACAACTTGGAGCTCCAAATAGCTTGCAGAGAGAGAGAGGATGTCTGCTGGGAGCTGCAGAATAGAGTGCAGTTCTTGAATGGAGAAAGAAGGCAGACGATTACTGAAGATGAGGAGGGAGGAAGCAGTGAAGGCTGTCAGCTGGAGCAACTGAACCAGAGGCGTGGTGATGTGGTGAAGGAGGGAGAGACAGAGAGAGCCCTAATCCCACCAGAGGCAGAGAGAGAAATCTTCCTTCTAATAGGTGAGGTAGTCTGACTTAGTTACACTTACACTTTCTAATCTTTTCCCTTTCAGCGGAGTGTTCCTGTTATGTGTAATCCTTCTCTTTCAAGCGGTGTGTTCTACCTATAGCCTTTGTTAGATTTGCATAAATGTTTATATTACTGTAATAAATGTCCCCAGTTTATAACTAACTGGTGTGTAATCCCTATTCTTGTTCACTAAGGGTAAACATAGCTCCTAGGTAATTGCTGCATGAATGGATGAGTAATCCCAATCAGGTGAGTGGTGATCACATAAATAGGGAGTGAGTGAACCTTTGATGCCAAGAGCAGAGAGTACATTATATAATCCGGAACCATATCCAAAGTCATCATTGTAGTTTCATCCCGAGTAGACAGCTGAGATAATATCCCAATATATATATATATATGTATAGGTGTTCATAGGAATGTGGTCGTCGTTTGACATGCGGCGTTAATGAGAGCACTGGAGTGTCAAACCAGTGTGTAAAGCCACCGGATTGTGGTAAAAGACTAAGTGAGAGCGGCAGGAGGGACACTGCCGTGGATGTTTCGCAGGATCGCGAACGCTTGGAAAAGGAGAGCACGGGGGCTGCAGACCCACGTGTGTAGACGCACCAGATTGTGTGTCAGATCTGCCCTAGGGTAGAACGGTCTGGGTCAGGGTGGCCGCGAGACCAACTGATGTGAATAAGTGTAGTGTAGGGTATGGATATCCCTAGTAATCAGTGAATATTCTTAGTATCCCTATAGATTTAGTGGTGTTTTTGATAATATGAGCTTGTATATTGCGAGTTCCCTATCCTCAGGTAGGTACCAGGTGCCTGGATATAGAGGAGTCCTGAGGACGGAAGGTGAGTACGTTTTGGCTGGGTCATAGGGGCCCCTGGGGGCTGATCCCATCTAAACAGAAAATCCAGCCATTACACCCAGATGTTATGGATTTCTCCTTCTTCTCTCCTCCTCATGCTTCTTTCTCTCGTTTGGACTACATTTTTCTATCTTCATCTCTATCTCAACACCTTATATCCTCTTCTATTGAGCCTATTGTTATCTCTGACCATGCTCCTATTATTACTGTCTTTGACCTTCTTCCTCCTACTCCTAAATCCTCTCGTTGGCGTTTCAACCCTTCTCTTCTTACTGATCCTCTTTTTTTCCTCCTTTTCGCTCTTTCGCTTCTGAATTTTTTCAACTCAACTCTACACCTGATACCCCTCCTCATATTCTTTGGGATTCCTTCAAGGCCACAGCCCGAGGTTTTATTATTGATTTTGTCTCTAAGAAGAAGAAAAAATTCCTTCAAAAACGTAAAGTTACCCTTGCACACATTAAATCGCTGGAACATCAATTCTATACTTCCTCTACTAAACATATGTCTCCTGAACTTCTTAAAGCTAAGATCGCTTTTAACAAGCTTACTACAGATTCAGCCTCATCTTTTCTCCTCAGGAGCAGCGCACGATACTATGGAGGCCGAAATAAATCTGGCAAACTGTTAGCTAACTATCTTAAATCGCGTAAGGAACGAACTAACATAGATTCTATCTATTCCCCCTCTAATGTTCTTTTACATACAAATGCAGAAATCCTGGAACAATTTCATTCTTTTTATGAATCTTTATATACACCTGAGAACCCCCCCACCCCAGACCTTCTTCAATCTTATATTGATAACCTACCTCAACCGGATACTTCCCACCTTAATTTTTCAGCCATTGATAATGATCTCACTATTTCGGAGATGTCCACTGCTTTATCCTCCCTCACTAAAGGCAAGACTCCAGGACCTGACGGCTTTCCAGTTGAATTTTACTTACATTTTTCGGATCTCCTTTTACCTAAACTTCTATCTCTTTTTCAATCTTTTTGTTCTACTGGATCGGCCCAAGGCTCATTTCAGGACGCTACCATATGCCTTATCCCTAAAGACGGTAGGGACCCAAAGTTTTGTAAAAATTATCGACCTATATCTTTAGTCAATGTGGATTATAAGATTTTTGCAAAATTATTAGCTCTCCGCCTTGACCCGCTCTTAACACATCTCATAGGGAAAGAACAATGTGGATTTGTTAAAGGCCGCCTTACTTCAGATAATTCTAGACTCTTCCTTAATGTGTTAAGTAAAGCCCCCTCACTATCCATTCCCATTGCCGCCATCTCAGTCGATGCTGAGAAGGCCTTTGATCGGGTTGACTGGTCCTTTCTCATGGCTTCTTTAAAATGGCATGGCTTCAACCCTAAATTCATATCTTATATTTCTTTGATATACTCTACGCCCAAAGCCTCTGTTCTCGTCAATGGTCAACTCACTTCCCCATTCACACTTCAACGTGGAGTCCGTCAAGGCTGTCCTTTGTCACCTCTTTTATTTATTTTAGCGCTTGAACCCTTCCTCACCTCTATACGTAACAATCCCTCCATTTCCGGATTCCCTTATGGTGCTCATCATCTTAAATTATCTGCATATGCTGACGATATCCTTTTATTTATTTCAGACCCGGTCACCTCTGTTCCCTCTTTATTAAGTGAATTCAAAAAATTCTCTTTGGTCTCAGGTTATAAAATAAATTCTGACAAAACTGAAATTCTTCCGTTAACTAAATTTTGCCTTCCCCACTTCTTTACGGCTACAGGCTTTGCTTGGAACTCTAAGAAAATTAAATATCGTGGTGTTCTTTTTTCTAACTCTATTTCCTCTTCTATTCAACTTAACATGAATGCAGTTATCTCTAGAATAGAATCATTACTCGCTTCTTGGAATCCTCTGTTTCTCTCCTGGTGGGGTCTTCTTGACTCCATCAGGATGATGATTGCCCCAATTTTGATCTATTTACTATCCATGCTTCCAATCCGTATCCCTATTTCATATTTCCGCCGCATTGATTCGGTTTTGTCCAAATTTCTCTGGAAACAGAAAAAGGCTCGTATTTCTCTCTTGCGCCTCCGCAAATCTAAACTCAATGGTGGAACCAACTTTCCAGACTTTCGCCTTTACCACAAGTCTTTCTCACTTCGACAAGCTTCCCGCTGGCTTTCTCAGGAAACCTCCCCCTTTTCTCCCCTTTGGCTTTCTGTCGAACAGGAATTATTACTTCCTTACTCTCTACAAGAGGTTATCCGCTTCACTTCTAAAGCCCCATGTCTTAACCCCCTTTTATTCAAACATACCTCTTCTCTTCTACGACCTTTAGTCTCCTCTGCTCCGGTCACTCAGGAATCCTTCCTACTATTACCTATATGGTATAACTCACTCATATTAATAAATAACAGACCTATCGCATGGCCCTCATGGAGAGCGAAAGGTATCATCTGGGTACGTCATCTGTTTGATGGCTCATCCCCCTGTTCGTTTCCCCAACTCCAATCTCAATTCCGCTGCCCTCCTTCTTTTGCAAAGAAATTCCTCATCCTTATGGAAACCATTTTAGATCGTTATTATTCTCTTCCGTCTGAAGACCTACCAGCCTCACCTCCCTCTCTACTTACCGTCCTCTCTACTGTTCCTAAAGCTTCCCTTATTTATCGCTACTTCTCAGCCCCTGACCCAGACCGTCTTAAGTCGAAATTAGAATTGTCTTGGGAGGAAGATTTGGGTTCTTTATGGTCAACTTCTCTTTGGGACAAAGTATGGGCCAGATCTTTGAAGATTTCCCGCACTGCCTCTCTTACTCAATCCCTATTTTTCTTCTATCACAGACTCTACCTTTCTCCTCTTTCTATATCTCGCTTTCACTCCAATTCTATTCCTACTTGCTGGACCTGTAACGCTCCCAATGCAGATCTTTTACACCTTTTCTTCCTCTGTCCATCAGTTCGCATTTTTTGGACTCAGATATTCTCTCGCCTTTCCCGTATTTTCACCATTTCTACTCATTTTTCCACTTCCATTGTGTTTCTGGGTAGCCTTTCAGATGATCTGGATCTCCCTCCACACTCTCACGGCCTTTTTGACCTTATGTTAGCCCTTGCATTACAACACATTGTCTCTAACTGGAAATCCTTGAACAATTTGTCTCTAAATTGTTGGTGGAATCTAGTATGTCAATCACATAGACTTGATGTTGCCTTTGCCTCTTCCTGTAAACCCCCCCGAAATGTTGAGCTTTACTGGTTACCTCTCACTTTATATTTAGATCAATCTGCCAAAAAGACATATTCTCCAGTTTCCTCGGATAATTTCAAACCCCCTTGAACACATGTACTCTTGCCTGTAGTTTATGATATTTCAATTTCACTATTGTGATTTCTCTTTTTAGCTTTATACTTGTTTCCTTTTCGCTAAAGGTTCTTATTTCAAATAGTCGCTAAATATTGTGTATTTTACTGTACTCCTTTGACTACATTTATTGAATTCTCTATTTTTTACTCACTCCTTATCCTATTACCATGCTTTTATTTACCTCCCTCCCCCTCCTTCCCCCCGTAAAATAATTCAAAATGCTTGGTTTTTTCACTGTGATATTGGTTACCTATGTTTAATTTATCCCAATCTTTAACTTTTTCTAATATTTTGCTGATGTCACCTTATTGTAATATCTGATTTTATTCTAATAAAGCTTTCAAACTTAAAAAAAAAAAATGCACTGTGACCTAAGATGTGATGGAGAAAGAAAATGTAAAATTACAAATGTGAATGACTACCTTCATAAGTTTTCTCTGCTTTCGCCTATTCATGTTTGTACTGCTGCATACGCTGTGAAAGTCATTTATATGAGGTTGAAATTACATCATGTAACACGGCGCTTCAGGTCTTAGTAGTGTTGGTTGCTCGGATGCTGCCCCAAAAAGCCTGCAATCTATTTCTTCGAATCCAGATTCCCCCAATTTGCAAATAAGAAATAGACGGCGTTCCCTGGGGACTTCCCAGTCACAAATGATCGCACTGGCCACACTTTTTATATGGGCTTTTTAGAAATGGTATTGATGTGGAGAAAATCCCAGCTGACTTTATTTTAACTCTGATGATATTTATAAAGCTTTTCTTTTGGACAGCAGAATTCCTCTCCATTTTCGACATGTCTAATGCCGCCGCAAAAAGATTCTGAAGGAACCATTTCTGACTAGTGGGAACAATGGAATCTACTCAGGTTCAGCGAAGCTTCATGCTGTTCACTGCACACATGGTCCTTGCACGTTCATGCAAATGGTCTTTAAAGACCTGTGAAAAACTTGGGCGTGCCGGAGATAAAACTCCAGACACTGCCCAGCCGAGCCCCCAGGAGCGCGAGCTGCACTGCAGTAGCCCGGGCTGAGACACAGGAAGGAGGAGGAGGGAAGCTGAAGCCCTGTAGGCCAGGGCAGAAGTCTGACTGTGAATGCGCGACCCCCTTCACATCACTCCACGGCCCCCCTGGGGGTCGCGCCCCACAGTTTGAAGACCCCTGCTTTACAGGGAGTGGGGGAACCCAGGATTGAGCTATAAATGGACACTGTCCCCCCCCCACCCGCCGGGGCTTCCATTGAATCTTTAATATTTGTTTGAGTAGGAGGGCCCCGGGACCTTTCATTAAGGCCTTGGGTCCAGCAGTCCAGAGCTGGGACCGGCAACTGGACACTTTAACTCAAGGTTTGCACTCAGAACCAGGCAGGGAAGATAATCTGACCCTTGAACCCTGACCTCAGAACTCTGATGTGTGGGAGAGACTGACCCTTTGAACCCTGACCTCAGACATCTGCTGTGTGGGAGAGACTGACCCTTTGAACCCTGACCTCAGACCTCTGCTGTGTGGGGGAGACTGACCCTTTGAACCCTGACCTCAGACCTCTGCTCTGCGGGAGACTGACCCTTTGAACCCTGACCTCAGACCGCGCTGTGTGGGAGAGACTGACCCTTTGAACCCTGACCTCAGACCTCTGCTCTGCGGGAGAGACTGACCCTTTGAACCCTGACCTCAGACCTCTGCTGTGTGGGAGACTGACCCTTTGAACCCTTACCTCAGACCTCTGCTGTGTGGGAGAGACTGACCCTTTGAACCCTTACCTCAGACCTCTGCTCTGCAGGAGACTGACCCTTTGAACCCTGACCTCAGACCTCTGCTGTGTGGGAGAGACTGACCCTTTGAACCCTGACCTCAGACCTCTGCTCTGCAGGAGACTGACCCTTTGAACCCTGACCTCAGACCTCTGCTGTGTGGGGGAGACTGACCCTTTGAACCCTGACCTCAGACCTCTGCTCTGCGGTAGACTGACCCTTTGAACCCTGACCTCAGACCTCTGCTGTGTGGGAGAGACTGACCCTTTGAACCCTGACCTCTGCTCTGCGGGAGAGACTGACCCTTTGAACCCTGACCTCAGACCTCTGCTGTGTGGGAGACTGATCCTTTGAACCCTGACCTCAGACCTCTGCTGTGTGGGAGAGACTGACCCTTTGAACCCTGACCTCAGACCTCTGCTCTGCGGGAGACTGACCCTTTGAGCCCTGACCTCAGACCTCTGCTGTGTGGGAGAGACTGACCCTTTGAACCCTGACCTCAGACCTCTGCTGTGTGGGAGAGACTGACCCTTTGAACCCTGACCTCAGACCTCTGCTGTGTGGGAGACTGACCCCTTGAACCCTGACCTCAGACCTCGGTGGTAGAGAAGTGCTGTCCTTGAACCCACACAGCAGGAGGCCCTTTCACTCACATGTTTCTTGGCCCCTCTGCTGTGTGGGACGCGCTCAGTGGGGGTTCTTATAGAGATCGACGACCCCCCCCCCCCCCTTGAGGGTCTCAGGGTGTGGGGGCAGGGGGGGCTGTTCTGCACTTCAGTCTGAGACCCAGCTCTTGAGGTCCTAACAGTGGCGGTTTCTGATAGAGGGCGTAGGGGCTCGCCCCCTTTACTTTCGGTTCCAAGGTCAGAACTGGAGATTAAAACAAAACTGTCCATTCAAAAATGCTAAAGAAAGTGCTTCATAGAAAAAAAACGTACCCACACGCTTGGCCTCGTCCTGCAGGCTTCTAAGTGGGGGGTTGCTGCACACTGCCACGCAACACCTGCCCGAGGTGCAAAGTCTACCCCTGAGGGTTGTGAGGTCATCAGCTCGGCAAAGACATAGGCTGGAGGCCCAGTCTCCACCCCCTGATGGCGTGGGGATAAAGTTAACCCCGGGCGTTTCAAACTGAAGCCTTGAAGTGCTGTGGCTTCACGTCAATCAGGGAGCGGAGGCATTGTCATCCCACCCCGCCCAAACTGTTCACAGGGTGGGGTGTGACCCCACCCTGTGACGAGCTGGAAAAGGATGGGGTAGAGGCTGCAGGCAGGAAGCAGAGAAATCAAGTCTGCGCAGTGTTTAATCATGACTTTTGAACAGACTGCGCGGACTCGAGGTATCGGCTTCCCGCGCTGTATTTGGTGTGAGACGCCATTCTGCTCCGGAGTTTGTTACTGCCTGGAGACTTTTTTTAAAATTAATTTCTTTATTCGGTTTTCTCCATCTCAGCAGCTCACGTGCAAAATCACAGGTATACATTTCGTCCACCTCAGCCGAGGTGGGGAACAACACAGTTCAAATACCTTAGCAATAATGTCTGCGTTCACAACGTGGAGTATCCACTATCTTCTATAGCATCTTTTGGTGTGTCTGTTGGTATACATAATCAAACCCAACTGTAGGAAACCCCCCCTCCCTCCACTGCCGGTTCCATGTAACTCGAGGTCCATGTATCTAATCATACGGGGCCATCCTGAGTCTCACCCCCTGTCCTGGGCCCCCCCTCTACAGAGGGTGTCTGAACAGAGTTGTCTATGGTGACCTGGGAGGCCTGTCCCGCTATCTCCTGCATCATCACTCCTCATGCCATTAACACCTCAGGCAGTTTGGCACCCCCCTTGGTGCATCACATGTGTCCCTCCTCCGCTAGGGCCCACTCCCGTAGATCGGTCCTCCATTTTGCCAGAGGCGGTCCCTGCTGAGCTAACCAGTGGATTGCCATACGCCTCTTGGCTATAACTAGACCCAGAATCAGGAACCACCTGCTTATCTTGCGCTTCAGGTCCTGAGGAATCAAGCCCAGAAGACAAGCGCGTGGATCCATTGCTATTGTCCATCCCGTTATCCGGGTCAGATCCTCGAGAACAGTCCCCCAATGCATCTGGATCGCTGGGCATGTCCACACCATATGCAGAAAATCTGCCGGACCGTAGCGACATCTGGGGCAGTGAGGGTCTCTAGAGCTATCGATGGTTGCAGCCTCCTAGGTGAGAGGTATGTCATATGCATAGGCTTTCCTGTTTTCAGTTTCTATTTTTGGTAAGTTCTGGTGGGGTTTTTTCAGTGTTTTCAAAAGATTTCAATACCATAACCCCTTCTATGCTCATGACGAGCTCAGCTCGCCATGAGTTACGCCTCTCGTACACTCATGACGAGCTCAGCTCGTCATGTAACGCAGGTTTTTCAAAAACCCAGCGCACCGCGGGAAAACCGCTAGCGCGTAATGTGTTAAAAAAAAGGTTATCAGTGGTTACACATTTTCGTGCCATTAAAAGGAATAGAAACAGTATTTTTCCAGTGTTTATGGAATGTTTTGCTTTTATTATTGCTTGCTTTCGGCCCTGATAATGCATGGTATATAGACAGCGTACGTATAGTGTATATGAGGTCCAAATACAGTTTTGCAAATCAAACTTATTGAAGTACACCATAAAATACTTCTTCAGTGAGTGTTTGGGAATGTGCTCTTGCTCTTTCCTTCCCATGTAAACTTTTATCTGTGAAAAGGCCCTCCCAACATTTACATTTGACGGGTAACGCCAAAACAGCCAATACACAATTTGCTAACTCTGGCCTTTACTCCAAGGGAGATCCTTCAGTCATCCAGCGTTGTGCGGTTTGTCAAAGTTCCAGGATTCAGTATCAGAGTTTCATCCAGGTGTAATCTAAAGTCCTGTTGCCAGTGGTTCCTTTATTATTCCCAAGGAAGGGATTGGACATTCTCTGGGGACCCACCTATGGGAGGGCTTAGACAAAGGGGTGGCTACACCCATTTCCTTTGTCCAGTTTCACAACAGAGCAGGGACTGGTAGCCCCTGCAACCAGTTTGAACTGGGCTATGCACAGGGACACCAAATGTGCCCCCAGTGCAGACTTTGATGGTACTCTTGGAGGCCTCCCACCCAGCCCCAATACACTAAAGCCTGTGTGGGAGGTGGTGACACCTCCCTGGGACAGGAAACCTTTTGTCTAGGCCACCCCTGCCAGAGTTTCATCCAGCAGCAGGAGGGCAGACTCGTGTTTGTGGCATCCATTTTGTGATGCCAGGGTTCTTTTAAACTGGTACCGGGTGTCCCGGACATGTCTCTCCCTCTAGAAGGATGGAATTCTACCCCAGCCACCAGAACTGGCAGGGGGGTATTATTCCAAAGTGTTTGACACTAAACACAACATGTTTCCATGCAGCCATCCCCAAGTTAGCATTTACTGCAAGGTTATAATGCACTTAAGAGTATATGGTTTGGCTGCATCACAGAACAACCCCGGAGAATGGATTCCGAAGGCTGCAGAGGTGCCCTGCACATGCATGGGCACCCTCTCACACAAAACCCAGCACCCTGCCTTCAGGATCGATAAGGCCTGTCATAGGGGTGACTGATAGGTTTATATGTGTAGTGATTTAAGGTAGATATAGGGAACCTATATCTAAGTAAGGGGTACCTGCACTAACATGCCTAGGCTGCAGTAGCAGTCCTGTGGTGTCATTTTGGAAGGCTTCCCAGGGGTGGCACGATACATGCTGCAGCCCCTGATAGGCCTCTGGGGTACCTATGCCCTTGGTACCTAAGGTACCATACACTAGGGACTCATAAGGGTACTCCAGTAACTGAACTGGAGTGTTCCTAAAGTACATGGAATCATTTTAGAGAGGAAGCAGCTAGGCTGGGGTCCTGGTTAGCAGGGCCCCAGCCAGACTAAAGCCGAAAAAAGTGAAACATCAGCATAAAGTGGGGGTAACCATAAGAAGCAGATCTTACTCTCCTACAGCGGTGTTATGGCAGAGTTTTTGGCTTTATTTAGCAGTGATATAGATCATTAGTCTTGCTCGCATCTAGTATAGGTATTCTTAGCCTGTGTTGGCCCTTTTAAGCCCTTTTTCCAGACCTAGAAGAGGATAGCTGCTTAATATGCCTTTATTCTTGACTTTAACCTGTCTATTGCCTATTGGCTTTGACATATTAGACATATTGGTATGGTTTATGTAGGTATTCTGACAGAGCTAAGGAGCATTTCACCCCTTTCAGGCCTACAGGCCTAAAGCTAGAGAGACTCCATCTTGATGGAAGCAGAGAGGCTTTTTAGGGCAAAAGCAATGTTTATAGTTATAACTGTTGTTCGCCCTAAGCGGACCGGAGAGAACCGGCCAGAGCTGAATCTAATCAGGAATTGTTCCCGGGCTCAGGTCTCTAGACGAAACAAGCAGACTGGTCACTGTGGGAGCGTCTAGCGCAAGGAGCCTGGTGCATGGGATTGGTGGGAAGAAGCTGCTGGCTGGAACTTTCCATGAGGAAACAGCATTCTATATTTGTGAAGTGCAGAGGCGGAGTCAGGCAGTCAAGCAGAGGGGAGTCAAGCAGAGGGGAGTCAAGCAGAGGGCAGTCGAGGAGAGAGTCCAGCAGAGAGGCGAGCAGTGGAGTGGAGTTGGCAGAGAGAGAGAGGGTTCAATCTGGAGAAGAGCTGAGTTGAATAGTGAGCTGGAACTGAAGGAAGCAGTCAGAAGCAGTTGCTTATCAGGAGGAGGTGTGAATAGCTGGAGTCTGAAGTAATGCCTTTTAGAAGAGATAGAGGAGAGCTCGTGGATTAACCTATGGGAGCAGATGGAATTGGACATTGGCGCAGAGACAGAGTGAATAAGATAGTGGAATGAACGGTGATCAGAGCGGCAGGAACCATTAAGATTGAAGACGGAAGGTGGAGAGACAGTTCGTGTGGGGGAGAGGAGTCCAGAGACAGAGTGATCAGCGCAGAGGTGTACCCAAGAGTGCAGGAGAGAGAGAGAGAGCATGAGATGAGCCAAGGCACAGACGAGAGAGGAACCCAGATGACAGCTAGAACAAGACTTCACACTAATCAGGTGATATTGTTTTCATCACATTAGCTACATTTACACTTTATGTCTAATCTTTTCCCTTTTAGCGGAGTGTTCCTGTTATGTGTAATCCTTCTCTTTCAAGCGGTGTGTTCTACCTATAGTCTTTGTCAGATATGCGTAAATGTTTATATTGCTATAATAAACAATCCCCAGTTTATAACAAACTGGTGTGTAGCCCCTATTCTTGTTCACTGAAGGTAAATATAGCTTCTAGGTGTTTGCTAGGCACGTGAATGGATGAGTAATCCCAATCAGGTAAGTGGTGATCACATAAATAGGGAGTGAGTGAACCTTTGATGCCAAGAGCAGAGAGTACATTATATAATCTGGAACTATATTCAAAGTCATTATTGTAGTTTCATCCCGAGTAGACAGCTGAGATAATATCCCAATATATATATATATATGTATAGGTGTTCATAGGAATGTGGTCGTCGTTGATATGCGGCGTTAATGAGAGCACTGGGGGGTCGAACCAGTGTGTATACCCACTGGATTGTGGCTTGAGTAAATGAGAGCACTAGGTGGTTGAACTAGTGTGTAGTTTCGCAGGATCGCGAACACTTTGGAAAAGGGAGCATTGGGTTCTGCAGGCCCGTGTGTAGACGCACCAGATTGTGTGTCAGATCTGCCCTAGGGTAGAACGGTCTGGGTCAGGGTGGCCGCGAGACCAACTGATGTGAATAAGTGTGGTGTAGGGTATGGATATCCCTAGTAATCAGTGAGTATTCTTAGTATCCCTATAGATTTAGTGGTGTTATTAATAATATGAGCTTGTATATTGCGAGTTCCCCATCCTCAGGTAGGTACCAGGTGCCTGGATATAGAGGAGTTCTGAGGAGGGAAGGTGAGTACGTTCTGGCTGGGTTGGAGGGGCCCCTGGGGGCTGATCCCACCTACTCAGAAAATCCAGCCATTACAAGCGGTCAAAAATAAAACAGCGCATTTGAAAGTAAAGAGTAAATTCCCAGTTACGGACGGGATCTAGAACTTGTACAGAGCACCACAGTGAGGTTTCATTGACTTCAGTGCCATGGTTAGCGAAGGGACAATACTACGGATCATTGCAAGCCATTTCTCATACATTGCAAAATCAAAGGTCCTGAAATGCTCTCAACATTGCTTTGCTTACCAAGTGGCAGGCACTCTAACATGAAACATGTTGCCGTTCCAAAGTCACTAAAGGTGCCGCCCAGCCTACTCTCAAGGGGATGTTTCTCATCTCCACCAATTATGCTGAACACTTGGCAGACAAGGGTGTTTTCGGTCTCCTGTTTTTTTATTATGTTCACTACAGCCGTTATGTTTTCCTGTAAAAATCTAAGAGTAATTTGTTTCACATCACTCATTATGCGACCAAAGATCCTCACATTTCCTGCCTTCAGCATTATCACTCAGCAAAAATTCTGTAAACGGTTGTCACATGGATAATACAGCATTCATAGCCCCTTGGACTGAGAACCATCAGCTAAGCGACCCAGTCGGGTTGACTCTTTCTTGGATGCCACACCAAGCACAAAATGAGAAATATTTGTGTTTTAGTTCCCGCACATAATAAAACACTGCATCAGAATCGACTAACAGCTCAATACCATTCTTCATTCATTCTGAAGATTGTAAATGCTTTCAGCATACCATATAACATGTGGCAAGGATCTCTTACAGGGAAGCACTTCAGACAGGTCATCGCACAACTTTTTCATGTTCGTAGCGGAATCACTGCAAATGCAATCTGAAAGAAACACGTTAGTGTTAGATTCCTTACCTTAGAATATCCCCAGGCGTCAGTCTGGATCCGGAAACTTTTGCGTAGCAGTACCCCTGCGCGTCGGTAGGCGTCGTCTGCAGGCGTCCCCTGCGGCTCCGCGTCCGTCGTCGGCGTCGTGCGCCGTGATGACGTCGCTGGAGTACATAGACGCCGCCTCCGCGCGCTGACGTCAGTTCTTCTTTTTTCCGCGCCAGTGGACGCAGATCTGAAGAGCAGTACTCCGGTCTTTGACCAAGTTTTTTCGATTTATTCTCACTTTGTGCCTTTTAGGATGCCTGGGTTCAAGCACTGTGATGACTGTGAACGCACGATGTCGGTCACAGACCATCACCGCCTCTGCCTCCGGTGTCTGGGCCCCGACCACGACGTGGACTCCTGCGTCGACTGCCGGGCCCTTACCGGCAAAGCTAGACGGGAGCGGTCCCGCAAGCTGCTGGAGCTCCGGGTGTCGGCCCCACGTCGGGACCGGGAGCGGTCCCGGTCCGGCCGGAGGTCGAGGGAGCGTTCGAGGGAGCGGTCGCGGGGCCGCGACGAACGTTCCGGAAGCCGACACCACTCGTCATCCTCGTCAGGTAAGAAACACAAGAAGTCGGGGCGTCGTCATCGTACCCCCGACTCCCCCCGACGCGGCCGGGGGTTCGGGTGACCCCAACCCCGCGGCTCCGCGAGAGTCGCCGGCGCGGCCTGCCCCATACCCTCAGGTCCCTGGGCACGGTGCGACGCCTGAGGAGATTGAGGCGTTCCTCATGGCCATGAGGGCCCTGTCTCCTCCGGCGGGTTCCACGGCGCCTGCGGGCCCAGTGAACCCGTCCGGGGGCCCTAGCGGTTCTGCTGACCCTGCCTCGGCGCCGCCGGATGCGCCGATCCCGGCGCCGCTAGGGCCTTCAGGGTCGACGCCGGGTGGACGCCCGTCCGACCCGGCGCCGACTCCATCGGGGTTGCCCGCGGCTCCGCCTCCGCGCGACGCCGGTTCCTCGGTGCCGGCTCCGGGCGGCACTGGGGGTCCGGCGCCGGCTCCGGGCGGCGCCGTCCCCTTACCTTCACCGACGCCGGACGCGGGGCCGGACGGGCGTCGCTCGACGCCGGTCCCGGCGCCGATGGGGCCCATGAACCCCGAGGAGCCGGTCTACGTCGTTGACTCCAAATACGGAGATGATGAAGAATACGGTGAAGGTTGGGAGGGGTCCGAGGACCCTCTGTCACGAGAGTGCCAGTATGACCCGGACTGGACAGGTGACTTGGGGGACGCCAGTGGTCTGGACGACTCTCCTAACCCTGGCTTGATCTCTCCTCCTTCCGTGGCATCGGTGGAGGGAGCTGCTTACTCTGTGGTGCTGATGAGGGCTGCCAAGGCCTTACACCTTGAGCTCCCCGTCGCGGCCGTGAGGCCTAACATCCTCACCGAGGTTTTCAAACCGCAGTCATGCCCACAGGAGCCACTGCTGCCGTTTAATGAAGCCTTGTCGGACGTTCTGTTGGGCACGTGGTCCAGGCCCGCTTCAGGTGCGCCTGTTGATCGGAACGTGGCCAGGCGCCACCGTCCTTGTCCGGACGACCCCAAGTTCCTGTCTACCCACCCCACTCCTGAGAGTCTGGTGATCCAGGCCTCGACCTCCCAGTCCGCATTCCCGTCGGCCCCGCCCGACCGGGAATCCAAGAGGTATGACCAATATGGCAAGAAGGTCTTCTCGTCCATTAGTTTGGGCCTGCGGTCTTGCAACACCGCCTGCCTCTTGGGCCGCTACACCCACTCTGTGTGGGATACGGTCGCGGAGCTGCTGCCAGAATGCCCCATGGAGGTGCGGGCAAAGCTCGGTCAGGCTGTGGCTGAGGGCCGAGATGCAGCGAAATATTCAATTCGGTGTGGTCTTGATACGACCGACTCGCTGGGCAGAGCTATGTCTACGACGGTGGCGATTCGTCGCCACGCCTGGCTGAGATCCGCCAATTTTTCGGCTGATGTCCAGAATACCCTGATGGACATGCCGTTTGATGGCTGTCACCTGTTCGGTGACAAAGCGGACCACGCGCTGGAACGCTTCAAGGACTCCAGGGTCACGGCCAAGTCCTTGGGTCTCTCGACCCAGCGTCAGCAACCGGGTTCGTTTCGTCCCTTTCGTGGCCAAGGAAGGGGCGCCCCCACACGTGCTGCCAGCCACGCGCCGCAACAATCCTTCCAACGCGGTGGCGGCCGTGGAAACCGCCGTGGTGGCGGTCGGGGACAACGGCGGGGTCAGACCACACCTTCCCCCGCAGCATCTACCCCAAAATCCTCCTAGTCCGTGCTTTCGGCCCCATGTGACGTCAGTGGGTGGCAGGGTTCGCCATCACCACGCTCACTGGCGCACGATCACTTCGGACAGGTGGGTGCTGCAAATCGTCCGAAGGGGCTACTCCCTCCCCTTCGAGACCTCTCCTCCAGCCATGCCACCGCAGAACCACCGTGTGTCGGGGGACCACTTGACACTTCTGCAGGAGGAAGTTACGGCCCTCTTGGCCAAGGGGGCCATCGAGCGCGTTCCTGGGCCAGAAGTAGGGCGTGGTTGTTATTCCCACTACTTTCTGGTGCCCAAGAAGGACAAGGGGGGCCTACGTCCTATCTTGGATCTAAGGAACGTCAACGGCTTCCTCCGGAAGGAGAAGTTCAAGATGTTGACGTTAGCTCAGGTCTTGGCTGCTCTAGACCCACAAGACTGGATGGTAGCGTTGGACTTGCAGGACGCCTATTTTCACATCCCCGTCCTGCCGGCCCACCGGCGCTACCTGCGGTTCATGGTAGGCCTGGAGCACTTTCAGTTTATCGTGCTTCCCTTCGGCCTTACCAGCGCCCCACGGGTGTTCACAAAGGTGATGGCGGTGGTCGCAGCCCATCTGCGCAGGTTAGGGGTTTCAGTCTTCCCCTACCTAGACGACTGGTTGTTGAAGGCGGGCTCGCCCCAGACGGTCGTCCACCACCTTCAGATGACGGCAGACCTCTTGCACGACCTGGGGTTCTCCATCAATGTGCCGAAATCACACCTGTGTCCCTCCCAAAAGCTCCTTTTCATCGGAGCGGTTCTGGACTCGGCGCAGTTTCGGGTTTATTCTCCGGAACGGCGGGTTCGGGATATTCAGGCTTTGATTCCCATCTTTCAGCCGCTATCCCGGGTTTCGGTCAGGTTGACGCTGCGGCTGCTGGGACTGATGGCTTCCTGCATCCTTCTGGTGCATCACGCCCGGTGGCGGATGCGGGCTCTGCAGTGGGACCTGAAGTTTCAGTGGGCCCAGCATCAGGGCAACTTGTCCGACCACGTCTTGATCTCGGAGGGCACTGCGAGACAACTGCAGTGGTGGCTTACGGACCGCGATTGGGTCAGGGGCAAGTCCCTCTCCCTTCCCCAACCGGAGCACGTTGTCGTGACGGACGCGTCCCTCCAGGGCTGGGGTGGCCACTTGGGAGAGGCAGAGATCAGAGGCATCTGGTCTCCGGCGGAGTCCCGGCTCCATATCAATCTGTTGGAGCTGCGGGCGATTCGTCTGGCACTGAAGGCATTCCTCCCCTTTGTCAACGGGAGTGTAGTGCAGGTGTTCACCGACAACACCACCGCCATGTGGTACTGCAACAAACAGGGCGGAGTGGGGTCGTGGACCCTTTGCCAGGAGGCTCTGCGCCTCTGGCAATGGCTGGAACGTCAGGGCGTGACTCTGACGGTTCAACACCTGGCAGGTTCTCTGAACGCCAGGGCGGACGAACTCAGCCGTCGGTGCTCGATGGATCACGAATGGCGTCTGAACTCGGACGTGGCGCGAGGCATCTTTCTGCAATGGGGAGAGCCTTGGTTAGATCTATTCGCCACAGAAGAGAACGCGCAATGTCATCAGTTCTGCGCGTTGGAGTTTCCAAGACGGCACTCGCACGGCGACGCCTTTCGGCGCGAGTGGAGTTGCGGTCTGTTATACGCCTTTCCGCCTATACCACTTCTGCCCAGAGTGCTGAAGAAGATCAGGCGCGACCGGGCCCAAGTTATCCTTGTGGCTCCGGACTGGGCTCGAAGGTACTGGTATCTCGAGCTACTCAGCATGTCGGTCGGTCCCCCGATCCGCCTGCCCCTTCAGGAGGACCTTCTGTCGCAGCAGCAGGGGACGGTCCTCCACCCGAACCTGTCCAGTCTCCACCTCCATGCTTGGAGATTGAGCGGCGCCAGTTGAGGCCATTTGACTTGCCTCCTGAAGTCTGTGATGTTATTCTGGCAGCCAGGCGTCCCTCCACTAAGTCGGTATACGCCTGTCGGTGGAACAGATTTGTGGCATGGTGCACAGCAAAGGCTGTGGATCCTCTTTCTGCCCCTCTTTCGGAGGTTCTTCTGTTTCTTCTTTCTCTTGCCCAGCAGGGCTCTGCTCTGGGCACTATCAAGGGCTACCTTTCTGCCCTTTCAGTCTTCTTGAGGCTTCCTGATCAGCCTTCTTTGTTCAAATCCCCGATTGTAACTCGATTCTTGAAAGGCATCACTCACATGTTTCCACCTGTTCCGTTTGTGATGCCTCAGTGGGATTTGAACCTGGTTCTAACCTTTCTGATGTGTGCTCCCTTTGAGCCCCTTCATTCTTGTCCTCTCCGTCTCCTGACTTTAAAGACGGCTTTCCTGGTTGCCATCACCTCTGCCAGGAGAGTGAGTGAGCTCCAGGCTCTTTCTGTCCAAACCTCCTTTCCTGTCCATTCATCCTGATAAGGTGGTTCTGAGGACTAGACCTTCTTTCCTGCCCAAGGTTGTTTCGGCCTTTCACATCGGGCAGTCCATCACCCTCCCTTCCTTCTTCCCGCCTCCGCATCCTTCAAAGGATGAAGAGCGGCTCCATCGTCTGGACCCAAAACGTGCGCTTTCATTTTACATGGATCGCACACGCCAGTTCCGGGTGGATGACCAACTGTTTGTTGGCTACGTGGGTGCGAAGAAGGGACGGGCGGTCTGTAAACGAACCATCTCTCGATGGGTCGTCCTCTGCATCAAAGCGTGCTACTCTTTGGCTCGGAAGGAGCCTCCTGTTGGGCTGAGGGCCCATTCCACTCGGGCCACGGCGGCTACCACTGCCCTGGGCCGGGGAGTCCCCTTGCAGGACATTTGCCAGGCGGCTACGTGGGCCTCGCTGCACACCTTTGCGAGGCACTACTGCCTGGACAGTCAAGTCCGGAGGGATGGCTTCTTTGGCCGTTCTGTCCTCCAGGACTTTCTGGTGTAGTTTTGTATTGGTTCGCAGACCCACCACCGGGGTTGGTATTGCTGGGGTATGTATTCTAAGGTAAGGAATCTAACACTAACATGTTTCTTTCAGATGAACAAGTTACTTACCTTCGGTAACGATATATCTGTAAGAAACATTAGTTAGTGTTAGATTCCTTACCGAACCCACCCATCCTCGCCGTTCTGCGAACTGATACCTAGGGTTAAGGTCATCCCTTTCAGGGCCCTAGTTTTTACATGGCACCAGTGTTGGTTCTCTCATGGCTCTGCGTCTCCTGGCGCGGAAATGCTGTGTGCAAAGAACTGACGTCAGCGCGCGGAGGCGGCGTCTATGTACTCCAGCGACGTCATCACGGCGCACGACGCCGACGACGGACGTGGAGCCGCAGGGGACGCCTGCAGACGACGCCTACCGACGCGCAGGGGTACTGCTACGCAAAAGTTTCCGGATCCAGACTGACGCCTGGGGATATTCTAAGGTAAGGAATCTAACACTAACTAATGTTTCTTACAGATATATCGTTACCGAAGGTAAGTAACTTGTTCAACAATATCATTCCAATCTTTATTGAACTTGGAAGGCACCTTTGTGCAGCAGCATTCTAAGTGACACTGCGTTCCATGTTTTCCAAAAGTCTGGTGTCATGTTTTCACCAATATCCCAGATGCTTGGTGACAGCGCTCTTTTCACATGCACTTGTCACTATACCTTGCTTTGAATGATAAAAGCCTGAGGTGTTGGCAATTCGCCTACTATCAATACTGACTCACTAGAAACTGGTGGCTGATGTATCAAGGGGGTTTTACCCACTTTCTGTCGGTAAATGTGATGGCACATATTGGGAACGGTTCTTAGGAAACCAGCCATCAAACACAGCCAAAATATCAAATATGATTTTGACATTTCCTGATTCTCTACAGTTTATAAAATACTTAAACAAGTCCTAAAACATGCATCTAAACATTGCATCTTTAGACCAAAGAACTCCAAACCAAAAAAAGCAAAAGGAAGAAGAAACCATATTTAAGTGACATCCCTAAACAGCAAAACTCAAGCAGAATAATGTTAGCCCAGTCTTTCTTGCTAATTTACAGTTACAATTTAAAGTTGCATTGCATTGGCCCCTTCAGAAAGAAACCAATTGACTTTCACGTTCCTTTTCATTCTTTGTATGGCATTTTGTTTGTGGTTGTGCCAGTGTTTTTTCCGTGTTTATATGTTTACACTGGTGAGGGCTATTTCCCTTTCAATGGGATTTTATCAGTTATTATAAGTTTAAACCTAAAACCGGACAGCCTACATATGTATTATGTTGTACTGGATTTGCTTAAACTGATTGCTCATCAACACCTTCCGCACACTCCCGAGTATCTTTTCCCAATCTCGTTTCGTAACCTACTCCTGTGGACACACCTGCTGCCATTTTTCTTCTATTTTTAAGGGGCCGTTCTTTTTATCATCCCTCAATGCCCTGTAGAGGTGAGTGACTCACTTTCGCCCTCCCGCCATAGCAATCATAGTGACTACGGTTTGGGTGTGCCCCGAGGCCTCCGGAAATGTGGGCCATGATTGCTGTGCCGTTGCTGCTATTTTTGCATATTGTAAAAACTGCCCTGCTCCCAACTCGAAGGCGACACCGCCTCCTGATAAGTGATACATTTACCGTCTGACTAGAGGTGCAACAACATCAGGCAGCCCCGCCTTCCAGGCCTCTGTTGACATCACCTGGTCAACCTGAGCAAAGTGCGGCATCTGCCAGAAGTCCGCCTCCGGGGCGAAGGGTCTTTCCATAATTATTCTACGGACCACTCGATTCCAAATTGCAGCCCCCAGTCGCACTAATGGCGGACCGTGCACAGGGCTGGACTGGGAACCAAAACCGGTCCTGGCAAAGTGCACGGCAGGCCCCACCCCTCCCCCCGGAGGGTTGTGGGTGCCGCCGAGCTCTTTGCCAGGGCAGGTTTTCGGACAAAAACGGCCCTCAGGGGCCCCAAAGCGGCCCCCCCACCTGTGCGGCGCGCTGGGGGATTGCCCGGTGCCCGCTACTGCCAGTCCAGCCCTGACCGTGCACTGTGAGCCCCCCAACCGACCATAACTTCGCCCGAGCTGTTGGTCCCCGTACGTACATGCCAGCAAGGATCTCTCCCAGGAGGGATCTGCGTTCAGCCAGGCTATGGCATGCTGCAATTGCGATGCAAAGTAATAAAGTTCCAAGTCTGGGATCCCCAAACCCACGTTTCATAACTTCTAAACTAACCCTGCATCGCTTTCCATTCCATAATATTTGGACCAGCAGAGTACTGAGTTCCCTACATACCCGGTACAGAATTTCAAAGAAGGAGCCTGACATAGTTTAGAGCCGGGGTCTCCAACCGGTCGATCGCGAGCTACCGGTGGCTCGCGGAGACCCCGGGAGTAGCTTGTGTAGCCCTTCAGTAGCATTTGGTGGTATCTTGGGCTATTAGCCTTTCTGGCTCCATTTGCCCGCCCTAAGCCAAAACCAGCCGCTCGGATTAGAGCTAAGCTGGGGAGGGGGCCGGCGAAGAGGATGACGCTCCTCTCCTGGAGCTGCAGACTCCTCTCGTGAGAGTCTGACTCTTGTGACGTCATCGTTGGGTGCCAGCGCGGAGCAGTAGGAGATGTGCCTTCCACCGCCAGAATCAGCCAGGAGACGTGCCTAGCACTGCAGGTAAGCTCAATGGTGGAATTAGGGACCCCTTGGGAGTGATTGCTGACAAGGCGTCAGAAAGCACCGGTTAGGAAGGAAAAACGAGTGGAACAGGGGGCAGAAAGGCACAAAAAACGAGTGGAACAGAGGGCAGAAGGGCACAAAACACAAGGGGAAAATGAGTGGAACAGAGGGCAGAAAGTCACAAAAAACAAAGGAAAAACGAGTGGAACAGAGGGCAGAAAGGCACTAAAAACGATTGGCACAGAGGGCAGAAGGGCACAAAAAACGAAGGAAAAACTAGTGGAACAGAGGACAGAAAGGCACAAAAAACGAGTGGACAGAGGGCAGAAAGGCACAAAAAACGAGTGGAACAGAGGGCAGAAGGGCACAAAAAACAAGGGGAAAATGAGTGGAAGAGAGGGCAGAAAGGCACAAAAAACGAGTGGAACAGAGGGCAGAAAGGCACCAAAAACGAGTGGAACAGAGGGCAGGAAGGCACCAAAATAGAGTGGAACAGAGGGCAGAAGGGCACAAAAAACAAGGGGAAAACGAGTGGAACAGAGGGCAGAAGGGCACAAAAAACAAAGCAAAAACGAGTGGAACAGAGGGCAGAAGGGCACAAAAAACAAGGGGAAAACGAGTGGAACAGAGGGCAGAAAGGCAGAAAAAACGAAGGAAAAACGAGTGGAACAGAGGGCAGAAGGGCACAAAAAACGAAGGGAAAATAAGTGGAACAGTGGGCAGAAAGGCACAAAAACCGAAGCAAAAATGAGTGGAACAGAGTGCAGAAGGGCACAAAAAACAAGGGGAAAGCGAGTGGAACAGAGAAAGAAGGGCACAAAAAATGAAGGAAAAACGAGTGGAACAGAGGGCAGAAAGGCACAAAAAACAAGTGGAACAGAGGGCAGAAAGGCACAAAAACGAGTTGATCAGAGGGCAGAAAGGCACAAAAAACAGGGACAAACGAGTGGCACAGAGTGCAGACGGGCACAAAAACAAGGGGAAAACGAGTGGAACAGAGGGCAGAAAGGCACAAAAACAAGTGGAACAGAGGGCAGAAGGGCACAAAAAACAAAGGAAAAACGAGCGGAACAGAGGGCAGAAAGGCACAAAAAACGAGTGGAACAGAGGGCAGAAAGGCACAAAAAACAGGGAAAAACAAGTGGCACAGAGGGCAGAAGGGCACAAAAAACGAATGACACAGTAGCAAAACACAGAATACAGAAGTATAGGGACAGTTAAGAACAGAAGGCAGAACGGGCCGAGAGGCACGGGGAAAGCGAGGGGAACAGAAGGGAAACCCGGGCATTGACACGGGGCAGCGAGTGGTACAGAAGGAAAGACAGGTCGGGGAGAGCACGGGTACAGCGAGGGAAACATAGGGAAGAAAAAGGGGCACGGACCACGTACAGGCAGCAGGGGAAGACAGACAACAGCAGTCATAGACACAACAATGATAATACAGGCAATACAATAAAAGCAATAAAACGTTGAAAGGCACATGTGTATAGGTTACAGTTACATGGCAGGCAGGTAAAAATATATGCAGCCAGGATCAGAGTAGGATTTTCGTGCTGCTGTCTGATTGCTCACTTTCCACAAGCCCTTGGGTACCACTGCACCTTACAACTCTCCAGTTATCTGTGTCCAGTAGTCAAGGCCAAGCTAATGATGAGGCAGGGGGGGAGTTAGGGGTATGGGGGGCATGGGATTGAGGGGGCATGACTGTTAGGTCATGGTTCAGGGCCACTGGTATTATGTGGCACTGGGGGACCAAATTATGCAGCAAGTTTGACAAAATCATGCAGCAAAAAAGACAACTTATATGGTGTATTGCAGCTTATTTTGTGATAGTACTACTTTATCGTTTTGTAATTTGTACTCGTTAGCAGTGTCTATGAAAAGGTATCTCTTCATTAGGCTTAAAGTAAATGAAACTAGGCGTGGGAGGGTTTCTCGGAAAAATGCGCGAGTTGCTTCGGGTTCAGTAGGATACTGACCAGAAGCTCTGACTACACAAAAGGTTGGAGACCCCTGGTCTAGAGACATCCGGGCAGGACCACCATTTTTATTAGTGCAATCTCTCCCATCAAGGAGAGGTTAAGTGTGTTCCAAAAGGTAATACTACCCTGCAGCCCCCGGATTATCCTCGCCATGTTGCACTGATAAAACTCTGCCTCGGACCTAGCGACCCATATCCCTATGTATCGGACTGTGTCCCCCGCCCATGGAAGCTCCAGCACCTGTCGTCGATCCTCCTCCCACAATCGATTTCCGTTCCAAGCACGTAGAGCTGTGACTTTGTCTTGTTAATGTGAAGCCCGGAGGTATCCGCGAATTGGGCCAGCGGAGTTAGCAATGTCTGCAATGACTGGGTCGGTCGACTCAGGTATATTAGCGTGTCATCGGTGTTCATTAACACCACATGCTCCGAATCCCCCACACATATGCCCTGTCCTACAAGTATCTTGCGCAGATGACACACCAATGGCTCCATTGCCAGAGCAAACAGCAAGGGGGAAAGCGGGCAACCCTGCCGAGTCCCCCTTGCTATAGAAAATGCGTCTGACACGTACCGGCCCGTACGGACCCTTGCCAGCGGACGGGCATATAATAGTTTAATCCAGTTTACAAACCCCTCCCCCAGGCCCATTTTAAGCAGAACTTGCCATAGGTAATCCCATCTGATTGAATCGAACACCTGTTCGATATCGAGGAACACCAAGCTGCTCTGTTGGGCCTGTCCCTCCAAAGATTGCATAATATGCGCAAGTCAGCGGATATTCCGCAGGGTATTTCTGCCTGGCATAAACCCAGACTGGTCATCGTTGACCAGCTGCTGAAAATAGGGAGGAGCTTAGACGCCAACACCTGGCTGATAATTTTGTGATTAACATTCAGCATAGAGATGGGCCTATAGGAGCCGGGGAGGAGGGGATCCTTCTCAGGTCTGGGGATCATCACGATCAGTGCTTCCCTCATGGAATCTGGGAGCACGCCACGTTCCTTGGCCTCCGCTGTGATCTCTAAGAGTTTGGGGACCTGCACTTCGCCACACTCCTTATAGAGCTTGGTGGCCATACCATCCATTCTCGGAGACTTCGCCGTCTTTAGGTGGGTGATAGCCACCCTTATTTCCTCCCCACTAAAGGGGCCCCCCAGGGCTTTCTGACTGTCCACGTTTATACAAGGCAATTCCACCCCGCCAGATAGGCTTCCACAGCCTCAAGGGTCGTGGGTGACTGTGTACCGGAGTATATTTTACGTAAGTGAGCCTTGATTACGTTATTTATTTCATGTTGGGCATACACCCTCTGTCCAATGTCATTTTTAAGTGCCAGGATTGGGTGAGGCTGAGTCTCTGCCCTAATCGGGCGCGCCAGCAGCCGACCTACCTTATCCCCTTCCATATACCAGCGACGTCTACTCGCAGTTCTAACATATTTGCCTAGTGAGTCCCATAAGTCCCCTATCTGCCACCTCACATCCTCCCACCCAGCCGACCTCTCACTATTCTTGGGAAGCTCCCTTTCTAGTGTCGCTAATCGTTCCTCCTGCCGCCGCAGATCATGCTCCAACACTCTTTTAACTCCCACCTCCGTGGACATACAGATCCCCAGAACCACCACCTTCATTGCGTCTCACTCGGTCGCCCTAGTGCCAGTGGAGCCCCAGTTGACCTCCATATAATCATTCAACCCATTCGCAATAGCGTCTTTATAGATCGGGTCATCAAAGGCTTCAATATTGAGCCTCCAGAGCGGTACCCTAGATCTCGGTCAGGCTAGCAAATAAGCAATTAGGAGCGGGGAATGATCGGACAAATAACGGGCTAGGTATTGCGTCTCTGCCACCCGATGTATCACCGTCTTTTGAATGAAGAAGTAGTCTAGTCTACTATAGGTATTGGCAGCAGGTGTGTGACACGAGTACATTCTACGTCTAGGGTTACGGTGGCGCCACATGTCCAGTACGCCATAATTATGAAGCATTTCACCCATCGCTTCTCTGACTCTAGGCTTGGCATCCAAATTTGGGGGGGAGTCAGTCGAGCACCCTATCCAGGGCACAATTAAAGTCCCCCGCCACCACCAATTCTGTATCCGGGCCCAGATCTAGCCGTCCCAGAACTCTGATCAAAAACCCACCATCGTCACTGTTCGGGGCATACACATTTACAAGGCAGATACTGCACCCATCCAGGGTCCCCTCTACCACCACAAACCTCCCATCAGGGTCCTGTTGAACATGCATAGCCTTGAAGGGGCCTCCCGGTGCCACCCAAATAAGCGCCCCCCTGTCAAACCCAGAGTAGGATGTTGCAAAAATCTGGCATCTCCACCTGCGCTGGACGAATTTAAGACAGTCCCCCCCCATAGGTGGGTTTCCTGGAGTAGAGCTGTGCTGACCCCATAGCGCCTAAGGTATGATGCCACTCTGATCCGTTTCACCATCTTATTGAGCCCCAGAATGTTCCATGTAATCAGTTTGTAATTCCGGTTATCCCCTGACATGAGTAAACAATTGTCGGTATCACAGTCCCCCGCCCATTCGGCGGAGACCCCCCTTTAGTGTCATCGCTTGCCTCCGATCTCCTGTGTGCCAACATGGATCCGACCCGGTAGCAACCCCAACAAACCCCCAACTGGAAACCCCAACTCCCCCCAACCACAGGCGGTAGCCCTTCATTCTCGCAACCAGTCCTGGTTTGAGGACTCCGAAACCCGTCCCAAAGCTCCCCCCACCCCTTAGAATACCCCTCTCAACTTGAAAGCATGAATACACCCGCGGTTACCCACCCATGTCCGTTTAAACCTCCCTCCCCCTCCTAAACTCTGTGAATCAGCCAACTGACTGGCAATAGTGTACCCTCCTCCAACACTGAGTAACCTCCCCTCAAGTCCATTGGGTGCAATGCCCGTTCACATGAGTTCCATGGTAAAGTCCAGTGCCCCGTGGGCTAAACCCGGTACTCCGTGCCTCTGGCGGAACACCTTTCAATCTCAGCCTCAGGCCCCCCCACTCACTTGTTTCCAGAGCCCTCTAGCCCGCTAGGGTGACCAACCGTCCGTAAATTTCACCTACAGTCCGTAATTTGGACCTCACGTTCGTTGTCCGTGAGGATCCCTTTTACGGACGCCTTTTGTCCGTAATTTTGACCATCACAGAGAGCAGCACTGCTCCCCTGCGAGAAGCCTCAGCCCCTTGATGCTGGCACCTCGACCTCCTCCTCGAGCACAAGAGCAGTCCCACCCGCCCATTGTCACTCTGTATGCCGGGTAATTGCCCCATACAAAATGACAATGGGGCAGTCTGGGGTGTGACAGCAGTGGTCTGCCTCAGTGTACAGCAGGGCATTCTGTAACATAAAAGGTAAAACGCTATTGCTGCAACTTTAGCAACATTGGAAAACATTTTATATAAAGAAGACTGTAAAATAAGTTAAAAAGAACGGGTTATCGTTCTTTCACTGTCTCATCATTTTTGAACTGAAGTTTTTTCAATATTATAATCAACAAAGCCATGGTTGCTGCTTTTTGTTTTAAGCAACTAACAACCATTGACAAAGCCAATAGTCCTGGCTTGTTGTTGGTGTAATGATACTTGCTGTATTATATATCTGGATGCAATGACATAATCAACATAATACCAGTCTGGCGGGACACTATGCTAAGCGCAGATTTTTAGCCTAGGTGTTTTAAACCACGTCCTTAATTACATCGAACACCCCCTTTGGAGAGATCCCCCAGTTTTCTTACACCACTTAAAGCCCTGGAAACACCATCTCACAGACACCTCACATCCTGGCACTGTGCACCATGCATGACTCATGACTTCTACGTTTTCAGACTGCCTATGTGCAGGGGCATAGTGAACTTTCCCCCACCCGACCCCACCCCAACCCTTGCTTTAGGAACTACAGCAAGGTGAAGTTCTTGATGGGCCTCTTATGTCTACAACTCTGCAGACAAAGGCTCAGCTCATAATGTGAAAAGGTGGGCAAGTAAATAAGTGAAGGAATGTGTGAATGGCTGGATGGATTACTGAATGGATGAATGAAAGGGTGAATGGATAGATAATAAATGAAAGGATGGATGGATGAGTGACTGAGTGGAAGTATGGATGAGAGAAAAGGTAAATAGATGGATGTATGGGTGGGTGGGTTGATGGATGGGTAAAAGGGTGGATGAGTGTGTGTAAGCTTAGATGATGGACGAGTGAATGGGTGGATGGATGAGTGAAAGGATGGATGGATGAGTGAAAGGGGTTAGATGGACAAAAGAATGGATTGATGAGTGAAAACGTGAAAGGGTGGATAGATGAGAGAACGGATGGATGGATGATTGAAAGGATGGATGAGTAATAGGATCAATGGATGGAATTAATGAATGGATGAGTACATGAATGGGTGGATGGATGGATACGTGAAAGGGGGATGGAGAGAGAAAGGGAGGATGAATGACTGAACGGGTGAATGGGTGGAAGGATAAGTGACTGGATGGATGGATGAGTAAGTGAATAGATGGCTGGATGGGTGAAAGGGTAAATGGCTGGATGGATGAGTGAATAGATGGATGGATGGGTGGAAGAGTGGATGGATGAGCGAAAGGGTGGTTGGAAGGATATCCGGTGGATAGGTTTGCAAATGGTTGAATATGTTTGGATATAGATGGGCAGATAGATGGAAGGACAGAATGAATGGTGAAAGACTGAATGATAGATAAAAGAATGATTACACCTTGTCGCACCCATTATCTTAAGTAGCATTTCCTATACATTGACTTTCACATCAATATGAGTCATTGTCTCTATATAATGTGTGTGATGTAACGCACTCTGACACCCTGCCCTACATAATTAGGATGAGTAACACTATAAGAGAAATTAAATACACATGAGAGACGGTCTAAGTGAATATGAGGGGCACAATTTAAGGGTGGAAGCAAGGCAGTACTGGCCCGACCGGGCATCAGGTGTTTTCCTGGGAGGCTGTTTTGTTACTGGGGCTGGCACTGCAAAGTTCCTTGTATATCCAGTAGTTTTCAATCAACAATAAATGCGGCCTCACTTATATTCTGGTGTGGTTCACCATTGTCTGGTGACTAATGTACCTGCTGGACCGAAATGCACATTTTTAATCGTCTAAGGTAGCATGCTGCGGCCACACTGAAAAAACGTGAAGTGTACAATTTTCTCAACCTAATATAAACTTATTTTTACTTGTACTTAGATAGTTGTCTATTTACTTACTTATATGCTATTGTGCTACCACCTCTGACGTGTCTGTTAAACTTACCTTTTGTCCTGAAGTTTTGTCCTGAATTTTGACCTTTTGTCCTGAATTTTGTCCCTTTGTCCTGAATTTTTACACTCACCATCCTGAATTTGCACCTATGCCAGTTGGTCACCCTATCTACAGCCCGGCCAGTGGCACCATCCAAGTCTGAATGTTTCCTGCACCAGACAAAGCGGAGAGAACTGGTTCTGCGTCGGGATCGCCTCTCGCTCCTCCTGGAGAGTGCCATCCGGTCCCACCACGATGCGTCCCCGTCCACCGGATCTCACTCCCGTCGCGGTTGGTCCTCTTCCCGACGTTGCTGGTTCCTCTGTTAATGGCTCCTGCGCCTCTGCTCCTGCATCCCTGGTTTTGGTCCGGGCCGGCCAGGCCCAACGAGTCCATCCAATCTGCTGCCTCCGATGGGGTACCAAAGAATTGGACTTTGTCTGCATACTGCACTCTGAGCCTAGCCGGGTACATCAGGCTGTATTTAATATTGTGGCTACGCATCCGGCGTTTAACACTCAGGAAGTCATTTCGCAGGTCTTGCACTTTTTATGTATAGTTGGGGTATATGTGAATGTCTTGGGGCCAGATGTAGGTAAAATAGATTTACCGAATATTAATTACTGAAAATTACCGAATTTTACCGATTCGGTAATTAATATTCGGTAAATCTGAGGGGTGGATATGTAGGTATTCCAGATGTGCTGGTATAACGAATCGGCAAAAATCGGTATTTACCGATTGAGTAAATACCGAATCGGTAATGCCGATTCATTCCTATGGGCTTTGAAGCCCCTAGGAATGAATGGGCACTACCGATTCGGTATTTACCGAATCGGTAAATACCGATTTTCACAAGGGTGCAGGGGGTGTCACTTTGACACCCTCTGGCACCCCCAAAACAGGCTCGGGTGCCATGTGGCAGGCATACATGCCCTAAGGGCAGGTCTGCCTGTCACATGGCATAGGTGTGCATGCACACATGTGCTTGCACACCGGAATCGGTATTTTACCATCAAATTGGATTTGATGGTAAAATACCGATTCGGTAAGGCCTCTGGGACTCAGAAGAGTCCAACCTGCATCTGGGTGCCTCAGATTCGGTAAATTTACAGAATTTTTATTTTACCGAATCGGTAAAATTACCGATTCGGTAATTTTACCAATTCGGTAATTTTACCAATTCGGTAAAAAAAATGCCCCCTACATACCTGTCACCCATTTACTGATCGGTAACGGCCAAAATCGGACGTTACTGGTCGGTAAATGGCCTGAAACGGCCACCTACATCTGGCCCCTGGTTTTCAAATCGAGGTGGGAAGTTGCTTCGGATGTTCTGCAAGATCATGTCCCCGTCCCTGAAATTGAACACCCGGGCTATCAAGGCTCTAGGCGGGGTTCCCGTTTTTTTTTTTTTTTTTTTAATTTTTGAAAACCTTTATTGTGCATGAAATAAAGAACAAATACGGGCCCACAACCATCCGGCCGGCCACGAACTCTCATGTAGCACTAAAGTATACAATACGGTGACATAGTAATACAGCTGCACATCGGTTATGAAGCAAAAATCAGACTGGAGGATGCTGCAAGACCATGACACAGGAGTAATCAAGGTTAAGTTTTTAAATTTTTTCTTGCAACTATTTAGTTCAGGTCGTATTGGTCCGTACTCACAAAATAATAAAATAGGAACAAGGTCCATGCAGGTGGGACACGACAGTAGCTACATTGTCCGGTCAATCCACATCTCAACAAGCAGTCCCGACCAGGCAGGATGGCAACACAGTATCCGTGCTACAGGGTAGCAATCTCAACCTCCCACTTACATCTACGCCGCCACCCCTCGCCCAGTATGCCTGAACACGGGCCAAGAAAAAGGAAAAAATATAAAGAAGGCAAAAACAGGTCCCATAGAAACTAACAAAAAATGAAATATAACCCCCCACCCTACACACATGCAGAGGCTATGGCCTACCCCCCCCCTAGCAGAGTGTCTGTCGCCCCATAAACCCGAAATATAGCAAGAGAGAAGAAGAAGATAAAGGGCGAGAGAAAGTAAGAAAATATAGAAAAGGAAAGAATGATAATAACGAAGAATTTCAACCCTTGAATATAGGGAGGAAGAAAAGAACAAGCTGATCTACCACTCCCAAAAAGAAGAGCGCAAAAGTGGGGAGGAGCCCACCTCACAACAGGTCCCCCGGACACCCCGGCCATAAATTACTGTCCACCCTTTAGTCAATAACAGAACAAATCTTAGCAAATTCAGGATAATAGGGCGAGATATTCCATCAGTCATGGCACGCGTTGAGAAAGCATCTTATATACAGTCCACAACCACCACTCAATCACAACAGACAGAAGAAGGACTCCTAGCCCTGACCCGAGCGTATGCGTCTCCCCGAAGACAGCCACCAAGGAGGACCCGCCCCGTACAGAACAAAGGGATAAGATGGCCGCCCTCAGCACTGAGAAAAAGCCCCACTGCAAGATAAAGAATGCCAAGCACATAAAGTACCAAATGTCCAAAAGAGCGGTGCCCTCACGAGTCTCAGAAGTTGTATGGCGCTAATAAGCAGGAGCGCATCTTGCAGCTCATAGGCAATCTGTAGTTCCAAGCGCCGTGCCGTCGGCACCACGGGCAGACACGCTGAAGCTGCAAGCGAAGGCGAAGGATCAGGCAGGGATGGCAACACTGTAGCCCCATTGACATAGATGGGTAACGAGCCGCCAACGTCGTCACCGGCTGATAGCTGTTCCGTCGTTCGCCCGTGTAGCAACAATGTATCTCGGCCCTGGCACTGCATGGGCCGAGAGGAGCAGTGCGAAGGATCAGCAGACACCATACACCTCAAGTCGAGTGCGGCTCCGTCCAGCCGGTCACCCAGTGCCGCAGCTCCCACACGCCATTCTGCACTCAAGTCGGCGAGTGCGGCAAGGATAGAGGCATGGGAGTAAACAGGTTGCAAATCGCTCACATCTACCAGCCGAGGCGCCTCATGATGAATAACCATGTTCTCTGATCCAGGAAGGGCAAAACAGTCAGGCTTAGGGGCACGATCCACAATCGCTCCGCAGGAGCCGGGCGCCATGTTAGGTTCACCAGTGGCACACACGTATGAGGAGGCAAGGTACACTATGGAAATCTGGGGACTGACCCCCGCAGTAGTCAGGGCCCTCCGACAGTGGGCAGCATCATGTAAATTACCCTCCCCGTGCGACTTCCAACAGGAGGCAATCGCGATGGAGAGTCACGGTAGCCAAATCGCCTCCGAGAGCAAGTGGGGGAAGCGGAGCGGCTCACCGTAGCGGCACACGGGGGAGAGATCACAGGAGTAGCCTCCAGACAGCCGTCATCGCAGACCACCAAGAGCCATGTAGGATGTATCTTCAGCGAGCTGTCGGGCGCCAGACATCTGCTTCGTTTCAGATCAGCTGCCCACAGAGATACGGCCGTCCCCGGCGGCGCACCACGACTCGGGTCCGGTTTCCAGGGCAGGACAAAGCCGAAAGCTCCGACCGTCAATAGCGCCGGTTTGCAGGCAGGCAGGGACCCAGGAGAAACACCCTCGGCAACAGCGCGCTACCGTCCACCTCCCGCGGTAGCGGTATGCAGGAGAAGGGACAGGATAATGCTGCGGGGAAACAAAGGCTCGGGGAGCCGGGAGACTACACGTCCGTCTCCGCGGCCATCTTGGCTCCTCCCCGGGGTTCCCGGTTTTGGTGGTGGCCCCAGCGATCTGTGTGTGCCCGTTCCACCGCAAACATCTTGGATAGCCTAAGGTGGGGGAACGCTCTGCCAATCCAGTCCTCCAAAAACAGGTCTGCTGCCGGCCCCTCCGCCTTTCAGAGAATTCCTAAAAGCGGAGATTGTTCCTCCGAGAGCGCACTTCCGCGTTCTCTGCCCTGTCTTCCAGCCGGGCCGTATGGTCCTGGAGCGCCGTCACCCGCAGCTGCCTGACCTCTGTCTGCAGAGCGTTTAGGTCCCCCTCCGTAATGGTAACCCTGGCTGCCACCTTCCGGAGATCCAGGCGCAGGTGAATGATATCAATGGCCATCCCATCCATTTTTGTTTCTAATACCACCCTGAAGTCTCAAATTGCCTCCAATGTGCCTGCTTTATCCCAAGCTGCCGAGTCCTGGTGGGCCCCCTGCTCAATGTCCACATGGGGGCGGTCCGTCGCAGTCGGCCCTGGGACCATGTATTGCATGATTTTGTTCATTTGGGGCCGGTCCTTCCCCCATTATCAGCGGGGCCGTACTAGGGATTGTCGCAGTGGCCCCTCTGTCCAAAAAACTAGTATGGCCACCAACAGTCTAGGGAAGGGGTTCCCTCCTATAGTCCACCTCCCCTCAGGGGCATCAGCGTGGTCTGTGTCCAGTAGGCCCCACGTCAGTCGCTCGGAGCCGTTACCTGGCCTTCAGTCATCTTTCTTCAGCCTCGCTGCACAGTCCTGTTGTAGTACCCTCAAGCGCCCGGCCTTCTGCCGAATCGTGGAACAAACGCCTGCCTCCTCACTCTAGGGGGTAACGCCTCTTGGAGGGGGACCCCTCAGCTCTCCACCAGGGGTACTGCCACGGTCCCTTGCACAGTGCACCGCTGTTAAGCCCCCAATATGTCACCAGGTCTTGTTCCCGACCCGCAAAAAACACAAGATGGACGGAATGTTGCACATTGGCAAAATATTCAACCAGAGTCACCGATCTGGGTTCCTGACCCACCTGCTGGAGTGCAGGTAGGCCCGCCTCGCCCCCACAGCCTCCAATAAGGCCTATCACCGGCCTCCCAGTTCTTTGACGCAAAGGATCCAGGGGGGACAAGGCAATCGTTGGTCACGTGGGGTTCCACTCCTCATCAACCAGACTCTAAATGCAGGTCTCGCCAGCTGCCTCCTCCCTCTCGTAGTCAGTTTCACCTCTCCTGCAGCTTTACTATTGGCGCATTCGCGCAGCAGGACTCACCAGGGTCACGGGGGCTCTTCCGCTCTCCCCCGATGACCGCCTCTCTTCGCCACCAGGAGGCCTTCGACACACAGTGCCCAGCAGTCTACATGTGCGTTGGCCTAAATAAATAAGCTAACTTAACTTCCCTCTGTACTGTGGTGCCCGGCAGCCCCCAGCCCTGGTGTGGGCCAGGTAATTTCAAAAGAATGCTGCAGTTGTTGTTCAAGTATTTAGAGCGCCACTACTGCTAACAGGTGCCCTAGATGAACAGTGCAATATGTGGCTTATAGTTTTTAGGTCTCGCTGAGTCAGCGCGCATGCGCTGTTCTGCGAGACATTTAGTCAGTGGCTTTTTCGAAGTGCTTCCAAAGGCTGTTGCTGGCCACCAGCTTTCGGTTATGCGCGCGAGAACGTGCGTGCATGCAAAGCAGCCATCTGTCTTTTGTAATGGCTCATTAAGCCTTACAATGCACCCCTCTCCCTCCCTTCCTCTTTCTGCTCTCACTTCCCCCTCCCCCCCCCCCAAGCCTTCCAGAGCACACACAACTCTCTGGCTCTGATCCTCGCGCGCGGCCATTGCTTGTTTATATTGTGTTTAATATTTGTTTAATTATGTGAAAACCTCAGCAGATTGCCCTTTTGCATCAGAAGCCTACGCTGCCTAATATCCTGTGGTGCTACCAGCTGCTTCTTTGTCAGCAGTTTTACAGCAAAAATTACGGATTTGAAATAAAGTATTTCATTAAACGGGACTCAGCATATTTTCAGCGGATCTATAAGTTGTGTACATTTGACCTTATTTCCCTTAAAAGCAGAGTGACCCTTGGGACCAGCAGACCAGAGCTGGGACGGGCCACTGGACACTTTCACTCAAGCTTTGCACGCTGAACGAGGCAGGGAAGATAATCCTGACCTTGAACCCTGACCTCAGACCTCGGTGGTAGAGAAGTGCTGTCCTTGAACCCACTCACCATGGGGCCCTTTCACTCACATGCTCCTTGGCCCTCTCTGCTGTGTGGGAGAGACGCTCAATGGGGGTTCTTATAGAGATCGACTACACCCCCCTGAGGGTCTCAAGGCGCAGGGGGCTGATCTGCAGTTCAGTCGGAGAGCCAGCTCTTGAGCTTCTTCCTGAATTGAGGCAGCGACGGTGCTTGCCTGAGGTGCTGAGGTAGGGAGGTCCAGGTCTTTGCAGCGAGGTAGAAGGATCCGTGGGGCGGGGGCCAGGTTCAGATGGGAGGAGATGTCTGGTCGGTATAAGGAGAGACGGTTTTTTGAGTTATTCGTGCCCGATGTTGTCGAGAGCTTTGTAGGCATGCGTAAGGCGCTTCAAGATGATTCTTTTGTTGAAGGGTAGCCTGTGGAGGTCTCTCAGGTGACCAGGGATGTGGCTTCTGCATGCAATGCCCAGGATAAGTCTGGTGGAGGCGTTCGTTATGCGCTGCAATTTCTTTTGGAGTTTTTGGGTAGTGCCGAAGTAGAGTGCGTTGCCGTACTTGAGCCTGCTCCTGGTGAGCACCTGGGTGGCTGTTCTCCTGGACTCGGAGGGGATCTATTTTGAAGATCTTTCTGAGCAGGCGCAGTGTGTGGAAGCAGGAGGATGATATGGCATTGATTTGGTGGTTCATAGTGAGCGAAGAGTTGAGGATGATGCTGATGTTGCATGCGTTGTCGGCGGGTCTGGGGGGGGGGGGGGGGGTTCCCGAGTGCAGCTGGCCACCAGGAGTTGTCCCAAGTGGAGGGAGCGGAGCCCAGGATTAGGACTTCCATTTTGTTGGACTTGTGGCCATGACCAGATGGACAGAAGGGAGGTGTCAGAGATGTTTTAAGACATGGGCAAGGTGGGCTCTGGCCCGGGCCACAGCCTTTCAGTGCCCTCCTGAGAGAGCCAGATGTGTTCTCCAGAGAGTCTTGCCCTGTTGATCTTGAATAATTATTAAACCGATTGTTTTAAATACTGTTTTCCTTTAATTTATTATTAATGTGGGTGATGTGTGAGTCTATTGCAGACATTTTGCAGAGAAATGTTGTGTTTATGATTCACGCAACATCCATAAAAAAGTTTAAAAATCAACACAGGACCTCGTGTATGAGATATGGGAAGGCGTCTCGGAGATTATTTGCAGTATTATCAGTGAGCTGCTACCATGTTACAGTATTGAAAACACATCATTATTCCTGAATATCAGATTTAAACACATTTAGAATTTGGAGGCGTGGGCATGTGCATTGTCTGTGACCTGGCTAAAGAGGGGATGAAAGAGCTGAAATTGGATCACAAAATTCAAAACTGTTCTGAAGAGGGCACAAAAAATAAGTTTGGCCCAGGTCGCCCAAAATCCTTAAGATGTCCCTTGACTCTGACCCTTTGAACTCTGACCTGGATGGAATAGAAGTGCTGTCCTTGAGCCCACACAACATTGGACCCTTTCACTTTCACGTTTCTCGCTCACCTGTGCTGTGCAGAAGACATTGACCCATGTACATTTCACGCATGTCTGGACAGGGGAGGGTTTAGTTCCTTTCTTCACAAAATGCTTTTAATACCAGATTTCGCTCTCCAGGAACTTATATGTATACATTTATTGATTCATGTATATAACCCAATTCTTAGACTATGTCGTCATTTAAGTCATACACATCTTTCTGAGGTTAATGGTGATTGACTTATTTTATTTTGTAACTTTTCAATTGTTTGTGTAAAGCACTTTTAATATATTGCCCACGTTCGAGCTATAGAAAACTAACCCCAGCTGTGCCCAGCACATGCCTCCATGCTTAGCACTGTCTCCTATCCTCCGTCATACTCTGTAGGAGAATAGGGTCTGCTATCCTATGGTCACCCCAAATTTTTGCTTTTTGCTTCACTGGTTTTCGACTTGCTGTGGGCCTGCTAATCAGACCCCCAGCCTGCTGTTCTCTCTCTAAATTCGTAATACATGTGCTATAGGTACATACCACAATTGGAAATGGACTCCTTGTCAGCCCCTGTACAATGCACTATAGGTGCTCAGGGCATAGGTGCCACCAAGGCCTACCCGGGGCTGCAGCATATCTTTTGCCACCCCTGGCTGGTTCTTAAATTGACACAACTGGCTGATCACTCAGCTGGGGCAAGTTGGTGTAATCACCTCTTGCTTAGATATAGTATACCTATATCTGAACACATATAAACCTGTGAGCCACTCCTAAGGAAGGCCTTATCAATCCTGGAGGCAGAGTGCGTGGTTTAATGTGAGATGGAGCCCTAGCATGAGCTGAGCCTGTTTGCAGCTGTCAGGAACAACTCCCTAAGCTGTTCCGAGGTAATGCCATACCATATACTATTAAGTGCATTATAATCATCGCGGTTATATAGCAACTTTGGTTTGGCTTTATCAAAACATGTTGTGTAAGGTGTCATACGAATTGGAATACTATCCCCTCGACAGTCCTGTCGACGGGGATAGCATTCCACCCCTCTAGAGGGAGAAGACATGTTACTTTACTGAAACGCGGTTGATTTTTAAAAGAGCCTCAGATCCACAAAATGGATGCTTCTGCCACAGACACGAGTCTGACCTCCTGCTGCTGACCGAAACTCAGCAGAGGAGGCCTGGACAAAGGCTTTCCTGTCGCAGGGAGGTGTCACACCACCCCAGACAGGAGATAGTGGATTGTAGCAGGGAGGTTTGAAAGAAACCAGACACTGCCTGGGGTGCACAAGGCTGCCCCTTGCATAATCCGGCCAAACCGGTTCTGGGGCACACCAGTCCCTGTCCCAGCGCGGCCTGGATCAAAGGAAAGGGGTGTATGCACCCCCTTCCTGGGTCCCACCCATAGGAGGGGACCTAGCAGGTAATCCAGCCCACCAGATTCGAATAAGAGTGGGAGCAGTGCCAATGCAACTCAGATTATCCTGATGAAACATAAGAAACGAAACTCTGGACCCTTCGGCATCCTACTCGACGTAGAAGACTGAAGAATCTCCCTTGTGGTCAAGGAGTGACCACCCTGTGCAAACAGGTACCATCCAGCACCTCGACGTCTGCTTTGTTGCAGTTCCCGCCGGAACTCGAGCGACAGAGATCGACGAGATCAAGCTTGCCTGCCTTCCTACAGCTCGATCCACAGTCCCTGCAGAGCTGAGACCCGTGGAGGCGGCTGGAAGCGTGGGGCACGCCATCCTGAAAAGACCATGAGACGCTGACCGTGCAGCCCACGAGTGACCCTCGAAGCTGTACACAGGGGTTTGAGAAGCCCCAACCCAGAGCCACTCTTGCACCGAGGCTCACCCCTCTAAACTCGACGAGTGCTGCGAGGGGCCCTTCTGCTTTCTTTGGCTCGACGCGTTGGCCCGGTCACTTGCCAGCAGGCTTGTGGCCCCTGTGCCGGCGAAAACCTAAAACCGACTTGTGATTCTGGTTGCTCCAGACTTGCACTAGCTCCTCTGAAAAGGAGCACCCGCTCTGACCCTCCTGGTCCGAGTGAGAAGCAATCTTCCAGTCCTGCGTGGATTGCTCTTGCCAAGTGTTGTTTGCTCCGATCTTGAAGCCGACAGCGCCGACGGTGAGAGCCTACGTGGGACAGCTCGTGACCCGCTCCTGGACATCGCAGATGCCCCAGAGCCCACGTGGCAGCGGAGAGAAGCTCCTCGACAACCACCTGATTGCACCCAACATTGCCTGGTTCCGTCCTGGTTCCACCCTGGTCACTGCTGAGTGACCCAGACTCTGTCCCCTCTGCTTTCAGGTACTTTTCTACTCTGATCCACCCTTGGATCACACCGCACACTTCTCCTTCACATCGCATGCAGCATCTACAGCTTCAAGCACCAAGAACCTGCGTGACGAAACCCGACACCACTTCGACCCTATGCACCCGCTTCCTGTGGGTGAGGTAACATTGCAACGCCTGTGTTCCCACACTGGTACACACCTCTAGGGCCTGTGTCTTAAGTTTTGTCCCTCTAGGTTCAGCGGACTTATCCTACAACTCTATTTGTGTCACTTTTACGCACCATTGACTTAACATTGGTACATGCGTGTGCTTTAAGCGCTGCACCCGAATCCCGAGGGCTTTTCCCGACTTCAGCATTGCTTGTCCCGACTGCTCCCAGCGATTCCCTAGGCCCTAGGCCTAACCACTGTTCGATTGGTATCTCTTATACCACTTTCTTAATATATGGTTTGAGTGGCCACCCGCCCTCATCCATAATTGTGCAATTTTGTATGTTATACTGTGCTTTTGATTTAACGCTTGTGCCCCTTTGCTCATAAAGAGTACTGGGGATTCTTTTTAGAAATAAACACATATATTTTTATAATATAAACTTGTGTGGTGTCCTTTCATTTGATATTACAGGATTGTGATTGGTAAAACAGCTCGCTTAACACAACCTCTTGAGTTAAGCCTTTAAGGCTGCTTAGTCCATGCTACCCCTAGGATAGCTTGTCTAATAAGGTTGACTTACAACCAGACACCATAAGGGTTGTTTGGACTGATACAAGGTGGTTCCAGAATTGGAAACATCATATATCAGGCCAACTTCTCACATACCCTCAACTGTGCTCATGCATACCTTTGTGCTTAGCACTGCCTTTGGCTCTGTTGGATTTGAAATTTATTTCCTGTAATGCGTGTGATTACAGTGTTCTATTTCTACTTTTGAACCCTTGTTCTTTTTAAGTTAGCATGCATTTCACCATCTTTATTGGTGCCATGTTGCAGAACCAAGAGCGCGTGTCTGTCCCTGTAATGCTCGCCTCTGCAAGAAGGCTACCCCACCCCTCTGGCTCGTATTCCTCAAGGTTGGAGCTTCGCTTTCCTAATGAATGTACTGTACATTGTTAGATATTTTCACCATGGCCTTGAGACTGAGGTAACATGTTCTTCCCACAGTGGCACAGCCCATCTTATGTGCCTTCCATTGTTCACTGTGGCCTGAGCTGGAAAATTCCAGTTTGGGCGGGTCTATAGAGGTGTGCAAATTGTATAACTGATGTGACCATGTAGAGGGAGACCATACCCCTTGGCAATCCTCTTCAGAGATTGATCAGGTTGGGCTCCGCTGCAGCGTATAGGCAATAAACTAATTGGTTTGTATTCTCTACTGCCTGACCAGCTCTTCATTTTTGGAAAGGCATGTAGGTGGACGTGAGGGCCACAGTGACCCATTTTGGGCCACTTCCTTCATTTGGCGCCCAACCAGGGACTCCTTCGGGTGTCCCTTCCTCAGCCATAATTGGGTGTAAGGAGAACGGGGCTACGTCTGGTTGGATAGGCGGATCAGGGTACCCTGCATGACAGAGCCTTGCACTCGCAGCTGCCCGCCTGTCTGTTCGGGTGACGCCCCGTCCAGTGGTCATCTCGGATGGGGTCCTAAAAGGTAAAACCCTTGGAGCAGGCCGTAAGAGTCGGCAGTGGAGAATAACTTTGTTCGACCTGAGTGCACCAGATGAAGTTGTCTTGATTTTAGTTTTGGAGCTTATGGCGCCCTACTGAATACTTTTGAATGCGGTCCAGAGACCCTCTTTTTTGTTTGGTTTGCATCTATTTGACAGGTCTGCAGACCATTTTGGAGACACATGGTGTCTGTGTGATTTCTTTGCCAGGTGACTTGGTAATTTGGTTATTCTTGGAGAATAGAAAAGCCTAGGTTTGGGTGGTGTTTGGGACTCGCAAGATGGAGTCCAATTTGAGGAGTTAGTGTGGTTAGGTGACCGACTACTGGGTTTTGAGTGTGTTTAGTGGTTGTAAGTAGTGAATAGCTCTTTTGCGCTTTTGGGAGATGCCCTGTTTCAGCAGGTTTTGTTGTTTTGGGTGCCGTTGTTGTTCTGCTGATGTTCGATTGGAAGAGAAGCAACATATGCCTCTGGAGGGCACTCAAAATGTTGATATGTACATAAAGCTTGGCCTTGGCCCAATTATGTTTATACACTGTAGCACAAGTATACTAGGGACAAGGCCGAGTTACAGTGGCCTATGACAGGTACTTTTGACAAACAAAAATTTAACTTCCTGCAGGATAAATTGTTTGCAAAGAGAAGTAGGCAGTCTATATTCGATAAACTCCAGGTATTGCAAAACAAAGCTAAACAGAGAAGGATGAGAGCGGAAAAGGAGGCTAGGAGAAGAACAACCCAGACAGTAACGCATAAGGTTGTAGCATATGAGAGGGAGAAGATCGAGAAGGGTATAGAATGTGCTGATCGACAGTTCAGACTTCAATGCGATCAGTCTTATGTAACACGTGAAGAGGGAGATCTTTTTGTGGAGGATTTGTTGGATGCTCGCCCCCCCCTCCCCCATATGCCCTGCAAAGGGTAAGTATGCCAGTTGTACCCGTATCATCAGCTGCCCCTGGTACCCCTGCCCCCAGTCAGACCGTGTCCGATGGAGCCTCTCACCTTTACTCTTTGGCTTTAGTGACTGGGGCAGCAGGAGTATTGGCCCAATCTGCTGTGTCCGTTGCCCCGGAGTCTGTTCTATCTCCATCGCATACACTCCCCCCGCCGACATTGGTGTCCCCAGTTTCTGCTACAACAGCGAGCGCACCCCTCCCGTTTTCGCTCTCACAGTATGTGGGAACGTCACTGAAAGGTGATAGTGCTGAAACTCGAGAGGCTGCCAAAGAACGGGTGGGGCGAGTGTTGATGCGGTCTGATGTGGGGAATGCAGAGAAAAAGATGGTGGCTGATCAGGCCTCTCAGTGGGCCCTTAATCCGATTAACAGTGTGGAAGACGTGTGGAGTGTGTTGAAAGATTACGAGACATTTGTGCATCAGCATGCCCTCAAGCATGTCAGCCACTTAGATTGGGTTATGGGAGCATTGTTTTAATGGTGTTGCACCTCAAATTATCTATAACATTCGGGATAGTGTGTATATGCGACCGTGATGGCTCCTAATGGTGTTTTTAGCAATGTTACCATGTTAATTGGCTTCCGAGGCAGGTTGATCAAAAGGAGTCCGATTGTGGAGTCCCAGCTCCCAGACCTAGCTACCGGATCCTCGAAAGAATCCGACTGCTTATTACAAAGAATTGACGGAGGCTGCATCCTTGTCAGTGATGTCGCTGGCCGCCATTGAGATGTTTTTTGGTTTACTGGTGCCTGTTGATATCTGGCGGCAGGTGCACACGCAGGACCACGCAGTTGAGTTAGGTGGCACTTGGAATGAGATCAGAGCATGGGATCAGGAGAGGAAGCCAGGTGACAAACCTAGAGCTGAGATACTAGCATTGCTGGGCCGGATTATTACATATATGCACTCCTTGATTCCATCAAAGAGGGTGGATTGAGATAAGTTGACAGTCTGCCGCCAGAAGGATGAAAGAGTGTCTGGTTTTTTTTCACTACGTTCGAAGGGTGTTATTTGACTTTAGTGGACAGAATTTGTCGATAGAGGGAGGTATTCGACTGTTTGTTAACAAATTTGTTCTGAACTTACTTCCTGAGATCGTGGCTCGGTTGCAGGCTTCGGAAAGCACTTGGACTACTTCCTCTCCATCAGTTATTTTAGGCATGGCCCAGTACTATGAGCATACGTAAAATGAAGAGGAGGAGCGGGTGTAGAAGAAAAACAAAGATTTGAAAACAAAGGTGTTGATGCAGCAGGAGTCCCGGGGCGGTGGTAGAGGTATTGGTCTGGCTCGGCAGTTGCCCCGCACCAGCTGGACCGCTACACCCGTGGTACCAAACCAGTGTGGGTACTGTAAAGAGGAGGCGCATTGGCGCAGTGAGTGTCCAACGCTGTTACAGAGAGTTGTGGTTCCGAGAGGGTGGGGCTCGCAAGGAAGAAGTAGAGCAGCAAGTGGATATGGAAGAAACAGGGAGGGTGAGGAGCAGCCAGGGCAATCGGAGCACAACTATTTCGATGAGCCGAGGGGGCATCAATATTACCATGATGATTTTGATATGGATGATGTGACGGGACTTAGCCACAGCTAGGACAGCCAGGGACAGGGGTGCGGGACCAGTCCGGATACCTGTTGACCAGCATGGGCCCTATGTCACAGCTGATCTACAGGGCTCAACAAAACATTTCTTGGAGGATACAGGTGCAAAGAATAGCTCTGTTTCTCATTCACTGGTCCCCGGGGCAGCTCTGTCTGGCCAAAATAATGTTTCGGTAGTTTTTTTAGGCGTACCAGTTGTGAGCCCCATCTCCGAGCCTTTGACTATTGTTCCCTTTACTGTAGACTCACCTTTCCTATTAACATCGAATTGTGGAGAAAATCTGATGGGTCTAGACCTATTGAAGAAGTTACATGCAACCATTTTGTTCTCCCAAGATTGCGACCAAGTGTAGTGACTTCTAAGCAGTGCATGTCTAAAAATGAGCCCCTTCCTGCAGGATTTATGTAGGTGCCGACGACATTATGGGCTGCAGGTGACACTGATGTAGGGGTGTTAAAGATATCTCCAGTTTCAATCAGAATTAAGGACAATGCTGTCCTCCCGCACCATCCCCAGTATAAAATACTGCAGACAGGGGAACAGGCGCTGCTCAAGATTATACAGGATCTGATTGCATCTGGTAGGGTTGAGGAAAGAAGTGCGAATCTGTGCAATAGCCCTATTCTTCTGATTCTAAAATGGCCACCCTCCGGTTCCCCAGATGACCACCATGATGTTTATCGTTTTGTGATCGATTTGTGTGCTGTGAACAAGATAGTGGTTCCCCAGTTCCCTGTCGTCCCTAACATTACTGCCCTCCTGACATGGATTCCCCCCTACTGCTAGCTATTTCTCCGTTATTGACTTGAAGAATGCCTTCTTTAGTATTCCCATGTACCCAGATATTAGGCACCTTTTGGTTTTTCCTTGGCTGGCAGAAGTTTTACATTCTGTCGAGCTCCTCAGGGCTATACTGAGGCGCTATTGAAATTAGCTGCTGCCAGTTTGAGGCAGTTAATGATTTGCTGACCTCTATAACAGAGACTGCCTTTCTGAACTGCAGCCCAAGTCCTGTAATTAAGGCCCTGCAAAAGAAACAACACACACTTGGGTATGGTTCTTTTCGGCTTTCATCCCTTGAAAGTGCCCGAGCGGGCGTCAAGGGTCACACCAACTGTCTGTACACCCCGGATGGCTGCTGGAGGTGTCGCACCTCGGTCTCGCTTCACTTCTCGCCCCCTTTGACCTCAAAGCCAGGCATGGGTGAGGTACAGCACATTTTTACCCCGTTCATCTTTTTTGACAGTTACTATCTGGAGACATGCATTTTTAATAACCTGCCCCTCGGCTCTCGGAGAAGACAAAAACACTCCTGTGTGCAAAGCAGGAGCATTTTAGCTGGATTTACGTTCTGGTATTACCGTGGTTTAATGCAAGTGCAGCCTGCTAATCACAGAATCGGATGCACGGGCACAATGTCTCATAGGAATGTGAAAAGGCAGATTCTGACACTGACGATACAGGCTATATATTGGCTGGCTATTGGCTATATAGTGGAGAAGTGTGGCTCACTGGTTAGAGGAGGCAGACCTGGAAGCAGAGGTCAGCCTGCGACCAGGGTTCAATTCCCGTCTCGGTGGGGTCTTGAGTCCTAAAAATGTCCATGGACTCGACAATTCTTGCTCCGGTGCCTACTCGATTCACGGGTTCACACTCTGTGACTCTGGGCAATAGCTTGCTTAATCTCCACAACGGCCCCTCGCGGCGGGATGCCTGGCTTTCACCTTGCGGATACCCTGCCGGGGTTATCTCACAGGGGAATACCAGGACGGGTTCCCTAAGCAAGCGCTTAGAAACCGCTCAGTGATTTGCGCTATATAAATTCCTGTACATTTACATTTACATATATTGACCAGCGTCAACATATATGCATTAAAGCCACCACAAAGGGAAATAAACACTACACATAGCTTACTACTGCCCACATCTCAACTATTCAATTTATTAACTGAGTTTTTATTCAAATTAACCAATAAGGATTGTAAATCAATGCGATTATTTGGCGAATATTGTTCTCTGCTGGTAGAGATGTATGTAAAAAGATTCTGCTGACCTTCAAACGTGTTTTACTTAAACTAACTTCCAAAATTGTGTGGCGTTCTTTTTCAAACAACAGCAGCTTAGTGTTTTAGCCAATTTTATACATTTGTAATTCCATATATAAATTAGCCTGGATTACAAAGAATGGAACAAATTACCCAAACATCTAAAAACTAGAAATAATACAGATACAATTTTGGAAAAAATACATTGTCGAAATCGAAACGTGGACAAGTCTTTCCAGAACAGTGTGCTCAAACTTTAGGTACACTGTGCTGGCCAACTGGTAAGTCACAGCAAAAAATTTTTATTTTAAGTTGTGCGCATTGGATGGTCAAAGGTCACACTGCTTCAATGAACCCTATTCTGGAATATAAGCGCATCACTACACAGAAGCCTGGGCCATGCACTGCGAGTAGCAGATTATACAGAAGTCTAAAGACAACTCTTGCTCAAAAACATTATCAGCATTCTTGTACAAATGTCCATGTTTCCATGGCCTGGAATATTTTAGCAATACAGCTTGCATTTTAAAAATATAAAACAACAGAAAAGCAGGCACACTACCAAGGAAACACTTCACATCACTTCCAACAACACGCGCTACCTCATCACGACCTATAGGAGCCTAGCGAAAGCGTTATACATTTGGTTGGACAAAGTAAAAAATAAATATGGCGGTTAAATAAAAATATTTTAGTCAAGTGAAAGTGTTTGCTTTTCCAGGTGGTCAGAGCCAGCACTACATACAATATGTGTTTAGAAAGTCAAATGCACCACCCCAAAGATTTGCTAGTTGAGCAGTTTTTGCAATTTTTTTTCCTATTTCACAGCAATATTTCTGGCCCATAAGGCCTTCCCAGCTGCTAGTTTGCAAAGCGATAGTGGAACCAGTACAGTCAAATGAGGAAGGATGGGGGAAAAAAGCACAAGATGATTTTAATACTCCACTTTCAAAATCAGATATGATGGCCCTGCCACATGCTCTACCTTTGCCTTGCATAAGCTTGTTATATTAAATGTGGATACTCGCAAGATATAACAAATTTCCACTATTTACTCCACATGGCAAGCCTAATATTTTGCAATTATGACTTTTATTTAATCAACTTGTAAACCTATGCATTTTAGTAATCTCCCCATCTACCCCAAAACCTATACCCCGAAGCTGCTCAAGCGGCGCGCAAGACAGATGTACCAATGTCTTGCGGGGCCTTTTCTCTAAAGACCAAGCCAGCATCCTATTGTCGAGGAAAGTCAACCCTCTTATTGTATTTCCAATACCAATATTTATCTGTCAGGTACAGGGGGCTGACCACTGCTGCAAGGACGGGTGATCTATGTTAAAATACAAGTAATTAGCAACGTACTGTCTTCTCTCAAGGTTCAGGCAGAAACAATGCTCATTTCAAATGCGTTCTCCATCCCTCGCTGCAACCCACCTACTGTTTCCCTCTATACACCCACATAAGAGAAACAAGCATTAAAAATGAAATAGGTATCGCCTTTGAATAAGTTAAAGCCATTTGCTTTGCTATACAATACCATTAGCAAAGCAAATGGCTTTAACTTAATCAAAGACGACACCTATTGCATTTTCAATGCTTGTTCTTTTTTGGATCCATTTCATAGGGAAGCAACTAAATGAAAGAAGAAAAGGGAGGTTGTGAACTGTTTCTTCAAGTCGCGGTTTCTAGTAAGTGAGGAGCAAGACACAAAGAGAGGGAATAATAGGAAGAGAGGGGGGGGGGCAGCTGCCAGCACAGAAAAGAAGAGGACATTGTCCGGGTCTTCTCTGGGCAGTAAGGAAGAGACAGAGTCCTTCTCTGCCTGTCCCCAAAAGCAAGCTGAGCCTTATCTGACGGCCTTTGCTATTTCGGCAGTCCTGGGACAGTTTTGAAAAGAAAAAGTAGGGGAACGGAATCTTTTTAATAAAAGAAGTAGGGGCTCGACCGTACCATTCCGATCCCGCCCACTTCGACCACTGGCCACAACCCTTGGAGAGACACCCGCCCCCCAGTTTTTTCATCCCACTTCAACCCCTGGGATGGAGGCTGCTAGACTAGAATTACATAATAAAACACAGCCTGGCTGTTACCTGTGCGTGCCTCAGCCTCACTCTCTAGTGTGATTTCTAATATATATATATATTATATATATATTGGCTTGAGGTATCAAGAGTCTGGTGTCCGCCGACTCCCACATCAAGAGTCTGATGTCCGCCGACTGGTTGTGGGAGAGATATATGCGGCAGGAGGTATTTTACCTCTGACTGGACGCTATGCAGCGCAGGGCTGTCCCTGCATAATCTCAGTCTACACCAGACGGCCGTGTCAGCCCGAGGGGACCCGAGGGGGAGCTTTGGACCGTGTGTGCAAAGAAGGGAGTCTAATTATCGGGACCTGCATATTTTCTCTGGATGTGGCAGCACCCCATGTTGCCCCCCACACCACTGACCCAGGTGCATAAACATGATGCACCCTGGGAGTTGGAGTCCGGTTAATGGATCCTGATGTCCAACAGGTGAGCCTACGACTTTAGGGGAGGAGCTCAGAGACGCCAGATTACACTTTAAGGCGGAGCAGGACTGATGAACATTTCTACATGACTCGAGTGGGTGCAGGGCACTGAGGAAGGCTCTTAGAACGCCGAAATGCATTTGCCGCCACTCACCATTGTATATCTGGAATAAAGCACCTCCAACGAATTCCCCTTTGGCCTCCGCTCTTTTCCTTGTGTGAAGAGGTTTTGTGGATATATATATATATATATACCTTGTCTTCAGTGCTTCATTGTGCTTGTGAGACGGTGTCACTCAGTGTCTTTGAAATGTCGGTCACTCATAATGACACTGAACATGTCAGAGATGTTAATCTGCAACCTAGGCAGCTGTGACGGCCCTTAGCAGTGCCCATGATGCACGGTGTGCCTGGCCCCCTGTCCACCCACCCAGACATCCATCCATCCATGTATCCATCCATGTATCCATGCGAGGACAAGGCTCCAAAGGGGCCTCCCCAAGTTTGAAAAGGCATGCCTGGCTCTTGCCTGTAAACCTCTGGCGCTGAGTGAGCCGTCGGCACTACGGAACACTTTAAAACTCAAATCAATAAAGGTGGCTTTATCTAAACAGACTGCTGATGGACTCGAGGTTAATGTGGTGGTCTTCTGCTTCCCCATGATGCCGGCCTGGATAGGGAACAAGTATTTTTAGCCAAGCAAACAAAGCCTTCTAAGTCGAGGCTAGCAGGGCTTGCTTACAATGGCTGAGTCAAGGGGTGAACCTGAGCCTTCCAGATAGTCAAAGTTTAATGTAATAATGGTCGAATTGTAACAAGGGTTAAGGAAACCATGCCTGCAGTAATCAGCATTGGGCCCCCTTCTTCATTGGCTGCACATGCTCCTTGGCAGGCAAAGCCCCCCCCCCCGAGTTTACCTTTGTGCCTCGATTCTGATGATCCGAGTCCTGGTTCCAATCCAAATCCGGAATCCTGAATGCGTCTTAGACTCAGTCCCCCGCTGTAGTAACAACAAGCCAAAAAAGCCAAGAGAGGCAGCCCAGCCCTGCCTCCTCCGGGCTCTGATGGGCACTGCAGGAAGCCCCGGTCTTTTTTAAGCGCCTCCAGGCACGGGCGGCCGTCATGCTGGTGGCACTCGGGCGCACAAATGCTGGGAGTTAGAGTCTGCCCCAACAGAAGGCAATAACAATCGCCAACGGGCTCCCATGCTGCGGGAAGCCCTGACCCCTTTTCAGGGCAACTGGGCATGGGCGGATGTCACACTGGCAGTGTGAGAAGTTAGCCTGGCAAATGATGTCCACTAGTTCTAGTGGGCACCTTGCACCAGTCTAATCGGCCCTTATTGATGGTGGTTGTAAAGTCAACCTTATAGAAAGCTATCCTAGGGGTAGCATGGACCAGCAGTCTTCAGGCTAAGACTTCAGTAGGCGAGTTAAGCGAGTTGCTTTACCATTTATAATCTCTTGAATACCAAATGAAAGGACACCACGCAAGGTATATATCAAATATATATGTATTTATTCTAAACACAACCCCTCTGCACTCTTTATGAGGGTGGATGACCAGCTCTTTGTTGGGTACGTGAGCGCTAAAAAAAGTAAGGTTGTGCACAAGCGGACCATCTCCCGGTGGGTCATTCTGTGCATCAAAGCGTGTTACTCCTTGGCTAAGAAGGAGCCTCCTGTGGGATTGCGTGCCCATTTGACCAGGGCTACTGCAGCCACTACTGCCTCGGATGTGGCATTCCCTTGCAGGACATTTGTCAGGCAGCTACGTGGGCCTCGCTGCACACGTGTACCAAGCACTACTGCCTTGACAGTAAGGTCCGGAGATACGGCTTCTTTGGCCGTTCGGTGCTCCGTGACTTTCTGGTGTAATCTCGTTCGCAGTCCCACCACCGGGGTTAGTATTGCTGGGGTATCTATTCTAAGGTAAGGAATCTATTACTAACGTGTCTCTTTCAGATGCACAAGTTACTACTTGTGTAACGATATATCTGTAAGAGACATTAGTTAGTGATGGATTCCTTACCGCCCCACCCATCCTCCCCGTTCTGCGAACTGATTACTAGGGTTAAGGTCATCCCCTTTCAGGGGGTCTAGTTTTATGCACCAATTGTCAGTATCTTGCATGGCTCTCCATTTCTGGCGCGGAAAGTCGTGTACAGAACTGACGTCCGCGCACATGGGTGGCGCCTAAGTACCCTCCGAGACATCGTCTCAGCGCTGACGACTCCAGTGATGGACGCAGAGCCGCAGGACGCCGCCTACCGACACGCAGGGGCACTGCTAAGCAAAACTTTCCGGATCCAGTCTGAATCCTGGGGATATTCTAAGGTAAGGAATCTATCACTAACTAATGTCTCTTACAGATATATCGTTACGCAAGTAGGAACTTGTGTTTTACCAGCTCTCAATCTTATGATATGAGCGAAGTGAAAAAGAACCAGACAGAGTAATTTTAAAAAATATGTATTTAATATTTACACTCATTAACACATTGAAGTATCTCCTATCCTGAGATACACACACAATACACACAATACTTTGTCAATAGAATACATAAATAGCACAGGACACACAGTGGACTCCAGGGGGAGACCAAACCGTATACTAAAATAGTGGAATGCAAACCACAACTTAAGTCAAGAGTAGACCCAGAAGACGTAGAAGAGTCAGGGACCCAAGGAACCACCCAAGATAAGTATCTAGGAACCCCACAAAGGCCATGTTTAGTGTAGGAGCACAACTGTGTACTCAATGGAAGTCTATGGGTAAGTCGCGGTTGCAATTTTAAAGAAGGACCCTTCCCAGTGGACCCTGAAATAACCTCGTAGAAGATGGAAAGTTGGAGAGTCACCCTACCCGTGGATACCCCAGGAACCGGGATACCTACTCCAGGGAAGCCGGGTGCATAGGTGCGAAGTGACATCGGAAACCACCGTAGACCACAATGGAGGATTTCAGGAAGATGCCACTGGCGAAGAAGGTGAAAGTGTCCGGAGGAACCAAAAGGTGGATTCAAGATGAGAGGTTCCTGCAAGTAGAGGGGACAGTGTCTATGTGACCCAGAGGCACGGGAGATGAATGCCCACCAATGTCTGGTTTGCAGGAGAGTTGACGGTGCCCTTGAAGTTTCAGCTGTACGGACCAGGCGACACTGAGGAAGACCAGGAGCCATTCACAAGCTCTCCCACGTTGGATGTCGAGAGCCATGGGGTCAGTGTCCGGCAGGGGTACCAATAAGCCTTGGCAGCAGCAAGACACATAGCTGTTAAAAAAGGTGCTGTGTGGGGACCAGCAAGGGTCAAGTGATGCACCACGAGCAGGTAAGTAGAGCAGACCTGAGAAAGCAGGGGAGCCCACTGGAGCCAAAGAAGACCCTCAAGAGGACCCACAGGCCAGAGGCACAGGATTTGCAAGAGGACCTCGAGCAGCTCACCAAAGGATGAAGGCCCACAATGCAAAGGATGCATTGCAGGAGAATATCTTGGCTGCATGAAATGCTAGAGGCTGGAGCTTCTTGGAGCCCGAAGATCTCTGGAGGAGAGAGTCAACAAGCCTTGGCAATGGCAAGTTGACGCGGTGCACAGGGGTACTGCTCCAGCGGTTCTGACGAGGGATACCGGCCTCCAACTTGCTAGGGAGACAGTGCAGGCCTTGAGGGAGTTTCAGAACCACCACCTGTGTTGCTGAACCTTTTGAAGTCCGTAGGAGCTCAGTAACAGCAGACAGGTCAGCTTTGTTGCGGTCCCTACAGATGCAGGGAAGTAACTCCTTCACTCTAAGGGAGATTCCTTTGGGTGTCTTAGATGTCCACAGGCCTGGAGACGAACCTGTATGGAGCACAGGCAAGCCGTTGCAGCAGACTTGCAGGACGTCTAGACCAGGAGCAGCAGGAGTCTTCCCAGTTGCAATCTCGATTCCCAAATTCAGCAATGTCCAAGAGTGCCCCGATGGTCGAAGTTGAAGTGGTGTTGGATCTGAATGTTGTCCCACGACGAATCTAAGGATCCACCCACAGATAAGCCCTTAAGTACCCAAACAAAGGGTTGGAACGATTCAGGGGTCCCTAACAGCAGAGGGGCTGGACAGTAGGGAGGATACACCCATGTCCTTTGCCCAGTTTCACACCAGAGCGGGAGCCAATGGCTCCCTGAACTGGTGTGGACTGGACTATGCAAAGAGGGTACCAAATGTTCCCTTCCAGCAGTCTGAGTGGCGCTGGCAAACGGCCCCACCCTGTCCCTATACACTAAGTCCTGTCTGGGAGGTGGTCACACCTCCCTGTGACAGGATACCTATTGTCTTACCTTCCTGTTCTCGAGCTTGGCTCAGCAGCAGGAGGGCAGAGTTGTGTCTGTGGTCGGCAGCAGCACTAGCTTGCTGTTACACCCTGCAAGGCTGGTACCGGGACTACAGGGGGACACCCTAGGGGAGACCCTCAGTAAATGGGGATCCGACCTCCAATGCTGGAATTGGTGTTCGGAGTAGGATTCCAACATGACCGGTTTTGGTGCAGCCAATATATAGTTAGATATCTTGTGATTGACTTGATGTCCATTATATGTATTAAATGGCTGACCGCAGTTACAAAGCCTCGGGAATCGACTCCAGGTATTGTTGGGGTTGTCCTGCTCGTGCAGGGCAGCCTCACACTTATAACCTAGCACCCTGCCTTCAGGATTGAAAGGCCTGCCTCAGGGGTGACTTTTAGGTTTTCAGTTCAGTGACCTCAGATATCAGAAAACTTATGTCTGTTGTAAGTGGTGCTAGCACCAGCATGCACCACAACCAAGATGACCGGTCTGCTGCTCCTGACATCCTACGGACTCCGAAAGGCTCAGCAACACAGGTAGGGGTTCTGCAACTCCCTCGAGGCCTGCACTGTCTTCTCAGCAAGTTTGAGGCCAGTACCTCTTTCCACTGCTTTGATTTGCTGTTGCCAAGGCTTGTTGACCCTGTCTTCCAGAGATCTTCGGGGTACAAGAAGCTCCAGCCTCCAGCATCTCTTGCTACCAAAGTCTTTGTCCTCACCGCATCGTCTGCACTGTGGGCCTGCATCTTTGGTGAGCTGCTCGAGGTCCTCTTGCGACTCCTGTGCCTTTGGCCTGTGGATCCTTGGGAGGGTTTTCTTTGGCTTCAGTAGGCTCCCCTGCTTGCTCTGGGCCTGCTCTGACTCTCCTGCCCTTGGTGAGTCTCTTGCTGGTCCCCACGTTGCACATTCTTCGTTTACTGTGTCTGTTGCTCCTGCAGGGCTTGTTGGTGCTCCTGCTGGACACAGACCCCTGGTTCTTGACTTATGACATGGGACAGCTCATGAACAGCTCCTGGTCTTCTACAGCGTCACCTGGTCCTCACAGTTGCAGCAACAAGGTCACCGTTATCACCCCGGCATCTTCCGTCATTGCTGGTCATTGGTTTTCCGTGCCTCCTGGTCACGTCTGACCCTTGGATTCCCCGTACTCTTTCACCTTCGCCAGCGGCATCTTTTCTGAAGTCCTCAATTGCGGTCTGTGGCGGTTTCTGACGTCACTTTGCACCTATGCACCTGGCTTCCCTGGTGTAGGTATCTTAGTTCCTGAGGTATCCACAGGTGGGGTGTCTCTACAACCTTCTATTTTCCACTGGGTTTCTTCAGGGTGCACTGGCGAGGGTCCTTCCTCTTAAAAACTGCAACTGCAACTTTCCATTTGACTTGCATTACGTATGCGTCTGTGTTTCCACTTTGCACACAGCCTCCGTGGGGTTCCTGGGTACACACCTGGGTTGGTTTACCTAGCTCCTCTGTGTCATCTGATCCAAGTCCCGAATTTAGTCGCAGTTCGCACTTCACTTCTTTAATATATGGTTTGGCCTTGCCCGGAGACCACTGTGTATTTGTGCTACTTACCAGTTTTACATTTTGAAATATTGTGTCAATATCTCCGAATAGGAGACCTACTTTGTCCAGGAAAGTGCGTGAGCAGTATGTCCGGCGTAAAGTTTTGATCTATACTAGCGTGAATCTGGCTCGGAAAGCTATTTCCCTGGGGCTCTGCATGGCCTCTGTCCAATATTGGGTCGGTGGAATTATTTATCTGTTTTCGATAGGTCACAGGCACCCCTTTGTCGGGGATGGGTTCCGTGAGCAAGGTGTCTTCTAAGGGAGAAGGAATCGGGCAGGCTTGTCTCCTCCTATATATGGACTCGTAGTGCATGCCCAAGCTGGATGTATCGGAGCTTTTCGGCGTCTCCCAATTTGTATTCCTGATTAAGCGTCTCAAATGTAATCAGGGAGTTATTCCTCCACACATCCCCCAGGTGGTCAATCCCTATTGTCACCCACTGTGAGAAGCTCCTCAGGGTGGACACCTCACCCAGTTGATCGCTGTGCAACAGGGGGGGCATGGCCATCAGTCTGGCCCTCCAGCCCAGGCAGCATTCGGCCTCACTCCATCATCTGACTAATGTAGCTGTGTGTAGAGGCAGGTCCTTTCGCCGCTGGTGATCGTAAAGGATGGCTTCATGATAACACCTGCCGAATACCTCTCTGTCGACAACATATGTAGGCTCCGCCCTGTCTGGGAATACTCGATCATTAACTACCAGGAGTTGTGAGGTCCAATAGTATTTTTTAATGTCTGCTACTGCCAGTCCTCCATCATAGAAAAGTTTCCCCAAGGAAATACGCGGTGTGCCCCCTGTCCCATAAGAGAACCCAGAGTGTGTGATCCATCTGTTTAAAAAAGCCAGATGAGATTGGGTCGGGTGAATTTTGAAGGGCGTAGAGAAGTCTAGGCAGGGTCATCATTTTGTACAGCGCCGCCCTGCCCATCAACGACAGCGGTAGAGTGTGCCTGTGGGCGGTGTCAGCATGGAACCATTCTCATTGGGGGGTTAAGTTGTGTTGAACGAACAACTGCTGGTCGCGAGTTACAAAACTTCAGTTATTTGAAGCCCTCCAATGCCACGAGTGCTGTGCATTCCTGCGGGAGCCTTGGTGTGGGAGGGAATAGGGGAGTCTTAACAGGAGAAAGATCACCGATATGGACCAATTTATTTTATAGCCCGAATAGCTACTGAAGAACTCGGAAATATGGAGTATCCTTGTTATTGAGAAGGGTGGCCTTGAGACATATAATAGGATGTTGTCGGCATAGAGGGAGACATGTTCCTCCCAGCCGCCCTCCGATGGAATGCCCCATATGAATGGGTCATGGCGGATCCAAGCCAGCAGCGGCTTCAGGGCGAATATCAGCGGCAATAGCTTGCATTCCTTCATGGTTCCTGTCTGCTATGGAAAGATTCTGGACATTACTCTGTTGACTCTTACTTGAGCCATCGGGGCTTGGTTAGCAACCGAGGCCTCTCATAGAACTTCCGACCAAAACCCAGTCTTCTTAAATTTGCAAAGAGGTACGGCCATTCTATGCTTTTAAACGCCATTGTGGCATCCAGCGCCATTATTGACGAGTGCTCCTCATGCTGCAAGCCTTTCAAGTACATGACGCCGTTGATTCGCCACAAATTAAGGTGTGTACTCCTGCGTGGCATGAAGCCCTCTTGGTCCACATGGAAAATGGATGTAAGAAAGTTAGTAAGCCTGGTCGCTAGGGCCTTGGCCAAAACCTTGGCTTCAACATTGAGTGAGATGGGTCTATAGAAGCTGCACTCTTCCGGTGGCTTGCCCTGTTTGTGTACCACCACAATTGTTTCTGTGTGTTGATCTTCTGGGAGACAGTCGGTCTTCCTCGCTGCCTGAAACATGTCTAGAATCAGTGTGGCAATCTTGTCTGTCATACCCTTATGTAATTCAACAGGCAACCCATGCGCGCCACCGCTTTCCCTGATTGCAGGGTTCTGATGGCCGTCGCAAGTTCATTACTCGTGAAGTCGGCGTCTAGGGTCTCTGCTGCCTCCGGTGTTAGTGTTTGAAGAGGGAAATCTCACAAGAACTCTTCGCAGTCAGCCCCAGGTCCTCATAGTAAGACGCGAACACTTCTGCTATCGCCACGCTGTTGGTGTGTAGGACTCCCAGAAATCAGTGATTTGGAGGCTTTGTCTCCAACTTCATACCAGCTATGCTGAATGGTCAGTGCGTGTCCCGCGCTACATCTTCTGACATTACGCTTCGGTACTGTTGGCGCAGTAGGAGTCTATGGCTTGGATCCGCCCCTCCCTTTCAACCCCTCCAAAGTCTCCCACCTGGGCGTGATGTGTGAAGAAGTAGTCAAGGCGTGAGAAGGAGCCATGTGGCGCAGAGTAATGCTCTATTACTTACCGTAATCTTTATTTCTCCGGGCCCCGTTGTCCTCGTCCCATTCATTAACATATTGGAGATAACCATCTCCCGACAGAAAAAAAGATCATGCTGGGACCCTAATACGTTGAACAGGCGGGGGAACCCAATTTACCCTTGTAGGCTTGGGCAGTTTATCTTTGAGGTCAAGGGAATGCTACAAGGGACTTGATTCTAGGAAAACAAAATGCACTTAGTTGGGAGTCGTATGGAAGTTATCGCACTCCAGTGTATCAGCAGGATATCACATGAAGGGAACAATCTAAACAAATGGAATAAATCTCTGGAAGGAGGAGAATTAAAGATACACAGAAAGAGTAAACCTGGATTCATACAAAATTTTATAAGTTTTGAGAAATGTAATTAACACAAAAATGTCTGGGGAGACAAGGAAAAATTAATTTGAGCAAAGAAGTTGTGAACAGAGGTATGAGCAACTTAAACACATCAGTTCAGAACTTAACATGAACTCCGGAAAATTGCAACAAACAACCAGAATAATTAATTAACAGTAGTTGTAGGTGTGTTCCAAAGAAACGATGATGGAGATGATGAGGTTGTCGACGTTTCGGGCGAATATTGTTTTCGTCGAAAAGACCATCATCAGGACCAAACAATTAATTGCTGGTAAAAAGACCCCCTGGACGTACAAACTTGAACTCTTCTGACGGATATGCAGGGTAACAAACGCTGGTGGCAAGAAGTCAATCTTTGCTATGGTGAAACAGAGTATGTACCGCTATATGGCAGTCGCCTTGGGTGTAATGCTGAGTAAAATTGAATTTCGAGACGGTTCTTCAAATCGTGAAAATCGGTCAGAGACGCGAATAATACATGCTGCAGCCCCTGGTAGGCCCTGGGTACACCTATGCCCTGAGTTACAGGGTCTGATAAGGTGGCCCAGTACCAATTGGTAAACGCACCTAAGGTACATGGAATCCATTTTACAGAGAGAGCAGAAGGCCTGGGGCCCTGAATAGCAGGGTCCCAGGTCAACTAAGTCGGAAAACCAGCAAAACACCAGGCAAAAAGTTGGGGGTAACCATAGTCAGGTATCCACCCTCCTACAGCCCCAACCAGGAAGAAACGAGGCCCGACCAAGCGTAACCAAAGAGACCAGGTGAGAGCAGGAGCGCCGATGGAAACAGGAGGGCGACCAGGACCCACCGAAAGAAGCCACAAGCAAGCCCAGGAAACGAGCAGAGGCGCCGCAGAAGCAGGGGAACACAAAGCGACACCAAGGAAAACCCCAGAAGCCAGGAACAGCCATCCCCAGAGCCAGGAGCAACCAAAAATCAACAGCACCCAGCACTGAAGAGGCAAAAAGCAGAAGCTGGCATGCAGCCATCCCCTCACAGAATCCACAACACCCAGGGAGCAGGACTGCACAGAAAAAGCCCAAAATGGGCAGACTCCGGTAGGACCAAAAGTGCAAAAAAGGGCAAGCACAAGCAAGACGACGGCCAAAAGAGGGCCACGACCCCCAGGCACACCACACAGGGAGGCCACGCCGCACAGAGCCAAAGATGCGACGAGCAACAAAGCCCAGAGACACCCAGCGGAGCACAACACAAAAGCCCAGGAGGGAAAAGCTATGGTAATTGCAATAACCAAATCAAAAACCAAGAAACCAACCCCTCGGCTTTGGTAATTGCGATAACCAAATCAAAGACCCAAAGAACCAAAGGACTGGGAGCGACCCACTTATACTTAACTCTTACTTTTACTAATCAAAAGGTTATCCAAATTCTAACTGTCAAGTTCTACATGACCTAACGGTCTTTTTAGAATACTCACGCCAAAAAGAGGTTCTCAGTCAGGAGTGACATCATGTGGAGGATCAAAATCAGGAAGATCAGAAACAAAGAATCTCCAGAATCCCTGTACACAGAGTACCTTCTTAGTAGAATCCTGTTCTGTCCTCCTCAGTAGATTTCAGTCTCCTGACAAGATCGCTCCCACAGAAAGTCACTTCTCTGATGAGCCCCACGTTGGATGCGCCATTTGAGGAACTCAAAAATCTTCATTCTCAGGGGTCTTACTAATATCAATAAAGAACTTGGCAAGGAAGCTGAAATATGAAAAGACATCTTTATTAAACTTTCAATAAGTGAGGCTACGTCACCCAGCTGCCTTAGCAACTGAATGAGGCAGTCTGAGGAATACAGAGAACAGAGGCCTTTTGTATGTTTTAGGGTTACATGACTCAGCACAAAAGTAAGGGGCAGTCCTAGCTTTTGCAAGCATGCAAAAAACCCAACATTCCTTCTTACACAAGCTGGACAAACCCATAATAAAAGAAGGAACAGAAACATATGAGACGTAGGATAAGGGGTGTGCTTGTGCATACCAAACTTTACAATCTCCTGTGCTCTGATCCTTAATCTTGATCAGCTACTGGGCAAGGAACTGGTCTAACAAGGTCAGCTTCAGGCAACAGGGTCAGTTCACTCAGGTCATTCAAAAGTCAGCTAAAGTCATCGGCCTATGTGAGGGCAACCACAAGATGGCTGCCATGCACAAAATGGAACCCAAGGGTTCAGAACGAAATCTTCAAATACACAGTGAATCCATTGGTGTAACATGATGAAAACACTCATACTTGTTGAGCTCACTGTTTACGGTTCGCTGTTACAAAAATCGTAACAGAACCACGACCTTTATGACCCAGGTTCAGAATTCACGGAACCTCACCGTCGAGGCAGAGAGCCAAACCGGCGACCAGGCCCCCGCAGGAGAGACAAGCTCATAAAGACAGCCCACACAGCGAACCAAAACACTGGCAGCACAGCACACCCCAGCCATCCGGAACATCCAGGAGGGCAAGGACGAGGAACAGCTCAAACAGGCAAGAACCCCAGCCCCGCAGACCAACACACGAGGGCAGAAGTGGAGAAGCAGAGCAGCAGAGTGCAAGCAGCCCAAGCAGGAGGCCCCATGTTCAATCCCCGGCAACGCCAGGAGACATCGCCACCCAACCCGGCCATGGCCAACCCGCTAAAAACAGAACAGGAGCTGGCAGACCGGCACCACACACTAAACCGAGGCGCCACCGGGCCAGGAACCAGGACTGAGCCACACACCACCGGGCACCAGGCACACCCCCCCAGCCCATCAGGAGAGAGAGAAAGGGCTGGGAAGCAAACGAGAGGAGCATAGGGGGAAAGGAGCCACCCGCAGCGCTGGACGAGCAGAAAGCGTCCCAAAAATACAGAGGCGCCCAGTAACCATCAGCCAAGAGGCAATGGCAGAGCGCACGCCCCACCCACAGGAGGCACCAAAAAACACCACCAGGCAGGAGCTCCGCAGTAGAAGGCCAGCAACAGCCAACAAGGCAAAGAAGCCCTGCCCCTCCAAAAAAGAACGGAACCTCACAGCAGTCCACAGCGCACACACGAACAGAACCAACGCATGCACCAGGGGGATGGAACCCCACCACACACTGGGGCAAGTACAGAGTGAGCGGACACGGGGAAAAAGACCTGAGCAAACCACCCCACTGAGACCACGCAAACACCGACAGTGCAAAAGTCAACTGGGAGTAGTAACAGGCATAGAGTGCGAACTCGACCCAAAGGCACCAGAGCGCCCCATATGAGCACCAGTCACTGTGTATAAGGACACAGACATGCGTGCAGGGAGACCACACGAACGGCGTAGAAACACAGGATGCCGAGCCGACGCCAGGCCCAACCCGGTTCCACAGCATCAAAACCGGCAGCCCACCGGCAAGGCTGCATCAACTCCCTGAAGAAACCAACACATGCAGAGGCAGCAGCCAGAAGGAGAGCCACAGCGCCGCAGGCACAAACCTCTGCAGCAGTAGAAGGACTCTGACACCCAGCAGCCGGGCAGAAAGCGGAGCAAGGAGCCACAGTCCCCAACACCACCGAAACAGTCCAGCAGCACGGTACCAAGAACCAGCATAGACTGCAGTGAATGGTGCAAGCCTTCGTCACTGCACCATTGGAGCCGTCACTGAGGTCACCCAACCTCGAAACGAATGCGCGCCTCGAAGAGCGAACCACCCTCACAGCTCCAGCGTACGGGGAAGCCGTGAGCGCCTCAGATGGGATGTAGCTCAGTGGAAGAGCGCATGCTTCGTAAGTATGAGGTGCCTGCCGGGTTCAAACCCCGGCATCCCCAGGAGCCACCGCTGCTCATCCAGGACATTCCAGAAGGCCAACCTGACATCCCCTTGAAAAGAAACAGACAGGAAGGTGCAGCACAGAGTCGCGACGCTCCCAATGTGGAAAGGCTGAGTCGGTCCTGCAGGGACGGGAACTGGAGACACTGCAGACCACCACACATAGCAGTATGAATGCAACACATCGAGGCACTCTGTCTGTGTGGGGAGAGCTAATAAGCAAACAAAAATGCTATGCAGGACTCACCCGGGGCAGGGGCCGACACCACCTGCAGCAAGGCCCCCACGCCAACAGCGGGAAGCACTCCGGAAAAGCGGCACGTCTCCAAACACCCCCAGCTGCAGGAAACATGCCAGCGACCCGGAAGCACCTGGGAGGCGCACCAGCCGAAAAAGGGCCCGCAGTCCAAGCAGCACACCGGCCAACATCGTCATGACCCCCAGCAAGCCCGGCAGGCCAGGGGACAGACCAGGAAACCCTCGCCCGCACAGCCAGGCAGCCAGGCGGGGGGAGGAAGAAAGGAACGCCACTCCAGCCCAGCAGGAGCAGCAAAACAGCACACCACGTCCATTCTGTCGACAGACAGAAACAAGCATTTGCAATGCAATAGGTCTCGCATTATTAAAGTTTGAGCTATTGGCATTGCTAAATAATGCAACACCAATAGCTTTTGTTGCAGTTGGTGTTGCAATATTTAGCAATGGCAATAGCTCAAACTTAATTAACCCGAGACCTATTGCATTGCAAATGCTTGTTTTCTGTTGACGTTGGCTTTCATCTGACTGTCATGTCAAATGTGTAGCAATGGGTCTTTCTGATCCACAGGGAACAACTGGATGCCCTCAAGCATCAATATTCTGCTCAGGAGGAAGCATGTCACAGTTAGAAGGGTTACTAAGCAAGTTCACAGCAGAACTTTGGTCATGGTACACCACCCAGTATTTCCTGGAAAAAACGCCAGGGTGAAGAAGGACAGGGGAAAGATTAGGTCCTATGAAGAGATTTGATAGCTGAACACCTCTGCTCTTGCCACACCCGCTTGTGTCACCCTCTTGTCCAAGAATAGATCTCTATCCAACGGGCCACATTCCTTGTTCCTCATTTCCCATCTCATTACTTGGGAGTGCCGATTGGATAGTAAATACTGACTGAAGGGTTTTGGGGCTCTCACCAGATTGGTCCCGTCCTTGTTTGCCCCTTTCACATTGGGTATGGCCTCCTGATTGCGACCAGTCTTCCTAGTACTGGCGCTACTTTTCTTTGAAGGATGTACCTGTCCTGCGCTACTTTTCCTTGAGAGTTTGGAGCAGGGCGTCTGGGCGTCCATTGGTGGAGGGGGGATTTCCTTTCTCAGTGATCATTGATTCAGACTCTTGTGGGTTTTACCCGTCTGAGTAGGAGTGAAAGCAGTATTACCGATTTACCTGGTGGGGTGGGGGCTGCTTTTAGGGTTACACGAGTTATCACCGGAGAGGACCTTGCACCTCCCTGCAGACCACACTGTATCTGTGCAGGACTCCCAAGGTTAAGAGAGGAGTTTATCGGTGTTTCCACCCAAGCTTTGAGTACTCTAGCAGGCATGTTACAAGGGTTAGGAGAGTGTAGTCCTTCACCATCAGTCCCCCCAAATGCCAAGAAAAAGAGCAAAACATAGCTCAACGTTGCTTATCTGACAATGTGGTCCTTGGGGTGGACTATTCTGTGCCCTGCTGGGCAACTGGAATCGGCACGATAACTCCCTTCCACTGTCTCTGCAGATTTCAGGAGGTCTTGTCAAGTCTAAAATGAAATTAATACTGTTCTCCTTTTATTCCCCAATTAAGTGGATCCCAAAAATAAACCCATAGATACTGCACTTGATCATAGCCTAAAGGCTGAGAAACTAGCACAATATATATTATAGCTCCACTCAAAAATTTACATTGAAGGCTGAACGCACTTGAACATACAAATGACTGCAAGAACCTATTTATATGGGGATACCATTGCAAATACTGCATATTACTCGTGATTTATTGATGGTGCATTATTGACTAATTATTATAAGCCATGTTTGACGTATTTATTTATCCTATACGAAGCAAGCACAAACAATTGGAAATACAATAGTGTATATGCGCATTTTTAGGTTGAATTGAGACTCCCATGGCTATGTGAATGAATTTCAAGAAATAGCATCTGGGGCAAGAAGGATTCCTTGTAATTACTTGAGGTGGTACAGCTTTGGAGCCTTGAAGCTATTAGCTTAGACTCAAGAGAAAACCTTAATAACCACTTTAAGTATTGTATCTTTTAAAAAAAAATCTGACTTGTATGCCTGACTCGAGAGGGTCATCTAGGAGCAACTCCAAACAGACGTTTTCTAAAATAAAATGACATTTCATTATATTTTTAGATCTGGCCTTTGAGACACTCTGGCCAGAATATTGTTTTTCTAAAAAATACATCCATAAAATACATACAAAGATGGGCTTTTAATCATAGGGCTTCATCCATGGGTCTGTTAAATGGATATTCCCATTGTGCTTTCACTAACCACAGCATACAGTAGGCAGAAATGGGTCAGAACACTTTAACCATTGGTTCACTTCTCTTTGAGGGATTACATAAAGCAAGCGGGGACCACTATTAACAATCTTCTGAAGTTATAGCTATATATTCTAAGCCCATTTTGGTCTCCCTTTTGAATTATCGTCTTCCTCCAAAAAAAGAAACATAGCTCTAGAAAATTAACCATGGTTACCTTCAGGGCTTTAAGTGAGATTAAAAAACTGGGGTCTCTTATAGGGGCGTGGCCTAAAACACTTAAGCTAGAAATCTGTACTTTAGCATACTGTGCTGTCCCACTGGTATTTTGCTGCGTCTGTCCATTCAGCCAGATATATAACACAAGTAACATTACACCTACAACATGCCACGGCTACTGGCTTTGCCATTGGTTGTAAATTGCATATGATGAATAAGCAACAACTATGACTTCGATGTATAATGTTGTAAATGCTTGCGTTTTAGTGGCGAGGTTGTGGCGTAAGGCGAGAGATGGCGATTTTCAAGCTGAGAATGCAGATTCGAGCCTTTCGTCCACTCAATATCCTGTGATTCAAAACATGAATGTGTGCTTGTGTTATGGAACTGGTTGGTGCTCAGGTTTACGCTATATAAAACAAAAAAACGAGTCTTTTGGAAGTTAAATCGCAAGCAGTGAGGGATGCTGTTATTGCAGAGTTCAGCTTTTTTTCCTCCAGTAAAAATGGAGAGCCCGATTTGGCTCCGATGCGGCATCTGCTTCAAAGATCTGCCGGTGCCGAGCACCTGCTAGAACCGGCCCACTTAAAGCCCTGATTCCTTCCTTGCAAATCCGAAGCAACCTATTAGTACGGGTTATACTTAATTTATATAATGCAAATACAATACAATTTTTTTATGGAATCGCCCTCATGAGTTTCCCTCATTTACGAGACAACAGGGACGCTCTCTCACCTTCAACGCATTGGTCTCCAGCACCTGTTTTCTCTTTTAGCACCAACTCGCTCAGCACGTCGGACACCTCTGCTTTGAGCTGCTCCAGACCCACGATCAGCCCCTTGCAGCTGTTGCCGCATGGCACTAGAAACTTTCGCTTTCCTCCGTCCCGGTAGCTCAGCTCTCCCTCAATTTCCATGCTGCGTAAAGCAGCCCAGTGGAGCTATCGGGAACATAATTAGGAGAAAAGCATGGAAAGCAAGGCCAAGTAGGGCTACCCCGTGCACCTAAAAAGCGGATCCGATGCGAAAATCCACATGGACACGAGATCCGACTCACCGTCTTAGACCCACATTCAAACCAGCAACACAGAACAGAAACAGAAAGCAGCCCGGGCTGAGTGAGAGGGCGGGGGCTGCCCGCGCATGCGCGCTCTGAGCCCCGCGCCAAAGCGGAGTCCGGCATCTGAAGTCCCGGGTCCCAGGAGGGGGCCCAGGGGAAGACCAGCGCTGCGGAGGAGACACGGAACACGCCGAAAGAGCCCGGTGAGTGGTGGGGGGCGGGGGCGGGGGGGGGGGGTAGTGTACGCGCGTGTGTCTGTGTGTGTTCGAGTGTGTCTGTGCGTGTGTCTGTCTGTGTGCGCGTGGGTCTGTTTAAGGGGGGGTGCGTGTATGTATGCAGTGTGTGTGTGTGTCTGTGTATGCGTGCGGCTGTGTATGTGCGCATGCGTGAGTGTGGCTGTGTGGCAGAGGGGCACGGCGCCGTGCGCGCCCACGAGGTAAAATCTTCGGCAGGAGAAGCGCGTGTCAGTCTGCTGTCCACATTCCCCCCAGAGTGATAACATAAGTTGTCGACCTAGACAGCAAAAGCTTCGCTTTTGCTTTCGTCTAGGCTCGACCTAAAAAGAACAGACGGAATGCTGGGTAAGTACTGCTTATGTACTCCTGGAAGGGAGGGGCAGTATTAGGGTCACAGCATGCCTCTGCTCTTTTTTTTCTGTCGGGAGATGGTTATCTCCAATATGTTAATGAATGGGACAAGGACATAAGTGGCCCTGGGGATAATGTGTATTGGTGCAGGTTGTGAGTTCTCCAAAGGCCAATCAAACCCATTGCAGATACTAAAGCTGAGAGAGCCTCACTATCTGCTCGCCCAGTGCGGTGCTTAGTCTGTAAAGGCAGAAACCATTACCAGCAGGAGAAGTCGAGTGGGCAGTTCTAGTAGACGGGCACTGATTTTTGGGAGGACCGTGGCATGAAGCCTCGGTGGCACATATTGGGAGCAGACATTTAATGTACGGCCTTCCCATGTGCCCGTTAGAGCCACGTAGCAGACCTGAAGGTCGCACCACGTGCAAGTCGGTGTAAAAGGCAGCATCCTTTGGATAAACATTCCCACCCCTCGGGAGTCTGTCGAGTTGCCTGCATGGGCCAACAGTTTATACCCAAACCGGTCTAAAGCCTTGTAGTGGTTACCGCGGAGGTGTGTTTTGTACACCTGCAGTGGCGCCTAACGTGTTTCGTTATTAGAGTATATTTCATTTTATTTCCCGTTCCACGTCCAGAGGTGAATGTGTTTGTTGTGTCCTGGTCATAGATGTGGTCATGTGAGGTGACCCTGTCCCGGCCCTTCAGTCTCGCAGCATACCAAATCCTCCCATCTGCCAGCATATTGCATTGAGGAGCAAAGGGTTTCAAGAACTCAACTAAAGAAAACAACCTGCAGAGTGCCTGTTGCCCAAACTGTGCATGCAACTACAGGAGGGCGTTACCACCACCAATGTGAACGATTCTGAGAATGATGCAATTTGCCGCAGTATCCCCTGACAGTAGGGTGAAACCAGGTCATATCTCCTTGCAGGGCCCCTCACACCCTACCTAGCTTAACACCTGGAGGCCCACTCCCACAGTGCCCATACCCCCCCTCAAATATTTTCAACTCGCCCCAAAACAGAATTTAAACAGTGGTACCAGTGCAGTGTCTGTTCAGCACAAGTTCTTCACTTATTAGGGCTGGGCGAGGCCGCCAAGCTCTGCAATCCAGAATGGTTGTTTCCAGGAGAGGTCTCTTTCTTGGGGTCCCTTCCCCATCCAGCCAGTTCCAGGACTCCTCCGGGGTCGTGAGGTGGAGCGTTTTGCCATCAGCAATTGATTGGGAGCTTGGTGGGGAATAACATCATGTACTTGATGATCTTCTCCCTAAGGGCCTTCTTGACTAATTCGAAACTCCTTCTCTAGCGTTGGCATGGAAGATGAAATCCAGGAAATCGATTCCTCTTAATGTAGATCGCCATGTGACCGGGCCGCCTGCTGGATCACAACCTGGTCTTCGTAATTGAACACCGAGCTATAATTTTACGTGAAAAGGTCCTGGTGTGCAGTGGCAGCCCCAACCCTGATGCGCCCATTCAATGGAGAAACAATTGCAGCATCGGCAGAGGGTGTTTAAGATGAGGTCCTCTAGGAAGAGCTCTGTAGCTTGTCTCTCTGCTCCCTCGGGGACCCCACCATGCGGATGTTATTGCGCCGGGCCTTGGTGACCTGTTCCTCCAGTCTTTTGGTTTTAGACATTACGCTCCCTATCTGCTTTTCTGCCGTGGAGACCTTATCCGCTATGTTCCGGAAATCAGCCCGCAGTAGATTGACATCCACGGTCGAATGGATCAAGGATGGGCTCGAGTTGCCCCAGAGGTCCCTGATGGCTGTCATGATTTCTCTCAGGGACAGCTCTGAAATGAGGTCACTCTTACGTGTTGTTACCAAGCTCATCACAACCGTCCCACCCCCTGGTCACCGTCATCACCAGGGTGTACTTGCCAATATGATTGAATTGCCCAGTGTTCGGGCCTTTGTTCCCTACCATGCTGCTGATGGTCCTCCATGAGGCATTGAGGCGGACGGGGTCCAGTCCAGTGTGCTCCCAGGCAGCCTTCCCCTCCGTGGCACCGAAGCTTTAGCTGCCCTGCCAACGCAAGCCCAGTCTTCCCGCTTCAGCTGACTGGAAAGAAATCGACTGGAGCAGCAGCGTCAAGGGTCCCTCCAGGAGGAGGGTGCAACCCAAACTGGGTCACAATCTCTTAATGCCTATAGTGCCAATATCGGCCCCACTGACCAGCCCTCCCGCAGCAACATACATGTAGCATAAATAAGCAGACAAGACAACTTTTTTTGGTGGAGAAACTTGCTGCAGGTTTATTAGCATCCAAATATGCCAACAAGGTGGGTTATCTTACAGGCGATCCAAAGGCGAGCCGCCCCTCGCGGCCTACCATCTGATGGGCCAAACTTGCATCGTGGCCTTAGCCAATTGGTGCTTAGCAGTTGTGGTGAGGGGATAGCCACTCCCACTTCCAGTGAACCATCGGTCCACCCTCTTGCTCACGCCCATCCCTACGAGGTGCGCAGCGTTCAAGCGACCCCCGGTTGTACAGGTTTCCAACCGCCCGTAGGATAGCGGGGCGCTGTCGCACCCCAGGGTCCACCGCACAGACTTCCTGGGGATGTTAGGCCTCAGCATCCTTTGTGCTCCTGAAGAGGGTACTCCCGGGTAGTTTCCACCTCTGGATCGCCCTGTAACTCTGCCACAGCCCTGGGTGTGGCGACCGTCGCAGCCAGGGCCCCCCACCAAGGCTGGCTTTCCTACTTACATCCTGCTATTTCTGGGGCCTCTCCCCTATCCAGCAAGAAACAGGTCCATGCATATGCTGGACAGCTGTACCCCAGCATCCTGAAAACACCCTGCGAATTTGGCATGTAGCACACATGTCTAGTAAAGCCACATCTCTTCTCAATAAATTTACAGGCTGCATTGTAAACCAATAGCATAGAAATTGAAAGCATTTTCATCAAAAACTGGCACCATGCCTTAAAGGCAGCCATGACCCCTAGCTTCCCATCATGCCTCAGGAGTGACAGGTCAGTTGTTCTTTCCAGCTCCTTCAGTCAGGACCCTGGATTTTCAGCTCTTCCTCTTTTTTTTTTTACTTTCTGTCAAAAATATCTGAAAAAAATCTAGTTTTTCTGCTTTCACTCAACGTCTTTTGGTCTTAAGAGTGCAAGTATCACCTTTTTTGTGTTCCAGAAATGGTTTATTTTCTTTCAAAATGCCTTCTTTATTCGACCCTTGCCCTTCTTGTGGCGAGAAGAAGGCCAGAACAGATATACACCATGTGTGTATTCTCTGCCTCCCTGAGTCTCACTCTTCTAACAACTGCCGTCATTGTAAGAAGTTGTCGAGAAGGACTGTTAGATCTGGCACCATTGGCGTGGGTCTCCCTTCCATTTCTTGCTGTTGCCTCATGTGTTTTTGCTGGTGTTAGGTGCTTTGGGCACTGTGTCACTGCTATTCAGCGCCACAGTGCAAGTGCTCCCTATTGTAAATTGATGTGTTAATCAGTGGTTCCATGTTTGGCTATTTGGTTTACTTGTCAGACCCTAGTCTAGTGCACTGAGTGTGCCAGGGCGTTTAATCCAAATGCTGCTAGTGGGCCTGCAGCACTGGTTGTGCCACCCACAGAAGCAGCCTTGCAAAATGTGTCTAAGGTCTGCCATTGCAGAGCCTGTGTGCAGTCTGGTACTGTCATGCTGACTGTGCAAGTGCACCCACTTGCCAGTCCCTAAACCTTCCCTTTTCTTCATATCAGCCACCCCTATAGTAGGCCCAAGGGCAGGGTACGTTGTAAGTATAAGGTAGGACAAGCCATGGTGTGTGTCGCATGTCCTAATAGTGAATTACAGCCATTTTCGTTTTTCACTATTGCAAGGCTACCTGTTCTCCATAGGCCAGAATGGGCTGTTAGAATTGTTACCTTTTATAATCCTAGCAAGCTCAGAGAACATGGTAGAAATTGGAGTTTAGTATGCCTGAACACGGAATAATACAATACAACTTTTAGTAAAGTTTATTTTAATATTCTGTGTTTGCAAATATCACTTTTAGAAAGTAGGTATTTGCTTGTCCAACCATTCAAACCTGCCTCTGCTAGTTTGTGTATTCCTATGTCTGGTTTCTGTGAGTGACAGGACTGGGGAATTCCAAGAGACAGGCTGGGTCACCCAGTGGTGAATAGAGAGATCTGCATCAAGATGGGAGGGAGGGGCTGCACCTGAACTCTGAATAGGTTGTGCCTGCCTTCCACAATGCTGGCTCCACCTCCTGGGGAGCGGCTGATGTCTCTGCCCTGCACACTGAAAGAAGAGAAGGAGTTATGTAAACAAAGTGCTCCAGGACTGTACTTGCCTTCCACAATGCTGTCTCCACCTCCTGTGAGGCGTCTGATGCTTCTGCCCTGCACTGTGAAAGGAAAGGAGAAGTCTGGTAAACAGAGTGCTTCAGAACTGGTTTGGACTGGGCAAAGGCCCCTCTCCCCTTAGAGTACAAATGATTTCTGGGTATAACTATAGGGACCCTGATCCCATGAAATTAGATCACTTTGGACTACAAGAGGAAACCTTGACTGAGGAGAGGAACCTGAAGAAACTGAGGAGAGACTATTCCCAAGCTGAAGTGCTGCTTGGGGAATTGGCATGCAGTGGTTGCCTTACTGCCAAAGGAAGGAGAAAGGAACTTTGTGTACTTTGCTTTCAACTTGTGAAGGATCTCCAAGGGCTTGGAACAGAGCTTGCCTCCTGCTGAAGTCTCAGGGACAACAGACTTCAACCCCCAGCTCCCCAGAGTTCTTGTGGAAGTACCTGCTGCTGTTTTGGGCCTTCTGAGGAACTGCGTGTCGCAAGGAGCTGGAAGCGCGACTCAACGAGAAGAAGCGTGTCGCCAGCGCTGTGTCGGAGAAAGGACGGTGTCGCCGCTGGAACTGTCGCACTGCACTGCATCTGAGAGAAGCATGCCGCAACGAAGAGGAAGCGTGTCACTGCTGCTGCCGTCACAACTCCGAAGAAGATGGGTGTCGCCGCTGTGGTTGTCGCACTGCACCGCATCAGGAGAAGAATCTCGCAACGAGGTCGGAGCGTGTCGCCGTCGCTGTACCTGTCGTCGCAACTCAGGAGAAAGGAGGGAAGGAGGGTGTCACTGCTGGAACTGTCGCATTGCACCGCATCGACCAAGAGCACCTTGCATCCCCGAGAAGCGCAATGCCGTCGAAGCAACTGCCGTTGCATCTTGGATGTCGCCGCTGTAGCTGTCGCATCGTGCGGAAGCTTCACGCATCGTGTGAGAAGAGCGTCGCCCAAGTCCACCTTCTAAGAAAGTCAGCGTCGAAGCACACATCTCCGGTGAGGTGACAGTCTGGGTGCAGACACTCCAGATCAACGTCAAGGCGTCCTTCCAGAGACACCTCACCTCCAGGAAGCCTATCATCGTCACCTTCAGGCTCCCATAGTTCTCACCGAGCATCAACGTCAAGATCCTCGGAGGTGGTGATCTCGACGTCCAGCAGACCAGTGTCAGGGGGACACCAAGATTCCCCAACCAGGCCTGCACAGGAAGAGGTGTACCCCGCTGCACTTTCTCCTGAGGGCAGAGAGAGGTGCAGATCGCCTTCCATCCATTTGTCACCACGATGGAACAGTCCTTTGCATCACTGGTCCACTGCCAAGGTCACGGCTGAGCAGCATTACTCGAGCCCTCTGCACAGATCTCCATTGGCTTGTCTGGTACAGGCAGTGGATAGAGAGCGATCTCCTTCAAGAGCCAGAGCTTGCAGCCGCACCCCTGTGCACTCGCACAGAAGGAGGTCCAGATCAAGAAGACGGAAGAGAGCGCACAGATCCCAGACTCCTTCTTCCTCCTCCACTCGTACGTCCCACAGAGACTACTCGCCTACTTTGACTGACGGTCCGCCGTCGAGGGTCTCCGGTGGACGTCCTCTACACTTTTCAGGACATTCTTGGCAGAGGGGCGGTAAAGCTGGGTATCCCTATGTCAATTCGTCAAAGTAAGTCCTCTTTGATTTTGGAGACTCTACACTAAAGAGCAGTGTCTAAACCTCTGCTCCCATTGGTACCAGCCCTCATAGAACCAGTGATGGACATCTTTCTCACACCAGCGAGCGTTAAGAGTGCTCCAGCGAGAATCTTAAAAAAGTACTGTTCACCAAAGGACGACCCGCTCTTCCTTAGAGCTGATCCTCCCCCGGATTCAGTCATAATTGCTGCGGCAAAGAAGACCCATGCTGTTGAATCCTCCTAAGACACAGGATTCCTGGGGAAGGGGAAGGAAGGTTTGTGGCACTTCGGCCTCCATGTTGAAGGCCTCCAACGCATCAGCGCTCCTGGGCCGCTACAACAGATCTCTGTGGGACTCACTGCAGAGATTCACTGAAAAGTTGCCACAGGAAGATCGCAAAGATTTTGAGGAAATCCCACAAGAGGGCAGCCTGGTGTCTAACTAGGTCATCAGTGCTGTGATGGATGGAGCTACCCTTTCGGCTCATGCTTATGTTATGTTATGTTAAAATTTATTTCTTAAGCGCACGTTCACCAGGCGGTTTCTTGGTGCTATGAACAGGACCGATCGCCATGCCGAACAGAGAGTGAGTATCAGTTGTACGCATGGGAGAAAAGCCAGGTTTTGAGTAGTTTCCTAAATTGAGTATAGGAGTCTGTCGTGCGCAGGCAGGGGGGAAGGGTGTTCCAGAATTGGGGAGCCAGGATCGTGTATCTCAGGCTGCCGTGTTTCTTCCGTTTAAAAGAGTGGGACACCAGTAAGTTCTTATCAGAAGAACGAAGGTTGGGAGAGGGAAGATACTGTTGGATGTTTAGGGCAATAAAAGCAGGGCCTCGTCCTGACAGGGCTTTATGAATGGTGCAGCCCAACTTGAACAGGCAGCGTTGAAGAATAGGTAGCCAGTGAAGGCTTTTCAGCAATGGTTTCAGGTGGGAGTGCTTAGGCTGTCCAAGAATGAGTCTGGCTGCCTGATTCTGAACACGTTGCAGGCGAAGTGCTTGGTAGGGAGGAATACCCACGTAGAGGGAATTGGCATAATTGATGAGTGCAATGACCAGTGCAAGAACCAGCTGGGTCAAGGCTTCGATAGAGAGGAGCCTGCTGATTTTTCTAATTTTGCGCAGATGAAAAAAGCATGCTGAGACCACCGAACTGACCTGGGCCTTCATGGTAAGATCGCAACTGATCATGATCCCCAGGCTTTTTACTGACGAAGCCGGGGCAGGGGGGATCCCTAATCAGATGGGCCAGAAGTTCGATTCCACGGGTTGGCCACACCGCCCGTAAGAATCAATTCTGTTTTATCTGGATTTAGTTTGAGTTGATTGGCATTCATCCAATCGCTGATGAAATACATTATAGATTGAAAATTGGAGATAGATGAGGTGGATGGATCAATGTTAAAGATCAGCTGAAGATCATCAGCATAGTTGAACACCACACCTTCCTTTTGCGCAAGGCAGTAATCAAGGGGAGGATGTACAGATTAAAAAGTAGAGGTGCTAGGGCAGAGCCCTGCGGGACCCCACAAGCCAGTTTAGTTTGTTCTGCCCTGAAGCCAGCAAGGCGTACAGATTGATAACGATTACCAAGAAAGGAGGTAATCCATCTCAGTGATAGGCCTTGGAGCCCAGCGCTGTTGACACGGTCAACCAGAATCTGGTGGTCGACCGTGTCAAAGGCAGCCGACAGGTCGAGGAGCACCAGGGCCTGGGTAGTAGCCTGGTCCGCTCCCTTTCGTAGCTCGTCCAAGACTGATAGAACAACAGTTTCGGTAGAATGTTCAGGTCTAAAACCTGCTTGGTGGGGTCCAGATAGTGGGTCTGTTCAACAAACGAGCTAAGGCTGTGGGCGACATGGGCTTCCATAACCTTACTCAGGTAGGGTAACAGAGAAATGGGGCGGTAATTGCCCGGTACCTGCGGGTCTAAGCTGGGTTTTTTAAGAATAGGGACAACCTCAGCCATCCCAAAGAGATCTGGAACAATCCCTTGAGCAAGGGAATAGTTGATAAGCGTTAGTGGAGGGTCTGGACAGCGTAAAAACTTCCTGGAGGATGCGAGGGGGACAGCTGTCCATAGGGGAACCAGAGCCAATTTTCTTAAGAAGGCCGAAGAAAAATTTCCTTAGTGACAGGAGGGAAATTATCCAAAAGGCCATTGTTAGAATCACAACATAAATAAGGCAGAGGATCTGAGTGTTTGGGAATGCTTAACTTAATGGTAGTTTTTTTTTCAGTAAAGAAGTGATTAAGTGAGTCACACAGATGTTGAGAGGGAGAGGGTGTCACAGTAACTCTGTCTAGTTTAGACAGTTCGTCCACTATCGAAAAGATCTCCTTGGTTTTGTTGGCGGAGTTTAAAATTTTGGCCAAGAAATACTCAGCCTTGGTCTGAAGGATCGATGCTTTATAATCTTTAAATAAGGATACAAATATAGCTTTGTGACTAGGGCAGTAGTTACGTCGCCATTTATGTTCCGCTTGCCTGAGGGTTCATTTCTTAGCCTTCAGCTCTGTTGAGAACCAGCGTTGTGCATCATGGGGCCTCTTTATTTTCACTTTCCTCAAAGGGGCTAAGTTGTCTCTGGCCTCATCCAGCCAAATATTAATTAGGGCCGCTTGAGTATGGAGCGACTCCTTCCATACTCTAGGTGCCGCGGCAGTTAACCTGGAGCAAAAGTCATCCATGTCCACTTTGTTCCAGTTTCTGGCCAAGAAGTTTCCTACAGGGGGGGGTGATGTCAAAATGAGCAGAGGGGATGACAAAGGTGGCCAGATGATGATCCGACCATGAGCACGGGGCCACTTGTAGATGAAGAATGTCAAGGTTGGCAGTCCAAACCTGGTCAAGGGTATGCCCTTTGACATGGGTGGTGACTTTTATATGTTGGGTGCAGTTCATTCCCATTAGTAGTTCGGAGAATTCAAGGGAACATGGGTTTTCATGAACATCATTGGGCCAGTAATTGATGTCCCCAACAATCAATACACGAGCGTTATTAACCACCAGCTCGGCGATCCTGTCAGCCACCAACTGGGGAAATGTGGGCAAATGGGAGGGGGGTCTATGGAGCAGCACACAGATGAAAGAAAGATCCTGAGACTCACATTTTAAAGAAAGGCTATCGACTAGGGGGATGCCTAAGGGGACCGGGGAGGTCATTTTGTGTTTCTGTTTAATGACAGCTGCCACCCCTCCTCCCACCTTCCCTGCAGGTCGATCAGCCCGAAGAATGTAATAGTTATCGGGGAGTGCCACAAGAATATCAGGATCCGATTCGTCTGTCAGCCATGTTTCAGAGAGAAGGAGGATATCCGGTTCAGCAGTGTCCAACAGATGGAATATCTTGTGCTGGTGTTTCACCATAGAACGTGTGTTAAGATAGCATATTGATAGTCCATCTTGTGCCTGAGGTGTGGGGCTTGGAGGAGCCCTTGAACATTTATTGTTAGGTAAAGGCTGTTGGTCGGTAGCTTTTAACCGCAGAGTGGAAGGGAGGTTCCCCTGCCAATAAATCCCAAGTGAGTTTAGTGTATCCTTGGTGCGCGGGCTAATGTCCGCAGTTCCTTGCCAGAGTTTAAGTTCTGATGAAGACACTACCAGATGTCACACTTGAAAACATCGACTCCAATACTAGAGACACCAATCAATCGGACGGCCAGAACAACCAAACCGTTAACACCGGAGATTTAACCGAAAACGCGATGGTAACACCAGAGACTGAGAGAGAAAGGATAGCGATGTCCACCAACCTTGGAAACAAAGAGAAGAATCAGGTCCCAAGGAAAGAGCCGTTGCCGCTAACGCACAACTCCACCGCGCTTGAAGAGTGTACCCCAGCTCCAAGCGAATCCCTCTATGAAGCTAACGAAATGAGCAAGGTAGATGATATCGACCTTCCCTATCCTCCCTCGAATACGAGACCGGAATCCTACAGATCCCTATCCACAAAAACACCCCTTACATCCCATAACATAAGAATGAATGTGGACACCTCGAATAGAGACAGAAATCACAACCAAACTAAAGATACCAAGAAAAGATTTGTGGTAATGAGATCAGATCAGTCGCAGAGAAGAGCAAACTGCAATACTCATCCAGCCAGGTCTACCTCACACAAGAATCCATCCCGAACACAGAAAGAAGTCAAGGAGCTCCAGAAACTCGTAGGTAACCTGGCGCAAAACTCGATGAAAGTCTCACAGATAATTGGAAAAATCTGGGAGATGGCGATAAGCACGCACACCAAGGTCTCACACATCCAGAATCTGGTACTCAGACCCAACAGACCTAACAGGACCAAGCCCTTGTCAAATGAAGAAACGCTGGCCTTACTCAGGTCTTATGAACAACCTGCCCGTAGTAAGGAGGAGAATATCAAAACAGTACCTATTGACTCTAGTAGAACGTCCAGAAAGAATGACAGGAAAGCACTTCACCAAAATCTACAACATATTCAGCTAATTGCATCCGAATCGGATAATGGAAAACTCGTTAAATCACAGAAACCCTTGAACTGCCTTCTACTTAACTGTCGTTCGGCAACTAAACATGCAGCAGATATAGCCGCCCTCATCATCAATAAGGAAATTGACCTGGCCATCCTCACGGAAACATGGCTCAATGAATCATCATCTCCTACCATGGATCTCTTAGTACCACCACAATATAACATCGTCAGGCTAGACAGACCAAGGAATGTGGGAGGAGGCATAGCTTGCATTCACCGGTCGGAGATTGAGGTCTGCCAATTCCAATCTGACCCCTTAGAATCCTGTGAATACCTTGGTATTAATGTGAGAACACCAAAGAATCAAAGCTGCAAACTGCATACATTCTACCACCCACCAGGGGAGAACGCTAAGTTCACTGAACAACTGATGGAGATCATAACGACCAACTCTACCTCGGACGCCAATAACATATTCCTGGGTGACTTTAACCTCCATTGGAATGACGGCAATGATAAACTGGTCAACTCGCTTAAAGACTTCCTCAGTGAGCTAAAACTTATACAAGCATGCAACCAACCCACTCACTCACAAGGAGCGACCTTAGACTGGATTATCTCAAGAAATGATGAGGCATCTATCCTCGCTATAGACCCATGTGACTGGTCTGACCATCACATCATAACATTCACGATACCTACAATGACAAAGGGCAGGACCGTGCAACCACGCAAGCTCAAGAAACTGATCCGAGACACAAAAGAGGCTAATACTGAACTACTGGTTGAAAGGTGTGAGAAAGACCTGAAACCACCCAACAATAAGCAAAATGTCAATGAGCTGACGGATCACTACATAACCTCGATCGGTAATATTGTCAATGACACCATGCCCCAAAAACTGAAAAAAGTATCAGAGAAACCAAAAAATCATTGGTTTAATGAATCATTGAACGAGGACAGGCGCAAACTGAGAATGGCCGAAAGGAGATGGAGACAACATCTCTCCTCCCCTGAGCTGAAAGCACTCAGAAAAACAAGGAAAGAATACAACAAAAAAATAATCAACTCCAAAAAAGAATTTATCAGAGCTGAATTGGACAGTGCCATAAACAGACCACGAAAACTCTTCGAGATTTTAAAACAACAGTCAAATAAACTAGCCAAAACGGTTCTAGAGAATACAAAAACTCCCATAAGCTGCGAGGAATTCTCCTCATTTTTCACGGAAAAATCTAAATTGCTTGAAGTTGAACTCACAATTGCAGCAACTAACCTTAGGACACTGCCTCCACCTAAAAATGAGGCCAATGTCTCATCAGAGAGTCTCCAAACTAAAAATAAGGCAAAATGGGACACATTTGAATTATACGACCAGGAAAAGATCGCCAGAACGCTGGCAGAACTTAGACCGAACAACCACTATCAAGACCCTCTACCAGGAAAGTGTGTAAGAGAAATCAGCCACACTCTAGTTCCGATCTGGACCGAGATAATAAACGCCTCACTTGCACAAGGAACCCTCCCTGACTGCCTAAAACAGGGCAGGTGATGCCCATCCTCAAAAAACCGACAGCTGATGCAACAGACCCGAACAACTATCGACCAGTGACCAACATCCCTCTACTGGCTAAACTCATTGAAAAATGCGTGCAGGGCCAACTAAGTCAACACATCGCTAAATTCTCGCTACTGGACGATTGCCAATCAGGATTCAGAACAGGGCACAGTACTGAAACTGCGATCCTGCATATTGTCGATGACGCCCTACAAGCCCTAGACCGAAATCAAACTTGCCTACTGATCCTCCTAGACCTGTCATCAGCATTTGACACGGTAAAGCACGAAGTGCTAATGACCAGGCTACAAGACAGGATGGGTTTGTCTGGAAACGTGCTGAAATGGTTCAATTCTTTCCTACAGAACAGGACTCAGCGATTCCTGGTTAACCAAGCAATCTCTTCCCCGAGCCCCAATGCAATCGGGGTCCCACAAGGCTCAACGCTATCCCCAGATCTATTCAACTTGTATGTAGAACCTCTCACGGAGATCCTTCAAAAATCACAGATATCCTATCATATGTATGCAGACGACACGCAACTATACATAAAGATCGCCTCCCTTGAGGACATTGACTTAATGAACAAGACACTAAAGAGAGCTTTGCGATGGTTAACAATGAACCATCTGAAACTAAACACCCAGAAAACAGAATTCCTGCTAATTTCACCGACAAGGAGCCAATCTGAAGTTAAAGAGTGGACTAAATTGGTGACAGCGCTAAACTGCACCCCGACCCTAGTTAACTCAGCCAAATCACTAGGAATTACACTAGATAAGAACCTAGACATGAGAAACCATATTAACTCAATGGCCAAGAGCGCCCGCTTCCACTTGAATTACTTAAGAAAACTGAAACCCTTTATCTCTGAGACAGATCTAAAACTGGCTATCCAATCACTAGTCATCTCGAGGATCGAATACGGCTGCACCACATTAGCGGGCCTACCGAAAACATCCACAGCACCACTAAAAGCCTGCCTCAACGCAGCGGCGAGACTCATTACGGGAACGAAGAAATTCGATCACATATCTCCTCACCTGAAAGCACTAAACTGGCTACCTTACGAGGCTAGAATTCAAATGAAGATGGCCTGTATTACGCATAAAGCGGTTCACTACAACACGCCTAGATACCTAGCCAAGAAACTTAAGCTATCAGGAGGTAACAGAACAACTAGAAGCGCAAAAGATTTGCTATTACGACCAGCCTTTTTCCACAAGAGAAAGACCTACAACCGAGCATTCTCCGGAGCGGCCCCCAGAATCTGGAACTCACTCCCTCCAAACATCAGGAAGATTCAAAATACAGTAACATTCAAACGAGAACTGAAGAGCCACTTGATGAGTAAATACCCTACTTAGAGAAACCCAAGGATCACTGGGATGATCATTTACGCCAACAGAGGGCTGTCCTCTTCATGGAAAATTGGAAGATCATTATCGGATAATGAACTGATGCCGTGCTCAAGCCGAGACTTGACACATTACTGCTACCTCATATACGTGTGAACTTTTAACTATATCTCACAGTCATACTATATAACTTCTACCTCACTTGATTTATTTATACATATTATCCTTGATATGCACTGGAACGCCTTATAACCCTACCTCAACGAGCTTGGTTTGTTACCATGACACAAGCCAAGCCTTGCTCGCCATATAATGCTAATTGCACAGACATTATGAATATATATATCTAATCTCGTCCATACAGTATATTGCCTTCTACCTCATTATTCTTTTGTTGTTAGTACTGCCATTATAATGTCTATATGTAATTCTTTCCTTGTTAAGCGCTCTGATACCCACGGGTCTTGTCCGCGCTATACAAAACACTATAAATAAATACATAAATAAATAAAGTTTGTGCATAGTATAAGGCCCCAGGCCCCGGAAGGGCGCAGACGTGCTTGCCTTTGACATGCCGCCAGCACGCCCGCTGCGTGTGAGGGGAAGCATTGATTAAAATAGTATTGCGGGGCTCTAACCCGGAAGAGGGGGACTCAATGAAGTTGTGGCCGGTACTCCCTCCACTCAACCGGGATAAGGACCCGTGGTGGACCGGGGAGCAGTGCGGATCAACAAAGCAGGTAAATAATAGGCAATTCAGTTTTTTAAATGCATTCAGTTTTTAAAACTTAATACACGGGTATTCGCAAGGAGAACATCTTGTCTCCGACTTACAGCACTCAAGCCAGAAGCGCAATCACCCATCCTCAATCTTCCTTTCTCCGGTTCCTCTGTTCGGGACTCACACTGATGAAGAGATGGCCCGGATGAAAACAGCACTGGATGCGATGAAGGCAGTGGGCCATGAAAAGAAGGAATTCTGCAAGAGATTCCGACCTTACAATCAGCGATCCTCCCTACAGATTAAAGTCACCCCCCTAGAGTATTGACATATGTGAGTGTCTCATAATCTTGTCATGTTGCGCATGATTGAATTACGGATCATCGTGATTAGGCCCGTACACACCGACCAGCAACACATTAAAACTGTCTTTGCGAGATCTGGCTAACACTTACCTACTCCCTGTGTCCACCTTCTCGTCATGGGTTGCAGCCGTGAATTTTTGCGTGCCCAAATCAATAGTGCTCTGGCATGTGAAGAGAACCCTGCTGCCACACACACACCTTTCATTCTTTTAGGGGTCAGCAGCCCGGAGCAGGGCTAGGTGAGTTTCCTGAAGTACGGCCACATCCACGTAATGTCTATGCAGATAGGCCACTACCTTACGCATTTTCCTGTGGTCATTGAAGCCCCTCACGTTCCAAGACATGAAGTTTATGTGGGCTTTCGTATTAGTGGCCTGCTTCGTGAGTACAATTTGCGTGTACATAGTGGTGCATGATATTTATGATGACTGACCGAGTAACATGTCGTGCACAGTTCTGCGCTGTAAGACAATTCCTGACTGCTGAACTAAAATAGCTCTACCCACCCTTCCACGCCATAGCCCAAACATTACGACATGGCACACCTGTAAAATCGAAATGAAACCCCCTCCCTTCAAAAACAACCCCCACCCCCAAAAAAGAAGAGCTACCCAAAACGTACTCCCCAATGTGTGATACACTTGGGGGCGGTGGTTACCGGACTAACAGTGTTAAGTAATGGCCTGTGACGGCCATAAGGTGAATTTTTGTCCAGGCAAAGGATTTGCCAGTTCAAAATAAAGAATGCAGTACTTGTTCATTTTATTAGTCATTGAGTAGTGTGCTCCGCACATCAGCCATGAATTGTGCGAGCACCTGCTGGATTGATTGTCCGCTATAATTGTTATATCTGTTTGTGCCATATCTGTCGCTTAGTGGTTAAGGTACACAGCTTTTTATCAGACCTGTTCCGGCACTTCTTGAGCGATGCCTCCTGCTGCCGTAGGCTCCTGCGCAGGTGTCTGCAGTTTATCTTTGCTGTGCTTTTTAAGATCTTGCTGCAATTGTTTAGGGTCATTATATATTTTTGTCCTGCCATCAAAGTTCACCCAGAGCCTCGCCGGGTAGAGCATTGTGTATTGAAGCTGAAGCTCTCTTAGTTTGCCTTTCATGGGCCCAAATTGCTTGCCCACCTCCTGCACCTGTGGGGTAAAGTCCGGGAAGAGAGCCAGTTCAGACCCCTCATATTTGCGCACTTTTAACTCTCAGGCGCTTCTTAATGCAGCATCCCTATCCCTGTAGTTTAGTATTCTCACAATCAGGGGGGTGCACCGGGGGAGGGGGGGGGGTTGGTCCTAGAAAGCCAAGAGCGCGCTCCACGATAAACACCAATGAGAATATTTCACGTCCCAGTAAGGTCACCGGGATTTGCTCTGTCAATAGCTCCATGTTCCCAGTCACTGTGGTTTCTGGAAGGCCCAAAATGTGCACATTATTGCGCCTGGAGTGCGCCTCGAAGTCCTCAGCTTTGTCACGTAGTGCTGACATTAGTTTTACCCATTTGTTTCTGAGCAGCCCCTGTCTCAACTTGCGCATCTTCCGCCTTTGGCATCCTGCGCTCCACCATGTCTAGCCTTTCGGCATGTTTGCCTACGCATTCTGGCATACGATCCAGTCAGTATGACATTGAGTCAATCTTACCATCAATTGAGGCCAGGTCCTGCTGCATAGCTGATAGGATGTGGTGTATATCGTCCCCTGATTCAGGGTCTCACTCCCCTGTTCAGCAGGCATGGGGGCTAGGTCCTCTTCTCTACCTCTGGCCGCCTTATGTTGGTCAAAGTGAATCTTGGGCTGCGTCTTGTCGACCTTCCCCATGTTGATGGTTCTGGTGACTGTTGAACATCCAGCAATTGCCTGATTATAAGATCTGTCCAATGCAAGCGATGCTAAGCACTATTGCACAGCCGTAGGCCCCTTGGTTTAGCAGTGTGAATCCTTTTCTGGGTTCACATGCTGTGCATTATTCTGATATCTAGTGGTTGGGTCCGGAATTGTCTTTTTTTGTTGTTCTTTTGGTCACTGTCGACCACCATTTGGTGCCACGTACGTCTCCTGTGTGACGTCAGATGGTATACTGGAGATTGACGTGCGTGGTCGCCATCTTCAGATTCTTTTTTCCGCCATTGATTCTGGAAGCAAGATGGGAAGCTCTGAAGAATTTTTAGAATTTTCCCCAAAAACTTCAAAAAAGAAGATTACCAAAAATATCTTCAGTCATCTATGTCGTAACCGGAGACTAGCAGAGCTTCGGTGTTAACACCACAGAGGACCGCTTGTTCCACAAATGGCGAGTTAGGGGTCATGGAGAATACCCCCTTCAAGTTCTGCACCAAGTGCCACTACAAGTACGATCAACGCGACTCACACAACGTCTGAAACCTCTGCATGCCCGAGATCATCAGGATAAGGACTGTGAGGCCTGCGTGGCGTCCCGTCGAAAGACAGTGAGGACACGCCGAAAGCAAAGACCGGCCACAATGCCACAATGTCGCAGACAACAAAGAAAACTTCTCTCAGAGACCTGGGTTTCTCTAGCGACGAGTAAGAACATGGAGCACAAGTGGAGTCGACGTACGAGGGATCGGACGTCAAGTTCCAAGAAGGGGACTCCAAAAAAATCCATGCCGAGAAAAAGGCGAGTGATCCGAAAACGATGTAACTAATGCACCTCAAGTGTTCAACAAATGCCTAGCAGTGGTTATAGCGTATCTACGCAGACAAACTATCCACATATTTTCTTACCTGGACAACTGGCCTATCAAAGCCAGCACTCTCCATCAGTGCCAACAACACACTCAGATGACAATAGATCTTCTCCACAGTTTTGGGTTAACTATCAACAGCCCCAACTCACCTACAACTGTTATAAATTCAGCCATAATTAGGAGCAATTCCAAAGACAAACATGATTAGCCTTCCCCAGTCCCGTAAGAATTCAGAACCTTCAGACAGTCCTGCCCCAGTTTCAGACCAACCAACAACTCACAGTGAGGATGGCATGTGTCTACTAGGGATCATGGCTTCTTGCACTGCAAAAGTTGACCTTCCAAGATTTCATATGCTTTCACTTCAGAAATGTTTAGCTTGTCAGTGGTCTCAGTAACAGGGTCAGTTGTTAGATATAGTGTTGATAGACCGCCACACTCACTGTTCTCTTCAATGGTGGAACATCACCAATCTCTTGAAGGGGCAGTCTTTTCTCGACCCTTTCCCTGCCTCACTTTCATGGCAGATGCATCAACGGCGGGGTGTGGTACTTTCCTACAAGACCTTACAGTTCAGGGTCTATGGGATGCCAAGCACCAGTCTCTCTACATCAGCTACCTAGAGCTTCAAGCTGTCCACTTAGCATTGAAAGCAATCCTTCCGCACCTGTCACACAAGGTTGTTTTAGTCTGGACTGACAATATGACAACCATGTATTATCTTAAAAAACGGGGGGGGGGGGGGGGGACACGGTCTAAACAACTCTCCCAACTGTCTCAGACCATCTGGAACTGGTTGCAGAATACCTTCCAGGAACGGACAAAAACTTTGTACACCTGCCTAAGCAAGATGCAACAACTAGTTCACGAGTGGGATCTCCACCCATAAGTCCTACTATCCTACTTCCAAAAGTGGGGCTTCCCTCAAATAGACCATTTCGCCACAGCAGAAAACGCTAAATGCCCAAACTTTGCCTCCAGGTTCTCACCCCCACTATACATGGGCAGTGTACTAAGGATGAGTTGGTCAAAGATATTTGCCTACGCTTTTCCACCTCTCCTCCCATTTCTGGTTTGGAAGCTCAGGCAAACAGCATTGCTAGACCTTTCAGTAGTTCAACACGAGAAGCTCCCCAATAGGTCGGACATTCTCACGCAAAATCACAGACACATCAGCAACCCAGATCCCAATGCCGATATTTAAAGCAGAGACATGGTCCACAACACACACTTTCACCAAACATTATTGTGTGGATGTTTTAGCATGCCATCAAGCGAACATAGGACAGGCAGTGCTACTTACTCTTTTTGCAACTGCAACGCCCACAGGTTAGCCATCGCTTAAAGTTTTTGAAAGCTTTTCCACATTGCCTATCTCACTTTCTCTTTACTTTCTTCGTTTAAAAAACAAAGAAGGAACCATTGTTGTATATGCTTGTATTTTTGTTTTAAAAGAGCCTTCCAGCGGCCCTCTCAAATCTTTATTCTCCTTTGTATATTTTATGCCAATAAAATCTATTCCAAAGATTCACCTCAACTCCAAATTTCACCAACATTCTCCAAGCTGGGCTCCCGTCCAAAGGAATGAGGAGCGGAGCAACTCGTCCAAAAATGGACTTTACCAAAACAACAATGAGATTTGCATTTCCTTAGTTTACTCATTGTCCCCTATAATTGGAGACCCTCAAAAAATGAGAAAACGAATGATCCCAATCTCCCAAAACATCAATTGTCTCCTCAATTCAATCAATTTGCAAAAAACATGCATTCAGAACAACCTCACCAAGTTAATGTGGGGCATCCGTCTCTCCGCACTTGAACTAATGTGTCAGTCTGCAGTCCACCTGTTCGGGTCCTCTGCCGGGGAAATCCTTTTGCTGAGGGACAATGGTTTGTAACGTCAGATGGCAGCTGCTAGAAACTCGTCTCTATTTGACAGAGTCCCCCACAATCACTCAGTCTCTGGTCGGTCACCTCAGCTACAGACTCAAGAGCTGTTGGATGTCCCACGTAGAGGTCCCACCAGAGTCACCATCTGTGGAAAGCATACCCCTACGCTCTGGATAATACCACTCTGACCATCTGTAATTAAAGTGCGAGGAGTCGGAGGCAAGCTTTATCAAAAGCCATTTATTGCGCTTAGCACGTGCTATGTACAACATGCCACTTAAGATGGCCTGCGTAGACTGTATCAAGACCAACACTCAGCCTGGCATATTTACATGAGACTCGCAGAAGGGCTACGCGACTGCACACACATTTGTATAACAGTGGAAATTCCCTGTGCCAGTGTGTGGCGGTAAGAAAGGTAGCACCTTACAAGATAAGCATTTAGCATCAGCGATAAGACCTTCTCCTAGTTCTGGGGTTATCAGCTACATGTCACCAACGGACAAGCAACTTGAGGCACAACGGTCATTTTTTCATCATGGCGGTGAGTTGCAAAACGAACAAAGCACTTTCCTAAGGAAAACAGACTTCAGGACAAAACCATTTCTTGTGAAGTGGAACATTTCAAGTTGCTTTGATTTAAACAAATGTCAGCCCAAAGACAAATTGGATGCTACTTATGTTCACTTTATAGTCCATTTCTTAAAGAGAATTTCTTAGTTCAAGCAGCCATACTATGGAATTATTTACCCCAAACATATGCTCCACGGATATCTATCTTATTTTCAGAAGACTACTCAAGAGTTGGCTCTTCCCTACATAACCACCATTCTCAAACACAAATCTAGAGCATATCCCTGTGTATTTAAACATTTAATTTGATTATATATATGTATCTAGATGTGTATTTCTTGTTATAAATATGTATCTATGTATTCATTACTTCACTTCTACTGTAAACAAAAAAAACTTTCTCCGATGCACTACACTATATTTTACCCTATACTTCTCTCAATATATCCTGTACCTCCACTCCCTGACTCATCACAAACCTGTTGGACTTGGCCCTTAGGGCAGTGTTATGGCTGGATTTTCTGATTAGATGGGATCAGCCCCTAGGGGCCCCTCCAACCCAGCCAGAACGTAACCACCTCCCTCCTCAGGACCATCTATCCAGGCACCTGGGTACCTACCTGAGGATGGGAAACTCGCAATATACAAGCTCATATCATCAGAAACACCACTAAATCTATAGGGATACTAAGAATACTCACTGATTACTAAGGACATCTATGCCCTACACTACACTCATACCTTATAGTCTCGCGGCCACTCAGACCCAGACTAATCTACCCTGGGGCAGATATGACACACAATCTGGCGTGTCTACACACGTGGGTCTGCAGCCCCAGTGCTCTCCCTTATTTCCAAACGGTTTACAATCCGGCAAACCTACACGCTGGTAATCCCCCCCCAGCGCTCTCACTTACACAAGCCACAATCCTGTGGGTATACGCGCTGGTAATCCACCCCAACGCTCTCACTAACGCCGTATATCAACGACGACCACATTCCTATGAACACCTTCAGTTATATGTTGGGAAGTCTCTCTCTCTCTGTTCACTAAGGGCTTGCTACTACAATATTAGGAGTTAGCCAATTAATATAATGTACCTCTTATTCTTGGCATCATAGGTCCACTCGCTCCCTATTTATGTGATCACCACCTACCTGATTGGGGTTACTCATCCATTCATATAAACAACAACCACCTAGGAGATACATTTACCTGGATTGAACAAGAATACAAGGCACATTGCAGTTCACTATGAACTGGGGTTATATTTATTTTAACAATATAAACACATACACAGATCTGTACACATTCACATGTAACTGACAAAGACTATAGATAGGACACACCGCTGCAAGGAAAAGGATTAGCAATACAATAGCCTAGGGAATAAAGACAAGATTAAGATGTAAGTGTAAAGGGGACTAGTTCAGACTACCTCACCTATTAGAAGGAAGATTTCTCTCTGCCTCTGGTGGGATTAGGGCTCTCTCTGTCTCTCCCTCCGTCACCACATCACCACGCCTCTGGTTCAATTGCTCCAGCTGACAGCCTTCTTTGATGCTCTCTGCACTGCTCTCTCTTTCTTCATCTTCAGCAATCGTCTGCCTTCTTTCTCCATTCCAGAACTGCACTCTATTCTGCAGCTCCAGCAGACATCCTGTTCTCTCTCCAAGCTGAACTGAGCTCCAAGCTGAACTGAGCTCCAAGCTGAACTGACCACTCCTCCTCTTCTGTAGCTCGCTAATATGGATTCCTCTCCCCTCATGGAAATTTCCACCAGAGGGCTGCCTCCTACTGAATTCCTGTGCCAGCTCCCAGGCTTCCACGCAACCGCAGTGGCCATCTGCTTGTTACGTCTGGGCCCAAGAGAAAAACACATTCCTCGGATAAGAAGCAGTCCTAACCGGTCTTCCTCTAGCACACAAACAGCCTTACTGTAAACTTTACCTTTCCCCCTGAAGCCTCTCAGCTCCATCAAGATGGAGTCCCTCTAGTTCTAGGCCTGTAGGCCTGAAAGGGATGAAATACCCCTTAGCTCTGTCAGAATACCTACATAAACCATACCAATGTATCTACTATAAGCAAGTATGTCAAAGCCAATAGGCAATAGACAGGTTAGAGTCAAGAATAAGGGATCTATCATCATATTAAGCAGCTATCCTCTTCTAGGTCTGGAAGAAAGGGCTTAAAAGGGCCAACACAAGCTAAGAATACCTATCCTAGATGTGAGCAAGATTAAAGTCTATATCACTGCTAAATAGAGCCAAAAACCCTGCCATTACAGGCAGGTTCACCCCTAGACTTTTTGCTTTAAATGGTGACCTGGTGATGGTGATTTTTGGGTTCTGCGCACTTTCACTGTGTCCCAGTGGAAAGTGCGTGCGCACTCTGAGTGCATGTGATGAGATAGGCCTGCCCTCCCATAGGAATGCATGGGGAATGTATGTGTCCCTGGTAGTTCCTGATGCGTGGGGTGTACAGGTTCGAATCTGATATGTGCGAACTCGTGAGAGTGAATGCTTCGCAATGGTGTGTGTTGCATGAGTGTGTCATATGTAGAAATACCATTTCCAAGAGTTGGCATATTAGTGTAAAATATGCCTGGCGTGTGATTGGCTGGAGCAGGCTGGTGAGCCTGGCTCCAGGAAGGCTGGATGGGTCTGCCCGGTGGTGAGTGGGAGATTAGCATGCTGATGGCTGGGGAGGAGTGTACCTGTGGCCTGAATGAGGCTGGGTTTTCCCCAGACAATGCTGGCTCCGCCCCCCTGTGGTGTGACTGATGTCCCTAGCCCTGCCAGTGAAAGAAAGGGGTGGTTGGGCCATCAAGGGTACTCAAGAACCAGCTGCGACTGGTTCCGCCCCCACCCTGCACCTTCAGACAAAGGAATGTACTGTATAAAAATGGGGCTGTGTCCCCACAGAAGTTGTTCTTTCCTGATCCTACTTGAGGGGGCTGCTGCTGCTGGGGCCAGGAGGAACCGCCACTTGGACTGCCTCCCTGCCTGGAGGGCCAGTGAGCCGGCCCCTGGCCCAGCCTTGCCCCCCCTGCCTGCCCAAGGACTTGGTTGCTGGGGCTCTGTCCTTGCCCATGGGAGCACTTTATTCTGCTTGTAGCGCTAGGAGCGCGCTTTATGCCCTCTAGCGCTTGGAAGTGCTTTATTTTTTATTATAGCGCTTGGAGTGCTGTGATTATCTACCTAGCGCCTGGGAGCGCTTTATTTCACTTATTGCGCTTGTGAGCGCTTTAATTACTGAGGCCGGTGCCCACCCGGCACTGTCCGCCCCGAGCGAGTGCACACCTCGCTGACTATGAATTGCTGCTGGGACCGGGCGCTGTTCCTTGCCAAGGATCGAGTGCCCACCTCGATTAGTTCTGTGCCGAGATCGTCCTGAATTTGCGAGTGCCACCTCGCTTCTTAATTTAATTGGAGCCGGTGCCCACCCGGCATTGCCCCGTGTTGTCCTCGCTGAGGAGAAGCCGAGAAGGAGAAGCCGCCCGCGTCATCGCCCTGCCGTGCTGGGATTGGCCCAGCCGGCCGAGTCTCCCGCCGCGTCATCAGGAAGACCGGAGAAGCAGGAAGCAGCCTGCCGCGTCTTGCCTGGAGCTCCCGAGTGGAGAGGAGCCCCGCCCGCGGCCCAGCTGATCAGCCGAGGCAGCCGGTGAGTGCGGGGGCGGGTTCTTTGTTGTGCTGCGAGCGGCCCCGTTGGGAGAGGGCCGCTCCTACAAGAGGGGCCAGTTCTTTGTTCGCGCCTGTGATTATTGAGAGCCCGCGAGGCTCTAGGCGGCCATTATTTCCCGAGTCCCCCGAGAGGGACTCCAACGATTGTGGCAATCAGTGTGCTCAGAGCGGCCCCGGTTGGCAGCGGGCTGCTCCCACGATCTTGGGGGCATTGTCCATTGCATCCAGAGTCCAGGAGGGACTCCAACACGCCCGCATTTGTGCTCCAGCCTAAGAGAGGCTTGAGGCACCGCCAATAATTCCGAGTCCCCCGTGAGGGACCCCCACAGCCCAGCAAGGCTGCACGTTTGTTGTTGAGCCCTGAGAGGTTACCAAGGAGGCATATCTCTTTTCCTAAAGAGCCCTGAGAGGCTCAACAGTTGCCCAGCACTTCGTGGGCAACTGCCACGTTTAGGCCCTGACCTTGGGACACAGGGACTGCCACAGGTGGTGGCTAAAGTGGATTTGGCGCAATTGTGATTGCTACACCTCTGAATGTATTGTTGATGCATCATGTGTTTTCCCTCCTTACACCTCTGAATGAATGTTATGCATTGCATCATGTGTTATGTTCTTACACCCCTACAGGTAGTGTGATATGTAGGTGGTTGTTTCCTTCTTGCTAGTACAGGTGGTGCTAGCAGAGCCCAGGTTCCCGAGTGTAATCTCCTAAGATAGTGAGGGTTGCATAGGTGGTGCTCACCTGGTACCAGTAGTGACTGGTTGTATGTTACTTTTGCGCTACAGTGATTTTACATTCTAAAAGTGCTATTTTTAAAAGTGTTACTTCTGAAAGTGCTGATTCCTGACAGTGGTCCAGGTGGCCCTGTCTTGTAAATATCCCCTGTAAATTCTGCCCGTGCCCCTGGCACATTGTAAAGTGTGTGTTTTTATCTAATGTGTTTTGGTGTAATACAAAGGCTATTTTTGTATATAACCTTGTGTGGAGTTTCCTTTGTGGTGGGCCTTGGGTGTTGTTGCTGGGGTGCGTGCGCAAATACTTAACTCATATCGCCTCCAAGTTTAGCCTTGACTGCTCGCGCCACGTTACCTAGAGGGTGAGCTGGGGTTATCTTGGTGTGTAACTCCCTTGCCCTGACCTTAGGAATGGTGATCCCTGACTGACCTCGACGCGAGTCTTGGCCAGCCGGGGTCCCGTTTCTAACATTGGCGGCAAGCGGTGAGGATAGGGATTTGTGTTTGCGTTGTACCACAGTGGCAACTGGCCACTACAAAACTCCACATTTTAGATGACCACATTTTAGGGGATTATTGTTTTTGAAGTTCCATTATTTTCTTCTCCTGAAGGTATCATTGTGCAATTGTGTCAAGTACATTTATTTCCCTGCCCCGCGCCCAGAGTTTGGTACCTGTGTCACATGTGGTCAGGTTGAGGAATCAGGGATGGTAGAAACTGCCTTACCAGTCCGAGGGGGGGGGTTGTGTGTGAATGAATGGTGTGTGGCACTAGACAAGTGAGTGTGAGTTCTCTGGGGTAGGGAACTTGCTGAACCTTTGTAAATTGTGTACTCCTGTGTAAGCCCAGACCCCTAGGTTCCCTGTGTAATCTCTTCTCTAGAACGTCCGCCAGAATGGAGCCTGCTTTTGATTTCTGTGATCTGTTTGGATACAGTATGGGAGAGTTGGTAAGGTTCTGTGGAGAGAGAGGCATAGGAGTGGATGAGTCAGATACTCAGTCTGAACTTAGGAGCAGCCTGATCCTATGGCAAAAGGGTCAGTGGGATCTTGCGCGCAGTGAGGAAAGGGCCCGGGTCTCACACCATGAGGGTGGTGGGTCTGTGGGGAGCCCTGAAGATTCAGAAGAGGAGGAAGAAAATGATAGCACGGGGACGCCAGCAGATAGTGAGGACCCCACAGATAGGGAGTCCCTTGCTGGGTCCAGCGTAGGAGGCAGCGTCTCATCCCTTTCCCTGTCCCCAGAGGAGTGGGTAGATAGGAGGGAAGAGAGGGAGCACCAGCTGGCTATGGAGAAGCTCAGGTTAGAGCATGCCAGGGAGATAGCGCAGCTGGGTGTTCAGGAGCGGATGGCGGAGGCTGAGAGGGCCTTTGCCAGAGAGAGATTAGCTCAGGAGGGTAGGTTATCCCCTGACCGCAGTCTTAATTTTCTGGATTCCCCGGGGAGGGTTGAGTCCAGTGGTGGCAGCTATGTAGAGCCCAGTGCGAGCAGTCCCACTCCCAGTTCCCCCAGTCTGGTACCTGTTTCCCCAGAGGAGGAGTTAAGGGTGAAGTTCAGGGACAGTAGGAAGCTGTCTCACCAGTCTTGGGTGGAATTTGAGGATGAATGTTGTGATACACTGTTTGATTGGGTAAAGGTTCACACGAAAGATGCTTTTGATGTCTTGTTTGAGCTGATTGTCAAGGAGCACCTGCTCAGTTGTTGTTCTCCAGGGTTGCGCACACACCTGTTGGGGTGTGGGTTGTCTGATGCATGTGAGCTTGCAGATGAAGCAGACCGCTGGGAGAGTGCTAATGGTTCTTTAGAGTCCCTAGTGAGTGAGTCCAACAGTAGTGGTTCAGGGATCTTCCAGCCCAGCGTGGTGGAAGAGGCTCAGTGTAGCCCAGCTAGGTCCCAGTATAGTGAGAAGGGTGGAGGGGCTGACTACCTGGCTCAGTGGAGCAGGAGTCAGTGGGTGGCTGAGAGCCCCCAGAGGCCCGAAGCCCTAACTCAGAACCTGGGTGGTTTCTTGAGGGAACACCAGGTTAGGGACCTAGGCTGTCCGGTTAGTACACTTGAGGAGGATCTCCTAGTGTCTAGGGAACCTGGAGCGTCTGTAACTAGAGCTCCAGGGGTTCCAGTGTCCGGCAGTGCTACTCCAGGAGGGAGTGCACAGAAGTCCGAAGTGAGGAGTGATTGGGGGATGAGTTTCCCAGTGGATGCACCAGTGGACCAGAGACTAGCCAGGTGGGCTAGATCTTCTTGGTGGGACCCGGGTGGCGCCACTTCTGGTCTGGGGGATCTTTGCGCACTGTCAGGTGGACAGAAGGCGGGAGATCTGCGCCAGACAGACAGTCACACGACACATGGGTCATGTGTCAGCCTCAGGGGGATTGCGTGTGAGTCCCCAGAAGTCCTGGAATGCCAGGCAATTGTTCCACCAAAGGTTTTAGACCGGAGGTTGGGAGGCCAGGTTCAGGTTCAGCCTGACCTGAAAGGGTAGGACGACTGTAACCAGTGTCCTGACCGGTTCTTCTTCCAAAGGAACTTCTCCAGTTGGGAGAGGGCAGACCTCAGGAAGGGGGTGCAGAGGGTGGGAAAGCCCACCTCTGACCCCGGTGCAGCCTGAGGGGTTAAACCATGGGTTGGAATGGCGTGCTAGGTGTACCCCTCTCAGGAGGAGGAGGAACCCTAGGAGAAGAGGTAGGGGGAGGAGAGCCTTCCCTGAGACTCCTGGTCCGCCTGAGGGTGTAGACCCTAGGCTGGAGAACCAGTGGCAGTCTAGTCCTGTCTTGCAGACAGGGAGAGTGGAGAATGGCTACTATGTGCCAGGGGTTACTACCCCCCGCTCTGCGAATTGGCAAGGACCGGTGGCACCTGGGTGGCCCAGGGCCTGGTCCTGGCCGCAGACAGCTCGGGAGTACCAGTGGGGTAGTCCAGTTGGTCCAGACAGTGTGTTGAGAAGGAATCCCATAGGTTCACCGTGGCGTAGAACAGGAGGGTGTCCCTGCAGTTGCGGGCCCGCGTCCGTGTTCTATCGCCCCAAGCAGGGAAGTCCATCACGGTGGTGATTGGTCTGCCCTGCGTTTTGGCTGGAAGGGTGTTGTGTTGGACTTGGCCCTTAGGGCAGGTTCCCCCCTAGACTTTTTGCTTTAAATGGTGACCTGGTGATGGTGATTTTTGGGTTCTGTGCACTTTCACTGTGTCCCAGTGGAAAGTGTGTGCGCACTCTGAGTGCATGTGATGAGATAGGCCTGCCCTCCCATAGGAATGCATGGGGAATGTATGTGTCCCTGGTAGTTCCTGATGCGTGGGGTGTACAGGTTCGAATTTCATATGTGCGAACTCGTGAGAGTGAATGCTTCGCAATGGTGTGTGTTGCATGAGTGTGTCATATGTAGAAATGCCATTTCCAAGAGTTGGCATATTAGTGTAAAATATGCCTGGCGTGTGATTGGCTGGAGCAGGCTGGTGAGCCTGGCTCCAGGAAGGCTGGATGGGTCTGGCCGGTGGTGAGTGGGAGATTAGCATGCTCATGGCTGGGGAGGAGTGTACCTGTGGCCTGAATGAGGCTGGGTTTCCCCAGACAATGCTGGCTCCGCCCCCCTGTGGTGTGACTGATGTCCCTAGCCCTGCCAGTGAAAGAAAGGGGTGGTTGGGCCATCAAGGGTACTCAAGAACCAGCTGCGACTGGTTCCGCCCCCACCCTGCACCTTCAGACAAAGGAATGTACTGTATAAAAATGGGGCTGTGTCCCCACAGAAGTTGTTCTTTCCTGATCCTACTTGAGGGGGCTGCTGCTGCTGGGGCCAGGAGGAACCGCCACTTGGACTGCCTCCCTGCCTGGAGGGCCAGTGAGCTGGCCCCTGGCCCAGCCTTGCCCCCCCCTGCCTGCCCAAGGACTTGGTTGCTGGGGCTCTGTCCTTGCCCCTGGGAACGCTTTATTCTGCTCGTAGCGCTAGGAGCGCGCTTTATGCCCTCTAGCGCTTGGAAGTGCTTTATTTTTGATTATATATTTTTTTTTTCTTTTTTTTTTTTTTCATAAGCTTTTATTCGATATGCAAGATATCTTATAAGCACATTTATAATACAATCAATATAATGTACAAAAAAATCATTGCCACAAGAAGTCAGTATAAAATATTAAAAGAGATAAAAGGACACAAAAGACCGTTAATAAATTAACTAAAAAGAGGATTAAACAGCTACTGACAATCTCTTACATCGAATAAGCCAAAACTGCTTTAAAAATTTAGCTATTCCTCAGACTATGGGCGGGGGAAGTGTCCGTGCTTAGGATACGCAAGGCTACTAAATAACTACGAGTGCCCATATTTCGGCAGAGTGGTTTCAGCCAGAGACTCCTAAGCCTTGCGTAATCCGGGCATTCAAATAAAACATGCGCAATGGACTCAACCTTACTCGGGCAACATGCACAGTTGGGAGAAGTACGGGCCGCTAGTGACCATTTCGATACCAGAGCACCTAGCGGGAGGGAACCAACTCTAAATTTAAAATAAAGAGCTCGTCAAAGGGGAGAGTGATCAAGTCCAGGTAGGGTTCAAAGGCCACAGTGTCTTTAATTTGTAGAAAGGCGGCCGTGGACCTGCAGTGGTTGGAGTTTGTAATTAGACGCTCCGCAGTCCATTTCCAATAAAGCGCCTTGACAACTTCTTTTGGAGGGGCTGAACGAGATGACCAGCAATCTCCTAGGCCGATATTCTCCAAAAGCTTTTTGGTGTCGCTTAACCATCTTATCTTAGCCCAACCCCCCTGACTCATTATATCTCCCAGGGCATCAGCATAGGATTTTAGTTCTTCGCTCCTCCAGATCCGTGTCCACAACAGGAGCGGGCGAAGCTGGGCCTGGTCTTTGATGTTTTTACATCCCGTGTCCATCCACACTGGTACTGATGGTGTGCTCAGTGGAACAGAGATGAAAGATTTTAAAAGCTTGCTCTCCGCTGTCACTAGGGCATCCAATCGGCAGTGGCCCCACAGTTCTGCCCCATACAAGGCTGATGTCGCTACTTTGGCCTTGTAGATGTCGAGTACTGGGGTAAGTGATCTCCTAGTTGAGGCCCTGTATTCCCTCATGAGAGCTCCTCCTACTCTCCTATGATTAAGAACCATTTTATCAATATGGTTTGCCCAAGTCATCCTATCCGTAATCCGGATACTAAGGTAGTCGAATTCGGCTACTTTCTCTAGGGGGATAGAATTAAGTGTAGGTGGGCGGCCCAATTTTTTAGGTGGATTTACAACTAAGTATTTTGTTTTGTCCACATTTATTATTAACCCTTTTGCAGCACAGAACTCCTGGAATCATGTAAGTAATTTCTGCAGGCCTTGTGGGGTCTTCGAGATCAGGAGCGTGTCATCCGCAAAAAGCAGGGTTGGGATGCGGACACCTCCAAGACAGGGGGCGTCGGCTGGTTCTTGTTGAAGATGTTTTACCACCCCATTCAGATATAGTGAGAATAGGGTGGGCGCCAAGACGCAGCCCTGTCTTACGCCCCTGGACACTGGTATCTTCTCAGTGAGCTCTCCGTTTTTACCCCAACGGACCTGTGCAAAGGTGTGGGCATGAAGGCTTATGAGAAGGGACAAGATGTAAGGTGGTAATTCCAACTCATGAAGCACCCTCCAAAGCTCTTCCCGGGGGACTAGGTCAAAGGCAGTCTTCAAGTCTATAAAGGCTAAGTAAAGACTACCCTTGCCTAGTTCCACCACCTTCCACCCCAAAAGGGACAGCCTAAACACCTGCTCGATTGTCCCCATACCAGCCCGGAAACCTGCCTGGAAGTCTGATAGGATTTTATTCTCCTCCACCCAATGGAGAATCCTACCAAGGATAGCTTTACCAGCTATCTTTTGGGTGGAGTCTATCAGACTTATGGGGCGATAGTTGCCCGGGGTCTCCCTACTAGGAGCGCGCTTTATGCCCTCTAGCGCTTGGAAGTGCTTTATTTTTGATTATAGCGCTTGGAGCACTGTGATTATCTGCCTAGCGCCTGGGAGCGCTTTATTTCACTTATTGCGCTTGTGAGCGCTTTAATTACAGAGGCCGGTGCCCACCCGGCACTGTCCGCCCCGAGCGAGTGCACACCTCGCTGACTGTGAATTGCTGCTGGGACCGGGCGCTGTTCCTTGCCAAGGATCGAGTGCCCACCTCGATTAGTTCTGTGCCGAGATCGTCCTGAATTTGCGAGTGCCACCTCGCTTCTTAATTTAATTGGAGCCGGTGCCCACCCGGCATTGCCCCGTGTTGTCCTCGCTGAGGAGAAGCCGAGAAGGAGAAGCCGCCCGCGTCATCGCCCTGCCGCGCCGGGATTGGCCCAGCCGGCCGAGCCTCCCGCCGCGTCATCAGGAAGACCGGAGAAGCAGGAAGCAGCCTGCCGCGTCTTGCCTGGAGCTCCCGAGTGGAGAGGAGCCCCGCCCGCGGCCCAGCTGATCAGCCGAGGCAGCCGGTGAGTGCGGGGCGGGTTCTATGTTGTGCTGCGAGCGGCCCCGTTGGGAGAGGGCCGCTCCTACAAGAGGGGCCAGTTCTTTGTTCGCGCCTGTGATTATTGAGAGCCCGCGAGGCTCTAGGCGGCCATTATTTCCCGAGTACCCCGAGAGGGACTCCAGCGATTGTGGCAATCAGTGTGCTCAGAGCGGCCCCGGTTGGCAGCGGGCTGCTCCCACGATCTTGGGGGCATTGTCCATTGCATCCAGAGTCCAGGAGGGACTCCAACACGCCCGCATTTGTGCTCCAGCCTAAGAGAGGCTCGAGGCACCGCCAATAATTCCGAGTCCCCCGTGAGGGACCCCCACAGCCCAGCGAGGCTGCACGTTTGTTGTTGAGCCCTGAGAGGTTCCCAAGGAGGCATATCTCTTTTCCTAAAGAGCCCTGAGAGGCTCAACAGTTGCCCAGCACTTCGTGCGCAACTGCCACGTTTAGGCCCTGACCTTGGGACACAGGGACTGCCACAGGTGGTGGCTAAAGTGGATTTGGCACAATTGTGATTGCTACACCTCTGAATGTATTGTTGATGCATCATGTGTTTTCCCTCCTTACACCTCTGAATGAATGTTATGCATTGCATCATGTGTTATGTTCTTACACCCCTACAGGTAGTGTGATATGTAGGTGGTTGTTTCCTTCTTGCTAGTACAGGTGGTGCTAGCAGAGCCCAGGTTCCCTAGTGTAATCTCCTAAGATAGTGAGGGTTGCATAGGTGGTGCTCACCTGGTACCAGTAGTGACTGGTTGTATGTTATTTTTGCGCTACAGTGATTTTACATTCTAAAAGTGCTATTTTTAAAAGTGTTACTTCTGAAAGTGCTGATTCCTGACAGTGGTCCAGGTGGCCCTGTCTTGTACATATCCCCTGTAAATTCTGCCCGTGCCCCTGGCACATTGTAAAGTGTGTGTTTTTATCTAATGTGTTTTGGTGTAATACAAAGGCTATTTTTATATATAACCTTGTGTGGAGTTTCCTTTGTGGTGGGCCTTGGGTGTTGTTGCTGGGGTGCGTGCGCAAATACTTAACTCATATCGCCTCCAAGTTTAGCCTTGACTGCTCGCGCCACGTTACCTAGAGGGTGAGCTGGGGTTATCTTGGCGTGTAACTCCCTTGCCCTGACCTTAGGAATGGTGATCCCTGACTGACCTCGACGCGAGTCTTGGCCAGCCGGGGTCCCGTTTCTAACAAAACCTCATTCTTCTACTGTCATCTCCAAACTAATCCTTTCTTGACTGTTCCCTCCTCTATCCTACTTGGATCCCCCAAACCTCATTTTAATACTACGATCTCCCAAACAACCCTTCTAAATTCTCCCCTAGCCTATCCTTCCTTCGACTCATCCCAAAACTCATTTTTACTACTGTGATCTCCCTCATCCTTTTCTAGAGATTGATCCCTCGTCTCCCCTTATACTCATCCCAGACCTCATCTTACTACTGTGATCTCCCTCATCCTTTTCTAGAGATTGATCCCTCCGTCTCCCCTTATACTCATCCCAAAACTCATTTTTACTACTATGATCTTCCCCATCCTTTTCTAGAGATTGATCCCTCCGTCTCCCCTTATACTCATCCCAGACCTCATCTTACTACTGTGATCTCCCTCATCCTTTTCTAGAGATTGATCCCTCCATCTCCCCTTATGCTCATCCCAGACCTCATCTTACTACTGTGATCTCCCTCATCCTTTTCTAGAGATTGATCCCTCCGTCTCCCCTTATGCTCATCCCAGACCTCATCTTACTACTGTGATCTCCCTCATCCTTTTCTAGAGATTGATCCCTCCGTCTCCCCTTATGCTCATCCCAGACCTCATCTTACTACTGTGATCTCCCTCATCCTTTTCTAGAGATTGATCCCTCCGTCTCCCCTTATGCTCATCCCAGAAATCATCTTACTACTGTGATCTCCCTCATCCTTTTCTAGAGATTGATCCCTCCGTCTCCCCTTATGCTCATCCCAGACCTCATCTTACTACTGTGATCTCCCTCATCCTTTTCTAGAGATTGATCCCTCGTCTCCCCTTATACTCATCCCAGAAATCATCTTACTATTGTGATCTCCCTCATCCTTTTCTGGAGATTGATCCCTCCGTCTCCCCTTATGCTCATCCCAGACCTCATCTTACTACTGTGATCTCCCTCATCCTTTTCTAGAGATTGATCCCTCCGTCTCCCCTTATGCTCATCCCAGACCTCATCTTACTACTGTGATCTCCCTCATCCTTTTCTAGAGATTGATCCCTCCATCTCCCCTTATACTCATCCCAGACCTCATCTTACTACTATGATCTCCCTCATCCTTTTCTAGAGATCGATCCCTCCATCTCCCCTTATACTCATCCCAGACCTCATCTTACTACTGTGATCTCCCTAATCCTTTTCTAGAGATTGATCCCTCTGTCTCCCCTTATACTCATCCCAGACCTCATCTTACTACTGTGATCTCCCTCATCCTTTTCTAGAGATTGATCCCTCCATCTCCCCTTATACTCATCCCAGACCTCATCTTACTACTGTGATCTCCCTCATCCTTTTCTAGAGATTGATCCCTCTGTCTCCCCTTATACTCATCCCAGACCTCATCTTACTACTGTGATCTCCCTCATCCTTTTCTAGAGATTGATCCCTCCATCTTCCCTTATAGTCATCCCAGACCTCATCTTACTACTGTGATCTCCCTCATCCTTTTCTAGAGATTGATCCCTCCGTCGCCCCTTATACTCATCCCAGACCTCATCTTACTACTGTGATCTCCCTCATACTTTTCTAGAGATTGATCCCTCCGTCTCTCCTTATACTCATCACAGACCTCATCTTACTACTGTGATCTCCCTCATCCTTTTCTAGAGATTGATCCCTCCGTCTCCCCTTATGCTCATCCCAGACCTCATCTTACTACTGTGATCTCCCTCATCCTTTTCTAGAGATTGATCCCTCCATCTCCCCTTATACTCATCCCAGACCTCATCTTACTACTGTGATCTCCCTCATCCTTTTCTAGAGATTGATCCCTCTGTCTCCCCTTATACTCATCCCAGACCTCATCTTACTACTGTGATCTCCCTCATCCTTTTCTAGAGATTGATCCCTCCATCTTCCCTTATAGTCATCCCAGACCTCATCTTACTACTGTGATCTCCCTCATCCTTTTCTAGAGATTGATCCCTCCATCTCCCCTTATGCTCATCCCAGACCTCATCTTACTACTGTGATCTCCCTCATCCTTTTCTAGAGATTGATCCCTCCGTCTCCCCTTATGCTCATCCCAGACCTCATCTTACTACTGTGATCTCCCTCATCCTTTTCTAGAGATTGATCCCTCCGTCTCTCCTTATACTCATCCCAGACCTCATCTTACTACTGTGATCTCCCTCATCCTTTTCTAGAGATTGATCCCTCCGTCTCCCCTTATACTCATCCCAGACCTCATCTTACTACTGTGATCTCCCTCATCCTTTCCTAGAGATTGATCCCTCCTTCGCCCCTTATACTCATCCCAGACCTCATCTTACTACTGTGATCTCCCTCATCCTTTTCTAGAGATTGATCCCTCCGTCTCTCCTTATACTCATCCCAGACCTCATCTTACTACTGTGATCTCCCTCATCCTTTTCTAGAGATTGATCCCTCCGTCTCCCCTTATACTCATCCCAGACCTCATCTTACTACTGTGATCTCCCTCATCCTTTCCTAGAGATTGATCCCTCCTTCGCCCCTTATACTCATCCCAGACCTCATCTTACTACTGTGATCTCCCTCATCCTTTCCTAGAGATTGATCCCTCCTTCGCCCCTTATACTCATCCCACACCTCATCTTACTACTGTGATCTGCCAATAAACACTTTCTAGACTCTTCCCTCTTCTATACACGCCATTTCCCCATTATCCTTTTCAATCCAACTTACATAGTCACATGTCCACCCCTCAAACTAACTCAAATTTCACAAAACAAATCAACCACTAATCCTTTTTGGGTTCTGGAGTAGCGTGCTACTCGCTGAAAAGTACTTCAACGCCTCTTCAGGAGTAGTAAGCACTATATAAGTACAATACATGCCATTGAACGGAACGTGTTACTTACCCTGTATGTGCCGTTTATCAAGAGAGAGAGAGGGGACTAGATAGCTAGTCCGCATCCCCAGGGATTATATGTATTATCAAAAAGGACTAGCCAATTAGAGAAATGACTCAGAGTTTGTATGTTTAGGGGATAAACCATTAGGTTTGATCATGAAGCCCTCACCCACCAACCTGATTGGTGGCATGCTTCATCATCGGGACCGCCCAGTGACACCGAATGTGTCCCGGGTGTGCTTCGACGCCTGAGTGTGCAGTGTGGTGGTGTGGAAGTGAAAGTTTAAAAGCTATACAGAGGTCCCAGAACCCGAGGTTGAACATTATTTTAATGACTGGGCCTCTGTTAGCATTAAAAGAAGGCTAGTGGATGTATAGGAGTATAGATTATGGCCTCCTGCATCCAGGTGTGGTCTACATGTTTCAGCCAGGCCTTTTCTGTTAAAACTGGCTTTCCTCAGGACCAATAAATAAGTGATGGTGCAGTCTTAATTTAAGTGGTAATGTGGTATGTGAAAATTTGAAGCACTCGCTAAGGTGCTATATGTGTAAGAGGGGGATTCCCTCTAAACGCAATACTGGACATACAACATAGATGACATTACAAACATACAAAAGAGAGTCTTAGCATGATAGCTTGAGGTCACAAAACAGGGTAATTGCCAGTTTCTAAGGTGCTGTGTTGACTCTACAAATGCGGCAAATAGTGTAACCATATTGGTGATATGGTTAGGGTGAGGACTAACTCGATATGCGTGGGTTCTTGTGGTGGGCTAAACAGCGTAAGCGGCACTCACAAGTGCGATTTTGTGGGCATATAAAAAGTAAAGGAAAGTATCCTCACACTGGCTTTTTGCCGATATTGCTTCAAAGAATCGCCTGGCAGAGGCTTTTGACCCTAAACAAATAGAGGATCCAAAGGTAAGGGGCAACCTGTGGAAAGAAAACAGATCAATGGTAGCTTACCCGGGACCTTGCTGTAGGTTGTGGTACTCACGAGACTGTCAGTCGGGGCCTTCTGTTGACCTGTTGTCCTGCCGAGGTGTTCTGAGAGACTGTCTCGTGGCTTGGTCTTGCTGTAAGTAACCGCGTTCCATTGGTTTCACCTGTGTGGGTGGGGACATAGGCAACAGACTCCCCATGCTGTGTCACGCGCTGGCGGCGCGTGTGTGGGGAGCTAGTGTCTGTTCTGCACGCATGCGTGAAGTGGCAAGGTTTGCGCATGCGCCTTGGCCGAAATGCTACGTGTCTGCATGTGCGGTTTGAACTCTAACAAAGGGATTCCAGTATGCGTATTTCGCATATGAGGAGCGTGTTAGAGCAGCACAGTAGGACATCACATGTAAGCAAATCTGAGAAATGGAGTCAGTTATGGTTACGATTTTTTGGAAGGGATTATTACTAAGGTAGTATTAAAAACTGGCCAATTACTCATCCAGTTGTCCATGAAACAACACTTGAACTAGGAACAATAACAATGATAGTTTTGGAGTCTCATGAGTAAGGCAGGAGGTATAGCGGGTGTGCATAGGCAAGTGGATGCGCGGAAGGACACCGTGACATAGGTTGGGCCCTATTGGTTTCAGGGTGAACTCACAGACAATACTCGGCTGAGAAATGGAGTCAGTTAACCATCACTTCCACACCACCACACTGCACACTCAGAAACATACCTGCTCCGCTGAAATCAGGCGTCGAAGCACACCCGGGACACACTCAGTGTCACTGGGTGGGCACGATGATGAAGCATGCCACCAACCAGGTTGGTGGGTGAGGGCTTCATGATCAAACCTAATGGTTTACCCCCTAAACATACAAACTCTGAGTCATTTCACTTATTGGCTAGTCCTTTTTGATAATACACTTACTTACCCTGTAAGCATCTGGCTGTGGCGTGTGGTGCTGTAGATTCACATGCACCCACCATCCTCCCTGGACACCCGCGGCCATTGCAGTTCCTCACATTTACTAGTTTTCAATATTTCTACATTCAGCATGGTCGTCTCTTTACTTACACATACTTTACACTCCCTGTCTCACCCGCATGTGGGAAAACAATTCAACAATGGAGTCGATGTCCATGCGCATTACCGCCGAGAGGAGGAGTGACTCGAAAGACTTCTTCGAAGGAAAACCAACTTGCACAACTCTGGACCCAACACTGGATGGCAGGAGCATGCAGAACATGTGAATCTACAGCACTACATGCCATGAACAACACTGGATGGCAGGAGCATGCAGAACATGTGAATCTACAGCACTACATGCCATGAACAACACTGGATGGCAGGAGCATGCAGAACATGTGAATCTACAGCACTACATGCCATGAACAACACTGGATGGCAGGAGCATGCAGAACATGTGAATCTACAGCACTACATGCCATGAACAACACTGGATGGCAGGACCATGCAGAACATGTGAATCTACAGCACTACATGCCATGAACAACACTGGATGGCAGGAGCATGCAGAACGTGTGAATCTACAGCACTACATGCCATGAACAACACTGGATGGCTGGAGCCTGCAGAACATGTGAATCTACAGCACTACATGCCATGAACAACACTGGATGGCTGGAGCCTGCAGAACATGTGAATCTACAGCACTACATGCCATGAACAACACTGGATGGCAGGAACATGCAGAACATGTGAATCTACAGCACTACATGCCATGAACAACACTGGATGGCTGGAGCCTGCAGAACATGTGAATCTACAGCACTACATGCCATGAACAACACTTGATGGCAGGAGCATGCAGAGCATGTGAATCTACAGCACTACATGCCATGAACAACACTGGATGGCATGACCATGCAGAACATGTGAATCTACAGCACTACATGCCATGAACAACACTGGATGGCAGGAGCATGCAGAACATGTGAATCTACAGCACTACATGCCATGAACAACACTGGATGGCAGGAGCATGCAGAACATGTGAATCTACAGCACTACATGCCATGAACAACACTGGATGGCTGGAGCCTGCAGAACATGTGAATCTACAGCACTACATGCCATGAACACTGGATGGCAGGAGCATGCAGAACATGTGAATCTACAGCACTACATGCCATGAACAACACTGGATGGCTGGAGCCTGCAGAACATGTGAATCTACAGCACTACATGCCATGAACAACACTGGATGGCTGGAGCCTGCAGAACATGTGAATCTACAGCACTACATGCCATGAACAACACTGGATGGCTGGAGCCTGCAGAACATGTGAATCTACAGCACTACATGCCATGAACAACACTGGATGGCTGGAGCATGCAGAACATGTGAATCTACAGCACTACATGCCATGAACAACACTGGATGGCAGGAGCCTGCAGAACATGTGAATCTACAGCACTACATGCCATGAACAACACTGGATGGCAGGAGCTTGCAGAACATGTGAATCTACAGCACTACATGCCATGAACAAATGATTGCAGGGTAAGGAACATATTCCTTTCTGTGCACAGAGCCTTCCTTCGATGGCAAGGACACTTGGGCTAAAAGAAGCACCTTTGTGGAACGGTGGGTCACATCCAGTGGATATGCAGATGATGCTTTCTAGCGCCACTACTGCTGTTGGTCAGTGCTGAAAATGTTTTTCCAGTTCCAGCCTGATGCCTTGAAAGAAGCCTGAAAACTGATTAACCATTGAGGAAAGAGGGCACCCACCTGGAAGAGCATTACTGAAGGTAAACAATGAGTCCAATAACAAGCCAATAATGTTTGCTTTAAAAGGTCTTAGAAGAAAAATCTTATTAAAAAATGTTTTTATTAATATAATACTTAACAACTGGCAATAACACAAACTGGAAATGATACCCGTGTACGAAGACGGCCCGTGTCGTGGACTTCATGTTCATGAGCCAGTCAGGATGCTCTTGGATGCCCAAAGGTATAATGCTGCTTTAAATGTATGACACCTTTGATAGCCTGACAAGACAGTATGCAGGCTCAGGGTTTCATTGTGACGTCTGATGGACGTGATACTGGCCGGATTGTGGTCCCATTGTCTCAGAGAGCTTGGTTACCCTTTTCAGGTCCTTACTTGGCTGAGGCTGCCGAGCTCTGGCCAGCGGGTGGTCCCTCTATGGCCAGTGCTTTCTCCTTGATACTCCCTGAAGTTGAAGTCGAACCCCAACTTGTAGAAGCAGTAAAGGTTGTAGCCAGTCATTGCAAGAGCTGGGAAGAAGGTCAGGCCAAACCCGAACCCACTGTAGGAGCGTCCAACCCTCAGAGCGATCCAGTAGCAACACCTGGGGAGAGAGAGTTGAAGATGAGTGAACTCAGCACTTGAGGGACAGAGAAAGCAAAGTGAGCATCAATAGTAACAATGGGGAGACCTAATAATGAATGTAAGAGAACCTAGAACAGAGACAGCAGCGCCTGTGGGAGGCAGAGTGAGCGAAAACAGCACCGTTGGGACAGAACACATAGGGGACAGAGGGAGCGGAGGGAGCACTAATACCACTGCTGTAGTGGGGAGAGACCTTCTCGTGAATGTATCAGAATCTGGAAAAGAAAGACAGCAGCACCTATGGGAGGCAGAGAATGAGTGAAGACAGCTCCCGGGTACAGAACACCCAGGGGACAGAGAGTGGAGTGAGCAGGGGCCGAGGGCCCCTCAGCCTGGTCAAGGAAGAATGGGAGATGGCCCCCCAGAAGACCCCTCCAGACGTGTATAAGTACCTCCTGACCCTCCGCAACCAGACTTGGCGATTCAGGGAACTCGCCAAAGCCAACCTTGAGGCCAGTCAGGAGGACATGAAGAAATGGTACAATCAACATGCCTCCTCCATTGAGTTCGAGCCCGGTCAGCAAGTATGGGTGATGTCTCCAGTCGAACCTTGTGCCTTGCAGGACAAATGGACAGGACCCTTCAAGGTGATTGAGCGCAAGGGCCCTGTCACCTACCTAATAGACATGGAGTCCCCCCGGAACCCCCTCCGGGTCCTCCACGCCAAAAGACTCAAACCCCACTTCGTACGCTCAGAGCTCAGCCTACTGATGGCAACAGATAGTGGGACGGAAGAAGACTCCGAGCCCCTCCCTGACCTACTGAGGACCCGTGAAAAAGATGGCTCAGTGGACGGGGTCCGACTCTCCGGTGCCTTGTCCCCGGAACAACACCAAGACTGTCGGGCTCTCCTGCTGCAATTTGCGAACCTGTTCTCCCTCACCCCAGGGGTCACCCCCTGGTGCCTTCACGACGTGGACACTGGGGATAGTCCACCTATTCGATACAGGGCCTACCGAGTACCGGATCGGGTGCGCACCTGCATCCAGGAAGAAGTCTCTAAAATGCTCGCCCTAGGAGTGATCGAGCCATCCGACAGCCCCTGGGCCAGCCCAGTCGTCCTGGTCCCCAAAGCTGCTGCCCCGGGCGCCACCCCGGAGCTCCGATTCTGTGTAGACTATCGGGGCCTGAACGCTGTCACCCGAACCGACGCTCACCCCATCCCCCGGGCAGATGAACTGGTTGACCGTATGGGGGCTGCCCGCTACCTGAGCATCTTCGATCTGACAGCAGGCTACTGGCAGATCGGCCTCACCCCCAGAGCCCAAGAACGATCCGCCTTCTCCACCCCGGATGGCCACTACCATTTCAAAGTGATGCCATTCAGCATGAAAAACGCTCCAGCTACTTTCCAACGACTCGTGAACCAGGTATTGGCGGGCCTCGAAGAATTCAGTGCTGCGTACCTGGACGATATCGCTGTGTACAGTCATCACTGGGCCGACCACCTTCACCACCTCCGAGAGGTCCTGCACGCCCTCCAGCAGGCCGGCCTCACCATCAAGGCCAGCAAATGCCAGATTGGCCAGGGGTCCGTGACCTACCTCGGACACCAAGTGGGGAGCGGTCTGGTGGCCCCCCCTTCAGCTAAAGATCGCTGCCATCCAGTCCTGGCAACCACCTGTCACCCAAACCGAGGTCCGAGCCTTCCTGGGGCTCACCGGATACTACCGGCGGTTTGTGAAGGACTATGGCAGCATTGTGGGGCCCCTCACGGAACTCACCTCCAAGAAAAACCCCAAAACCGTCAACTGGACTCCGGACTGTCAAGCGGCCTTCGAGAGGTTGAAGGTCGCCATGTGCACCGCCCCCGTGCTCCAGGCCCCCGACTACAGCCGGGAATTCATCGTCCAGACGGATGCCTCAGATCATGGCATTGAGGCAGTACTCTCTCAACTCAACCCCGAGGGAGTCGATCAGCCAGTGGCCTTCATCAGCCGATGCCTGCTAGCCCGAGAGCAGCGCTGGAGCACCATCGAGAGGGAGGCCTTCGCAGTAGTATGGACCCTCAAGAAACTCCGGCCCTACCTCTTCGGTACCCATTTCAGGGTACAAACAGATCATCGACCCCTGCAATGGCTGATGCAGATGCGGGGGGAGAATCCAAAACTGTTGCGTTGGTCCATCTCCCTGCAGGGGATGGACTTCACTGTGGAGCATCGCCCTGGCCAAGACCACGCCAACGCGGACGGCCTGTCACGCTTTTTCCGCCTCGGCGAGGAGAGTACCCAAGAAGATGGCTGACTCTCCCTGCCTTCAGCTGGGGGGGACGCATGTTGGACAGGCCTCGTGAAGGGGCCGCTTCCTCCCTGCATCACAAGACTCGGACACCGGCTCTCCCGGTGTCACCAGAAGAACCACCCCGGCAACCCACAGAAGCAACCCGCAACCCGTCCCCAACGGGACGCCTGCTCCCGAACACCCCGACATCGGCCGGCCCGGGCCACCACCGGCAGCCTTGCCCCGGCCCAGCCGCCATCTTGGACACTGCACCACGAGGCCGCGTGGCCTCAGCTCGACCCCAACCCTGGGCCTGGCCAGGCCCCGACATCGAGGCACCACCATCCACCCAGGAGGTGAGCGGACCACTTGGCAGGTCAATGGGAGAAAGGAGTGTCGATGGCTCTCCCCCGCCAGGTGCCGATCACCCCCAGCCTCCCCGGGCGCTGGCTCCACCCCCCTGCTGGGTGTCTGGACTCCCTCATCCCGGACCTCCCGACCTCCAAAAGCGAGGGTCCGGACATCAAAGGAGGCCAGACCTATAACTGGGGCAGCTCCAGAGCAGGAAGGCAGTTGTATCCTGGAGTCGAGAGACACCTAGAAGAACTCATCCTTGACGGACTGCTGGCGCTGCCGCAGCCCTGCCTTGTGAATCATCGTCCTGCCTGCTGGCGCTGCCGCGGCTTTCTGCAACCTACATCTTCGTCGGGACCTGCTGCCGCGGCCCTCTGCAATCTACATCCTCGTCGGGACCTGCTGGCGCTGCCGCGGCCCTCTGCAACCTACATCCTCGTCGGGACCTGCTGGCGCTGCCGCGGCCCTCTGCAATCTACATCCTCGTCGGGACCTGCTGGCGCTGCCGCGGCCCATCCTTGTGTGAACCATCGCCTTTGCCGGCTGGCGCTGCCGCGGCCTTTCTCAAGTGAGACTTATCAACCGAGCCGGCTGGCGCTGCCGCGGCCCGACCTTCCAGAACTCTGAGCTCGAGGATTGTGAGCTATCCATCGTACCACCTCAGTACCGGACCGGTACCAAGACTGTCCCACTACCCCTTTCCCTTCCAGAGACTAGAATTAAGAGGACCCTCGTGTCCCGATCTCCCTGTATCGCTGATATCCTTGCTTCAAGAATCGTATATAAAGAGTCTTAAACTCATCTTTGTGTGGTGTACATCTGTGGGGGGGAAGTTACTTGTCTGTACGATCGCTGGAGACGGCCCTCTCCGGAGGCCTCTCCCCTTGTCCTCGGCCGACCCTCCAGGTCTCCGTCTAACACCTTGTAAGAGCTGTGCCCTCCTCTCTCAGCCTGCCCTTGTAAGAGCTGTGCCCTCCACTCAGCCTGCCCTTGTAGGAGCTGTGCCCTCCTCTCTCAGCCTGCCCTTGTAAGAGCTGTGCCCTCCTCTCAGCCTGCCCTTGTAAGAGCTGTGCCCTCCTCTCAGCCTGCCCTTGTAAGAGCTGTGCCCTCCTCTCAGCCTGCCCTTGTAAGAGCTGTGCCCTCCACTCTCAGCCTGCCCTTGTAAGAGCTGTGCTCTCCTCTCAGCCAGTCCTTGTAAGAGCTGTGCCCTCCTCTCAGCCTGCCCTTGTAAGAGCTGTGCCCTCCTCCATCAGCCTGCCCTTGTAAGAGCTGTGCCCTCCTCTCTCAGCCTGCCCTTGTAGGAGCTGTGCCCTCCTCTCAGCCTGCCCTTGTAAGAGCTGTGCCCTCCTCTCAGCCTGCCCTTGTAAGAGCTGTGCCCTCCTCTCTCAGCCAGCCCTTGTAAGAGCTGTGCTCTCCTCTCAGCCAGTCCTTGTAAGAGCTGTGCCCTCCTCTCCTCTCAGCCTGCCCTTGTAAGAGCTGTGCCCTCCTCTCAGCCTGCCCTTGTAGGAGCTGTGCCCTCCTCTCTCAGCATGCCCTTGTAAGAGCTGTGCTCTCCTCTCTCAGCCCGCCCTTGTAAGAGCTGTGCCCTCCTCTCAGCCTGCCCTTGTAAGAGCTGCGCCCTCCTCTCTCAGCCTGCCCTTGTGAGAGCTGTGCCCTCCTCTCTCAGCCTGCCCTTGTAAGAGCTGTGCCCTCCTCCCTCAGCCTGCCCTTGTAAGAGCTGTGCCCTCCTCTCAGCCTGCCCTTGTAAGAGCTGTGCCCTCCTCTCTCAGCCTGCCCTTGTAAGAGCTGTTCCCTCCTCTCTCAGCCTGCCCTTGTAGGAGCTGTGCCCTCCTCTCTCACCCAGCCCTTGTAAGAGCTGCGCCCTCCTCTCTCAGCCTGCCCTTGTAAGAGCTGCGCCCTCCTCTCTCAACCTGCCCTTGTAAGAGCTGTGCCCTCCTCTCTCACCCAGCCCTTGTAAGAGCTGCGCCCTCCTCTCTCAGCCTGCCCTTGTAAGAGCTGCGCCCTCCTCTCTCAACCTGCCCTCTCAGCCTGCCCTTGTAGGAGCTGTGCCCTCCTCTCTCAGCCTGCCCTTGTAGGAGCTGTGCCCTTGTAGGAGCTGTGCCCTCCTCTCTCAGCCTGCCCTTGTAAGAGCTGTGCCCTCCTCTCTCAACCTGCCCTTGTAAGAGCCGTGCCCTCCTCTCTCAACCTGCCCTTGTAAGAGCTGTGCCCTCCTCTCTCAGCCTGCCCTCCTCTCTCAGCCTGCCCTTGTAGGAGCTGTGCCCTCCTCTCTCAGCCTGCACTTGTAAGAGCTGTGCCCTCCTCTCAGCCTGCCCTTGTAAGAGCTGTGCCCTCCTCTCAGCCTGCCCTTGTAAGAGCTGTGCCCTCCTCTCTCAACCTGCCCTTGTAAGAGCTGTGCCCTCCTCTCAGCCTGCTCTTGTAAGAGCTGTGCCCTCCTCTCAGCCTGCCCTTGTAAGGGCTGTGCCCTCCTCTCAGCCTGCCCTTGTAGGAGCTGTGCCCTCCTCTCAGCCTGCCCTTGTAAGAGCTGTAACCTCCTCTCTCAACCTGCCCTTGTAAGAGCTGTGCCCTCCTCTCTCAGCCTGCCCTCCTCTCTCAGCCTGCCCTTGTAAGAGCTGTGCCCTCCTCTCAGCCTGCTCTTGTAAGAGCTGTGCCCTCCTCTCTCAGCCTGCCCTTGTAGGAGCTGTCCCCTCCTCTCAGCCTGCCCTTGTAAGGGCTGTGCCCTCCTCTCAGCCTGCCCTTGTAGGAGCTGTGCCCTCCTCTCAGCCTGCCCTTGTAAGAGCTGTACCCTCCCCTCAGCCTGCCCTTGTAGGAGCTGTGCCCTCCTCTCTCAGCCTGCCCTTGTAAGAGCTGTGCCCTCCTCTCAGCCTGCCCTTGTAAGAGCTGCGCCCTCCTCTCTCAACCTGCCCTTGTAAGAGCTGTGCCCTCCTCTCTCTGCCTGCCCTTGTAAGAGCTGTGCCCTCCTCTCTCAACCTGCCCTTGTAAGAGCTGTGCCCTCCTCTCTCAACCTGCCCTTGTAAGAGCTGTGCCCTCCTCTGAGCCTGCCCTTGTAAGAGCTGTGCCCTCCTCTCTCAGCCTGCCCTTGTAAGAGCCGTGCCCTCCTCTCTCAGACTGCCTTTGTAAGAGCGGTGCCCTCCTCTCAGCCTGCCCTTGAAGGATCTGTGCCCTCCTCTCAGCCTGCCCTTGTAGGAGCTGTGCCCTCCTCTCAGCCTGCCCTTGTAGGAGCTGTGCCCTCCTCTCTCAGCCTGCCCTTGTTGGAGCTGTGCCCTCCTCTCTCAGCCTGCCCTTGTAAGAGCTGTGCCCTCCTCTCAGCCTGCCCTTGTAGGAGCTGTGCCCTCCTCTCTCAGCCTGCCCTTGTAGGAGCTGTGCCCTCCTCTCTCAGCCTGCACTTGTAAGAGCTGTGCCCTCCTCTCAGCCTGCCCTTGTAAGAGCTGTGCCCTCCTCTCAGCCTGCCCTTGTAAGAGCTGTGCCCTCCTCTCTCAACCTGCCCTTGTAAGAGCCGTGCCCTCCTCTCTCAACCTGCCCTTGTAAGAGCTGTGCCCTCCTCTCTCAGCCTGCCCTCCTCTCTCAGCCTGCCCTTGTAAGAGCTGTGCCCTCCTCTCAGCCTGCTCTTGTAAGAGCTGTGCCCTCCTCTCTCAGCCTGCCCTTGTAGGAGCTGTCCCCTCCTCTCAGCCTGCCCTTGTAAGGGCTGTGCCCTCCTCTCAGCCTGCCCTTGTAGGAGCTGTGCCCTCCTCTCAGCCTGCCCTTGTAAGAGCTGTACCCTCCCCTCAGCCTGCCCTTGTAGGAGCTGAGCCCTCCTCTCTCAGCCTGCCCTTGTAAGAGCTGTGCCCTCCTCTCAGCCTGCCCTTGTAAGAGCTGTGCCCTCCTCCCTCAGCCTACCCTCTTAAGAGCTGTGCTCTCCTCTCTCAGCCTGCCCTTGTAAGAGCTGTGCCCTCCTCTCTCAGCCTGCCCTTGTAAGAGCTGTGCCCTCCTCTCAGCCTGCCCTTGTAGGAGCTGTGCCCTCCTTCTCAGCCTGCCCTTGTTGGAGCTGTGCCCTCCTCTCTCGGCCTGCCCTTGTAAGAGCTGTGCCCTCCTCTCAGCCTGCCCTTGTAGGAGCTGTGCCCTCCTCTCTCAGCCTGCCCTTGTAGGAGCTGTGCCCTCCTCTCTCAGCCTGCACTTGTAAGAGCTGTGCCCTCCTCTCAGCCTGCCCTTGTAAGAGCTGTGCCCTCCTCTCAGCCTGCCCTTGTAAGAGCTGTGCCCTCCTCTCTCAACCTGCCCTTGTAAGAGCTGTGCCCTCCTCTCTCAGCCTGCCCTCCTCTCTCAGCCTGCCCTTGTAGGAGCTGTGCCCTCCTCTCTCAGCCTGCACTTGTAAGAGCTGTGCCCTCCTCTCAGCCTGCCCTTGTAAGAGCTGTGCCATCCTCTCAGCCTGCCCTTGTAAGAGCTGTGCCCTCCTCTCTCAACCTGCCCTTGTAAGAGCTGTGCCCTCCTCTCAGCCTGCTCTTGTAAGAGCTGTGCCCTCCTCTCTCAGCCTGCCCTTGTAGGAGCTGTGCCCTCCTCTCAGCCTGCCCTTGTAAGGGCTGTGCCCTCCTCTCAGCCTGCCCTTGTAGGAGCTGTGCCCTCCTCTCTCAGCCTGCCCTTGTTGGAGCTGTGCCTCCTCTCTCAGCCTGCCCTTGTAAGAGCTGTGCCCTCCTCTCAGCCTGCCCTTGTAGGAGCTGTGCCCTCCTCTCTCAGCCTGCCCTTGTAGGAGCTGTGCCCTCCTCTCTCAGCCTGCACTTGTAAGAGCTGTGCCCTCCTCTCAGCCTGCCCTTGTAAGAGCTGTGCCCTCCTCTCTCAACCTGCCCTTGTAAGAGCCGTGCCCTCCTCTCTCAACCTGCCCTTGTAAGAGCTGTGCCCTCCTCTCTCAGCCTGCCCTCCTCTCTCAGCCTGCCCTTGTAAGAGCTGTGCCCTCCTCTCAGCCTGCTCTTGTAAGAGCTGTGCTCTCCTCTCTCAGCCTGCCCTTGTAGGAGCTGTCACCTCCTCTCAGCCTGCCCTTGTAAGGGCTGTGCCCTCCTCTCAGCCTGCCCTTGTAGGAGCTGTGCCCTCCTCTCAGCCTGCCCTTGTAAGAGCTGTACCCTCCCCTCAGCCTGCCCTTGTAGGAGCTGTGCCCTCCTCTCTCAGCCTGCCCTTGTAAGAGCTGTGCCCTCCTCTCAGCCTGCCCTTGTAAGAGCTGTGCCCTCCTCCCTCAGCCTACCCTCTTAAGAGCTGTGCTCTCCTCTCTCAGCCTGCCCTTGTAAGAGCTGTGCCCTCCTCTCTCAGCCTGCCCTTGTAAGAGCTGTGCCCTCCTCTCAACCTGCCCTTGTAGGAGCTGTGCCCTCCTTCTCAGCCTGCCCTTGTTGGAGCTGTGCCCTCCTCTCTCAGCCTGCCCTTGTAAGAGCTGTGCCCTCCTCTCAGCCTGCCCTTGTAGGAGCTGTGCCCTCCTCTCTCAGCCTGCCCTTGTTGGAGCTGTGCCCTCCTCTCTCAGCCTGCACTTGTAAGAGCTGTGCCCTCCTCTCAGCCTGCCCTTGTAAGAGCTGTGCCCTCCTCTCAGCCTGCCCTTGTAAGAGCTGTGCCCTCCTCTCTCAACCTGCCCTTGTAAGAGCTGTGCCCTCCTCTCTCAACCTGCCCTTGTAAGAGCTGTGCCCTCCTCTCTCAGCCTGCCCTCCTCTCTCAGCCTGCCCTTGTAGGAGCTGTGCCCTCCTCTCTCAGCCTGCACTTGTAAGAGCTGTGCCCTCCTCTCAGCCTGCCCTTGTAAGAGCTGTGCCCTCCTCTCTCAACCTGCCCTTGTAAGAGCTGTGCCCTCCTCTCAGCCTGCTCTTGTAAGAGCTGTGCCCTCCTCTCTCAGCCTGCCCTTGTAGGAGCTGTGCCCTCCTCTCAGCCTGCCCTTGTAAGGGCTGTGCCCTCCTCTCAGCCTGCCCTTGTAGGAGCTGTGCCCTCCTCTCAGCCTGCCCTTGTAAGAGCTGTACCCTCTCCTCAGCCTGCCCTTGTAGGAGCTGTGCCCTCCTCTCTCAGCCTGCCCTTGTAAGAGCTGTGCCCTCCTCTCAGCCTGCCCTTGTAAAAGCTGTGCCCTCCTCCCTCAGCCTGCCCTCTTAAGGGCTGTGCTCTCCTCTCTCAGCCTGCCCTTGTAAGAGCTGTGCCCTCCTCTCTCAGCCTGCCCTTGTAAGAGCTGTGCCCTCCTCTCTCAGCCTGCCCTTGTAAGAGCTGTGCCCTCCTCGCAGCCTGGCCTGGTAAGAGCTGGGCCCTGCTCTCTCAGCCTGCCCTTGTAAGAACTGTGCCCTCCTCTCTCAGCCTGCCCTTGTAAGAGCTGTGCCCTCCTCTCAGCCTGCCCTGGTAAGAGCTGTGCCCTCCTCTCAGCCAGCCCTTGTAAGAGCTGTGCCCTCCTCTCAGCCTGCTCTTCTAAGAGCTGTGCCCTCCTCTCAGCCTGCCCTTGTAGGAGCTGTGCACTCCTCTCAGCCTGCCCTTGTAAGAGCTGTTCCCTCCTCTCAGCCTGCCCTTGTAAGAGCTGTGCCCTCCTCTCCCCCTCAGCCAGCCCTTGTAAGAGCTGTGCCCTCCTCTCAGCCTGCCCTTGTAAGAGCTGTGCCCTCCTCGCAGCCTGCCCTTCTAAGAGCTGTGCCCTCCTCTCAGCCTGCCCTTGTAGGAGCTGTGCCCTCCTCTCAACCTGCCCTTGTAAGAGCTGTGCCCTCCTCTCTCAGCCTGCCCTTGTAGGAGCTGTGCCCTCCTCTCAGCCTGCCCTTGTAAGAGCTGTGCCCTCCTCTCAGCCTGCGCTTGTAAGAGCTGCACCCTCCTCTCTCAACCTGCCCTTGTAAGAGCTGTGCCCTCCTCTCTCTGCCTGCCCTTGTAAGAGTTGTGCCCTCCTCTCTCAACCTGCCCTTGTAAGAGCTGTGCCCTCCTCTCTCAACCTGCCCTTGTAAGAGCTGTGCCCTCCTCTGAGCCTGCCTTTGTAAGAGCTGTGCCCTCCTCTCTCAGCCTGCCCTTGTAAGAGCCGTGCCCTCCTCTCTCAGCCTGCCCTTGTAAGAGCTGTGCCCTCCTCTCAGCCTGCCCATGTAGGAGCTGTGCCCTCCTCTCTCAGCCTGCCCTTGTAGGAGCTGTGCCCTCCTCTCAGCCTGCCCTTGTAGGAGCTGTGCCCTCCTCTCAGCCTGCCCTTGTAAGAGCTGTGCCCTCCTCTCAGCCAGCCCTTGTAAGAGCGGTGCCCTCCTCTCAGCCTGCCCTTGTAGGATCTGTGCCCTCCTCTCAGCCTGCCCTTGTAGGAGCTGTGCCCTCCTCTCAGGCTGCCCTTGTAGGAGCTGTGCCCTCCTCTCTCAGCCTGCCCTTGTAGGAGCTGTGCCCTCCTCTCTCAGCCTGCCCTTGTAAGACCTGTGCCCTCCTCTCAGCCTGCCCTTGTAAGAGATGTGCCCTCCTCTCAGCCTGCCCTTGTAAGAGCTGTGCCCTCCTCTCTCAACCTGCCCTTGTAAGAGCCGTGCCCTCCTCTCTCAACCTGCCCTTGTAAGAGCTGTGCCCTCCTCTCTCAGCCTGCCCTCCTCTCTCAGCCTGCCCTTGTAAGAGCTGTGCCCTCCTCTCAGCCTGCTCTTGTAAGAGCTGTGCCCTCCTCTCTCAGCCTGCCCTTGTAGGAGCTGTGCCCTCCTCTCAGCCTGCCCTTGTAGGAGCTGTGCCCTCCTCTCAGCCTGCCCTTGTAGGAGCTGTACCCTCCCCTCAGCCTGCCCTTGTAGGAGCTGTGCCCTCCTCTCAGCCTGCCCTTGTAAGAGCTGTGCCCTCCTCTCTCAGCCTGCCATTGTAAGAGCTGTGCCCTCCTCTCAGCCTGCCCTTGTAAGAGCTGTGCCCTCCTCTCTCAGCCTGCCCTTGTAAGAGCTGTGCTCTCCTCTCCCAGCCTGCCCTTGTAGGAGCTGTGCCCTCCTCTCAGCCTGCCCTTGTAAGAGCTGTGCCCTCCTCTCTCAGCCTGCCCTTGTAAGAGCTGTGCTCTCCTCTCTCAGCCTGCCCTTGTAAGAGCTGTGCTCTCCTCTCTCAGCCTGCCCTTGTAGGAGCTGTGCCCTCCTCTCTCAGCCTGCCCTTGTAAGAGCTGTGCCCTCCTCTCAGCCTGCCCTTGTAAGAGCTGTGCCCTCCTCTCAGCCTGCCCTTGTAAGAGCTGTGCCCTCCTCTCAGCCTGCCCTTGTAAGAGCTGTGCTCTCCTCTCTCAGCCTGCCCTTGTAAGAGCTGTGCTCTCCTCTCTCAGCCTGCCCTTGTAAGAGCTGTGCCCTCCTCTCAGCCTGCCCTCCTCTTTCAGCCTGCCCTTGTAAGAGCTGTGCCCTCCTCACAGCCTGCCCTTGTAAGAGCTGTGCCCTCCTCTCAGCCTGCCCTCCTCTTTCAGCCTACCCTTGTAAGAGCTGTGCCCTCCTCTCAGCCTGCCCTTGTAAGAGCTGTGCCCTCCTCTCAGCCTGCCCTTGTAAGATCTGTGCCCTCCTCTCAGCCTGCCCTTGTAAGAGCTGTGCTCTCCTCTCTCAGCCTGCCCTTGTAGGAGCTGTGCCCTCCTCTCAGCCTGCCCTTGTAAGAGCTGTGCCCTCCTCTCAGCCTGCCCTCCTCTTTCAGCCTGCCCTTGTAAGAGCTGTGCCCTCCTCTCAGCCTGCCCTTGTAAGAGCGTGCTCTCCTCTCTCAGCCTGCCCTTGTAGGAGCTGTGCCCTCCTCTCAGCCTGCCATTGTAAGAGCTGTGCCCTCCTCTCTCAGCCTGCCCTTGTAGGAGCCGTGCCCTCCTCTCAGCCTGCCCTTGTAAGAGCTGTGCCCTCCTCTCTCAGCCTGCCCTTGCAGGAGCTGTGCCCTCCTCTCTCAGCCTGCCCTTGTAAGAGCTGTGCCCTCCTCTCTCAGCCTGCCCGTGTAGGAGCTGTGCCCTCCTCTCTCAGCCTGCCCTTGTAAGAGCTGTGCCCTCCTCTCTCAGCCTGCCCCTGTAAGAGCTGTGCCCTCCTCTCTCAGCCTGCCCTTGTAAGAGCCGTGCCCCCCTCTCTCAGCCTGCCCGTGTAGGAGCTGTGCCCTCCTCTCTCAGCCTGCCCTTGTAAGAGCTGTGCCCTCCTCTCTCAGCCTGCCCGTGTAGGAGCTGTGCCCTCCTCTCTCAGCCTGCCCTCCTCTCTCAGCCTGCCCTTGTAAGAGCTGTGCCCTCCTATCTCAGCCTGCCCTTGTAAGAGCTGTGCCCTCCTCTCAGCCTGCCCTTGTAAGAGCTGTGCTCTCCTCTCTCAGCCTGCCCTTGTAGGATCTGTGCCCTCCTCTCAGCCTGCCCTCCTCTTTCAGCCTACCCTTGTAAGAGCTGTGCCCTCCTCTCAGCCTGCCCTTGTAAGAGCTGTGCCCTCCTCTCAGCCTGCCCTTGTAAGAGCTGTGCCCTCCTCTCAGCCTGCCCTTGTAAGAGCTGTGCTCTCCTCTCTCAGCCTGCCCTTGTAGGAGCTGTGCCCTCCTCTCAGCCTGCCCTTGTAAGAGCTGTGCCCTCCTCTCAGCCTGCCCTCCTCTTTCAGCCTGCCCTTGTAAGAGCTGTGCCCTCCTCTCAGCCTGCCTTTGTAAGAGCGTGCTCTCCTCTCTCAGCCTGCCCTTGTAGGAGCTGTGCCCTCCTCTCAGCCTGCCCTTGTAAGAGCTGTGCCCTCCTCTCTCAGCCTGCCCTTGTAGGAGCCGTGCCCTCCTCTCAGCCTGCCCTTGTAAGAGCTGTGCCCTCCTCTCTCAGCCTGCCCTTGCAGGAGCTGTGCCCTCCTCTCTCAGCCTGCCCTTGTAAGAGCTGTGCCCTCCTCTCTCAGCCTGCCCGTGTAGGAGCTGTGCCCTCCTCTCTCAGCCTGCCCTTGTAAGAGCTGTGCCCTCCTCTCTCAGCCTGCCCCTGTAAGAGCTGTGCCCTCCTCTCTCAGCCTGCCCTTGTAAGAGCCGTGCCCCCCTCTCTCAGCCTGCCCGTGTAGGAGCTGTGCCCTCCTCTCTCAGCCTCCCCTTGTAAGAGCTGTGCCCTCCTCTCTCAGCCTGCCCGTGTAGGAGCTGTGCCCTCCTCTCTCAGCCTGCCCTCCTCTCTCAGCCTGCCCTTGTAAGAGCTGTGCCCTCCTATCTCAGCCTGCCCTTGTAAGAGCTGTGCCCTCCTCTCAGCCTGCCCTTGTAAGAGCTGTGCTCTCCTCTCTCAGCCTGCCCTTGTAGGAGCTGTGCCCTCCTCTCAGCCTGCCCTTGTAAGAGCTGTGCTCTCCTCTCTCAGCCTGCCCTTGTAGGAGCTGTACCCTCCCCTCAGCCTGCCCTTGTAGGAGCTGTGCCCTCCTCTCAGCCTGCCCTTGTAAGAGCTGTACCCTCCCCTCAGCCTGCCCTTGTAGGAGCTGTGCCCTCCTCTCAGCCTGCCCTTGTAAGAGCTGTGCCCTCCTCTCAGCCTGCCCTTGTAAGAGCTGTGCCCTCCTCTCAGCCTGCCCTTGTAAGAGCTGTGCCCTCCTCTCAGCCTGCCCCTGTAAGAGCTGTGCCCTCCTCTCTGCCTGCCCTGGTTTCTGTACTCACCTTCCCACAGAGAAGAGCCCGGCCAGGATCGGAATGAGGCGGAGGTGCCCCTGCTCGAGGGTCGCGGCGAGGGCCAGCATGTTGACACTGTAGATGATGAACTGCTCCACGGAGCTGGTGACGTAGCACTGGTGGAGGAGCACACTGCGCGAGCTCATGTCCAGTGGATCCACGCTGGAAGAGCAGAGGCGGGACAGGCCACTCCACATGACACCTGAAGGAGGGAAAGAGAAAGAGTGAGCCACTGTGGACCTCTGAGGCGGGAATCAGAAGCAACATTAGCGCAGTCATTGTTAGTCGAAGACGGATGCTCAGAAACCTGCAGGCCTGGTGGAAGATCTGCTAAGAGGCCCTCAGCCCTGAAGGAACCCGGAGCCAGGGCACCCCCGGATCAGCAGTTTCACAACCTTCACATACCACGAAGAGCTAAAAAATAACAAAAGCAGCTGCATTTAGAGACATCATTTGAGTGGGTCCCACCAGATTGAAAAGGAATATAGAATCAACACCGACACCCGGGCACTGCCCTAGGGTCTTACGGCCTCCTGCTTTAAGCGACACTCTCTGCTTTGAGGAAGACTTACCGTCACTATTCTGGTGATTCAGTCCTTCAGTGCGTGGATTGTGCAGCTGCCAAACTTGTGCCTTGGACCAGATGCGGGGCCCTTACAGACATGGGGTGGCACAGAAAGCTGTCTTGACCCCTCCTGCCTGTGCCAACACTTGACCCAGCAAGCCTCCTGCCCCATACCGGTGTGGGATGTCCAGTCGACGAGAGGTACCTTGCTGTACATGCGTTGGATGTGCATGAGCAGCATGTGTGTGGGATGTCCAGCCGGCGAGGGGTACCTTGCTGTAGATGCGTGGGATGTGCATGAGCAGCATGTGTGTGGGATGTCCAGCCGGTGAGGGGTACCTTGCTGTAAATGCGTGGGATGTGCATGAGCAGCATGTGTGTGGGATGTCCAGCCGATGAGGGGTACCTTGCTGTAGATGCGTGGGATGTGCATGAGCAGCATGTGTGTGGGATGTCCAGCCGATGAGGGGTACCTTGCTGTAGATGCGTGGGATGTGCATGAGCAGCATGTGTGTGGGATGTCCAGCCGATAAGGGGTACCTTGCTGTATATGCGTGGGATGTGCATGAGCAGCATGTGTGTGGGATGTCCAGCCGGCGAGGGGTACCTTGCTGTAGATGCGTGGGATGTGCATGAGCAGCATGTGTGTGGGATGTCCAGCCGATGAGGGGTGCCTTGCTGTAGATGCGTGGGATGTGCATGAGCAGCATGTGTGTGGGATGTCCAGCCGATGAGGGGTACCTTGCTGTAGATGCGTGGGATGTGCATGAGCAGCATGTGTGTGGGATGTCCTGCCGGCGAGGGGTACCTTGCTGTAGATGCGTGGGATGTGCATGAGCAGCATGTGTGTGGGAAGTCCTGCCGGCGAGGGGTACCTTGCTGTAGATGCGTGGGATGTGCATGAGCAGCATGTGTGTGGGATGTCCAGCCGATGAGGGGTACCTTGCTGTAGATGCGTGGGATGTGCATGAGCAGCATGTGTGTGGGATGTCCAGCCGGTGAGGGGTGCCTTGCTGTAGATGCGTGGGATGTGCATGAGCAGCATGTGTGTGGGATGTCCAGCCGATGAGGGGTACCTTGCTGTAGATGCGTGGGATGTGCATGAGCAGCATGTGTGTGGGATGTCCAGCCGGTGAGGGGTGCCTTGCTGTAGATGCGTGGGATGTGCATGAGCAGCATGTGTGTGGGATGTCCAGCCGATGAGGGGTACCTTGCTGTAGATGCGTGGGATGTGCATGAGCAGCATGTGTGTGGGAAGTCCTGCCGGCGAGGGGTACCTTGCTGTAGATGCGTGGGATGTGCATGAGCAGCATGTGTGTGGGATGTCCAGCCGGTGAGGGGTGCCTTGCTGTAGATGCGTGGGATGTGCATGAGCAGCATGTGTGTGGGATGTCCAGCCGATGAGGGGTACCTTGCTGTAGATGCGTGGGATGTGCATGAGCAGCATGTGTGTGGGATGTCCAGCCGGTGAGGGGTACCTTGCTGTAGATGCTTGGGATGTGCATGAGCAGCATGTGTGTGGGATGTCCAGCCGGTGAGGGGTACCTTGCTGTAGATGCGTGGGATGTGCATGAGCAGCATGTGTGTGGGATGTCCAGCCGATGAGGGGTACCTTGCTGTAGATGCGTGGGATGTGCATGAGCAGCATGTGTGTGGGATGTCCAGCCGGCGAGGGGTACCTTGCTGTAGATGCGTGGGATGTGCATGAGCAGCATGTGTGTGGGATGTCCAGCCGGTGAGGGGTACCTTGCTGTAGATGCGTGGGATGTGCATGAGCAGCATGTGTGTGGGATGTCCAGCCGATGAGGGGTACCTTGCTGTAGATGCGTGGGATGTGCATGAGCAGCATGTGTGTGGGATGTCCAGCCGATGAGGGGTACCTTGCTGTAGATGCGTGGGATGTGCATGAGCAGCATGTGTGTGGGATGTCCAGCCGATAAGGGGTACCTTGCTGTAGATGCGTGGGATGTGCATGAGCAGCATGTGTGTGGGATGTCCAGCCGATAAGGGGTACCTTGCTGTAGATGCATGGGAAGTCCAGCTACCAACTGGCAGTAGGTGTATTGGATGTCCAGCCGGTGAGGGGTACCTTCCTGTAGAAGCGTGGGATGTGCATGAGCAGCATGTGTGTGGGATGTCCAGCCGGTGAGGGGTACCTTGCTGTAGATGCGTGGGATGTGCATGAGCAGCATGTGTGTGGGATGTCCAGCCGATGAGGGGTACCTTGCTGTAGATGCGTGGGATGTGCATGAGCAGCATGTGTGTGGGATGTCCAGCCGGTGAGGGGTACCTTGCTGTAGATGCGTGGGATGTGCATGAGCAGCATGTGTGTGGGATGTCCAGCCGATCAGGGGTACCTTGCTGTAGATGCGTGGGATGTGCATGAGCAGCATGTGTGTGGGATGTCCAGCCGATGAGGGGTACCTTGCTGTAGATGCTTGGGATGTGCATGAGCAGCATGTGTGTGGGATGTCCAGCCGGTGAGGGGTACCTTGCTGTAGATACTTGGGATGTGCATGAGCAGCATGTGTGTGGGATGTCCAGCCGATGAGGGGTACCTTGCTGTAGATGCGTGGGATGTGCATGAGCAGCATGTGTGTGGGATGTCCAGCCGATGAGGGGTACCTTGCTGTAGATGCGTGGGATGTGCATGAGCAGCATGTGTGTGGGATGTCCAGCCGATGAGGGGTACCTTGCTGTAGATGCGTGGGATATGCATGAGCAGCATGTGTGTGGGATGTCCAGCCGGTGAGGGGTACCTTGCTGTAGATGCGTGGGATGTGCATGAGCAGCATGTGTGTGGGATGTCCAGCCGGTGAGGGGTACCTTGCTGTAGATGCGTGGGATGTGCATGAGCAGCATGTGTGTGGGATGTCCAGCCGATGAGGGGTACCTTGCTGTAGATGCGTGGGATGTGCATGAGCAGCATGTGTGTGGGATGTCCAGCCGATGAGGGGTACCTTGCTGTAGATGCGTGGGATGTGCATGAGCAGCATGTGTGTGGGATGTCCAGCCGATGAGGGGTACCTTGCTGTAGATGCGTGGGATGTGCATGAGCAGCATGTGTGTGGGATGTCCAGCCGGTGAGGGGTACCTTGCTGTAGATGCGTGGGATGTGCATGAGCAGCATGTGTGTGGGATGTCCAGCCGGTGAGGGGTACCTTGCTGTAGATGCGTGGGATGTGCATGAGCAGCATGTGTGTGGGATGTCCAGCCGATGAGCGGTACCTTGCTGTAGATGCGTGGGAAGTCCAGCTACCAACTGGCAGTAGATGCATTGAATGTCCATTGGCACCTTACACCTGGCAGCATGTGTGTGGGAAGTCCAGCTGTCGATTAGTACCGAGGAGCAGAGGCATACGTCTGGTGCCACCTGGTACCTAGGAGCAGATTCATGGGATGTTTAGCTTCTGACGGGTCCCTTCAGAAAAGATTCATTGTGCTATCGACGTCAGACAAAGCCCCTTGAGGCATCAACACTAGCAGCCATCTCGGACACCAGGTCCAGGCGCTTCTACTCTCCCGCCTCCACCTCCCATTCCATGGGGACACCTCCCGAGACCACAGGGCGAGGATCTGCTGAGAAAAATCCAAGAAGGACTCTGAAATGACCCAATCTATGGGAGCCCCCAAGGCTCCAGCCTCTTGAGACCTAGGGATGGGTCAAGGCAACTGCGCCCGACCAGCCACAGTCAAGATGGCAGCTGTCCTTACACCAGCGGGTGGGAAGGAGATACATCAGGGGTATCTACAGGGGTAGCAACAACAGGGGCCGGGTTAGAGGCAGCTCCATAAAGGGGACTGCGCCTCCAAGCACAGATATGCCCCACCTCCCCGTACCGCACATCACCTATTGGGGGGAGATTACAAGATTTTCTTTCCCTCTGGGAAGGAAATCAAATCAGATAAGGGCAAGGCCCGACTGGCCGTAACGGGCGCCGGGCATTTCCCTGGTGGGCCGCCAGGGTGGGGGTCGTTTTTGTTGCAGGAACGTTTTTGCAGCATAGCTGCAATATCGACCCTGTAACAAAATCGGTCAAAACCGGCCCTGGCAAACAGCTCTGCCGTTAGCTTTCAAAACAGTTAGAATTACACAGTAATTACTTTTGGATTACTTTTGGATTACATCGATTTATTGGAGTGGTATGCCTAGATACCATACCGGGGATCTCACAATACACAGTAAGTAATCATTTTTAGGATTTGCAGTATAGTTACTTTTTCTCCATACAAAACATCAGCTCAACAGAGAACATTTTAGGAAGAAAAGTACATACCATTGGTTCCTATGAGAGAAAAATGGTTATCGGTTTCTAAGATAAGTAAATGTCTTGCGAGTGGGAGTTTGGGGGGGGTAGGACCAAGGTTCCCCAAGGTCTAGATGGACACTTAAATTACACCACCAGCGGCAATGGGGCAGCTGGGTGCAGAGTGCAGGGGCTCAATGTGAGCCAATGGGGCTAAGTGGGCCTTTGGTTCGGAACTGCTGACGAGCAGGCCACTCGGATGTGGGAGCAAAGCTCCTGGGGTTAAGGTCAGGACTGCAGGGACAAACAATCAACATAGGAGCTGCACCACCAGCGGCATTGAGGCGGCTTGGTTCAGTGTGCCAAGAAGGAATTGGGCACCGTGTGGGTACCAATGGAGACCTCCGGTTCGGCACAGAGCTGCAGGGAGGCTTCCTGAAGGCGACCACCAGCTGGAGAGGTAAATTGGAGTTCAAGGCATATGAGCTGTATATCACATGCTTTGCATAAGCATACCATCTAGTGTTGGGTCCGGATGTTTGCACTTTGGTTTTCTTCGAAGAAGTCTTATCCAGTCACACGGTAGGTGACTCCTCCTTTCGGTGATAGAGCGTATAGGCATCAACCCAAGTGTTAGATTGTTTTTTCCACCATCGGGTTCTGATGTGAATTGCGGCGCTCCTGTTCGACACCGTTTCTAGTTTTTTCCTCTGTGCGCAATATACTATCCTCAATGGGATTGTTTCTCAATCATGTTCCTATTCTCTGCGTATTGTTTCAACTCACGGTCTTCGATCGGAAGATTCGTGGAGGTCCGTTGGGCCTACCTGCGTCGGGTCCGCTAGCAGTCGATGGAACAGACTCCATTTAAATTCAGTCCCGGGTTTTTGCACACCGACTTGCACGAAGTGTGCAACCTGTGTCTATCCCCGGAACACGACAAACAGGACTGCAACACATGCCGATCTTTTCGATCTAAGAAGACGCTCCGTGTCCGTCGGGCTCGAAGTCACGAAATGCATCAGCACAGCGGCTCTGCACCGGATATCTTAGGAGAATACTCCGAACGTGAAGAATCCCACTACAAGACGCTGATGCAGAAGAGGAACACATTTCTGTGTCCAAAGCCGACACCGACACGGAAGACCAAGTAACACAAGGTCAATGTACAGTAAGTACTTGTTGGACCCGGCCCGTTGGGCAGGTTCACCCCTAGACTTTTTGCTTTTTACTAGCCTGTTTATGGAACCTGGTGTTGGTGATTTTAGGCCTCTGCGCACTTTTTCACTGTGGTACAGTGTAAAGTGCTTGAGCTCTCTGTGAATGTGTGGTGAGTGACCTGCCCTCCCATAGGAATGAATGGGGAATATGTATGCCCATAGTAGTTCCTGATGTGTGAGGAGTGCAGGGGCGAGTTTGGTATGTATCAACTCGTGAGAGTGAATGCTGCAAAATGATGTATGCGGCATGACTGTGTCTAGTCTAGAAGTACTACTTTTGGAAGTTGGCATATTTGTGTAAGTTGGTGCTAGCGTGTGATTGGCTGGTGAGCCTGGCCCAGAGTGCCTGGGCCTGCTTGTGGATTGACTGTCTGGTTTGAGGATGACAGGGGCTAGAGAGCCCAGGAGGTTGTCTGAAGTCAGCCCATGGATGAAAGGCAGCATCTGCTGCCAGGGAAGTGGGAGGAGATGGCACCTGATAGTGAAGGGCTGTGCCTGCCTAACTACAAAGCTGGCTCCACCTCCCGCTGGGCGACTGACACCTTTGTCCCTGATACTGAAGGGGACTTCCCTCTAAACCAGTCCAGCTGGTTCTCACACTGCCTGCTTCAAAGGACTTCAAAGGACTTCAAAGGATTTTCTGTGTATAAGAAGGGGCTGTGTCCCCTTCCAAAATGTTCTTGTTTCTGACTTGAATCTACCAGGGGCGGGCGCTGCCCAGCCCCTGGATGCCTGGAGGACTTCTGGGGGGACCCCTCTGCCTTGCCTGGGCTGAGGGGGGGACTTTGCTGAACTTTTTGCTCCCCTAAGCACCTTGAAGTGCTTTTTCTTGGCTATAGCGCTTGGGAGCGCTGGATTCGTCTTTCTTGGTGCAGGGAGCGCTTTGGATTTCCTTTGGCGCTTAAGAGCGCTTTGTTCCTGCTCTTGGGAGCGCTTTGGATTGTCATTTAGCGCTGGGAACGTTTTTGTTTACTTTGCAGGTGCCACCCTGCTTGTGGTGGCCCTGGCGAGTGCCCACCTCGCTTATTCTTAATTTTATCTAACTGTGGCTGCCCACGCCGTGATTGCCGCTGCCCGGGGCCAGGAAGAGGACCAGGAGCTGCGGTAGCGAAGATCGAAGCCGCCGCACTCCTATTGGCCCAGCGAGACGAGCCCCTCCAGTAACGCCGCGCTGGGATTGGCCCAGCGCCGCCGCGTCATCGCCGAGGCCGCGCCCTGATTGGCTGACGGCTCAGCATCTCCCTGGGGCTGGTCCCGGGAGCCGCGCTGTCATTGGCTGGCTCCCGGGCGTGTTTTGAAGATGGCCGTGATCACCGCCGGGCCCGGGGAGAGGAGAGAGGATGGCGCTGCATGCAGTGGGTCGGCTGGGCTCCCGTGAGTTGAGGGAGCCCGGCGGCATCTGAGGAGGAGGCCCGAGTGAGGAGATGAGCAGCGGGGGCGCAAGGCACATTGTCGGTGCCTGCCCCCACCGCCAGCAGAGAAGAGCCGCCGCCCGGAGGAGCCGCCCCTGAGGCCCAGTGAGTCTGGGCTGGGGCCGGGCGGAGTGGGGCAGAGCAGGGGAGGGGCGCCGGGACACGTTGTCGGTGTCCGCCCCTCCCCCGCAGTAGCGCGAGCTCGCGCTCGAGGCAGAGAAGCCACGAAGGCTTCAAGGGCGGCCCCAGATGGCAGTGGGCCGCCCCAACGTTGCGCCTAGTGCAAGTAGGAAGCCATGAAGGCTTCATGGGCGGCCCCGGTTGGCAGTGGGTCGCCCCAACGTGCACGGAGCCCGGAGAGGCTCCCGCCCCATTTTTCGTAGTTAGAGCCCTGAGAGGCTCTGGGGGCATTTTGAGAAATTAGAGTCCCCCGTAGGGGACTCCACCGTGAACGGCGCGGAGTCAGGGCGGCCCCAGTTGGCAGCGGGTCGCCCCAACGTTGTCCAGGGCCATGAGAAGGCTCGAGGGGGCATTGTCTGCAGAGCCTGAGGGCTCCAACGTTTGACCAGTGTTTGTTTTAGAGCCTGTGTGGCTCAGGTGGCGCAGATTTGTTCTAGGGGCTACTGAGAGCCCTGCCACAGCTTTTTGATCCCAGCTGCCCAGCACTTTGTGGGCAGCTGCCACGTTTAGGCTTTTGGTACTTGTGACTGGTGCTGCATGGCAGCGCGCCCTGACATTTGGACCCAGGGCATCTTAGCCCCAACAAGGCCAGTTAGCCTAGGGACTGCCACAGGTAGTGGCGTATGTAGCGTTGGCGCAATGTGATTTCTATGCTTTTTAATAGTTATTGCTAATGTGAGTTTTTGCGCTATTGATTTATTATGCACCTCTGAATGTGTTACTGCATCATGTGTCTTTCTTTCCATGCGCTGCACCTCTGAATGTTTAGTCATCATGTGTCTTCTTGCGCTGCACCCCTGAATGTGATTTTATTGCATCATGTGCTCTATTCTTAACACCTCTGAATGTTTAGTCATCATGTGTCCTTCTTTATTACTCCTCTGAATGTAGGTTTATTACATCATGAGTAATGTATTCTTTCTTAGACCCCTAATGCTGTGTGATACTTAGGTGGTTCTTCTTTCTTAGTACAGGTGGTCCTAGTAAGGTCCTGGTTCCTGTTACCAGTGGTTACTGGTTGTTATCTTTGATTATTACTTGATATTCTACATTCTATCTAGAAGTGCTATATCTGAATATGACAGTGACCCTTGTGGCCCTGTCTTGTGTACATAATCCCTGTGAATACTGCCCGTGCCAGTTGGCACCATGTATATGTGTGATTTTATCTGGTGTGTTTTTACAATACAAAAGTTATTTTTATAATAACCTTGTGTGGAGTCTCTTTTGTGGTGTGCCTAGTATGTTGTTGCTGTTGTGCGCTGGCGCAAATGCTTTACACATTGCCTCCGAGCTTAGCCTTACTGCTTGTGCCAAGCTACCAAGGGGGTGAGCAGAGGTTATCTTGGCGTGTGACTTTCTTGCCCTGACTAGAATGGTGGTTTCTGCCTGGCTTTGGCGTCAGCCTTAGCCTACCAGAAATAGCCAGTTCTAACAGTACTGATACTCCCTTCCCCTATCACTTACTGAAGAAAAAATCTCCAGTCTTTCCTCTGCCTTCGGGCCAAGGTCACCACAGAGAAAAAGCTTTGAATGCCCTGCCCGCCGGCCTGGCACCGAAACATACACCAAAATCTTCTGGCTCGGGATCGAGTCGACCCCATTCGGGCACCGAACCGAAACCTTCGTCATCGAAATCCAAACCTGCATCCGTTTGTTACTGAAAAATAAACCTTTGAAGCCGAAACCCTTGATGCCGCAACATCTGGCGCCCAAAGGAAAAACACCTCCTCATCCATCTAAAGAGCCTGATTTCGACGTTTTGCCTACTAACACTGTTCCGAAACAAAAGGAACTCGTTATTAATCCAGATACTCGGCATATTCATGCAAAATTACTAGACAAAAGGAAACCAGATTTACAAGAGGACTACCACATTCCTCTGAAACGCAAAGATGTGGGTACTAACCCTTCTCCTCCTATTACACCTCCTTCACCCATTGACCCAAATGTAATCATTACACCCACAAATTCCCCACAACCAGTCGCCTGATCCACAAGATGAAGGGGATGGGGATGAAGATAGACCACAGGACTTGTTCCTGATCCCTGGGTGGACTATAATACAGATCTCAATACTGATACCGATCTGTTTCTATATGCCTCAAGACCCTCCCCATCTGATGATAACACAGGGTGTATAGAGCTGCTCAGTACCATGGGGTAGAACTACATGAGGAGGCCCTTTATTTTTTGATAATCAATTTTATTCATTTTTGAAAAAGAAAGTTTACAAAAGAAAGAGACATTAACAAAGCAGCACAGAAAGGAGCCCCTTGAAGAGGATTTTCTCTTCAAGACCTTGAGTTCCTCTCAAAGAGCCCCACACACACGGCCTATGCTCAAAGGAACGCTTAATCAGAGAAGAAGAGGGGTATGGCCCTGTGGGATAGAGGGTAGGTCGGGCCTGTTACAATGAACGCTTAAGCACGCAGAGGAGATTTCTAAAGACCCTGTGCGTGCAACGATTGTTACAACCAGAAGAGATAAGAATTACAAGCCAGCGCCTACTGACCCCACCTACATCACAGGTCAAATCCCATTAGACTCCCTGGTAGTCTCGAACGCTCGCAAACCGCAAACCGCAGGAGATGCCCCTCCTCCTGATAAGGAGTCTACACGAATAGATGCCTCTGGCAAGAGAGTAGCAGCGCAAGCAGCCAATCACTGGCGAATCGCGAACACACAAACTTATAGCTCGCCATGACCGAGCTCATTATGATGAGCTAGAAAAGTTAATTCAGTTTTTACCTGATGAACATCAAACTAAAGCTACTGATACTGCAGCTCGCACAGTCGACAATAGTGTTTTGCTACGCAGACACGCCGGGCCGAAGACGGCTGAAATGCCAGAAACCGGTCTCCGGTTCCTTTCTGGTGAAGAATTGGCTTGGTAGTTTGGTCTGCCCTGTTCCCATGATGCACTGGGCCAGGGACAGACTGATTTGCATATAGCCAGGTTCTGAGCTGGGATGGTGCAGTGAGATAAATAATGGTGATGGATCAAGCCCTGATCTTTGGACTGGGTAAGAGTGGTCTGCTTAATTCAGACACTCTGTTCATCACCATCTCCTTTTCTGAATCCTTCTTTCATATGCAGCACAGACTCTCTGAATGAGATGCGTGGCTACACCTCTGAGAGCGACTTTGAGGGTGCTGGTGAGCTACCAGAACCTCCTGAGCTACACGTTGGAGACCCCTGCAGGGTTCTACAGATTATCTAATATGATTGTCTGGAACTTACCGACACTCCCCAAACATTCCTATAAAGATCAAACACAATATCACAAGAACATTTGAACCTTCTCAAACGAGAAGTTCTCTATTGGAAAAAGGAGCTATGGACCCAGTCCCATAACAATATCAAGGGGCCGGTGTATACTCCCTTTACTTCCTAATTCCCCAAAAAAGACGCCTCTCTCAGGCCTCTACTGGACCTCAGAGATCTAAATCTATACATCCAATCAGATCACTTTCACATGGTGAGCCTCCAACAAGTGCTCCTGCTCCTTCAGCGAGGTGACTTTCGGTCCACTTTAGATTTGAAGGAGCCTATCTCCATATTCCAACACACCCCGCTCATCGCAAGTACCTCAGGCCTATTGTAGCGGGACAACATTACCAATTCAAAGTGCTCCCCTTCTGAGTCACCGCTGCTCCCGGAGGTTTCACCAAATGCCTGGCAGTCGTTGCAGCTCATCTACGAAGACAACACATTCACATCTTCCCATACTTAGACGATTGGTTCATAAAGGCCAGCTCACATGCAAACAGTCTACAACACACTTAAAAAACAGTGCAGCTGCTCCACGATGTTGGATTCACAGTAAATCTGTCCAAGTCCCATCTCCAACCCTCCAATACGCAAACGCACTCGGGTATTCATACAGTTACTGGGAAGGATAGTGTCATGCCTCTTTATAGTCCCCTATGCAAGACTTAAAATGCGTCCCCTGCAGGAATGCAAGGAACGTCAGTTGAATCAGTCACATGGTCAGTTATCTGATCACTCATCACTCTCTGCAGTGGTGGAATCCACAAAACCTTTCCAAAGGTTTCACCGGCCCGGTTCCACAGACGGTGCTGACAGCAGACGCCTCGCTCACTGGTTGGGGAGCTCATCTCCAAACTCACACAGTTCAGGGCATGTGGAGCCTGCAGCAAAAGCAGCTTCACATAAAGCATCGAGAGCTTCTAGCGCTCTTTCTAGCGCTCAAAGCCTTTCAAGTTCACCTGGTAGGAAAAGCTGTCCCGATACTTACAGACAACATGACAGCCATGTATTATATACAGAAATAGGGGGACACACACACACTCCAGCTATTACAACTTGCACAGACCATCTGCAGCTGGGCCACACATGACAAAATATATCTCCTCGCAGAACAACCTTCCAGGAGTGGACAAACAGATTGCGGACCTGCTCAGAAGGCAAAGACAGCAGATTCACGAATGGGAACTCCACCCTCAAGCTCTCCTCCCGTTCTTTCAGATGTGGGGCTTCCCAGACAATACCGAAACGCAAAATGCCCAAGCTTCGCCTCCATGTGTCCACACCCATTGTCCAAGGGTAATGCACTATGGATGAACCGGTCAGGTATATTTGCCTACGCTTTTCCACCTCTCCCACTCATTCCACTAGTGGTTCGGAAGCTCAGGCAAACGCCCCTCACATTAATCCTAGTAGCACCCACATGGGCCCGTCAATCTTGGTTCACCACCCTGGTGGAGCTCTCAGTAGTTCCTCATCAAAAACTACATCTCACTCCCAATCTCCTCACACAGAGCCGTGGAGAGATAAGACACCCTGATCCCCGTCATCTCAACCTCGTGATCTGGCACCTGAAGTCATAAAGTTTGGCTACTTCTTCCGCCAGATGCATGAACATTATTATTGAGGCCAGACGTCCTACTTCAAGGGATTGCTATGCAGCAAAATGGAAGCGGTTTGTTATTTATTGTAATAACAACCAGATCAACCCACTTGATGCTTCAATTCAAAACATAATTTGATATTTACTGCATTTACAACGTTCATATTTAGCGTACACATCCATACGCTTGCATCTTGCTGCTATAGCTGTATACCTTCAAAATAGACAACATCTGTCTCTTTTAAGAGTGCCTGTTATTAAGGCATTTATGGGAGGGCTCAAAAGAGTTATTCCCCCAAGACTTCCACCTGCTCCTGTATAGAATATTAATATTGTTTTCACCAAGCTAATGGGTCCACCCTTTGAGCCACTGCATAGATGTGAAATTCAATTTCTCACTTGGAAAGTTGCTTTCCTCTTTGCTATTACATCACTGAGAAGAGTGGGTGGCTTCAGGCACTAAACATAGAAGAACCATTTTTACAAGTAAACCAAAACAAAGTGGTTTTTCTGACTAATCCTAAATTTCTACCCAAAGTAATTTCTGCCTTCCATATCAACCTATCTGTCGAGTGGCTTATGTTCTTCCCTCAACCAGATTCTGTGGCAGAACGTGCTCTACACACCTTAGAAGTTAGAAGAGCATTACTCTATTATATAGAAAGGACAAATCCTTTCTGTAAGACTAAACAACTCTTTGGTGGTTCTGCTCCACCTCACAAAGGCAATCTCATTTCCAAATCAGGTATGGCACGGTGGATAGTCAAATCTATTCAGACATGCTAAGCAAAAGCAAAAAGAAACTTAACAATTCCCCCTAGAGCGCATTCCACTCGCAAACTAGGGGCTTCTATGGCTTTCGAGGGAAACATCCCTATAGCTGACATCTGCAAAGCTGCAGCATGGTCTACACCACACACATTCACAAAACTTTATCATGTAGATGTGTTAGGAGGATAACCAGCTAATGTTGCCAGGCAGCACTTAAAACACTTTTTCAGACTACTGCAACAGCTACATGTTAGCCACCGCTTTGGGAGATCACTGCTGTATAGTCCATGCAAAGCATGAGATCTACAGCTCCTATGCCTCAAACGGAAAATGCTACTTACCCAGTATGCATCTGTTCTTGGCATGTTGAGCTGTAGATTCACATGAGCCCACCCGCCTCCCCGGGTACCTATACCTGCTGCAGTAACATCTTACTTAGATACATACACATGGACATCTTTATTCTACTACTCTTACTAACCCCATTCTCACCCTCTGCAGTAAAACAATCTAACAATGGAGTAGATGCTCATGCGCACTATCACCGAAAGGAGGAGTCACCTACCTCGTGACTGGAAAAGATTTCTTCGAAGAAAAACAAAGTGCAAACATCCAGACCAGCACTAGATGGCAGGAGTGTGCAAAGCATGTGAATCTACAGCTCTACATGCCAAGAGCAGATCTATACTGGGTAAGTAAAATTGTCCTTCTTGGGGAATGCCTGGACACAGTGGGTTGGGCCACCCAAAGCCATGGGGTGGCATTTGCAGGGGTGTCTTTTGGTGTCAGGTCTTCTTACCAATTCTGGTCGAGGTTGGGGGACCCTTCAGGTTTAGGTTGCAGGCGTCGCCTTGAAGCTTGAGAAAGGTTGGGGATCACCAGATCCCAGGTCAGGATCGCTGGGGAGATCTACTGGTGGTGTTGGGCCACTCGAACTTGGGCCGTGGGTGGCGGGTGAAGAGTGGTGCAGAACCGCAGAGCCAGCTGGGTCCGGGTTTGGAGTCTTGGCGGAGCAAATCCGGTGCTCACTGGACACAGTGTGTAAAGTGAATGCAGGGCAGGTCCTCCGGGCTCTGGAGGCTGCTGGACATGGCAGGTTCTTCACTGTAGACTGGTCGGAGTAGGGACAGACCTGTAGGGCTGGGGCCAAAGCAGTAGGTGTCCTCTTCTTCCTGGGTCAGCACAGCTCGTCGATCCTTCTTCTTTATTCCACGAATCTGAGGAGGGAAGGTTCAGGGTTGCCCCTAAATACTAAATTTAGGGGCATTACAGGGGTGTGCAGGTCAGGAAGGTCCCTTCTTTGGAGTGAGTACACCCCCTATTATGCCACCCTTCAATGGAAGGGGGACATTAGCCTCTTCCTGATTGGTTGGGTCCCCTCATCTCCAAGATTGAGGGGACTGAGATGTGTGCTTCACCTTGCCTCCCCCACCTGAGGGGTGGGGTTGGCAAAGGTGGGCACACCTCTCCTCCTAGCTCGGTTTTCCTGCCGATTATCCTGCCCATATTGGGGGTCAGAACCGGTGGGAAATAGTTGCTAGGGGCAGCAAAAGTCAGAGACAGTGTTCAAAGGCAGCATGCATGCCTTTGAAGCGTCCCCTTTCATGGACCCAAACCATCCTGGGGAATGAGGCATGACACCTCGGCCCAGGATGGACTTTGTTTTTGGACCCAGAGAGCTTAGGATCTCTACTCAGGGGTCCAGAAACCTGTCTGGTGGTGGCAAATGGCGGGCACCCATGCAGGAACCACACCAAAGCTGGTCACTATTCAGTGGGCATCTCTAAGATGCCCTCTGAGTGTATCTTACATTAAATACCCACGCTGGCATCAGTGTGGGTTTAATGTGCTAAGACGTTTGCTACCAAACTTCCCAGGGTTTGGTAAAGCCTTTATGGTGCTGTGGAGTTTGTAATGACAAACCCCCAGACCAATATACTCTTTATGGCTTTACTGCACTTACAATTTAGACACTATAGGAGAACAGGGCTCATGCCACTGTACCCTCATCTGGGGCTAGTGCACCCTGCAGGAGGAGTGACTTACCTAGGCCCCAGACAGTCAGTGGGTGGTTGGCATGGCACACATGGATGTCACTCTTCACTTTTCTCTGCGTCAAAACATGCAGCGTGCAATGGCAGGGTGTGGTTGTTAAGGCACAGGGCCTCTAAGGGGGGCACAATAGGTGCTGCAGCCCTTAGAGGCCTTCGCTGGTCACATTGCCCTTGGTACACAGTAATGACTTTTTCTTTACTTATGGATTACTTTGAGTACTGGGGTGGTATGCCTAGATACCACACTTTAGGATGTCTACGTAGAAGGTAAGTACGGTTTTTTATACTGTGCAATTGAGTTCACTTTTCCCAATACATTAACAGTTCCATCCATTCAGGAACCATATCAGGGCCGGTCGATTTTCAGGGGGGATCTCCAGGATGCCCTCTGAGTGCATTGTACATTAAATCCAACACTGGCATCAGTGTGGGTTTAATGTGCTTAGAGGTTCGATGCCAAACTTCCCAGTTTTTAGTAAAGACTTTGTGGAGCTTTGGAGTTTGTAATGACCAACTCCCAGACCAATATACTCTTTATGGCTTTACTACACTTACAATGTCTAAGAAAGGACTTAGACACTCTGGGGGTACAGGGCCCCTGCTTAGGTCTAGTGCACCCTGCTAGAGGGGTGGGTTACCTAGCCTTGGGCAGTGGGTTGCAGGCGTGGCACACAGGGATGTAAGCCATGTCGGCTCTTAACTTTTCTTTGCACCCAAACACGCAGCCTGCAGTGGCGGTTTGTGTGTGTGTTATGGTGCAGGGCCTCTAAGGGTGGCCCAGTAGGTGCTGCAGCCCTTAGAGCCTTCCCTGGTCACACTGTCCTTTGTACCCATGGTACCTTTTAGAGGGGGGCCTACCTGTGGATAGGGATGTGCCAATTGTGGATACAATGGTACAGTTTTGGTAGAGAACATAGGCCCTGTGAACCTGATTGGCAGGGCCCCAGGGCACATCAAGTCAGGTTGCATCAGATGTGAGGCAAAAGGTGCGGGGTAACCATACACCAAAGGGGTGCTTTCCTACATGTGGGAGTTAGAATAATGTCTCAGTAGTCATATGTGAAGGGTCACTGAGAAGATCTAGTGTTGGTTAAGGCCAGCACTCATCACTCTTTGCAGTGGTAGAACAGAAACAACCTGTTGCAGCTCAGGCCTTTCTGAAACCCTGCGCTGCATGTGACCATTACCGTAGACACCTCTCTCGCAGAATGAAGGAATGCTGGTCACCAATAGGACTATCCAGGAAGGGCACCCACAGTACGGGCAGCACATCAACTGCCTCGAGCTGCTCCAGGTTTGCACAATACCTGTTCGGCAGAAAGAATCCACAAGTCCACGAGTAGGAACACCACCTGCAAGTCCAACACAGCTACTTCTGACCTTCGGGCACCCTACAGATAGACCTGTTTGCCGTTCACAAACACGCTGAATGTCTACACACATTGTCCATAGTTAAGGCATTAGGGATGAATTGGTCAGGAATCTCTCCCATTCACTCAATACTTGGTAAGGAAGATGAGGGAAACATACATCACACTCATCCTGCTGGCCTCCACCTGGGCCACACAGCCTTGGTGCTTGATGCTTTTCAAGATGTCCATTGGGCCCCATGAGAAGCTCCCAATCGGGATTGACCTTTTCAGGCAGAGCCAAGGCCGGATCAGATACCACGCAGCTCAACCCAGCGATCTGACACCTGAGGGCTTAAGTCAAGTCAAGTCAAGTCAGAGAATTTATATAGCGCACTACCTACCCAGAGGGTCTCAAGGCGCTTAGAAAGGGGAGGAGGATTACTTGTCAAATATCCATGTTTTAAGTTGCTTTCTGAATGCTAGGTGGTTCTGGGTGAGGCGAAGGTACGCGGGGAGTGAGTTCCATGTTTTAGCAGCCAGGTAAGAGAAGGATCTGCCACCCATGGTGGTCTTGTTGATGCGAGGTACAGTGGCGAGGGCTTGGCTGGAAGAACGTAGTTGGCGGGAGGGGGTGTAGAAGGACAGTCGTGAGTTGAGGCATTCTGGTCCGATGTCGTAGAGTGATTTGTGTGCGTGGGTTAGCAGTCGGAAAGTGATTCTCTTATTGACGGGTAGCCAGTGGAGGTCTTTCAGGTGACCAGAGATGTGTTCGTTGCGCGGGATGTCTAATATGATCCTGGCTGAGGCGTTTTGGATTCGTTGGAGTTTCTTCTGGAGTTTAGCGGTAGTACCTGCGTAGAGGGTGTTTCCGTAGTCCAGTCGGCTCGTGACTAGAGCATGGGTGACTGTTTTCCTTGTTTCGGTGGGGATCCAGCGAAATGTTTTCCTGAGCATGCGAAGAATGTTGAAGCAGGATGAGGATACGGCGCTGACTTGTCTGTTCATTGAAAGTGAAGAATCCAGGATCACGCCTAGGTTCCGTGTGTGGTCTGTCGGGATGGGTGCTTTTCCAAGGGCTTCCCGCCACCAAGAGTCGTCCCATGCAGAGGGGGATGTACCTAATATGAGGACTTCTGTTTTGTCTGAGTTCAGTTTCAAACGGCTTTGTTTCATCCATTCGGCAACTTCTTTCATTCCTTCGTGTAGGTTAGTTTTGGCGGTGCTGGGGTCATTGGTGAGAGAAAGGATTAGTTGAGTGTCATCCGCGTAAGAGATGATGTTGAGGTTGTGTTGGCGGGCGATGGCCGCGAGGGGGCTCATGTATACGTTGAAGAGGGTGGGGCTGAGTGAGGATCCTTGTGGTACGCCACAGATGACTTCAGTGGCCTCGGACTTGAATGGTGGGAGGCGGACTCTCTGGGTTCTTCCGGTGAGGAACGAGGTGATCCATTCAAGTGCTTTTCCTTGTATTCCGATGTTATTGAGGCGTTGTAACAGGGTGCTGTGGCAGACTGTGTCGAATGCTGCAGAGAGGTCGAGGAGGATGAGGGCGACTGTGTCTCCATTGTCCAGTAGAGTTCGAATGTCGTCTGTTGCTGCGATGAGGGCGGTCTCAGTGCTGTGTTTTGCTCGGAAGCCAGATTGTGAGGAGTCGAGGAATTTGTTGGCTTCGAGGAAAGCGGCGAGCTGGTTGTTGACGGCTTTCTCGATGACTTTGGCCGGGAATGGAAGGAGCGAAATGGGGCGGTAATTTTTGAGTTCGGTGGGGTCCGCTGTGGGTTTTTTCAGAAGGGCGGTGAGTTCAGCGTGTTTCCAGTCTTCCGGGAAGGTGGCGGAGTTGAAGGAGCAGTTGATGACGTCTCGGAGGTGCGGTGCTATGACGGAGCCTGCTTTGTTGAAGATGTGGTGAGGACATGGATCTGTGGGGGATCCTGAGTGGATGGAGTTCATCAGGCGGATGGTGTCCTCAGTGGAGATTGGGTTCCAGTTGTTAAGGGTGTTCACGGGGGGAGAGTGTTCAGCAGATGGTTGGGTGGGTTGGTCTCCGGGTTGGTTGTCGAAGCTGTTGTGGATGTCTGCAATCTTGTTGTGGAAAAATGAGGCTAGGGAGTCGCAGAGGGCTTGGGAGGGGGTGATGTCGTTGGAGTTGGCCGAGGGGTTGGAAAATTCCTTGACGATGTTGAAGAGTTTCTTGCTGTTGTGGGCGTTGTTGTCAAGTCGATCCTTGAATGCTGTTTTCTTGGCCTTTCGGATTAGTTGGTGGTGAGTGCGGGTGGCGTTTTTGAAGGCGTCCTTGGTGCTAGAGGTTGGGTCTTTTTTCCAGGCCTTTTCAAGGGAGCGGCAGAGTTTCTTGGACTTCTTAAGATCATCGTTGAACCAGGAGGCCTTCTTGTTGCCAGGTTTGCTTTGACGTTTTTTCAGTGGTGCTAAGGTGTCGGCGGTGTTGGATAACCATAGGGTGAGGTTAGCGGCGGCTTGGTTTGGGTTAGAAGAGTGGGCTGGGGTGTTTAGAAGGAGCGATGCGGAGATCTGGTCGGTGGTGATTTTGTTCCAGTTTCTTTGCAGAGTTGGTTGGAGGTGGTTGGTGGGTTTTGGCTTGTGGTAGGTGAAGTGAACGCAGCTGTGGTCAGTCCAGAGGAGGTCCGTAGTGTGGCTGAAGGAGACATGATTGCTGGAGGTGAAGATGGGGTCAAGTGTGTGACCTGCGATGTGGGTGGGGGAAGTGACTAGTTGTTTAAGTCCGAGGTTGGCGAGGTTGTCCAAGAGGGTGGAGGTGTTGTGGTCGTTGTTCTTTTCAAGGTGAAAGTTGAGGTCTCCCAGAAGGATGTAGTCTTTGGAGGGGAGCGCGTGTGGAGTGACGAAGTCCGTGATGTCTTCACTGAATTTTGCGCGGGGTCCTGGTGGTCTGTAGAGGAGGGTGCCTCTGAGTGTGGTCTTGGGGTCGATGTGTATTTGGAAGTGAAGGTGTTCGGAGTTGGCGAGGTTGGCGTCAGAGCTGGTTGAGATGCGGATAGATTTCTTATGTACGATAGCGATTCCTCCTCCTGTGTGGCCGGTACGGTCCTTGCGTGTGATCTTATAGTCTTCAGGGATGGCAATGGTGATGTCTGGGGCGGAGGAAGCGTTCATCCATGTTTCTGTTAGGAAGGCGACGTCTGGAGAGATGGTGTCTAGAAGATTCCATAGGTCAATGGCGTGTCTGTGGACCGAGTGGGTGTTGAGAAGGATGCATTGTAGGTGGTTGAGGTCGTGAATCTGTGGTGTGGTCGTATCGGAGATGCAGTTGGTGCCGCTGAATTTGCAGGAGTAGCAGGAGAAAGGTCCATGGGTGTATCCAGGAGCGGCTTGGACGCAGTTGGGGGCGCGACCGGGGTTAAGGGCTAGGAGGGTGGCAGCATCGTAGGTAATGCGGGAGGGCTGGGCAGCGCGAGGGGCAGGGGGTCTGGCGCTGGGCGCAGTCCAGGCGCGGACGGGCGTAGACGGGCTTACCTTTGGCGCACCTTCGGCGCGGGTTGGGCGCGGTCGCTGCGCGTAAACGCTGCACGCGGGAACTCCTGTCATATATGGATGGTGGGGGGGGAGGGGCGAGGGCGTCTCAGCTGGGAGGCGGGGCGGGCTAAAGATCAGCACAACAACAACACAGGCAAAATGGAGGCGGAGGGGGGAGCCCAGCGGAAATGCGCAAATGCTGAAAAAGCGGCGCTTTTAAAATACACAAATGCAAAATGTTCAGAGCGGCAACCAGGCACACAGCAGGCAGCAATAATGAGGCAAATAAGCAGATAAGCAGCCAAGCAACGATACCGACTGATGCAGGAAGACACTGGGGAGCGACCACTCAGCCCAAGGGACAGGAGCGAGTCACGGCGCTTTCCGGTGGTGGAGCGCTGTTCTGGTCAGTGGGAGGGCGTCTCAGCTGGGAGGCGGGGCGGGCTAAAGATCAGCACAACAACAACACCGGCAAAATGGAGGCGGAGGGGGGAGCCCAGCGGAAATGCGCAAATGCTGAAAAAGCGGCGCTTTTAAAATACACAAATGCAAAATGTTCAGAGCGGCAACCAGGCACACAGCAGGCAGCAATAATGAGGCAAATAAGCAGATAAGCAGCCAAGCAACAATACCGACTGATGCAGGAAGACACTGGGGAGCGACCACTCAGCCCAAGGGACAGGAGCGAGTCACGGCGCTTTCCGGTGGTGGAGCGCTGTTCTGGTCAGTGGGAGGGCGTCTCAGCTGGGAGGCGGGGCGGGCTAAAGATCAGCACAACAACAACACAGGCAAAATGGAGGCGGAGGGGGGAGCCCAGCGGAAATGCGCAAATGCTGAAAAAGCGGCGCTTTTAAAATACACAAATGCAAAATGTTCAGAGCGGCAACCAGGCACACAGCAGGCAGCAATAATGAGGCAAATAAGCAGATAAGCAGCCAAGCAACAATACCGACTGATGCAGGAAGACACTGGGGAGCGACCACTCAGCCCAAGGGACAGGAGCGAGTCACAGCGCTTTCCGGTGGTGGAGCGCTGTTCTGGTCAGTGGGAGGGCGTCTCAGCTGGGAGGCGGGGCGGGCTAAAGATCAGCACAACAACAACACAGGCAAAATGGAGGCGGAGGGGGGAGCCCAGCGGAAATGCGCAAATGCTGAAAAAGCGGCTCTTTTAAAATACACAAATGCAAAATGTTCAGAGCTGCAACCAGGCACACAGCAGGCAGCAATAATGAGGCAAATAAGCAGATAAGCAGCCAAGCAACGATACCGACTGATGCAGGAAGACACTGGGGAGCGACCACTCAGCCCAAGGGACAGGAGCGAGTCACGGCGCTTTCCGGTGGTGGAGCGCTGTTCTGGTCAGTGGGAGGGCGTCTCAGCTGGGAGGCGGGGCGGGCTAAAGATCAGCACAACAACAACACAGGCAAAATGGAGGCGGAGGGGGGAGCCCAGCGGAAATGCGCAAATGCTGAAAAAGCGGCGCTTTTAAAATACACAAATGCAAAATGTTCAGAGCGGCAACCAGGCACACAGCAGGCAGCAATAATGAGGCAAATAAGCAGATAAGCAGCCAAGCAACGATACCGACTGATGCAGGAAGACACTGGGGAGCGACCACTCAGCCCAAGGGACAGGAGCGAGTCACGGCGCTTTCCGGTGGTGGAGCGCTGTTCTGGTCAGTGGGAGGGCGTCTCAGCTGGGAGGCGGGGCGGGCTAAAGATCAGCACAACAACAACACAGGCAAAATGGAGGCGGAGGGGGGAGCCCAGCGGAAATGCGCAAATGCTGAAAAAGTGGCGCTTTTAAAATACACAAATGCAAAATGTTCAGAGCGGCAACCAGGCACACAGCAGGCAGCAATAATGAGGCAAATAAGCAGATAAGCAGCCAAGCAACGATACCGACTGATGCAGGAAGACACTGGGGAGCGACCACTCAGCCCAAGGGACAGGAGCGAGGGGACAGGAGAGTTTGGCTGTCTTCATCTCCCACAGGAATACTGGACTATCCAATGCAAAGCAGGCAGGCCTACCACACAGGAAGTCGCTTGACCACTACAGGGTCCTGGACCCTCTAAAACACACCCTTCAGGACATCATTTGCTACCCCTTGCCTGTGCAGACGTCAGGCCTTGCCTGCACGTCCATACTGTTCGACCTAGCCTAAATGACGGCCTACATGCAAAACAGGGAACATTCTCTTCCAGGGGATACTCCTCAATAGTCATAAGCACTGACTGCGCTGAGACTGAGGAGCACAAACAAAATACATAAATATATTAAAAAACTTAACAGTACAAAATACCCTCAAACATACATACATACATATATATATATATATATATATATATATATATATATATATATATATATATATATATATATATATATACATACATACATACTGTAGGAAGGGGGAGTCTCTAGTCGGCGCAGTGCAACACTAGCGACAAGCAGGGACTCTCTCTTCCTCGTCAGGGCTGAGGGTTACTTTCAAGACAACCTCTGCTTACCCTCTAGGTAGTGTGGCTTAAGCAGTCTCAGGCTAATCTCTGGGGCACATAGGGTTAAACATTTGCAATACTACACCATCACAACCAACCCACCACACAATGACACCAAACTGTGTTTTGTAAAAATATATATCTTTATATAAATTTCAAGCAGGCTTGTAAATACAGTTATCAAACTTTCAATAGCGGTTCCAGTTTACTTAGTTTCAAGTTGCCACAGTTCTTTCTTAGCAATAAGCAATCTTTTGGGCCTTCTGCCCAGGTTCAACAAGGTTCAGTGTCTTGTAGCGCCTCAATGCGCTTTCCGCGGTCTCCGCTCGCTTCGGAGAGGAGATCGGGCCCGGCCGGCCAGAGTTCACGCTTCTCGCGTGGGCTCCGAGGACCAGGAGCCGTGCGAGCCTCGGTTTCAGAGGCGGCTCGCGTTGGGAGCAGATAGCGCGGTGCGAGCTCGAGTTGCAGGACGCTGGCACCGTGAGGATACAACACAGTACCTTTCAAATTCTTGTGGAGCGGCCGGCTTCCAGGGGAGCTGTCCCACGTCGCGTTGCTTTTCCGGGGTCGCTGTTCGCTGCGGCTCTCAGCGGGGCAGGTCACGGGTCATCCGGGGCGGCGGTGTTCAGTGGCGGCAGGGTCCTTCCTTTGTCGTTCGCTCCGACCCTGGAGTCGGCGGCTGTGTGGTGGCGGCAAGTGGCAGTACGGTCCCCAAGTGCAGGACGTACCCAGCCAAAGTGCCGGTTGCAGCTGTGCGCTCACAGCTGAGCTGTCGGGCAGGATACCGACCAGAGGGGGGTTATCACAGGGCGGCTGTCCGTCTTCGCAGGTGGCTTGACAGCTCGAAGCGCAGTCAATCCGGGAGCTTGGACCGGACGGGTCCTCCTTCACGTTGCTCTCGGGCTCCCGGTGCAGAGGCGGTCACGGTGTTCGGGCCAGCGGCGGCTGGACCTCACGTTGCTCTCGCTGTTGCTTTGGGCCCCGGTCACGGTGCTTGGGGGGATGTCGATGCCTTGGATTACGGGGAGCGTGGCAGGATTGCCCAGTGCTCCCAGACTCCTCCGTCAGTACTGCAGCGATAAGCAGCACACACAGTCGCTTTCTTCAGGGTGTAGCGCCCACTGGTCCTGGGGCGCTGGTCAGGGGGCAAGTTCAGCAGCAAGCCCTTGGAGATCTCTTCAGCAGAGTTTGGCACAAAGTTTCACAAAGCAAAAGTCTTCTTGTAGTCTTTTCTTTTCCTCTCCTTCGGCAGCAAGGCACCAGACACAGGCCAGAGACAGCACTCCGCTTGTCCTTCCAGGTCCTTCTCGTCGGGCAGAGTTCCTTCTGTAGCCCAAACAGGATCTAATTTACAAGGAGCAGGGCTCCTACTTTTATACTGCATTTCTTTTGTTCTCGCAGGCCAGGGGGGCCTTTGCATAGCCACTTTCAGTCCTTGAGTACTCTGGTGGGTGCAATCCGGCTTCTGCTTTCAGTGTGAGGGGCAGGCACATCAGACGCCCCACAGGAGGTGGAGCCAGCATTGTGTGGACAGGGGCAGCCAGAAGTACCTTGTTGATGAGGCTTCGCCCTTCCTGGGCCAGGTGTCGGCTGAGTCATCAGTCGCTCCCCAGGAGGGTGGAGCCAGCATTGTGGTGGCAGAGCACAGCAAGATTCAGAGTCAAGAGGCACTCCTACCTCCCACTAAGGTGCAATCTACGCATTCACCACCTGTCATCCCCCAGTCCTGTCACTCACACATCCCAGACAGTCAGATACACATACCAGCAGAGGCGGGCTGAAATGGTTAGGCAAGCAAATGCTAACTTTCTAAAAGTAGCATTTGCAAACACAGGATATTAAAATAAACTTTACTAAAAGAAATATTTTATTATTCTGAGTTCAGGCATACTAAACATGACTCTCTACCATGCTCCCTGAGCCTGCTGGGATTATAGTGTGTAATAATTCCAGCAGCCCGTTCTGGCCTAAAGGAAGCAGGTAGCCTTACAATAGTGAAATACGAATTTAGTTGTAATTCACTACTAGGACATGCCACGCACATCAGGGCTTGTCCTACCTTACTCTTACAATGCACCCTGCCCTCAGGCCTACCATAGGGGTGACTAACATGAAGTTAAGGGAAGGTTTAGAGGCGGGCAAGTGGGTGCACTTGCCCAGCCAGCATGACAGTACGAGACTGCACGCAGGTTCTGCAATGGCAGATCCTAGACACATCTTACGGCTGCTTCTGTGGGTGGCGCAACCAGCGCTGCAGGCCCACTAGCAGTATTGGCATCTACAAGCCCTGGCACTCCCGGTGCACTTTACTAGGGACTAACAGTAAATCCAATGAACCAATCATGGACATCAATCACATGTACAATTTACAGTAGGGAGCACTTGCACTGCGGCACGGGTTAGCCGTGGCGCAGTTCCCTGAGTAGCGGAAAACCAGCAAAACATCGGAGGCACACCAGCAAAAAGTGGAAGGGAAACTCACGCCAAGGTGCCAGGTCTAACATGTGTCCCCTCCAGCTGAAATGTGGGGGGGAACTACCCTTCCCCAGGGAGTTCCACATCACTAAGGCGGAAAAATCTGGACAGACCGTCAGCGTTGGCGTGATCTGTGCCAGGGCGGTGTTCCACCGTAAAGTCCATACTCTGTAGAGAAATGGACCACCTCAACAGTTTCGGGTTCTCACCACTCATTTGCATCAACCATCTGAGGGGGCTGTGGTCCGTCTGAACTCGGAAGTGAGATCCAAACAAGTAGGGTCTTCGCTTCTTCAGCGCCCAGACCACAGCAAATGCTTCTCTCTCTATTGCACTCCACCTACTTTCCCGTGGAAGTAACCTCCTACTGATGAAGGCTACGGGTTGGTCAAAGCCCTCCTCAGTCATCTGTGAAAGAACAGCCCCTACACCATGCTCTGAAGCGTCTGTTTGCACTATGAATTCCTTGGAGAAATCAGGAGCCAGGAGCACGGGCGCCGTGCACATGGCAGTCTTCAGGGTGTCAAAAGCCTTCTGACAGGTGTCAGTCCAAATCACATTCCTGGGCTGCTTCTTCGAAGTCAGCTCTGTCAAGGGTGTCACAATCGTGCCATAGCCCTTGACAAACCTCCTGTAATACCCAGTGAGCCCCAGGAAGGCTCTCACTGCAGTCTGGGTCTTGGGGGGTTCCCAAGCCAGGATGGTCTCGATTTTGGGTTGCAAGGGTGCCACCTTGCCACTCCCCACTTGGTGTCCCAAGTACACCACGGAACCCTGCCCAATCTGGCACTTGCTTGCCTTGATTGTGAGGCCTGCTCTGCGCAGGGCCATCAACACTTCCCAGAGGTGTCGCAGGTGTTCGGGCCAGCTGCCACTGAACACCGCAATGTCATCCAGGTAGGCGGCACTGAACTCATCCAGCCCAGCCAACACCTGGTTGACCAATCTCTGAAAGGTGGCAGGGGCATTCTTCATTCCAAATGGCATAACCCGGAACTGGAAATGCCCATCTGGTGTAGAGAATGCCGACCTCTCCTTTGCCCCATCGGTCAAGACGATCTGCCAGTACCCAGACGTTAAATCAAACGTGCTGAGGAACCGGGCAGCCCCTAGCCGATCAATGAGCTCATCAGCTCTGGGGATGGGGTGCGCGTCAGTCTTGGTGACCGAATTGAGTCCTCTGTAGTCCACACAGAACCGGAGTTCGGGTGTGGCTCCCGGCGCAGCAGCCTTTGGGACCAAGACCACGGGGCTGGACCAAGGACTGCTGGAAGACTCAACCACCCCAAGGGCAAGCATCTTGGAGACCTCCTCCTTGATGCAGGCCCTGACCCTGTCAGTCACTCTGTAAGCGTTATGCTTCACAGGTAAGCTGTCTCCTGTGTCCACATCATGGACGCACCAGTCTGTGACACTAGGAACCAGGGAGAACAGATCTGGAAACTGCCCCAGCAACTGGCGGCAGTCTTCCTGTTGTTCGGGGGTCAGAGTGGGTGAGAGGTTAACTCCATCCACTGACCCATCTTTCTCACAGGCCACTAAGAGGTCAGGAAGAGGCTCCGACTCCTCCTCCATTCCATCATCAGTTGCCAACAACATGCCCACTTCGGACCGTCTTAAGTGGGGCTTGAGGCGGTTGACATGTAGGACCCTCAAAGGGTTCCTGGGCGTCTTCATGTCCACCAAGTATGTCACTGGGCTCTTGCGCTCCACAACCTCAAATGGACCTGTCCACTTATCCTGAAGGGCACAGGGCTCCACTGGGGCCAGGACATACACCTCTTGTCCAGGCTGAAGCTCGACCAGAGTGGCATTCTGGTCGTACCACCGCTTCATCCCCTCCTGGCTGGCTTCCAGATTTGCCTCGGCAAGTTGTCTGAAGCGCCTGGTTTGGTTTCTGAAGGCCAGCATGTAGCTATATACATTCTGGGGAGGTTTCCTGGGAGATTGCTCCCAGCTTTCCTTTACCAAACTCAGTGGTCCTCTCACGGGGTGCCCGTACAGCAGTTCAAAGGGGCTGAACCCTAGGGACTTCTGTGGTACCTCGCAATATGCAAAGAGCAGGCATGGTAAGAGAACGTCCCACTTACGCCTCATTGGACCTTCCAGGCCCATGATCATGCCCTTCAGGGTTCGGTTGAATCTCTCAACCAACCCGTTTCCTTGGGGATGGTAAGGCGTGGTGAACTTGTAGGTTACACCACACTCTTGCCAAAGGGACTTCATATACTTGGATATGAAGTTGGTCCCCCTGTCGCTCACCACCTCTAGAGGGAATCCTACTCGTGAGAAAATTCCCATCAGTGCACGTCCCACCACGGGGGCCGTCACTGTCCTCAGAGGGATGGCTTCAGGGTACCGGGTGGCATGATCCACCAAGACCAGGATGAACCTGTTGCCCATGGCTGTCTTGGGGTCCAGAGGCCCAACGATGTCAATACCCACTCGCTGGAATGGCGTACCGACCACAGGGAAGGGTTGGAGGGGAGCCTTGTTCTTCCCTCCGCACTTCCCACTTGCCTGGCAAGTCGGACAGGTCCTACAATGAGCATCTGAGCTCTTGTGCATTTGGGGCCAGTAAAAGTGGGTGACAAGCCTGTCATAGGTCTTGTCCATCCCCAAATGTCCTGCTAAAGGCACATCGTGAGCCAGCCCCAGTAGGAAGGCTCTGAACTTCTGGGGTACCACCAGCACAAGGGCTGACCCAGGTTCAGCAGCCTTAGGCTCTGAATACAGGAGGTCGTTCTCCCAGTACACATAATGTGTTTTGGCCTGAACACCATTGGCCTGGTCTGCAGCCTGCTGCCGCATACCCACGAGAGAAGGGCATTCTTTCTGCTCCCTGCAGAATTCCTCCCTGGAGGGGCCTCCTTCTTGCTGCCAATGGGTCAGCTCAGGCAGGTCCCCCAGTTCGGCAATCAATTCCCCTGTAGGCTCCAGGGCATCCCCCTCAAGGTCTGCTTCCTCCTGGACCGTGGGAACTTCAGGGGCCGGTTTCCCGCGCCCCCTGCGCCTTCTCCCTAAGGCCGGTTCCGGGGCCTCTCCTTCAGGCCCCAGGACCTCTTGATCACCCCTACTGGCTGCCATCGACCGGGTGGTCACGCACGCCCAGTCAGGCAGACCCACCATCCGCAGGTGAGTCGTCTTCTCCACCTTTTCCCAAGGGGAGTGCTCCAAATCATTCCCTAGCAAACAGTCAACAGGCATGGTTTTCCTCACACAGACCTGCAGAGTACCAGAAACCCCCCCCCCCCCACTCGAAGGGAACTTGAGCCATCGGACACTGACTCTCTGAATTATCAGCGTTGATAACCCTACAGTAGGCATGGGGTACAACCTGCTCTTGAGACACCAGGTGCTGCCTCACTGCAGTCACACTGGCTCCTGTATCTCTAAGAGCCTCAGCTTCCTTACCATTGATGATCACCACCTGCCCATATTTCTTAGTGTTAGAGGGCAGGTATTTTGTAGGGATCATCTCACTGTCTCCTAGTGAGACTAGGGTCATGTGAACGGGATCTCCACCCCCCGGGACCATCACTTCTTCTCCTAAGTGAACACTAGTCACTTGACGGGGCGGAGCACCAGTGGGTGCTGGTTTTCCAAACAGGCGACACTTGGGGTCACTGGATATGTGCCCCGGCTCACCACATTTGAAACAATTGAAGGGCCCCTTCGGAACAGGTCTACCTGTCGGGGCCCCATTCTGCTTTGGGGGTGGGGGAGGCTGAGAACCTTTCTGCTGGTCCCCTTGGGGATTACTTTGGGGGCCTTTTTGGAACCCTTTCTGTTTTCCCTTGTCCCCCCCACTCTTCTGCTGGGGACCCTGCCCACCCTTGGCGGAGTCTCCCACGGGACCCTTGTGGACCCTGGTGCTGAGCCAGCGGTCCGCCTCCTCAGCAAGCTTCCTCGGGTTGGACAGTTTGCTATCGATCAGGTGTTGGCGTAACTCAGGAAAACAGTGATCAGACAAGTGCTCCCACGCAATTAAATCAAAGAGACCTTGAAAATCATTCACCTTGCTACCCTTCACCCAACCATCCAGTGCTCTTCAAAAATAAGTCACATACTCCACATACGTATTCCCAGGCCGCTTAGTACACCCCCTAAACTTCTGTCTATACATTTCAGGGGTAAGCCCGTACCTGTTCATTAAAGCTTCTTTCATGTGGGCATAGGATTTCTGGTTTTCAACGGGCAAATCTAGCAGGGTGTCCCGCCCTTCGCTAAGGAACCTTCCCCACAACCCCGCTCCCCAATCCTTGTCAGGGACCCGGTGGGAGGACATGGCTACCTCGTATGCCCTAAACCACTGTCCTATGTCATCCCCCTTAAAGAACTCTTTAACTACATCTTTGGGGATGTGCACTCTTGACTCTACCTGCACTGGCGTTGTGCTGCCACCAGAGGGAGGATGATCCAAGTTTCTCTCCTTTAGACTCATCTCCCTCATTTTTAATTCGTAATCCATTTGGTGCTTTCGCTCTTCCAGCGCCATTCTTTTGGTTTCAAGCTCCAGTTGGATTTTTAATTCTGCCAGTTTCCTTTCATGATCCCTCGTTTCTTTCCTGTCCGCCAGCTCCTCTGGCGACAGGCCTCTACCAAAGCTGTGCACGCTGTCTTGTTTTTCGAGATCCACCAGATCCACAGGTGCATCCTGCTCCTCGGGTGCATCTTGTTCCTCGGGGGCCTTTCTAGACTCTATCCAGGCCTTCAGGGCCTTGTAGAGCTCCGGTTTGTTCTTGCACCCGGCGTGTGGAACCTTGAGTTTCTTGCAGAAAAACTTCAGCTCATTCTTTGTGTAGTTGTCCAGCTTTGCTGCATCCCATTCCACCTCCAACATTTCAGAGGTCCTGGACTCCGCTCCATCCAGGCTCTTCGTGCCCAGCATGGTTTCTGTACTAGGGATCTTCTCCTGGCAAAATTACCACCAAACCTGTGGCCAAGTAACTGGACTGAAATCACTGTGCAATGGTCAGAAGTTAAGGTATAAACACTGCAAATGTAAATTCGAAAATCCTCACCGCTGCGTCCAATGTAGGAAGGGGGGGTCTCTAGTTGGCGCAGTGCAACACTAGCGACAAGCAGGGACTCTCTCTTCCTCGTCAGGGCTGAGGGTTACCTTCAAGACAACCTCTGCTTACCCTCTAGATAGTGTGGCTTAAGCAGTCTCAGGCTAATCTCTGGGGCACATAGGGTTAAACATTTGCAATACTACACCATCACAACCAACCCACCACACAATGACACCAAACTGTATTTTGTAAAAATATATATCTTTATATAAATTTCAAGCAGGCTTGTAAATACAGTTATCAAACTTTCAATAGCGGTTCCAGTTTACTTAGTTTCAAGTTGCCACAGTTCTTTCTTAGCAATAAGCAATCTTTTGGGCCTTCTGCCCAGGTTCAACAAGGTTCAGTGTCTTGTAGCGCCTCAATGCGCTTTCCGCGGTCTCCGCTCGCTTCGGAGAGGAGATCGGGCCCGGCCGGCCAGAGTTCACGCTTCCCGCGTGGGCTCCGAGGACCAGGAGCCGTGCGAGCCTCGGTTTCAGAGGCGGCTCGCGTTGGGAGCAGATAGCGCGGTGCGAGCTCGAGTTGCAGGACGCTCGCACCGTGAGGATACAACACAGTACCTTTCAAATTCTTGTGGAGCGGCCGGCTTCCAGGGGAGCTGTCCCACGTCGCGTTGCTTTTCCGGGGTCGCTGTTCGCTGCGGCTCTCAGCCGGGCAGGTCACGGGTCATCCGGGGCGGTGGTGTTCAGTGGCGGCAGGGTCCTTCCTTTGTCGTTCGCTCCGACCCTGGAGTCGGCGGCTGTGTGGTGGCGGCAAGTGGCAGTACGGTCCCCAAGTGCAGGACGTACCCAGCCAAAGTGCCGGTTGCAGCTTTGCGCTCACAGCTGAGCTGTCGGGCAGGATACCGACCAGAGGGGGGTTATCACAGGGCGGCTGTCCGTCTTCGCAGGTGGCTTGACGGCTCGAAGCGCAGTCAATCCGGGAGCTTGGACCGGACGGGTCCTCCTTCACGTTGCTCTCGGGCTCCCGGTGCAGAGGCGGTCACGGTGTTCGGGCCAGCGGCGGCTGGACCTCACGTTGCTCTCGCTGTTGCTTTGGGCCCCGGTCACGGTGCTTGGGGGGATGTCGATGCCTTGGATTACGGGGAGCGTGGCAGGATTGCCCAGTGCTCCCAGACTCCTCCGTCAGTACTGCAGCGATAAGCAGCACACACAGTCGCTTTCTTCAGGGTGTAGCGCCCACTGGTCCTGGGGCGCTGGTCAGGGGGCAAGTTCAGCAGCAAGCCCTTGGAGATCTCTTCAGCAGAGTTTGGCACAAAGTTTCACAAAGCAAAAGTCTTCTTGTAGTCTTTTCTTTTCCTCTCCTTCGGCAGCAAGGCACCAGACACAGGCCAGAGACAGCACTCCGCCTTGTCCTTCCAGGTCCTTCTCGTCGGGCAGAGTTCCTTCTGTAGCCCAAACAGGATCTAATTTACAAGGAGCAGGGCTCCTACTTTTATACTGCATTTCTTTTGTTCTCGCAGGCCAGGGGGGCCTTTGCATAGCCACTTTCAGTCCTTGAGTACTCTGGTGGGTGCAATCCGGCTTCTGCTTTCAGTGTGAGGGGCAGGCACATCAGACGCCCCACAGGAGGTGGAGCCAGCATTGTGTGGACAGGGGCAGCCAGAAGTACCTTGTTGATGAGGCTTCGCCCTTCCTGGGCCAGGTGTCGGCTGAGTCATCAGTCGCTCCCCAGGAGGGTGGAGCCAGCATTGTGGTGGCAGAGCACAGCAAGATTCAGAGTCAAGAGCCACTCCTACCTCCCACTAAGGTGCAATCTACGCATTCACCACCTGTCATCCCCCAGCCCTGTCACTCACACATCCCAGACAGTCAGATACACATACCAGCAGAGGCGGGCTGAAATGGTTAGGCAAGCAAATGCTAACTTTCTAAAAGTAGCATTTGCAAACACAGGATATTAAAATAAACTTTACTAAAAGAAATATTTTATTATTCTGAGTTCAGGCATACTAAACATGACTCTCTACCATGCTCCCTGAGCCTGCTGGGATTATAGTGTGTAATAATTCCAGCAGCCCGTTCTGGCCTAAAGGAAGCAGGTAGCCTTACAATAGTGAAATACGAATTTAGTTGTAATTCACTACTAGGACATGCCACGCACATCAGGGCTTGTCCTACCTTACTCTTACAATGCACCCTGCCCTCAGGCCTACCATAGGGGTGACTAACATGAAGTTAAGGGAAGGTTTAGGGCTGGCAAGTGTGTGCACTTGCCCAGCCAGCATGACAGTACCAGACTGCACGCAGGTTCTGCAATGGCAGATCCTAGACACATCTTACGGCTGCTTCTGTGGGTGGCGCAACCAGCGCTGCAGGCCCACTAGCAGTATTGGCATCTACAAGCCCTGGCACTCCCGGTGCACTTTACTAGGGACTAACAGTAAATCCAATGAACCAATCATGGACATCAATCACATGTACAGTTTACAGTAGGGAGCACTTGCACTGCGGCACGGGTTAGCCGTGGCGCAGTGCCCTGAGTAGCGGAAAACCAGCAAAACATCGGAGGCACACCAGCAAAAAGTGGAAGGGAAACTCACGCCAAGGTGCCAGGTCTAACACATACATACATACATACATACATACATATGTATACACGCAGCCTAAACCACAAAATAGGCTTAAATGCCAAAATTGCATTGGATTTTTCATTTCAAATAAACACATATCTATTTAGCATTTCTATTACATAGAACATGCACACTTTCACTGTTTAAACAAAGCCTTTATTTTCAAAGAAAAAGACAAAGTATTATATAAGGCGTGTTAGCTCATAGGCTGCACAGAGAAACCATACAAAATAAACCTGACGCTGTGCCTTTAAGACCTCCATGCTCCCATCATGCCCCACAGGTACTTTTCTGTCAAGAATTGTTGTCTAGAAGTTTTTTCTTGGCTTCATTCGACGTCTTTATCTGCTGGCTGGACTATTTGGTAAAACAGTTTTTGGCAGAAATGCCAGCATTATTCAACAACTGTCGTTTGTGCGGAAAAAAATATTGCTAAATCTGATCCACGTTTGGTCTGTATTGTGAGTTTGCCATCTTCCCACAAGCCAGACAAGTGTTATTACTGTCATCAATTTTCCACTTAATCTGCGTGACAGAGGATTAAGATGCATGCCTTGCAGGAGAGAGGAAATGTGAGATCCACAAGTAGCCTTGAAGCACCCATCAACCTTTCAAGGAGCCCTACTCTCCTAAAAGATCTGAGCTAAGGGGCAGAAAAGAGAAAAGGAAGCTTTGATCTGCTTCGACGGAAAGGAGGTCAGCGTCACGACAAATAGCGGTATGCTTCCTGTCGCGTCAAGATCTACGTCGGAAAGGCCTCTGCAGCATGCAGCGACGTCGAAGGAGAAATCGCCGTTGGGACAATCATTGCCACCTCCGTCGACGAAGAGAAAGTCGACGTTATGAATGAATACTTTGGTGGCAGGTGCAGAAGATCACGTATCTTCACTTCAAGCGGCGAAACCTAAGTCTACGTTGGAAATCAGGATTGGGTCTGCTTCGAGAGCTTCTCCGCCAGGCCAGTTGGCAACAACCTAGGTGAAGTGACAGCCGAAGTTCATAACTCCACCTACGTCGGAGCATGGATGTTCGGTGTTGAGATCCTCGCCATCTTCCATACTTAGATTGTCAACGCTAAGACGTCACCTTCAAGATATAGACAGTTGACGTTGAGAACATCGCACTCGCAGTTTGTATCGCTGGAGTCGAGACAAAGATGTTCAAAGTCGATAGGCCCGATGTTGAGGCTTATGTCTCTGCACCTATTACCACTGGCAGAGAGACAGCGGGAGGCTGGTTCACCATCGAGAGACCCTGCGGCATCCAGAGTCATTACGACATCGAAGCCTCCATCGCTGTTGACAGAAGTACAAGTGATCGGACTCAGATAGACGCTGAGAGAGACATCTTCCTCCCAGGAATTCAGATGGTTCCGTTCACGACAGAAAGATCTCCCATTCCAGAAAGACAAACGCCACTGGTTAATCTTTCACCAATCTGGCTGCAAAGCATCAAGGGATTGGAGGTTTCCGCAAAGAAGTCCAGGACCGGATTTCTCACAGACCTACCCTCCTTCTAGAGCAGTGGTCTTCAAACGTTTGATGCCAAGCCCCCCCCCCCCCCCCCCCCCACACACACCCACCAAAATATTTTAGGCGTAAGGATCACCCCCCGAGCCTGGTAGTCCTCATCATCGACAACCATCAATGCTCTCTGGGGGAACGGTCAATCTGTGGTTGCACCTCATTAGTACAGTTTAACACCCAAATATTGTAATAAGCAACAAAATGGTGACAAGTGCAGCTTTACAAAGGGCCTTCTGCAGAGCGGCAACACCTGTTGCTGCTTTTTAGTAACTTTTAAACCTTTTGAGTAAGTACATATTTTTGGTTAAAATCAGCAGATTATGCGGCAGATGATGAATTATGTGGCAAATGCAGCAAATCTATAATTATGCTAAAATTGCTGCGGCCTCACAATCCCATATTTCCAGTGGCCCTTGGTATAACAGCTGTAACGCATGGACTGCAACTTTATTGCACGGCATTAGAGGGAAACCATACTATATTTCATGGGATGCCGACAGCTTGGCATTTACAGCTGCATGGAACATCATTCATCATATTTAAAATATACTTACGTTTTTTAGGTCTTTCAACGTCCGGTAGCTACATATAAAATAACGGGCAGCTTCAATGAATATTAAATACATTTTTAAAAGTTGTTACTCAGTCGGAAATGCAATATAATTAATTATGAAACTTCTATTAGTTAATGCACTGCAAAAGTCTGGGTGAAAGCAGAGATACACAGGATTAAATCATGGTTGGTGCAGTGGAGAAGAGTGACTTGTGTATTTTTGGTGCTATGAGGTCACAGCCTGTGACAGAAAGCACTGTGAATATGTAAGTCTTTATTTTATACTTGCATTACACACAGTATAAGATAGACCGCTACAAAAGGCGCAAAATGTTTTACGATAAAATGGTGCTTCCAAAATATACGGGCTGCTTCCAAAATATACTGGCTTATTTATAAGACCCTTGCACTGCCGGTGCGCTGGTTGCGCAGAGAGCAGACCCATATCTACGCTTTTCATGGCCTCCTAAATGTTGGTGGTCTACTTGAAGCAGCTCTGAAAACATTTTTAACACCAGCCGCAGTAGAGGTTGCGCCACTGCATATCACTAAATAAAATGAAAGCGCCAGATCATGACCCTGTTTTTTCTAAGAGCAGATCCACCGCCAGATTCAGTCATAGCGGCATCGGCCAGAGAGGCACATCCAGGAGCGTCCGCCGCCTCAGTTCCACCCGAGAAGGAGAGTAAAAAGGATGTGCAATACCGCATATACCGCATATACCGCATATACCTCATATATCGCATATACCTCATATACCTCATATACCGCATATACCTCATATACCTCATATATCGCATATACCGCATATACCTCATATACCTCATATACCTCATATACCGCATATACCGCATATAGAAGTTGCCAGTGTGTGAGAGGCTGGCTTAGTATGTGGTGCTCACTTATGTAAGTGTTATAACATTAGAAGAATGACTCAACTGGTCTTTCAAACAGGGGACTCTTCATAAATTGTATCAATCAAAGAGCACAGGAAAGAGACAAGGGAGACCAAGGTCAGGTGAAAAGGTTGTTCTTTGCATATTGTAGCAAAGATATACAACTAGATTGCGGTAACCATTACAAGCAAGTGTGCACTGGAAGTGTTGCAGTGAGTAAACGGCGCAGTGACACAAGTGATTATGAAACAACGCGAGGCGGCGCGGAAACTATACAGACCCGGTCTCAGCTGGGATAACGGGTTTACTCCTGTTTCAATTTTCCCTCTTATGTACGTGTAGCACCCTGCACTGTTCCAGACAATCCGTATGGCGATTTTGGTGTTCGTAGTAAACCATAGAAAACTCTCCAAGTGGTAGCTGTGTTGAGCAGCCTTCAGGCTTAGTCCAGAAAGAGTGTCAAGCAGCTTGTTTTACTAGTCCTTAATATTATGGTATAGGTAAAGTAAAAAAGAATCACACAGTGTAGTTATAACAATATGTATTTTATTACAAACACTAACACAATTGTACTATCTTCTACTCGGAGATAGAAACACAATACACACAATACTTAGGAAATAGAGCACAAAAGTAGCACAAATACACAGTGGTTACCAGGTGGAGACCAAACCATATGTGAATAAAGTGGAATGCGAACCACGAATCAAGTCAAGAATGGACCCAAAAGACATAGAAGATCTGGGTACCAAAGGAACCACCAAAGGTGAATATCTAGGAACCCCACGGAGGTCATGTGCAGAGTGGGAACACAAATGCGTGCTCAATGTTAGTAGGTAAGTCAAGGTTACAATTTTAAAGAAGGACCCTTCTCAGCGTACCCCGAAGAAACATGGTGGAAGATGGAAGGTTGGAGAGCCACCCCACCTGTTGATACCCCAGGAACCAAGATAACAACACCAGGGAAGCCGGTGCATAGGTGCCAAGTGACGGTGATGCTGCTGGAGAAGAAGATGAAGGAGTCTGGTGAAACCCAAAGGTGGATTCAAGGTGAGAGGTACCTTCAAGCAGAGGGGACAGAGTGCCACTCAGAAGTGACCAGGAGGCACGGAAGACAAATGCCCACTGATGTCAGAAATACAGGTGAGGTTGACCGCGCCTTTAAAGTTGCAGATCTGTGGTTGACGCAAAGCTGTAGTAGTCTAGGAGTCGTTCACGAGCTGTCCCACGCCGGATGTCGTGGGCCAAGGGGTCGTTGTGTGTCAGGGGCACCAACAAGCATTGGCAGCGGCAAACAGTGTAGTTGACCAAGATTGTGCAGTGTCAGGACCAGCAAGGTCCAAGTGACTCACCACAACCAGGTAAGTCAGAGCAGGCCTCGAGCAAGCAGGGGAGCCCACTGAAGCCAAAGAAGACCCTCAAGCGGACCCACAGGCCGTAGGCACAGGAGTCGAAAGAGGACCTCGAGCAGCTCACCAATGAAGAAGGACCACGGTGCAGAAGAAGCAGTGAGGGCAAAGATCTTGGCTGCAGGGGTTGCTTGAAGTTGGAGCTTCTTGGAGCCCTAAGATCCCTGGAGGAGAGAGTCAACAAGCCTTGGCAACAGCAAATCGACTCGGTGCACAGGGGTTCTGTTCCAGTGGTTCCGACGAGGGATACTGGCCTCAAACTCGGTATGAAACAGTCCAGGCCTCAAGGGAGATGCAGAACAACCACGTGTGTTGCTTAGCCTTTCGGAGTCTGTGGGAGTCCAGGATCAGCAGACCGGTCAGCTGTGTTTCAGTGCCTACAGAGGAGTGTCCCCTTCACTCCAAGGGAGATTTCATCAGGTGTCTTGGATGTCCACAGGTCTGGTGAAGAATCTGTATGGAGCACAGGCACAGATGTTGCAAAAGACCAGTAGGACCACGAGACCAGGAGCAGCAGGAATCTTCCCTGGTGCAGTCTCTGTTTCCAAAGCGAAGTCCAGAGTGTCCGGAGGGTTGAAGTAGAAGAGGTTTGTGATTTTACTCTTGTCCCATGACGAATCTAGGGATCCACTCAAAGGTAAGCCCTTAAGTACCCTTAGGAAAGGGTTGGGATGATTCAGGGGTCCCTCCCAGAGGAGGGGCTGGGCAGTGGGGAAGGTACTCCCATGTCCTTTGTCCTGTTTCACCCCAGAGCAGGAGCTAACGGCTCACTGAACTGGTTTGAACTGGAGTACCCAAGGAGGGCACCAAATGTGCCCTTCAAAGCAGTCGAGTGGCGCGTGCAAGCACCCCCACCCTGTCCCAATATACTAAGTCCTGCCTGGGAGGTGGTCACATCTCCCTGTGACAGGAAACCTACTGGCCTGACTTTCCCTGCTCGGGCTTGGCTCAGCAGCAGGAGGGCAGAATCGTGTCTCTGGCCGACAGCAGCCATAGTTTGCTGTCTGGGTTTAGAAAACTGGTACTGGGAGCAGAGATGGGCCTCCCGGAGGAGCCTTACAGGGCCCAGAATCATGCCTTCCAGGAGTATGTCTGACCGGGATCTTTACAGCTGGTTTAGAGCTAGCCATCGCGTAATGACGCACGGCCACTCTATGTATGTAAATGGCTGATGCACTCACAACCCCGGAGAATGGACTCCGAAGGTTGTAGGGTGTCCATCTCATGCAGAGGCACCCTTACACTTCGAACCGAGCACCCTGCCTTCAGGATTGAAAGGCCTGCCTTAGGGGTGACATAGGTCATAAGTGCAGTGACCTCCATTATAAGGAAACTTATATCGGTTGTAAGTGGTGCTAGTAGCAGCTTACACAGGCTGCAATGGCAGGCCTGTAGTCACAATTTGAGCGGGCTCCCATGGGTGGCATAACATATGATTCAGCCCATGATCGACCCCTGGTGTAGCAATGCCCTAGTACCTTAGTACCATATACTCAGGTCTTACAAGGTGTTAGAAATGGGAATTTCCGGTTGGCTGAGGCTTGCGCCAGAGCCAGGCAGAAACCACCATTCTACGTCAGGGCAAGGAAGTCACCCACCAAGATAACCCCTGCTCACCCCCTGGGTAGCTTGGCACGAGCAGTAAGGCTAAACTTGGAGGCCTCCAGTCGGCTCCACGGTGGTACCCTCCAGCCTCCCTCAGTAGTTGCAAACAGGGGGAGTCACACCAAGGTCCTTGCGGACCAGCTCCTTCTTCGCCCGCCGAACCCCGGGCCGACACGCTGTCCTCCGCGCCTGCCGCCTCACTATATCGGGCCTTGACAGTCACATCCAGGCTCAGCCAGGGGTAGTCGCTGTTACGGCACACCGCACTGGCCAGTCCCGCAATCCTCTGTCGAGGGGCCCACCACAGCCACCAGGACCCAGGCCCCCTCCTAGACTGTCAGCATCACAGGGGGGGAGCAGGCCAGGACCCACCAGGGCCTCAATCCACCGCCGATCAACGCTCCCCCAAGGCAGGCGTTCTTCCTTCTGGAGCAGTCGTCGTGGGGGGGGGGGGCCTTTCCCGCTACCACTCCTGGGGCCTACTCCGCCGTGCCTCGCACCAGGCCCCACCTTGTCCGCCGAGCCGCAGACCGACTCCCCAGGCCCCAGGCTACCGCAATGCAGCCTTGCTCCGTCCCAGTACGCGGAGCACGTCTCAGGCCTGCTCCGGAGGGGAGTCCCTGTGTGCTGCCGTTCTCCGTCGCCCCCCGCAGCCAGGTGCTATTGCAGCACTCTCTCCACCGCTGTGTTGCGGGTCGACCACCTCGCCGCCAAGGAGCCGCCCCCACCTCAGGTCTTGACCGCTGCCTCTAGCTCCAGCCGGCCGGCTCTGCCGATATCCTTTGCCCGCACTGGAGGTGCCGGGGCCAGCCTCCGCTCAGGGCCGATCTTCTCAGCGGCCCAGGACCCGCAGATCACGCCAACCCGGGTCCCACAGGCCAGCGCCAGCCGCCGCCAGCGCAGTATGCGCCACTCCGCCACCTACAGGCCTCTCATCAGCTGGTGCGTCCGCACTCCACGCGGCGGGCCCGGCCCACAGGACACCCAAGCCGCAGCTTCGATCAAGGGCGGATTGCCACCAGCTTGCCCCACAATATCGGGACCGCCGATACCAGCGCGATGTGGGGAGCGCCAGCTGTCTTCGTATCTGCGCAGATGGGCTTTAGGTAAGGCGATTACAAAGCTGTTTGCCAGGCGGCACGGGAGGAACAGCAGGACACGTCCTACACCGCCGCCATCTTCGAGGCCTGCCTTTTACAGGGCCTCCAAAACATTCTTGAGGTGGACCAGGTGATCGTCACAGGTGGAGGTAAAGACAGCAATATCATCTAGATGTGCTGTACTATATGCTTCAAGACCTATTAAGACGGCTATATCATCTAGATATGTTGGATTATAGGTTTCCAGATCTGTTAGGACTATGCTCACCAGCCTCTGAAATGTGGCAGGTGCATTTTTTAGACCGAAGGGCATCACCACAAATTGATAATGCCCACTATCGATTGAAAATGCTGTTTTTGGCTTGGAATCCTCAGCTAGCCTATTTTGCCAGTAGCCAGCAGTCAGGTCGAATGTCGTCAAACTTGGCTGAGGCCAAAATATCTATGAGCTTATCTGGCCTTGGAATAGGATGGGCATCAGTCCGAGTGACTGCATTGAGGCCTCTGTATACTCCACACAAAACCTCATCTCTCATTTCCACCCTTGATGTGAGGTTTTGGTACTAGGACTACTGGACTAGCCCAGGGGCTATCTGAAGGCTTAATGACAATTTCGGCATCTTTTGGACCTCTGTCGTGATGCAATCTCTGGCATGGACATGCTGTCTGTAAATGTTGTTCTTTACTGGCAGACTGTCACCTGTGTCCGCCTCGTGGGTACTCCAGGTGATTTCACTGGGTGTCAGAGAGAACATATGAGGACCTTCCTGCAATCAGCTTGCTGCTGGTCAGTGACGCTGCCTGCCAAGGGTTCTCAGAGAGGAGATCAGGGAGAGGGTCACTCTCTCCCTCCTGTCCCTCATCAGTGGCCATGAGCAAGCTCGTGTCAACCCGGTCTACAAAAGGTTTCAGGTGGTTCACATGACGTACCCTGTGGGGACGTCTTAGAGTGCCATACGAAATCACAGGCCATGGACAAAGTCCACAATATCCTGTTTAGGAGGTTTAACAAGCCAGTTACACTGTGGATGGTAGGGTGTGGTGAACTTATAGTTTACTCCACTCTTTCCACATTGCAGTTATATAACTAGACATGAAGTTGATACCTCTGTCTGTTGAGGCCTCCTTAGAGAAGACCACCCTGGATAAGATTACCAGGAGGGCCTTGGCCACTACAGGAGCCGCAGTGGTTCTAAGGGGAATTGCTTCTGGATACCTGGTGGCATGATCCACCACCACTAGGATGTCAATCTGCCCAGATGTAGTTGGAGGGTTCAAGGGACCAACAATGTCAATCCCTACCCTCTCAAAGGGCACCCCAACCACTGGAAGTGGAATTAAGGGGAACTTTGTAGTGCCACCTGACTTACCACTGGCTTGGCAAATGACACAGGAGCAACCACAATCCTTGGTGCCGTCTGACGTACGGGGTCAGTGAAAATGAGGGACAAGCCTGTCCCAAGTCTTACTTTGCCCAGGGTGTTCTGCAAGGCGAATGTCAAGTGCTAGGGAGAGAAGAAATCCCCTGAGGTATCACCAACCTCCTGGTGGCACCAGGCTTGGGGTTTCTACCTTCAGAATCCAGAAGCCCATCTTCCCCATAGATCCTATGGGATTCACTGATAATCCATGCTTCCTCAGCAGCAGCTTGCTGTCTGCGGGGTTCAAGAAAGGGGCAGGTTTGCTGCTCCAAACTCAAGTCTGCCCTGGAAGAGCCCCTGTCCCCAGGAACTCTGCCTGATCAGGGCCAAGTTCCTGTGGGACAGTTCCGTCACAGGGACTGAGATCATCCCCCTCAGAAGACTGATCCTCACTGGGAGTTTGGGAGGAGGATGATTCCTTACCCTTCCTGTTCCTTCTCTTTGGAGCCATCTGGTCCATTGTTCTAGGATCAAGTGCTCCTTCAGTGCTTAGATGTTGGGCTTGAGCCCTGGTTACAGCAAAGACACTGACATAAATGCCCATCATTTCTGCATAGGTCCTGAACTCTACTCCAGACCAGGCTAAAGTTTCTAAATCATTGCCCAACAATCTACAGGTGGTCCTGGAGATACCAACTCTTTTAGGCCCAGTTACCCCTCCCCAGCTGAGATTCACAACTGCCAAGGAATGATCAGTCCTGACATTGGTAGCGTTGGTGATTTGGTACATTTGTCCAAGTATGATTTGCTCAGGGGATACAAGTTTCTCTGTCACCATGGTGACACTGGCCCCTGAGTCCCTGAAAGCTATTGCTGTTATTTCATTTATCAAAGGCTGTTGCCTGTACTTGCCCAAGTTAGTGGGATGTATCAGTAAGGCGGCAGGATCACTGCCACCATCACAGACTCGAACAACGTGAGCGGGAGTTCTGACGAGGCCTGACCTCAGCTTCTGTTCGCCTCTTCTCTGCCCCCGTATTCTGTTTGCCTCTTCTCTGCCCCCTCTCCAGCTTCTGTTCACCTCTTCTTTGCCCCCCGGCCTCTGTTTGCCTATTCTCTGCCCCTGCTTCTGTTCGCCTCTTCTCTGTCCCCAGCTTCTGTTTGCCTCTTCTCTGCCCCCTCTCCAGCTTCTGTTCACCTCTTCTCTGCCCCTGCTTCTGTCGGCCTCTTCTCTGCCCCCCAGCTTCTGTTTGCCTCTTCTCTGCCCCCGCTTCTGTTTGCCTCTTCTCTGCCCCCGCTTCTGTTCACCTCTTCTCTGCCCCCCCAGCTTCTGTCCATCTCTTCTCTGCCCCCAGCTTCTGTTCGCCTCTTCTCTGCCCCCCAGCTTCTGTTCGCCTCTTCTCTGTCTCCGGCTTCTGTTCACCTCTTCTCTGCCCCCGGCTTCTGTTCACCTCTTCTCTGCCCCCCGATTCTGTCCGTCTCTTCTCTGCCCCCCGCTTCTGTCCACCTCTTCTCTGCCCCCCGCTTCTGTCCACCTCTTCTCTGCCCCGGCTTCTGTTAGCTTCTGCTCTGCCCACAGCTTCTGTTCGCCTCTTCTCTGTCCCCGGCTTCTGTTCACGTCTTCTCTGCCCCCCCAGCTTCTGTTCGCCTCTTCTCTGCCCCCCAGCTTCTGTTCGCCTCTTCTCTGCCCCCACTTCTGTTCGCCTCTTCTCTGCCCCCGGCTTCTGTTCACCTCCTCTCTGCCCCCTGCTTCTGTTCACCTCCTCTCTGCCCCCACTTCTGTTCGCCTCTCCTGTGCCCCCGCTTCTGTTCGCCTCTTCTCTGTCCCCGGCTTCTGTTCACCTTTTCTCTGCCCCCCCCCCAGCTTCTGTTCGCCTCTTCTCTGCCCCCCCAGCTTCTGTTGGCCTCTTCTCTGCCCCCGGCTTCTGTCAACCTCTTCTCTGCCGCCACTTCTGTCCGCCTCTTCTCTGCCCCCGGCTTCTGTTCGCCTCTTCTCTGCCCCAGGCTTCTGTTCGCCTCTGCTCTGCCCCCGGCTTCTGTCCGTCTCTTCTCTGCCCCCGGCTTCTGTTCGCCTCTTCTCTGCCCCCCGCTTCTGTCCGCCTCTTCTCTACCCCCGGCTTCTGTTCGCCTCTTCTCTGCCCCCGGCTTCTGTTAGCTTCTGCTCTGCCCACGGCTTCTGTTCGCCTCTTCTCTGCCCCCTCTCCAGCTTCTGTTCGCCTCTTCTCTGTCCCCGGCTTCTGTTCACCTCTTCTCTGCCCCCCCAGCTTCTGTTCGCCTCTTCTCTGCCCCCGGCTTCTGTTCGCCTCTTCTCTGCCCCCCGATTCTGTCCGTCTCTTCTCTGCCCCCCGCTTCTGTTCACCTCTTCTCTGCCCCCCGCTTCTGTCCACCTCTTCTCTGCCCCCGCTTCTGTCTGCCTCTTCTCTGCCCCGGCTTCTGTTAGCTTCTGCTCTGCCCACAGCTTCTGTTCGCCTCTTCTCTGTCCCCGGCTTCTGTTCACGTCTTCTCAGCCCCCCCAGCTTCTGTTCGCCTCTCCTCTGCCCCCGCTTCTGTTCGCCTCTTCTCTGTCCCCGGCTTCTGTTCACCTCTTCTCTGCCCCCCCAGCTTCTGTTCGCCTCTTCTCTGCCCCCCAGCTTCTGTTCGCCTCTTCTCTGCCCCCGGCTTCTGTCAACCTCTTCTCTGCCGCCACTTCTGTCCGCCTCTTCTTTGTCTGTTGTTTGTCTGTTCTGTTCGCCTCCTCTCTGCCCCCGGCTTCTATCAGCCTCTTCTCTGCCCCCCAGCTTCTGTCCGCCTCTTCTCTGCCCCCGGCTTCTGTTCACCTCCTCTCTGCCCCCGGTTTCTGTTTGTCTCTTCTCTGCCCCCTCCCCCCCAGCTTCTGTTTGCTTCTTCTCTGCCCTCCAGCTTCTGTTCGCCTCTTCTCTGTCCCCTCCCTCCAGCTTCTGTTTTCCTCTTCTCTGCTCCCAGCTTCTGTCGCCTCTTCTCTGCCCCCAGCTTTTGTCGCCTCTTCTCTGCCCCCAGCTTCTGTCGCCTCTTCTCTGCCCCCCAGCTTCTGTTCGCTACTTCTCTGCCCCCCAGCTTCTGTTCGCTACTTCTCTGCCCCCCAGCTTCTGTTTGCCTCTTCTCTGCCCCCCAGCTTCTGTTTGCCTCTTCTCTGCCCCCACTTCTGTTCGCCTCTTCTCTGCCCCCAGCTTTGCGCCTCTTCTCTGTCCCGGCTTCTGTTCACCTCTTCACGGCCCCCTCCCCCCAGCTTCTGTTCGCCTCTTCTCTGCCCCCCAGCTCTGTCCGCCTCTTCTCTGCCCCCAGCTTCTGTTTGCCTCTTCTCTGCCCCCCAGTTTCTGTTCGCCTCTTCTCTGCCCCCGGCTTCTGTCAGCCTCTTCTCTGCCCTCCAGCTTCTGTTCGCCTCTTCTCTGTCCCCCAGCTCTGTTCGCCTCTTCTCTGCTCCGGCGTCTGTTTGCCTCTTCTCTGCCCTCCAGCTTCTGTTTACCTCTTCTCTGCCCCCACCCCAGCTTCTGTTTGCCTCTTCTTTGCCCCCAGCTTCTGTTCGCCTCTTCTCTGCCCCCATCTTCTGTTTGCCTCTTCTCTGCCCTCCCGGTTTCTATTCACCTCTTCTCTGCCCCCGGCTTCTGTTCACCTCTTCTCTGCCCCCCAGCTCTGTCCGCCTCTTCTCTGCCCCCGGCTTCTGTTCACCTCTTCTCTGTCCCCCAGCACTGTCCGCCTCCTCTCTGCCCTCCCAGCTTCTGTTCGCCTCTTCTCTGTCCCGTCCCTGCAGCTTCTGTTCGCCTCTTCTCTGTCCCCTCCCTCCAGCTTCTGTTCGCCTCTTCTATGCCCCCAGCTTCTGTTTGCCTCTTCTCTGCCCCCACTTCTGTTCACCTCTTCTCTGCCCCCTCGGCTTCTGTTCACCTCATCTCTGTCCCGTCCCTGCAGCTTCTGTTTGCCTCTTCTCTGCCCCCACTTCTGTTTACCTCTTCTCTGCCCCCCCGGCTTCTGTTCACCTCTTCTCTGTCCCGTCCCTGCAGCTTCTGTCGCCTCTTCTCTGCCCCCAGCTTCTGTTCGCCTCTTTTCTGCCCCCCAGCTTCTGTTTGCCTCTTCTCTGCCTCTCGGCTTCTGTTCGCCTCTTCTCTGTCCCCCAGCTTCTGTTTGCCTCTTCTCTGCCCCCACTTCTGTTCACCTCTTCTCTGCCCCCCGGCTTCTGTTCACCTCTTCTCTGTCCCGTCCCTGCAGCTTCTGTCGCCTCTTCTCTGACCCCAGCTGCTGTTCGCCTCTTCTCTGCCCCCAGCTTTGCGCCTCTTCTCTGCCCCCCCAGCTTCTGTTCGCCTCTTCTCTGCCCCCCAGCTTCTATCAGCCTCTTCTCTGCCCCCAGCTTTGCACCTCTTCTCTGCCCCCCAGCTTCTGTTCGCCTCTTCTCTGCCCCCCAGCTTCTATCAGCCTCTTCTCTGCACCCCAACTTCTATTTGCCTCTTCTCTGCCCCCCACTTCTGTTCACCTCTTCTCTGCCCCCCAGCTCTGTCCGCTTCTTCTCTGCCCCCCAGCTTCTGTTCACCTCTTCTCTGCCCCCCCGGCTTCTGTTCACCTCTTCTCTGTCCCGTCCCTGCAGCTTCTGTCGCCTCTTCTCTGCCCCCAGCTTCTGTCGCCTCTTCTCTGCCCCCCCAGCTTTTATCAGCCTCTTCTCTGCCCCCAACTTTGCGCCTCTTCTCTGCCCCTGCTTCTGTTTGCCTCTTCTCTGCCCCCACTTCTGTTCGCCTCTTCTCTGCCCCCCAGCTTCTGTTCACCTCTTCTCTCTGCCCCCCAGCTTCTGTCGCCTCTTCTCTGCCCCCAGCTGCTGTTCGCCTCTTTTCTGCCCCCAGCTTTGCGCCTCTTCTCTGCCCCCCACTTCTGTCCGCCTCTTCTCTGCCCCCCAGCTTCTGTCGCCTCTTCTCTGCCCCCCAGCTTCTATCAGCCTCTTCTCTGCCCCCAGCTTTGCGCCTCTTCTCTGCCCCCCAGCTTCTGTTCGCCTCTTCTCTGCCCCCAGCTTCTATCAGCCTCTTCTCTGCACCCCAGCTACTTATTGCCTCTTCTCTGCCCCCACTTCTGTTCACCTCTTCTCTGCCCCCCAGCTTCTGTTTGCCTCTTCTCTGCCCCCCACTTCTGTTCACCTCTTCTCTGCCCCCCAGTTCTGTCCGCCTCTTCTCTGCCCCCCAGCTTCTGTTCACCTCTTCTCTGCCCCCCCCCGGCTTCTGTTCACCTCTTCTCTGTCCCGTCCCTGCAGCTTCTGTCGCCTCTTCTCTCCCCCCAGCTTCTGTCGCCTCTTCTCTGCCCCCAGCTTCTGTCGCCTCTTCTCTGCCCCCAGCTTCTGTCGCCTCTTCTCTGCCCCCCAGCTTCTATCAGCCTCTTCTCTGCCCCCCAGCTTCTGCTTGCCTCTTCTCTGCCCCCCCCGCTTCTGTTTGCCTCTTCTCTGCCCCCACTTCTGTTCACCTCTTCTCTGCCCCCCCGGCTTCTGTTCACCTCTTCTCTGTCCCGTCCCTGCAGCTTCTGTCGCCTCTTCTCTGCCCCCAGCTTCTGTTCGCCTCTTCTCTGCCCCCAGCTTTGCGCCTCTTCTCTGCCCCCCCAGCTTCTGTTCGCCTCTTCTCTGCCCCCCAGCTTCTGTTTGCCTCTTCTCTGCCTCTCGGCTTCTGTTCGCCTCTTCTCTGCCCCCCAGCTTCTGTTTGCCTCTTTTCTGCCCCCACTTCTGTTCACCTCTTCTCTGCCCCCCAGCTTCTGTTCACCTCTTCTCTCTGCCCCCCAGCTTCTGTCGCCTCTTCTCTGCCCCCAGCTGCTGTTCGCCTCTTTTCTGCCCCCAGCTTTGCGTCTCTTCTCTGCCCCCCACTTCTGTCCGCCTCTTCTCTGCCCCCCAGCTTCTATCAGCCTCTTCTCTGCCCCCAGCTTTGCGCCTCTTCTCTGCCCCCCCAGCTTCTGTTCGCCTCTTCTCTGCCCCCCAGCTTCTATCAGCCTCTTCTCTGCACCCCAGCTACTTATTGCCTCTTCTCTGCCCCCACTTCTGTTCACCTCTTCTCTGCCCCCCAGCTTCTGTTTGCCTCTTCTCTGCCCCCCACTTCTGTTCACCTCTTCTCTGCCCCCCAGTTCTGTCCGCCTCTTCTCTGCCCCCCAGCTTCTGTTCACCTCTTCTCTGCCCCCCCGGCTTCTGTTCACCTCTTCTCTGTCCCGTTCCTGCAGCTTCTGTCGCCTCTTCTCTGCCCCCAGCTTCTGTCGCCTCTTCTCTGCCCCCAGCTTCTGTCGCCTCTTCTCTGCCCCCAGCTTCTGTCGCCTCTTCTCTGCCCCCAGCTTCTGTCGCCTCTTCTCTGCCCCCCAGCTTCTATCAGCCTCTTCTCTGCCCCCCAGCTTCTGCTTGCCTCTTCTCTGCCCCCCCGCTTCTGTTTGCCTCTTCTCTGCCCCCACTTCTGTTCACCTCTTCTCTGCCCCCCCGGCTTCTGTTCACCTCTTCTCTGTCCCGTCCCTGCAGCTTCTGTCGCCTCTTCTCTGCCCCCAGCTTTGCGCCTCTTCTCTGCCCCCCCAGCTTCTGTTTGCCTCTTCTCTGCCCCCCCACCTTCTATCAGCCTCTTCTCTGCCCCCAGCTTTGTGCCTCTTCTCTGCCCCCCCAGCTTCTGTTCGCCTCTTCTCTGCCCCCCAGCTTCTATCAGCCTCTTCTCTGCACCCAGCTTCTGTTTGCCTCTTCTCTGCCCCCACTTCTGTTCACCTCTTCTCTGCCCCCCAGCTTCTGTTTGCCTCTTCTCTGCCCCCACTTCTGTTCACCTCTTCTCTGCCCCCCAGCTTCTGTTTGCCTCTTCTCTGCCCCCCAGCTTCTGTTCACCTCTTCTCTGCCCCCCCCGGCTTCTGTTCACCTCTTCTCTGTCCCGTCCCTGCAGCTTCTGTCGCCTCTTCTCTGCCCCCAGCTTTGCGCCTCTTCTCTGCCCCCCCAGCTTCTGTTTGCCTCTTCTCTGCCCCCCCCACCTTCTATCAGCCTCTTCTCTGCCCCCAGCTTTGTGCCTCTTCTCTGCCCCCCCAGCTTCTGTTCGCCTCTTCTCTGCCCCCCAGCTTCTATCAGCCTCTTCTCTGCACCCAGCTTCTGTTTGCCTCTTCTCTGCCCCCACTTCTGTTCACCTCTTCTCTGCCCCCCAGCTTCTGTTTGCCTCTTCTCTGCCCCCACTTCTGTTCACCTCTTCTCTGCCCCCCAGCTTCTGTTTGCCTCTTCTCTGCCCCCCAGCTTCTGTTCACCTCTTCTCTGCCCCCCCCCGGCTTCTGTTCACCTCTTCTCTGTCCCGTCCCTGCAGCTTCTGTCACCTCTTCTCTGCCCCCAGCTTCTGTCGCCTCTTCTCTGCCCCCCAGCTTCTATCAGCCTCTTCTCTGCCCCCAACTTTGCGCCTCTTCTCTGCCCCCCAGCTTCTGTTTGCCTCTTCTCTGCCCCCACTTCTGTTCGCCTCTTCTCTGCCCCCATCTTCTGTTCACCTCTTCTCTGCCCCCCAGCTTCTGTCGCCTCTTCTCTGCCCCCAGCTGCTGTTCGCCTCTTCTCTGCCCCCAGCTTCTGTTTGCCTCTTCTCTGCCCCCACTTCTGTTCGCCTCTTCTCTGCCCCCCATCTTCTGTTCACCTCTTCTCTGCCCCCCAGCTTCTGTCGCCTCTTCTCTGCCCCCAGCTGCTGTTTGCCTCTTCTCTGCCCCCGCTTCTGTCCGCCTCTTCTCTGCCCCCCAGCTTCTATCAGCCTCCTCTCTGCCCCCAGCTTTGCGCCTCTTCTCTGCCCCCCAGCTTCTGTTTGCCTCTTCTCTGCCCCCCCAGCTTCTGTTCGCCTCTTTTCTGCCCCCCAGCTTCTGTTCGCCTCTTCTCTGCCCCCAGCTTCTGTCAACCTCTTCTCTGCCGCCACTTCTGTCGCCTCTTCTCTGCCCCCAGCTTCTGTCGCCTCTTCTCTGCCCCCAGCTTCTGTCGCCTCTTCTCTGCCCCCCAGCTCTGTCCGCCTCTTCTCTGCCCCCCAGCTTCTGTCGCCTCTTCTCTGCCCCCCAGCTTCTGTTTGCCTCTTCTCTGCCCCCAGCTTCTGTTCACCTCTTCTCTGCCCCCCAGCTCTGTCCGCCTCTTCTCTGCCCCCCAGCTTCTGTTCACCTCTTCTCTGCCCCCCCGGCTTCTGTTCACCTCTTCTCTGTCCCGTCCCTGCAGCTTCTGTCGCCTCTTCTCTGCCCCCAGCTTCTGTCGCCTCTTCTCTGCCCCCAGCTTCTGTCGCCTCTTCTCTGCCCCCCAGCTTCTGTCGCCTCTTCTCTGCCCCCCAGCTTCTATCAGCCTCTTCTCTGCCCCCAGCTTCTGTCGCCTCTTCTCTGCCCCCCCAGCTTCTGTTTGCCTCTTCTCTGCCCCCCGCTTCTGTTTGCCTCTTCTCTGCCCCCAGCTTCTGTCGCCTCTTCTCTGCCCCCCAGCTTCTATCAGCCTCTTCTCTGCCCCCGGCTTCTGTTCGCCTCTTCTCTGCCCCCACTTCTGTTCGCCTCTTCTCTGCCCCCCAGCTTCTGTTCACCTCTTCTCTCTGCCCCCCAGCTTCTGTCGCCTCTTCTCTGTCCCCAGCTGCTGTTCGCCTCTTTTCTGCCCCCAGCTTTGCGCCTCTTCTCTGCCCCCCACTTCTGTCCGCCTCTTCTCTGCCCCCCAGCTTCTGTCGCCTCTTCTCTGCCCCCCAGCTTCTATCAGCCTCTTCTCTGCCCCCAGCTTTGCGCCTCTTCTCTGCCCCCCAGCTTCTGTTCGCCTCTTCTCTGCCCCCCAGCTTCTATCAGCCTCTTCTCTGCACCCCAGCTACTTATTGCCTCTTCTCTGCCCCCACTTCTGTTCACCTCTTCTCTGCCCCCCAGCTTCTGTTTGCCTCTTCTCTGCCCCCCACTTCTGTTCACCTCTTCTCTGCCCCCCAGTTCTGTCCGCCTCTTCTCTGCCCCCCAGCTTCTGTTCACCTCTTCTCTGCCCCCCCCGGCTTCTGTTCACCTCTTCTCTGTCCCGTCCCTGCAGCTTCTGTCGCCTCTTCTCTCCCCCCAGCTTCTGTCGCCTCTTCTCTGCCCCCAGCTTCTGTCGCCTCTTCTCTGCCCCCAGCTTCTGTCGCCTCTTCTCTGCCCCCCAGCTTCTATCAGCCTCTTCTCTGCCCCCCAGCTTCTGCTTGCCTCTTCTCTGCCCCCCCCCGCTTCTGTTTGCCTCTTCTCTGCCCCCACTTCTGTTCACCTCTTCTCTGCCCCCCCGGCTTCTGTTCACCTCTTCTCTGTCCCGTCCCTGCAGCTTCTTTCGCCTCTTCTCTGCCCCCAGCTTCTGTTCGCCTCTTCTCTGCCCCCAGCTTTGCGCCTCTTCTCTGCCCCCCCAGCTTCTGTTCGCCTCTTCTCTGCCCCCCAGCTTCTGTTTGCCTCTTCTCTGCCTCTCGGCTTCTGTTCGCCTCTTCTCTGCCCCCCAGCTTCTGTTTGCCTCTTTTCTGCCCCCACTTCTGTTCACCTCTTCTCTGCCCCCCAGCTTCTGTTCACCTCTTCTCTCTGCCCCCCAGCTTCTGTCGCCTCTTCTCTGCCCCCAGCTGCTGTTCGCCTCTTTTCTGCCCCCAGCTTTGCGCCTCTTCTCTGCCCCCCACTTCTGTCCGCCTCTTCTCTGCCCCCCAGCTTCTATCAGCCTCTTCTCTGCCCCCAGCTTTGCGCCTCTTCTCTGCCCCCCCAGCTTCTGTTCGCCTCTTCTCTGCCCCCCAGCTTCTATCAGCCTCTTCTCTGCACCCCAGCTACTTATTGCCTCTTCTCTGCCCCCACTTCTGTTCACCTCTTCTCTGCCCCCCAGCTTCTGTTTGCCTCTTCTCTGCCCCCCACTTCTGTTCACCTCTTCTCTGCCCCCCAGTTCTGTCCGCCTCTTCTCTGCCCCCCAGCTTCTGTTCACCTCTTCTCTGCCCCCCCCGGCTTCTGTTCACCTCTTCTCTGTCCCGTCCCTGCAGCTTCTGTCGCCTCTTCTCTGCCCCCAGCTTCTGTCGCCTCTTCTCTGCCCCCAGCTTCTGTCGCCTCTTCTCTGCCCCCAGCTTCTGTCGCCTCTTCTCTGCCCCCCAGCTTCTATCAGCCTCTTCTCTGCCCCCCAGCTTCTGCTTGCCTCTTCTCTGCCCCCCCGCTTCTGTTTGCCTCTTCTCTGCCCCCACTTCTGTTCACCTCTTCTCTGCCCCCCCGGCTTCTGTTCACCTCTTCTCTGTCCCGTCCCTGCAGCTTCTGTCGCCTCTTCTCTGCCCCCAGCTTTGCGCCTCTTCTCTGCCCCCCCAGCTTCTGTTTGCCTCTTCTCTGCCCCCCCACCTTCTATCAGCCTCTTCTCTGCCCCCAGCTTTGTGCCTCTTCTCTGCCCCCCCAGCTTCTGTTCGCCTCTTCTCTGCCCCCCAGCTTCTATCAGCCTCTTCTCTGCACCCAGCTTCTGTTTGCCTCTTCTCTGCCCCCACTTCTGTTCACCTCTTCTCTGCCCCCCAGCTTCTGTTTGCCTCTTCTCTGCCCCCACTTCTGTTCACCTCTTCTCTGCCCCCCAGCTTCTGTTTGCCTCTTCTCTGCCCCCCAGCTTCTGTTCACCTCTTCTCTGCCCCCCCCGGCTTCTGTTCACCTCTTCTCTGTCCCGTCCCTGCAGCTTCTGTCGCCTCTTCTCTGCCCCCAGCTTTGCGCCTCTTCTCTGCCCCCCCAGCTTCTGTTTGCCTCTTCTCTGCCCCCCCACCTTCTATCAGCCTCTTCTCTGCCCCCAGCTTTGTGCCTCTTCTCTGCCCCCCCAGCTTCTGTTCGCCTCTTCTCTGCCCCCCAGCTTCTATCAGCCTCTTCTCTGCACCCAGCTTCTGTTTGCCTCTTCTCTGCCCCCACTTCTGTTCACCTCTTCTCTGCCCCCCAGCTTCTGTTTGCCTCTTCTCTGCCCCCACTTCTGTTCACCTCTTCTCTGCCCCCCAGCTTCTGTTTGCCTCTTCTCTGCCCCCCAGCTTCTGTTCACCTCTTCTCTGCCCCCCCCGGCTTCTGTTCACCTCTTCTCTGTCCCGTCCCTGCAGCTTCTGTCGCCTCTTCTCTGCCCCCAGCTTCTGTCGCCTCTTCTCTGCCCCCCAGCTTCTATCAGCCTCTTCTCTACCCCCAACTTTGCGCCTCTTCTCTGCCCCCCAGCTTCTGTTTGCCTCTTCTCTGCCCCCACTTCTGTTCGCCTCTTCTCTGCCCCCCATCTTCTGTTCACCTCTTCTCTGCCCCCCAGCTTCTGTCGCCTCTTCTCTGCCCCCAGCTGCTGTTCGCCTCTTCTCTGCCCCCAGCTTCTGTTTGCCTCTTCTCTGCCCCCACTTCTGTTCGCCTCTTCTCTGCCCCCCATCTTCTGTTCACCTCTTCTCTGCCCCCCAGCTTCTGTCGCCTCTTCTCTGCCCCCAGCTGCTGTTTGCCTCTTCTCTGCCCCCGCTTCTGTCCGCCTCTTCTCTGCCCCCCAGCTTCTATCAGCCTCCTCTCTGCCCCCAGCTTTGCGCCTCTTCTCTGCCCCCCAGCTTCTGTTTGCCTCTTCTCTGCCCCCCCAGCTTCTGTTCGCCTCTTTTCTGCCCCCCAGCTTCTGTTCGCCTCTTCTCTGCCCCCAGCTTCTGTCAACCTCTTCTCTGCCGCCACTTCTGTCGCCTCTTCTCTGCCCCCAGCTTCTGTCGCCTCTTCTCTGCCCCCAGCTTCTGTCGCCTCTTCTCTGCCCCCCAGCTCTGTCCGCCTCTTCTCTGCCCCCCAGCTTCTGTCGCCTCTTCTCTGCCCCCCAGCTTCTGTTTGCCTCTTCTCTGCCCCCAGCTTCTGTTCACCTCTTCTCTGCCCCCCAGCTCTGTCCGCCTCTTCTCTGCCCCCCAGCTTCTGTTCACCTCTTCTCTGCCCCCCCGGCTTCTGTTCACCTCTTCTCTGTCCCGTCCCTGCAGCTTCTGTCGCCTCTTCTCTGCCCCCAGCTTCTGTCGCCTCTTCTCTGCCCCCAGCTTCTGTCGCCTCTTCTCTGCCCCCCAGCTTCTGTCGCCTCTTCTCTGCCCCCCCAGCTTCTGTTTGCCTCTTCTCTGCCCCCCGCTTCTGTTTGCCTCTTCTCTGCCCCCAGCTTCTGTCGCCTCTTCTCTGCCCCCCAGCTTCTATCAGCCTCTTCTCTGCCCCCGGCTTCTGTCGCCTCTTCTCTGCCCCCCCAGCTTCTGTTTGCCTCTTCTCTGCCCCCCGCTTCTGTTTGCCTCTTCTCTGCCCCCAGCTTCTGTCGCCTCTTCTCTGCCCCCCAGCTTCTATCAGCCTCTTCTCTGCCCCCGGCTTCTGTTCGCCTCTTCTCTGCCCCCGCTTCTGTTTGCCTCTTCTCTGCCCCCAGCTTCTGTTCGCCTCTTCTCTGCCCCCAGCTTCTGTCGCCTCTTCTCTGCCTCCAGCATCTGTCGCCTCTTCTCTGCCCCCACCTTCTGTCGCCACTTCTCTGCCCCCCAGCTTCTGTTTGCCTCTTCTCTGCCCCCAGCTTCTGTTTGCCTCTTCTCTGCCCCCAGCTTCTGTTCGCCTCTTCTCTGCCCCCAGCTTCTGTCGCCTCTTCTCTGCCCCCAGCTTCTGTAGCCTCTTCTCTGCCCCCAGCTTCTGTCGCCTCTTTTCTACCCCCCAGCTTCTGTTCACCTCTTCTCTGCCCCCCGCTTCTGTCCACCTCTTCTCTGCCCCCCAGCTCTGTCCGCCTCTTCTCTGCCCCCCAGCTTCTGTCGCCTCTTCTCTGCCCCCCAGCTTCTGTTTGCCTCTTCTCTGCCCCCCAGCTCTGTCCGCCTCTTCTCTGCCCCCCAGCTTCTGTTCACCTCTTCTCTGCCCCCCCGGCTTCTGTTCATCTCTTCTCTGTCCCGTCCCTGCAGCTTCTGTCGCCTCTTCTCTGCCCCCAGCTTCTGTCGCCTCTTCTCTGTCCCCAGCTTCTGTCGCCTCTTCTCTGCCCCCAGCTTCTGTCGCCTCTTCTCTGCCCCCAGCTTCTGTCGCCTCTTCTCTGCCCCCCAACTTCTGTCGCCTCTTCTCTGCCCCCCAGCTTCTATCAGCCTCTTCTCTGCACCCCAGCTTTGCGCCTCTTCTCTGCCCCCAGCTTCTGTTTGCCTCTTCTCTGCCCCCAGCTTCTGTCGCCTCTTCTCTGCCCCCCAGCTTCTGTCGACTCTTCTCTGCCCCCCCAGCTTCTGTTTGCCTCTTCTCTGCCCCCGCTTCTGTCGCCTCTTCTCTGCCCCCAGCTTCTGTCGCCTCTTCTCTGCCCCCCAGCTCTGTCCGCCTCTTCTCTGCCCCTCAGCTTCTGTCGCCTCTTCTCTGCCCCCAGCTTCTGTTGCCTCTTCTCTGCCCCCCAGCTTCTATCAGCCTCTTCTCTGCCCCCAGCTTCGGTTCGCCTCTTCTCTGCCCCCCAGCTTCTGTTTGCCTCTTCTCTGCCCCCCGCTTCTGTTTGCCTCTTCTCTGCCCCTAGCTTCTGTCGCCTCTTCTCTGCCCCCAGCTTCTATCAGCCTCTTCTCTGCACCCCAGCTTCTGTTTGCCTCTTCTCTGCCCCCAGCTTCTGTCGCCTCTTCTCTGCCCCCCCCAGCTTCTGTTTGCCTCTTCTCTGCCCCCCGCTTCTGTTTGCCTCTTCTCTGCCCCCAGCTTCTGTCGCCTCTTCTCTGCCCCCAGCTTCTGTCGCCTCTTCTCTGCCCCCAGCTTCTGTCGCCTCTTCTCTGCCCCCAGCTTCTGTTCGCCTCTTCTCTGCCCCCCGCTTCTGTTCGCCTCTTCTCTGCCCCCCCGCTTCTGTTCGCCTCTTCTCTGCCCCCCAGCTTCTATCAGCCTCTTCTCTGCCCCCAGCTTCTGTCGCCTCTTCTCTGCCCCCCCGCTTCTGTTCGCCTCTTCTCTGCCCCCCCCCCCGCTTCGGTTCGCCTCTCCTCTGCCCCCCAGCTTCTATCAGCCTCTTCTCTGCCCCCCGCTTCTGTTTGCCTCTTCTCTGCCCCCGGCTTCTGTTCGCCTCTTCTCTGCCCCCCGCTTCTGTTTGCCTCTTCTCTGCCCCCGGCTTCTGTTCGCCTCTTCTCTGCCCCCCGCTTCTGTTCGCCTCTTCTCTGCCCCCAGCTTCTGTTTGCCTCTTCTCTGCCCCCAGCTTCTGTCGCCTCTTCTCTGCCCCCAGCTTCTGTTCGCCTCTTCTCTGCCCCCCGCTTCTGTTTGCCTCTTCTCTGCCCCCGCTTCTGTTCGCCTCTTCTCTGCCCCCCAGCTTCTGTTTGCCTCTTCTCTGCCCCCAGCTTCTGTCGCCTCTTCTCTGCCCCCAGCTTCTGTTCGCCTCTTCTCTGCCCCCCGCTTCTGTTTGCCTCTTCTCTGCCCCCACTTCTGTTCACCTCTTCTCTGCCCCCCAGCTTCTGTTTGCCTCTTCTCTGCCCCCCAGCTTCTGTTCACCTCTTCTCTGCCCCCCCGGCTTCTGTTCACCTCTTCTCTGTCCCGTCCCTGCAGCTTCTGTCGCCTCTTCTCTGCCCCCAGCTTCTGTCGCCTCTTCTCTGCCCCCCAGCTTCTATCAGCCTCTTCTCTGCCCCCAACTTTGCGCCTCTTCTCTGCCCCCACTTCTGTTCGCCTCTTCTCTGCCCCCCATCTTCTGTTCACCTCTTCTCTGCCCCCCAGCTTCTGTCGCCTCTTCTCTGCCCCCAGCTGCTGTTCGCCTCTTCTCTGCCCCCAGCTTCTGTTTGCCTCTTCTCTGCCCCCACTTCTGTTCGCCTCTTCTCTGCCCCCCATCTTCTGTTCACCTCTTCTCTGCCCCCCAGCTTCTGTCGCCTCTTCTCTGCCCCCAGCTGCTGTTTGCCTCTTCTCTGCCCCCGCTTCTGTCCGCCTCTTCTCTGCCCCCCAGCTTCTATCAGCCTCCTCTCTGCCCCCAGCTTTGCGCCTCTTCTCTGCCCCCCAGCTTCTGTTTGCCTCTTCTCTGCCCCCCCAGCTTCTGTTTGCCTCTTTTCTGCCCCCCAGCTTCTGTTCGCCTCTTCTCTGCCCCCAGCTTCTGTCAACCTCTTCTCTGCCGCCACTTCTGTCGCCTCTTCTCTGCCCCCAGCTTCTGTCGCCTCTTCTCTGCCCCCAGCTTCTGTCGCCTCTTCTCTGCCCCCCAGCTCTGTCCGCCTCTTCTCTGCCCCCCAGCTTCTGTCGCCTCTTCTCTGCCCCCCAGCTTCTGTTTGCCTCTTCTCTGCCCCCAGCTTCTGTTCACCTCTTCTCTGCCCCCCAGCTCTGTCCGCCTCTTCTCTGCCGCCCAGCTTCTGTTCACCTCTTCTCTGCCCCCCCGGCTTCTGTTCACCTCTTCTCTGTCCCGTCCCTGCAGCTTCTGTCGCCTCTTCTCTGCCCCCAGCTTCTGTCGCCTCTTCTCTGCCCCCAGCTTCTGTCGCCTCTTCTCTGCCCCCCAGCTTCTGTCGCCTCTTCTCTGCCCCCCAGCTTCTATCAGCCTCTTCTCTGCCCCCAGCTTCTGTCGCCTCTTCTCTGCCCCCCCAGCTTCTGTTTGCCTCTTCTCTGCCCCCCGCTTCTGTTTGCCTCTTCTCTGCCCCCAGCTTCTGTCGCCTCTTCTCTGCCCCCCAGCTTCTATCAGCCTCTTCTCTGCCCCCGGCTTCTGTTCGCCTCTTCTCTGCCCCCGCTTCTGTTTGCCTCTTCTCTGCCCCCAGCTTCTGTTCGCCTCTTCTCTGCCCCCAGCTTCTGTCGCCTCTTCTCTGCCCCCAGCATCTGTCGCCTCTTCTCTGCCCCCAGCTTCTGTCGCCACTTCTCTGCCCCCCAGCTTCTGTTTGCCTCTTCTCTGCCCCCAGCTTCTGTTTGCCTCTTCTCTGCCCCCAGCTTCTGTTCGCCTCTTCTCTGCCCCCAGCTTCTGTCGCCTCTTCTCTGCCCCCAGCTTCTGTCGCCTCTTCTCTGCCCCCAGCTTCTGTCGCCTCTTTTCTACCCCCCAGCTTCTGTTCACCTCTTCTCTGCCCCCCGCTTCTGTCCACCTCTTCTCTGCCCCCCAGCTCTGTCCGCCTCTTCTCTGCCCCCCAGCTTCTGTCGCCTCTTCTCTGCCCCCCAGCTTCTGTTTGCCTCTTCTCTGCCCCCCAGCTCTGTCCGCCTCTTCTCTGCCCCCCAGCTTCTGTTCACCTCTTCTCTGCCCCCCCGGCTTCTGTTCATCTCTTCTCTGTCCCGTCCCTGCAGCTTCTGTCGCCTCTTCTCTGCCCCCAGCTTCTGTCGCCTCTTCTCTGCCCCCAGCTTCTGTCGCCTCTTCTCTGCCCCCAGCTTCTGTCGCCTCTTCTCTGCCCCCAGCTTCTGTCGCCTCTTCTCTGCCCCCCAACTTCTGTCGCCTCTTCTCTGCCCCCCAGCTTCTATCAGCCTCTTCTCTGCACCCCAGTGTTGGACAGGCCACATGAAGGGCCGCTCTTCCCGGCTCAACCAGGCCCGAGCCCGGTCACGCTAGTACCACACACCACCATTACACGTCCTCCGTCCCCTCAGGGACCCCTGCCCTCGAGCATGTCAACCTCGTGGGTCCGATCCACTGCCAGCCTACGCGCCCATCCTGGGGCGCCATCTTGGACACCCCACCACGTGGCCACCTGGCCCCCGGCCGAACTCAACCATGGGCCTGGCCAGGCCTCAGACATCCCGGCACCACCATCCACCCAGGAGGCGAGCGGGCTACTTGGCAAGTCAATAGGAGAAAGAGGTGTCAATGGCTCTCCCCCGCCAAGTGCCGCTCGCCCATCGCCTCCCCGGGCACTGGCTCCACCCCCCTGCTGGGTGTCTGGGCCCCCTCATCCCGGACCTCCCGACCTCCAAGTGCGAAGGTCCGGACATCAAAGCACTCCAGCCCTATAACTGGGGCAGCTCCAGAGCAGGAAGGCAGTTGTATCTTGGAGTCGAGAGACGTAAAGAGAAACTCATCCTGGACGGACTACTGGCGCTGCCGTAGCTCTGTCCTGTGCACCATCGTCCTGCCTGTTGGCGCTGCCACAGCCGTCGTAACCTTCATCCTTCATCGTCGTCGGGATCTGCTGGCGTGGCCGCGGACCGTTGTAACCGTCATCTTTCACCGGGACCTGCAGGCTCCGCCGCGGACCGTCATCCTTCCTTCGTCCATCTCGGGACCTGCTTGGCTCCTCCACGGCCCGATCATCTAGAACGCCGAGCTCGAGGATTGAGAGCTATTTTGTACTCATTTGTAACTAAAGACTGTCCCGCTACCCCTCTCCTCAACCAAAGACTAGAATCGAGGGGACCCCTGAGTCCAGACCTCCTTGTATCATACCAACGTAACCTAAGAATTGCATATAAAGTCTCGTTAACCTTCAGTCTTGTGTGGCGTCCGTCTGTGGGGGGGAAGTTACTTGTCTGTACAGTCGTTGGAGACGGCTCTCCCTGGAGACCTCTCCCCGTAATCTCGGCCGACCCTCCCGGTCCGTCTAACATTGGTGGCCAGCGGCGCGATCCGAATCACCGCATAACGTACAGAGAGTAGCTCACCCCACAACGAACCACAATGACAACTAAAGAAAGCGGATCAACTGAGAAGTTCCAAATGGAAAAACTAGAGGAGTACAGCCATCGTGAACTAAAGCAGTTCTGCATCGAACTAGGTATCGCTACCACCGGACTAAGCACCAAGGACGATTTTAAGCATGCCCTAGAATCTTGGGCAGAGACCCGGGATGCCGAAGCCCCTGAGCAAAGCACCAAAAAAAAAACCAACACGGCCCCTGAAGAGCAAAGAACCGGTCTCTCGCAAGACGAGATCCAAGAAAGAGAAAAAACCCGACTACACGAACTAGAAATGGCCCGACTCAAAATGGACATAGAACTCAAGTTAGCCGAACAAAAAATCAACTTAGAGCACCTACGTCTCCGAGAAGAGAGAGAGGAGAAACAGAGACAAAGGGAGCTCGAGGAAAAGAAACTGGCGTACGAGCACGAACGGAACCTAGCCGAGATCAACCTGCGCAAGCAAAATAAAGAGTTAGGGGTGCCCGAGAGACCACACACCCCAGGGACCACGGAGAAAAAAGTACACATCCCCAAGGATGTTGTCCGAGAATATTTCCGAGAGGACGACATCCAGCAATGGTTTAAGGCCTATGAAATCGCTATGACTGCGCACCGGATCGATAGGAACGATTGGGGAGCCGGCCTATGGGGCAGATTCCTCAATGAGGGCCGCGATACCCTGTTACAGCTCCCAGACCACCAGATGACCTCCTACGACCATATGAAAGCGGCCCTCCTCACCCGCTATGGCCTCACGCCCGAGATGTACCGGCAGAGGTTCCGAGACTGCACACGCATCCCGGGTACCACTTGGGTGGACTATGTAACGTACTTTAGCCGAGCTTTCGAAGGCTGGATCAGAGGAAACAACGTCACGACCTACGAGCAGCTGTTCAATCTGATGGTGTGGGAGCATCTGTCCAACAATTGCTTCATTGAACTACGCCAACACCTCCTCGACAGCAAGTTAACCGATCCCCGGCAGCTCGCAGCCGAAGCTGACCGGTGGGAGATCACCAGAGTGGGCCGGAATGGGTCCTACGAGCAGAACAGGAACAACCATGGTCACCACCGACCCAGAGGAGGAGGAGGGGGCCAAGGACGAGGAAGAGACAACACTCCGGCCGCCCCCGCTACCAGCACCACCCCCCCGGCCAACCGGGGCAGCACCCCGGCGCGACCAGGGTACAGAGCCAATGTCACGTGTCACCGATGCCAACGGGTCGGCCACTATGCCAACGACCCAAGCTGCCCGCAGTATCAGAGTCCAAAACCCCGCCAAGTGGCCGCCGTGGCCCTAGGGGAAGAACAGATCTCCGAGGAACAAGAAACAGACGAGCAAGAGTATCAAGAGTGGGAGCCAGCCGCCATGACTCTCGCGTGCTTAGGGGGAAGAGACATGGTCCCGCGGGTCCCCCTACCCGCTAACACCCAGAAGTACAGCCAATGGGTGAGCATCAATGGACAACGGGCCGAAGCCCTTCGGGACACCGGGGCCAGTGTGACAGCCGTCCGCTGTCACCTAGTGACCCCAGAACAATATCTACCGAACATTCTCTGCCCTGTGCGATCAGCCGACAACTCGGAAAGTCTGTGTCGGATGGCCTGCGTCCCCTTTGAGTGGGGAGGGGTCTCCGGCATGTTGAAGGTGACGGTCCGAGACGACGCCCCCGTGGACTGTCTCCTCGGAAATGACCTGGAGAGCTCCCCGTGGGCAGCCGTGGAGCGCAAAGAACACTTGGGGATGTTGGGCGTCCCGGACTGGGCGTGCGTCACCACCCGGTCCATGGCCGCCCGTGCCAACCATCCCCCGGAAGAACCAGAATGGCCGGCGCCACCGCCTCCGGTCGCCCCAGCCGAGACCACCGACCATGACACCCCCCTCGAACCTGCTCAACCTTCCGACCTCGCTAACCTTGACCAGTGGGCCCAAGAGGGGGGGCCCACACAAGAACAATTTCGCCAGGAACAGAAGACCTGTCCCTCCCTCGAGGGACTCCGCCAGCAAGCGCTCGCCCAAAGCGCAGGAGATACCTCCGGAACTCATTGGGTCTACTGGGACAATGATCTGTTGTACAGCGAGCAAAGAATCGCCGAGCTGGGGGCCAACCGAGTACTAGTAGTGCCCCTCCGCTTTAGAGCCTTCCTGCTGAACCTGGCCCACGATGTTCCCCTGGCAGGACACCTGGGACAAGATAAAACCTACAGTCGCCTAGTGACCCACTTCTTCTGGCCCAAAATGAGAAACGATGTGCACCAGCATTGCCGATCTTGCCCCACGTGCCAAGCCAGTGGGAAGAGCGGCCGCAAACTAAAGGCCCCCTTGCAACCTTTTCCAGTAGTCACGACCCCATTTGAGAGGGTCGGAATAGACATTGTGGGCCCCCTGGACCCGCGTACAAAACAAGGCCATCGCTTCATTCTGGTGCTAGTGGACCACGCCACCCGCTACCCTGAGGCTGTTCCTCTCCGGACCGTGACAGCCCCAGTGGTCGGCCGGGCCCTGATGGGGATCTTCTCCCGTGTGGGGTTCCCCCGAGAGGTCGTCAGCGACCGAGGCACGAACTTTATCTCTAAATACATGAAATCCCTCTGGCAACAGTGTGGGGTCACCTACAGATTCACGACCCCCTATCACCCCCAAGGGAACGGACTTGTTGAGCGGTTCAACCGCACGCTAAAAGGGATGATCGGGGGATTGGAAGAGCCCCTCCGTCGCCAGTGGGATGTGCTGCTGCCGTGCCTCCTCTTCGCTTACCGAGAGGTCCCACAGAAATCCCTAGGCTTCAGCCCATTTGAACTGCTATACGGGCACCCAGTGCGGGGGCCGCTCAGCCTGATCAAAGAAGGCTGGGAGATGCCTCCGGCCAAGAACCCTCCAGATGTCTTCCGGTACCTCCTCACCCTCCGAAACCAGTCCCGGCGGTTCAGAGACCTAGCAAAAGCCAACCTAGAGGCCAGTCAAGAGGACATGAAAAAATGGTATGACCAGAACGCCTCATCCATCGAATTCGAACCAGGGCAACAAGTATGGGTAATGTCCCCCACGGAGCCATGCGCTCTCCAAGACAAATGGACAGGGCCCTTCAAGGTAATCGAGCGCAAGGGACCTGCCACCTATCTGATCGATATGGAGTCCTCCCGGAACCCACTCCGAGTCCTCCACACCAACAGACTGAAACCCCACTTTGCACGAACAGAGCTCAGCCTACTGATGGCCACAGACAATGGGGTTGAAGACGACTCCGAGCCTCTCCCCGACCTCCTGCGGACCCAGGAGCAAGACGGCTCCGTGGATGGGGTCCGACTCTCGGAGACCCTCACCAGAGAACAACGCCAAGAGTGCCAAGCCCTCCTGTCACAGTTCGCCAGTCTGTTCTCCCTCACCCCAGGTGTCACTTCCTGGTGTGTGCACGATGTGGACACCGGAGACAGCCCTCCCATCCGCCACCGGGCCTACCGCGTACCTGATCGGGTACGAGCCTGCATCCAGGCGGAGGTGGCCAAGATGCTCACGCTCGGGGTCATCGAGCCCTCAGACAGTCCATGGGCCAGCCCGGTCGTACTGGTCCCCAAAGCAGCCGCCCCCGGAACCACACCAGAACTACGGTTCTGCGTCGACTACCGGGGCCTGAATGAAGTCACCAGAACAGACGCACATCCCATCCCCCGGGCGGATGAACTGGTCGACCGAATGGGAGCTGCCCGCTACCTCAGCATCTTCGACCTGACAGCAGGTTATTGGCAGATCAGCCTCACACCCCGAGCACAAGAACGTTCTGCCTTCTCCACCCCCGATGGCCACTACCATTTTACGGTCATGCCCTTCGGCATGAAGAATGCCCCAGCGACTTTCCAACGGCTCGTCAATCAGGTCCTGGCAGGGCTCGAAGGGTTCAGCGCCGCCTACCTAGACGACATCGCTGTGTACAGTCACCATTGGACCGAGCACCTCCACCACCTCCGAGCAGTGCTGCAAGCCCTTCAGCGAGCTGGCCTCACGATCAAGGCCAGCAAGTGTCAAATTGGACAAGGATCTGTGACCTACCTCGGACACCAGGTGGGAAGCGGCCTAGTGGCCCCTCTACAGTTGAAAATTGCCGCCATCCAGAACTGGCAGCCCCCTATCACCCAAACCGAGGTACGAGCCTTCCTGGGCCTCACGGGCTATTACCGAAGGTTCGTGAAAGACTATGGTACCATAGCGGGGCCTCTCACAGAACTCACGTCAAAGAATCAGCCCAAGAAAGTGAACTGGACCCCAGAGTGTCAAACGGCATTCGAACAGTTGAAGGCCGCCATGTGTTCCGCTCCTGTGCTCCAGGCTCCAGACTACAGCCGGGAGTTCGTCGTCCAGACGGACGCATCCGACCAGGGCATTGGGGCGGTCCTGTCACAAGTGAACACCGAAGGCCTTGATCAACCGGTGGCCTTCATCAGCCGGAGACTCCTACCACGGGAGCAACGCTGGAGCACCATAGAGAGGGAAGCCTTCGCTGTGGTATGGGCCCTCAAGAAGCTCCGGCCCTACCTTTTTGGCACCCACTTTCGGGTGCAGACCGACCACCGACCCCTGCAGTGGCTGATGCATATGCGGGGGGAAAACCCAAAGTTGCTACGCTGGTCCATCTCCTTGCAAGGTATGGACTTCACAGTCGAACACCGGCCTGGGCCAGATCACGCCAACGCGGATGGCCTGTCCCGGTTTTTCCGCCTCGACGAGGAGAGTCCCCAAGAGGATGGGTAACTCTCCCCGCCTTCAGCTGGGGGGGACGCATGTTGGACAGGCCACATGAAGGGCCGCTCTTCCCGGCTCAACCAGGCCCGAGCCCGGTCACGCTAGTACCACACACCACCATTACACGTCCTCCGTCCCCTCAGGGACCCCTGCCCTCGAGCATGTCAACCTCGTGGGTCCGATCCACTGCCAGCCTACGCGCCCATCCTGGGGCGCCATCTTGGACACCCCACCACGTGGCCACCTGGCCCCCGGCCGAACTCAACCATGGGCCTGGCCAGGCCTCAGACATCCCGGCACCACCATCCACCCAGGAGGCGAGCGGGCTACTTGGCAAGTCAATAGGAGAAAGAGGTGTCAATGGCTCTCCCCCGCCAAGTGCCGCTCGCCCATCGCCTCCCCGGGCACTGGCTCCACCCCCCTGCTGGGTGTCTGGGCCCCCTCATCCCGGACCTCCCGACCTCCAAGTGCGAAGGTCCGGACATCAAAGCACTCCAGCCCTATAACTGGGGCAGCTCCAGAGCAGGAAGGCAGTTGTATCTTGGAGTCGAGAGACGTAAAGAGGAACTCATCCTGGACGGACTACTGGCGCTGCCGTAGCTCTGTCCTGTGCACCATCGTCCTGCCTGTTGGCGCTGCCACAGCCGTCGTAACCTTCATCCTTCATCGTCGTCGGGATCTGCTGGCGTGGCCGCGGACCGTTGTAACCGTCATCTTTCACCGGGACCTGCAGGCTCCGCCGCGGACCGTCATCCTTCCTTCGTCCATCTCGGGACCTGCTTGGCTCCTCCACGGCCCGATCATCTAGAACGCCGAGCTCGAGGATTGAGAGCTATTTTGTACTCATTTGTAACTAAAGACTGTCCCGCTACCCCTCTCCTCAACCAAAGACTAGAATCGAGGGGACCCCTGAGTCCAGACCTCCTTGTATCATACCAACGTAACCTAAGAATTGCATATAAAGTCTCGTTAACCTTCAGTCTTGTGTGGCGTCCGTCTGTGGGGGGGAAGTTACTTGTCTGTACAGTCGTTGGAGACGGCTCTCCCTGGAGACCTCTCCCCGTAATCTCGGCCGACCCTCCCGGTCCGTCTAACACCCAGCTTTGCGCCTCTTCTCTGCCCCCAGCTTCTGTTTGCCTCTTCTCTGCCCCCAGCTTCTGTCGCCTCTTCTCTGCCCCCCAGCTTCTGTCGACTCTTCTCTGCCCCCCCAGCTTCTGTTTGCCTCTTCTCTGCCCCCGCTTCTGTCGCCTCTTCTTTGCCCCCAGCTTCTGTCGCCTCTTCTCTGCCCCCCAGCTCTGTCCGCCTCTTCTCTGCCCCTCAGCTTCTGTCGCCTCTTCTCTGCCCCCAGCTTCTGTTGCCTCTTCTCTGCCCCCCAGCTTCTATCAGCCTCTTCTCTGCCCCCAGCTTCGGTTCGCCTCTTCTCTGCCCCCCAGCTTCTGTTTGCCTCTTCTCTGCCCCCCGCTTCTGTTTGCCTCTTCTCTGCCCCTAGCTTCTGTCGCCTCTTCTCTGCCCCCAGCTTCTATCAGCCTCTTCTCTGCACCCCAGCTTCTGTTTGCCTCTTCTCTGCCCCCAGCTTCTGTCGCCTCTTCTCTGCCCCCCCAGCTTCTGTTTGCCTCTTCTCTGCCCCCCGCTTCTGTTTGCCTCTTCTCTGCCCCCAGCTTCTGTCGCCTCTTCTCTGCCCCCAGCTTCTGTCGCCTCTTCTCTGCCCCCAGCTTCTGTCGCCTCTTCTCTGCCCCCAGCTTCTGTCGCCTCTTCTCTGCCCCCAGCTTCTGTCGCCTCTTCTCTGCCCCCAGCTTCTGTTCACCTCTTCTCTGCCCCCCGCTTCTGTTCGCCTCTTCTCTGCCCCCCCGCTTCTGTTCGCCTCTTCTCTGCCCCCCAGCTTCTATCAGCCTCTTCTCTGCCCCCAGCTTCTGTCGCCTCTTCTCTGCCCCCCGCTTCTGTTCGCCTCTTCTCTGCCCCCCCCCCGCTTCGGTTCGCCTCTCCTCTGCCCCCCAGCTTCTATCAGCCTCTTCTCTGCCCCCCGCTTCTGTTTGCCTCTTCTCTGCCCCCGGCTTCTGTTCGCCTCTTCTCTGCCCCCCGCTTCTGTTTGCCTCTTCTCTGCCCCCGGCTTCTGTTCGCCTCTTCTCTGCCCCCCGCTTCTGTTCGCCTCTTCTCTGCCCCCAGCTTCTGTTTGCCTCTTCTCTGCCCCCAGCTTCTGTCGCCTCTTCTCTGCCCCCCCAGCTTCTGTTCGCCTCTTCTCTGCCCCCCAGCTTCTGTTCACCTCTTCTCTGCCCCCCGCTTCTGTCCACCTCTTCTCTGCCCCCCAGCTCTGTCCGCCTCTTCTCTGCCCCCCAGCTTCTGTCGCCTCTTCTCTGCCCCCCAGCTTCTGTTTGCCTCTTCTCTGCCCCCCAGCTCTGTCCGCCTCTTCTCTGCCCCCCAGCTTCTGTTCACCTCTTCTCTGCCCCCCCGGCTTCTGTTCATCTCTTCTCTGTCCCGTCCCTGCAGCTGCTGTCGCCTCTTCTCTGCCCCCAGCTTCTGTCGCCTCTTCTCTGCCCCCAGCTTCTGTCGCCTCTTCTCTGCCCCCAGCTTCTGTCGCCTCTTCTCTGCCCCCAGCTTCTGTCGCCTCTTCTCTGCCCCCCAACTTCTGTCGCCTCTTCTCTGCCCCCCAGCTTCTATCAGCCTCTTCTCTGCACCCCAGCTTTGCGCCTCTTCTCTGCCCCCAGCTTCTGTTTGCCTCTTCTCTGCCCCCAGCTTCTGTCGCCTCTTCTCTGCCCCCCAGCTTCTGTCGACTCTTCTCTGCCCCCCCAGCTTCTGTTTGCCTCTTCTCTGCCCCCGCTTCTGTCGCCTCTTCTCTGCCCCCAGCTTCTGTCGCCTCTTCTCTGCCCCCCAGCTCTGTCCGCCTCTTCTCTGCCCCTCAGCTTCTGTCGCCTCTTCTCTGCCCCCAGCTTCTGTTGCCTCTTCTCTGCCCCCCAGCTTCTATCAGCCTCTTCTCTGCCCCCAGCTTCGGTTCGCCTCTTCTCTGCCCCCCAGCTTCTGTTTGTCTCTTCTCTGCCCCCCGCTTCTGTTTGCCTCTTCTCTGCCCCTAGCTTCTGTCGCCTCTTCTCTGCCCCCAGCTTCTATCAGCCTCTTCTCTGCACCCCAGCTTCTGTTTGCCTCTTCTCTGCCCCCAGCTTCTGTCGCCTCTTCTCTGCCCCCCCAGCTTCTGTTTGCCTCTTCTCTGCCCCCCGCTTCTGTTTGCCTCTTCTCTGCCCCCAGCTTCTGTCGCCTCTTCTCTGCCCCCAGCTTCTGTCGCCTCTTCTCTGCCCCCAGCTTCTGTCGCCTCTTCTCTGCCCCCAGCTTCTGTTCGCCTCTTCTCTGCCCCCCGCTTCTGTTCGCCTCTTCTCTGCCCCCCGCTTCTGTTCGCCTCTTCTCTGCCCCCCAGCTTCTATCAGCCTCTTCTCTGCCCCCAGCTTCTGTCGCCTCTTCTCTGCCCCCCCGCTTCTGTTCGCCTCTTCTCTGCCCCCCCCCGCTTCGGTTCGCCTCTCCTCTGCCCCCCAGCTTCTATCAGCCTCTTCTCTGCCCCCCGCTTCTGTTTGCCTCTTCTCTGCCCCCGGCTTCTGTTCGCCTCTTCTCTGCCCCCCGCTTCTGTTTGCCTCTTCTCTGCCCCCGGCTTCTGTTCGCCTCTTCTCTGCCCCCCGCTTCTGTTCGCCTCTTCTCTGCCCCCAGCTTCTGTTTGCCTCTTCTCTGCCCCCAGCTTCTGTCGCCTCTTCTCTGCCCCCAGCTTCTGTTCGCCTCTTTTCTGCCCCCCGCTTCTTTTCGCCTCTCCTCTGCCCCCCAGCTTCTGTCGCCTCTTCTCTGCCCCCCAGCTTCTGTTCGCCTCTTCTCTGCCCCCCGCTTCTGTTCGCCTCTTCTCTGCCCCCCCGCTTCTGTTCGCCTCTCCCCGGCCCCCCAGCTTCTATCAGCCTCTTCTCTGCCCCCAGCTTCTGTCGCCTCTTCTCTGCCCCCCCAGCTTCTGTTCGCCTCTTCTCTGCCCCCCAGCTTCTGTTCGCCTCTTCTCTGCCCCCAGCTTCTGTCGCCTCTTCTCTGCCCCCCCAGCTTCTGTTCGCCTCTTCTCTGCCCCCCAGCTTCTGTCGCCTCTTCTCTGCCCCCCCAGCTTCTGTTCGCCTCTTCTCTGCCCCCAGCTTCTGTCGCCTCTTCTCTGCCCCCCAGCTTCTGTTCGCCTCTTCTCTGCCCCCAGCTTCTGTCGCCTCTTCTCTGCCCCCCAGCTTCTGTCGCCTCTTCTCTGCCCCCCAGCTTCTGTTCACCTCTTCTCTGCCCCCAGCTTCTGTTTGCCTCTTCTCTGCCCCCCAGCTTGTCACCTCTTCTCTGCCCCCAGCTTCTGTCGCCTCTTCTCTGCCCCCGGCTTCTGTTTGCCTCTTCTCTGCGCCCGGCTTCTGTTTGCCTCTTCTCTGCCCCCAGCTTCTGTTCACCTCTTCTCTGCCCCCAGCTTCTGTTTGCCTCTTCTCTGCCCCCCAGCTTCTGTCACCTCTTCTCTGCCCCCAGCTTCTGTCGCCTCTTCTCTGCCCCCAGCTTCTGTCGCCTCTTCTCTGCCCCCAGCTTCTGTCGCCTCTTCTCTGCCCCCCAGCTTCTGTTCACCTCTTCTCTGCCCCCAGCTTCTGTTTGCCTCTTCTCTGCCCCCCAGCTTCTGTTCGCCTCTTCTCTGCCCCCAGCTTCTGTTCGCCTCTTCTCTGCCCCCCAGCTTCTGTTCGCCTCTTCTCTGCCCCCCAGCTTCTGTTCACCTCTTCTCTCTGCCCCCCAGCTTCTGTCGCCTCTTCTCTGCCCCCCAGCTTCTGTTCACCTCTTCTCTCTGCCCCCCAGCTTCTGTCGCCTCTTCTCTGCCCCCCACTTCTGTCCGCCTCTTCTCTGCCCCCCAGCTTCTGTCCGCCTCTTCTCTGCCCCCCAGCTTCTGTTCACCTCTTCTCTGCCCCCAGCTTCTGTTTGCCTCTTCTCTGCCCCCAGCTTCTGTCGCCTCTTCTCTGCCCCCAGCTTCTGTCGCCTCTTCTCTGCCCCCCCAGCTTCTGTTCGCCTCTTCTCTGCCCCCAGCTTCTGTCGCCTCTTCTCTGCCCCCCAGCTTCTGTTCGCCTCTTCTCTGCCCCCCCAGCTTCTGTTCACCTCTTCTCTGCCCCCAGCTTCTGTTTGCCTCTTCTCGGCCCCCCAGCTTCTGTCACCTCTTCTCTGCCCCCAGCTTCTGTCGCCTCTTCTCTGCCCCCGGCTTCTGTTTGCCTCTTCTCTGCGCCCGGCTTCTGTTTGCCTCTTCTCTGCCCCCCAGCTTCTGTTCACCTCTTCTCTGCCCCCAGCTTCTGTCACCTCTTCTCTGCCCCCAGCTTCTGTTTGCCTCTTCTCTGCCCCCAGCTTCTGTCACCTCTTCTCTGCCCCCAGCTTCTGTCGCCTCTTCTCTGCCCCCCAGCTTCTGTTTGCCTCTTCTCTGCCCCCAGCTCTGTCCGCCTCTTCTCTGCCCCCGGCTTTTGTTTGCCTCTTCTCTGCCCCCAGCTTTGCGCCTCTTCTCTGTCCGGCTTCTGTTCACCTCTTCACGGCCCCCTCCCCCCAGCTTCTGTCGCCTCTTCTCTGCCCCCAGCTTCTGTTTGCCTCTTCTCTGCCCCCCAGCTTCTGTCGCCTCTTCTCTGCCCCCAGCTGCTGTTCGCCTCTTGTCTGCCCCCAGCTTCTGTTTGCCTCTTCTCTGCCCCCACTTCTGTTCGCCTCTTCTCTGCCCCCCATCTTCTGTTCACCTCTTCTCTGCCCCCCAGCTTCTGTCGCCTCTTCTCTGCCCCCAGCTGCTGTTTGCCTCTTCTCTGCCCCCGCTTCTGTCCGCCTCTTCTCTGCCCCCCAGCTTCTATCAGCCTCCTCTCTGCCCCCAGCTTTGCGCCTCTTCTCTGCCCCCCAGCTTCTGTTTGCCTCTTCCCTGCCCCCCCAGCTTCTGTTCGCCTCTTTTCTGCCCCCCAGCTTCTGTTCGCCTCTTCTCTGCCCCCAGCTTCTGTCAACCTCTTCTCTGCCGCCACTTCTGTCGCCTCTTCTCTGCCCCCAGCTTCTGTCGCCTCTTCTCTGCCCCCAGCTTCTGTCGCCTCTTCTCTGCCCCCCAGCTCTGTCCGCCTCTTCTCTGCCCCCCAGCTTCTGTCGCCTCTTCTCTGCCCCCCAGCTTCTGTTTGCCTCTTCTCTGCCCCCAGCTTCTGTTCACCTCTTCTCTGCCCCCCAGCTCTGTCCGCCTCTTCTCTGCCCCCCAGCTTCTGTTCACCTCTTCTCTGCCCCCCCGGCTTCTGTTCACCTCTTCTCTGTCCCGTCCCTGCAGCTTCTGTCGCCTCTTCTCTGCCCCCAGCTTCTGTCGCCTCTTCTCTGCCCCAGCTTCTGTCGCCTCTTCTCTGCCCCCCAGCTTCTGTCGCCTCTTCTCTGCCCCCCAGCTTCTATCAGCCTCTTCTCTGCCCCCAGCTTCTGTCGCCTCTTCTCTGCCCCCCCAGCTTCTGTTTGCCTCTTCTCTGCCCCCCGCTTCTGTTTGCCTCTTCTCTGCCCCCAGCTTCTGTCGCCTCTTCTCTGCCCCCCAGCTTCTATCAGCCTCTTCTCTGCCCCCGGCTTCTGTTCGCCTCTTCTCTGCCCCCGCTTCTGTTTGCCTCTTCTCTGCCCCCAGCTTCTGTTCGCCTCTTCTCTGCCCCCAGCTTCTGTCGCCTCTTCTCTGCCCCCAGCATCTGTCGCCTCTTCTCTGCCCCCAGCTTCTGTCGCCACTTCTCTGCCCCCCAGCTTCTGTTTGCCTCTTCTCTGCCCCCAGCTTCTGTTTGCCTCTTCTCTGCCCCCAGCTTCTGTTCGCCTCTTCTCTGCCCCCAGCTTCTGTCGCCTCTTCTCTGCCCCCAGCTTCTGTCGCCTCTTCTCTGCCCCCAGCTTCTGTCGCCTCTTTTCTACCCCCCAGCTTCTGTTCACCTCTTCTCTGCCCCCCGCTTCTGTCCACCTCTTCTCTGCCCCCCAGCTCTGTCCGCCTCTTCTCTGCCCCCCAGCTTCTGTCGCCTCTTCTCTGCCCCCCAGCTTCTGTTTGCCTCTTCTCTGCCCCCCAGCTCTGTCCGCCTCTTCTCTGCCCCCCAGCTTCTGTTCACCTCTTCTCTGCCCCCCCGGCTTCTGTTCATCTCTTCTCTGTCCCGTCCCTGCAGCTTCTGTCGCCTCTTCTCTGCCCCCAGCTTCTGTCGCCTCTTCTCTGCCCCCAGCTTCTGTCGCCTCTTCTCTGCCCCCAGCTTCTGTCGCCTCTTCTCTGCCCCCAGCTTCTGTCGCCTCTTCTCTGCCCCCCAACTTCTGTCGCCTCTTCTCTGCCCCCCAGCTTCTATCAGCCTCTTCTCTGCACCCCAGCTTTGCGCCTCTTCTCTGCCCCCAGCTTCTGTTTGCCTCTTCTCTGCCCCCAGCTTCTGTCGCCTCTTCTCTGCCCCCCAGCTTCTGTCGACTCTTCTCTGCCCCCCCAGCTTCTGTTTGCCTCTTCTCTGCCCCCGCTTCTGTCGCCTCTTCTCTGCCCCCAGCTTCTGTCGCCTCTTCTCTGCCCCCCAGCTCTGTCCGCCTCTTCTCTGCCCCTCAGCTTCTGTCGCCTCTTCTCTGCCCCCAGCTTCTGTTGCCTCTTCTCTGCCCCCCAGCTTCTATCAGCCTCTTCTCTGCCCCCAGCTTCGGTTCGCCTCTTCTCTGCCCCCCAGCTTCTGTTTGCCTCTTCTCTGCCCCCCGCTTCTGTTTGCCTCTTCTCTGCCCCTAGCTTCTGTCGCCTCTTCTCTGCCCCCAGCTTCTATCAGCCTCTTCTCTGCACCCCAGCTTCTGTTTGCCTCTTCTCTGCCCCCAGCTTCTGTCGCCTCTTCTCTGCCCCCCCCAGCTTCTGTTTGCCTCTTCTCTGCCCCCCGCTTCTGTTTGCCTCTTCTCTGCCCCCAGCTTCTGTCGCCTCTTCTCTGCCCCCAGCTTCTGTCGCCTCTTCTCTGCCCCCAGCTTCTGTCGCCTCTTCTCTGCCCCCAGCTTCTGTTCGCCTCTTCTCTGCCCCCCGCTTCTGTTCGCCTCTTCTCTGCCCCCCCGCTTCTGTTCGCCTCTTCTCTGCCCCCCAGCTTCTATCAGCCTCTTCTCTGCCCCCAGCTTCTGTCGCCTCTTCTCTGCCCCCCCGCTTCTGTTCGCCTCTTCTCTGCCCCCCCCCGCTTCGGTTCGCCTCTCCTCTGCCCCCCAGCTTCTATCAGCCTCTTCTCTGCCCCCCGCTTCTGTTTGCCTCTTCTCTGCCCCCGGCTTCTGTTCGCCTCTTCTCTGCCCCCCGCTTCTGTTTGCCTCTTCTCTGCCCCCGGCTTCTGTTCGCCTCTTCTCTGCCCCCCGCTTCTGTTCGCCTCTTCTCTGCCCCCAGCTTCTGTTTGCCTCTTCTCTGCCCCCAGCTTCTGTCGCCTCTTCTCTGCCCCCAGCTTCTGTTCGCCTCTTCTCTGCCCCCCGCTTCTGTTTGCCTCTTCTCTGCCCCCGCTTCTGTTCGCCTCTTCTCTGCCCCCCAGCTTCTGTTTGCCTCTTCTCTGCCAGCTTCTGTCGCCTCTTCTCTGCCCCCAGCTTCTGTTCGCCTCTTCTCTGCCCCCCGCTTCTGTTTGCCTCTTCTCTGCCCCCACTTCTGTTCACCTCTTCTCTGCCCCCCAGCTTCTGTTTGCCTCTTCTCTGCCCCCCAGCTTCTGTTCACCTCTTCTCTGCCCCCCGGCTTCTGTTCACCTCTTCTCTGTCCCGTCCCTGCAGCTTCTGTCGCCTCTTCTCTGCCCCCAGCTTCTGTTCGCCTCTTTTCTGCCCCCCGCTTCTTTTCGCCTCTCCTCTGCCCCCCAGCTTCTGTCGCCTCTTCTCTGCCCCCCAGCTTCTGTTCGCCTCTTCTCTGCCCCCCGCTTCTGTTCGCCTCTTCTCTGCCCCCCCGCTTCTGTTCGCCTCTCCCCGGCCCCCCAGCTTCTATCAGCCTCTTCTCTGCCCCCAGCTTCTGTCGCCTCTTCTCTGCCCCCCCAGCTTCTGTTCGCCTCTTCTCTGCCCCCCAGCTTCTGTTCGCCTCTTCTCTGCCCCCAGCTTCTGTCGCCTCTTCTCTGCCCCCCCAGCTTCTGTTCGCCTCTTCTCTGCCCCCCAGCTTCTGTCGCCTCTTCTCTGCCCCCCCAGCTTCTGTTCGCCTCTTCTCTGCCCCCAGCTTCTGTCGCCTCTTCTCTGCCCCCCAGCTTCTGTTCGCCTCTTCTCTGCCCCCAGCTTCTGTCGCCTCTTCTCTGCCCCCCAGCTTCTGTCGCCTCTTCTCTGCCCCCCAGCTTCTGTTCACCTCTTCTCTGCCCCCAGCTTCTGTTTGCCTCTTCTCTGCCCCCCAGCTTGTCACCTCTTCTCTGCCCCCAGCTTCTGTCGCCTCTTCTCTGCCCCCGGCTTCTGTTTGCCTCTTCTCTGCGCCCGGCTTCTGTTTGCCTCTTCTCTGCCCCCAGCTTCTGTTCACCTCTTCTCTGCCCCCAGCTTCTGTTTGCCTCTTCTCTGCCCCCCCAGCTTCTGTCACCTCTTCTCTGCCCCCAGCTTCTGTCGCCTCTTCTCTGCCCCCAGCTTCTGTCGCCTCTTCTCTGCCCCCAGCTTCTGTCGCCTCTTCTCTGCCCCCCAGCTTCTGTTCACCTCTTCTCTGCCCCCAGCTTCTGTTTGCCTCTTCTCTGCCCCCCAGCTTCTGTTCGCCTCTTCTCTGCCCCCAGCTTCTGTTCGCCTCTTCTCTGCCCCCCAGCTTCTGTTCGCCTCTTCTCTGCCCCCCAGCTTCTGTTCACCTCTTCTCTCTGCCCCCCAGCTTCTGTCGCCTCTTCTCTGCCCCCCAGCTTCTGTTCACCTCTTCTCTCTGCCCCCCAGCTTCTGTCGCCTCTTCTCTGCCCCCCACTTCTGTCCGCCTCTTCTCTGCCCCCCAGCTTCTGTCCGCCTCTTCTCTGCCCCCCAGCTTCTGTTCACCTCTTCTCTGCCCCCAGCTTCTGTTTGCCTCTTCTCTGCCCCCAGCTTCTGTCGCCTCTTCTCTGCCCCCAGCTTCTGTCGCCTCTTCTCTGCCCCCCCAGCTTCTGTTCGCCTCTTCTCTGCCCCCAGCTTCTGTCGCCTCTTCTCTGCCCCCCAGCTTCTGTTCGCCTCTTCTCTGCCCCCCAGCTTCTGTTCACCTCTTCTCTGCCCCCAGCTTCTGTTTGCCTCTTCTCTGCCCCCCAGCTTCTGTCACCTCTTCTCTGCCCCCAGCTTCTGTCGCCTCTTCTCTGCCCCCGGCTTCTGTTTGCCTCTTCTCTGCGCCCGGCTTCTGTTTGCCTCTTCTCTGCCCCCCAGCTTCTGTTCACCTCTTCTCTGCCCCCAGCTTCTGTCACCTCTTCTCTGCCCCCAGCTTCTGTTTGCCTCTTCTCTGCCCCCAGCTTCTGTCACCTCTTCTCTGCCCCCAGCTTCTGTCGCCTCTTCTCTGCCCCCCAGCTTCTGTTTGCCTCTTCTCTGCCCCCAGCTCTGTCCGCCTCTTCTCTGCCCCCGGCTTTTGTTTGCCTCTTCTCTGCCCCCAGCTTTGCGCCTCTTCTCTGTCCGGCTTCTGTTCACCTCTTCACGGCCCCCTCCCCCCAGCTTCTGTCGCCTCTTCTCTGCCCCCAGCTTCTGTTTGCCTCTTCTCTGCCCCCCAGCTTCTGTCGCCTCTTCTCTGCCCCCAGCTGCTGTTCGCCTCTTGTCTGCCCCCAGCTTCTGTTTGCCTCTTCTCTGCCCCCACTTCTGTTCGCCTCTTCTCTGCCCCCCATCTTCTGTTCACCTCTTCTCTGCCCCCCAGCTTCTGTCGCCTCTTCTCTGCCCCCAGCTGCTGTTTGCCTCTTCTCTGCCCCCGCTTCTGTCCGCCTCTTCTCTGCCCCCCAGCTTCTATCAGCCTCCTCTCTGCCCCCAGCTTTGCGCCTCTTCTCTGCCCCCCAGCTTCTGTTTGCCTCTTCCCTGCCCCCCCAGCTTCTGTTCGCCTCTTTTCTGCCCCCCAGCTTCTGTTCGCCTCTTCTCTGCCCCCAGCTTCTGTCAACCTCTTCTCTGCCGCCACTTCTGTCGCCTCTTCTCTGCCCCCAGCTTCTGTCGCCTCTTCTCTGCCCCCAGCTTCTGTCGCCTCTTCTCTGCCCCCCAGCTCTGTCCGCCTCTTCTCTGCCCCCCAGCTTCTGTCGCCTCTTCTCTGCCCCCCAGCTTCTGTTTGCCTCTTCTCTGCCCCCAGCTTCTGTTCACCTCTTCTCTGCCCCCCAGCTCTGTCCGCCTCTTCTCTGCCCCCCAGCTTCTGTTCACCTCTTCTCTGCCCCCCCGGCTTCTGTTCACCTCTTCTCTGTCCCGTCCCTGCAGCTTCTGTCGCCTCTTCTCTGCCCCCAGCTTCTGTCGCCTCTTCTCTGCCCCCAGCTTCTGTCGCCTCTTCTCTGCCCCCCAGCTTCTGTCGCCTCTTCTCTGCCCCCCAGCTTCTATCAGCCTCTTCTCTGCCCCCAGCTTCTGTCGCCTCTTCTCTGCCCCCCCAGCTTCTGTTTGCCTCTTCTCTGCCCCCCGCTTCTGTTTGCCTCTTCTCTGCCCCCAGCTTCTGTCGCCTCTTCTCTGCCCCCCAGCTTCTATCAGCCTCTTCTCTGCCCCCGGCTTCTGTTCGCCTCTTCTCTGCCCCCGCTTCTGTTTGCCTCTTCTCTGCCCCCAGCTTCTGTTCGCCTCTTCTCTGCCCCCAGCTTCTGTCGCCTCTTCTCTGCCCCCAGCATCTGTCGCCTCTTCTCTGCCCCCAGCTTCTGTCGCCACTTCTCTGCCCCCCAGCTTCTGTTTGCCTCTTCTCTGCCCCCAGCTTCTGTTTGCCTCTTCTCTGCCCCCAGCTTCTGTTCGCCTCTTCTCTGCCCCCAGCTTCTGTCGCCTCTTCTCTGCCCCCAGCTTCTGTCGCCTCTTCTCTGCCCCCAGCTTCTGTCGCCTCTTTTCTACCCCCCAGCTTCTGTTCACCTCTTCTCTGCCCCCCGCTTCTGTCCACCTCTTCTCTGCCCCCCAGCTCTGTCCGCCTCTTCTCTGCCCCCCAGCTTCTGTCGCCTCTTCTCTGCCCCCCAGCTTCTGTTTGCCTCTTCTCTGCCCCCCAGCTCTGTCCGCCTCTTCTCTGCCCCCCAGCTTCTGTTCACCTCTTCTCTGCCCCCCCGGCTTCTGTTCATCTCTTCTCTGTCCCGTCCCTGCAGCTTCTGTCGCCTCTTCTCTGCCCCCAGCTTCTGTCGCCTCTTCTCTGCCCCCAGCTTCTGTCGCCTCTTCTCTGCCCCCAGCTTCTGTCGCCTCTTCTCTGCCCCCAGCTTCTGTCGCCTCTTCTCTGCCCCCCAACTTCTGTCGCCTCTTCTCTGCCCCCCAGCTTCTATCAGCCTCTTCTCTGCACCCCAGCTTTGCGCCTCTTCTCTGCCCCCAGCTTCTGTTTGCCTCTTCTCTGCCCCCAGCTTCTGTCGCCTCTTCTCTGCCCCCCAGCTCTGTCGACTCTTCTCTGCCCCCCCAGCTTCTGTTTGCCTCTTCTCTGCCCCCGCTTCTGTCGCCTCTTCTCTGCCCCCAGCTTCTGTCGCCTCTTCTCTGCCCCCCAGCTCTGTCCGCCTCTTCTCTGCCCCTCAGCTTCTGTCGCCTCTTCTCTGCCCCCAGCTTCTGTTGCCTCTTCTCTGCCCCCCAGCTTCTATCAGCCTCTTCTCTGCCCCCAGCTTCGGTTCGCCTCTTCTCTGCCCCCCAGCTTCTGTTTGCCTCTTCTCTGCCCCCCGCTTCTGTTTGCCTCTTCTCTGCCCCTAGCTTCTGTCGCCTCTTCTCTGCCCCCAGCTTCTATCAGCCTCTTCTCTGCACCCCAGCTTCTGTTTGCCTCTTCTCTGCCCCCAGCTTCTGTCGCCTCTTCTCTGCCCCCCCAGCTTCTGTTTGCCTCTTCTCTGCCCCCCGCTTCTGTTTGCCTCTTCTCTGCCCCCAGCTTCTGTCGCCTCTTCTCTGCCCCCAGCTTCTGTCGCCTCTTCTCTGCCCCCAGCTTCTGTCGCCTCTTCTCTGCCCCCAGCTTCTGTTCGCCTCTTCTCTGCCCCCCGCTTCTGTTCGCCTCTTCTCTGCCCCCCCGCTTCTGTTCGCCTCTTCTCTGCCCCCCAGCTTCTATCAGCCTCTTCTCTGCCCCCAGCTTCTGTCGCCTCTTCTCTGCCCCCCCGCTTCTGTTCGCCTCTTCTCTGCCCCCCCCCCGCTTCGGTTCGCCTCGCCTCTGCCCCCCAGCTTCTATCAGCCTCTTCTCTGCCCCCCGCTTCTGTTTGCCTCTTCTCTGCCCCCGGCTTCTGTTCGCCTCTTCTCTGCCCCCCGCTTCTGTTTGCCTCTTCTCTGCCCCCGGCTTCTGTTCGCCTCTTCTCTGCCCCCCGCTTCTGTTCGCCTCTTCTCTGCCCCCAGCTTCTGTTTGCCTCTTCTCTGCCCCCAGCTTCTGTCGCCTCTTCTCTGCCCCCAGCTTCTGTTCGCCTCTTCTCTGCCCCCCGCTTCTGTTTGCCTCTTCTCTGCCCCCGCTTCTGTTCGCCTCTTCTCTGCCCCCCAGCTTCTGTTTGCCTCTTCTCTGCCAGCTTCTGTCGCCTCTTCTCTGCCCCCAGCTTCTGTTCGCCTCTTCTCTGCCCCCCGCTTCTGTTTGCCTCTTCTCTGCCCCCACTTCTGTTCACCTCTTCTCTGCCCCCCAGCTTCTGTTTGCCTCTTCTCTGCCCCCCAGCTTCTGTTCACCTCTTCTCTGCCCCCCCGGCTTCTGTTCACCTCTTCTCTGTCCCGTCCCTGCAGCTTCTGTCGCCTCTTCTCTGCCCCCAGCTTCTGTCGCCTCTTCTCTGCCCCCCAGCTTCTATCAGCCTCTTCTCTGCCCCCAACTTTGCGCCTCTTCTCTGCCCCCCAGCTTCTGTTTGCCTCTTCTCTGCCCCCACTTCTGTTCGCCTCTTCTCTGCCCCCCATCTTCTGTTCACCTCTTCTCTGCCCCCCAGCTTCTGTCGCCTCTTCTCTGCCCCCAGCTGCTGTTCGCCTCTTCTCTGCCCCCAGCTTCTGTTTGCCTCTTCTCTGCCCCCACTTCTGTTCGCCTCTTCTCTGCCCCCCATCTTCTGTTCACCTCTTCTCTGCCCCCCAGCTTCTGTCGCCTCTTCTCTGCCCCCAGCTGCTGTTTGCCTCTTCTCTGCCCCCGCTTCTGTCCGCCTCTTCTCTGCCCCCCAGCTTCTATCAGCCTCCTCTCTGCCCCCAGCTTTGCGCCTCTTCTCCGCCCCCCAGCTTCTGTTTGCCTCTTCTCTGCCCCCCCAGCTTCTGTTCGCCTCTTTTCTGCCCCCCAGCTTCTGTTCGCCTCTTCTCTGCCCCCAGCTTCTGTCAACCTCTTCTCTGCCGCCACTTCTGTCGCCTCTTCTCTGCCCCCAGCTTCTGTCGCCTCTTCTCTGCCCCCAGCTTCTGTCGCCTCTTCTCTGCCCCCCAGCTCTGTCCGCCTCTTCTCTGCCCCCCAGCTTCTGTCGCCTCTTCTCTGCCCCCCAGCTTCTGTTTGCCTCTTCTCTGCCCCCAGCTTCTGTTCACCTCTTCTCTGCCCCCCAGCTCTGTCCGCCTCTTCTCTGCCCCCCAGCTTCTGTTCACCTCTTCTCTGCCCCCCCGGCTTCTGTTCACCTCTTCTCTGTCCCGTCCCTGCAGCTTCTGTCGCCTCTTCTCTGCCCCCAGCTTCTGTCGCCTCTTCTCTGCCCCCAGCTTCTGTCGCCTCTTCTCTGCCCCCCAGCTTCTGTCGCCTCTTCTCTGCCCCCCAGCTTCTATCAGCCTCTTCTCTGCCCCCAGCTTCTGTCGCCTCTTCTCTGCCCCCCCAGCTTCTGTTTGCCTCTTCTCTGCCCCCCGCTTCTGTTTGCCTCTTCTCTGCCCCCAGCTTCTGTCGCCTCTTCTCTGCCCCCCAGCTTCTATCAGCCTCTTCTCTGCCCCCGGCTTCTGTTCGCCTCTTCTCTGCCCCCGCTTCTGTTTGCCTCTTCTCTGCCCCCAGCTTCTGTTCGCCTCTTCTCTGCCCCCAGCTTCTGTCGCCTCTTCTCTGCCCCCAGCATCTGTCGCCTCTTCTCTGCCCCCAGCTTCTGTCGCCACTTCTCTGCCCCCCAGCTTCTGTTTGCCTCTTCTCTGCCCCCAGCTTCTGTTTGCCTCTTCTCTGCCCCCAGCTTCTGTTCGCCTCTTCTCTGCCCCCAGCTTCTGTCGCCTCTTCTCTGCCCCCAGCTTCTGTCGCCTCTTCTCTGCCCCCAGCTTCTGTCGCCTCTTTTCTACCCCCCAGCTTCTGTTCACCTCTTCTCTGCCCCCCGCTTCTGTCCACCTCTTCTCTGCCCCCCAGCTCTGTCCGCCTCTTCTCTGCCCCCCAGCTTCTGTCGCCTCTTCTCTGCCCCCCAGCTTCTGTTTGCCTCTTCTCTGCCCCCCAGCTCTGTCCGCCTCTTCTCTGCCCCCCAGCTTCTGTTCACCTCTTCTCTGCCCCCCCGGCTTCTGTTCATCTCTTCTCTGTCCCGTCCCTGCAGCTTCTGTCGCCTCTTCTCTGCCCCCAGCTTCTGTCGCCTCTTCTCTGCCCCCAGCTTCTGTCGCCTCTTCTCTGCCCCCAGCTTCTGTCGCCTCTTCTCTGCCCCCAGCTTCTGTCGCCTCTTCTCTGCCCCCCAACTTCTGTCGCCTCTTCTCTGCCCCCCAGCTTCTATCAGCCTCTTCTCTGCACCCCAGCTTTGCGCCTCTTCTCTGCCCCCAGCTTCTGTTTGCCTCTTCTCTGCCCCCAGCTTCTGTCGCCTCTTCTCTGCCCCCCAGCTTCTGTCGACTCTTCTCTGCCCCCCCAGCTTCTGTTTGCCTCTTCTCTGCCCCCGCTTCTGTCGCCTCTTCTCTGCCCCCAGCTTCTGTCGCCTCTTCTCTGCCCCCCAGCTCTGTCCGCCTCTTCTCTGCCCCTCAGCTTCTGTCGCCTCTTCTCTGCCCCCAGCTTCTGTTGCCTCTTCTCTGCCCCCCAGCTTCTATCAGCCTCTTCTCTGCCCCCAGCTTCGGTTCGCCTCTTCTCTGCCCCCCAGCTTCTGTTTGCCTCTTCTCTGCCCCCCGCTTCTGTTTGCCTCTTCTCTGCCCCTAGCTTCTGTCGCCTCTTCTCTGCCCCCAGCTTCTATCAGCCTCTTCTCTGCACCCCAGCTTCTGTTTGCCTCTTCTCTGCCCCCAGCTTCTGTCGCCTCTTCTCTGCCCCCCCAGCTTCTGTTTGCCTCTTCTCTGCCCCCCGCTTCTGTTTGCCTCTTCTCTGCCCCCAGCTTCTGTCGCCTCTTCTCTGCCCCCAGCTTCTGTCGCCTCTTCTCTGCCCCCAGCTTCTGTCGCCTCTTCTCTGCCCCCAGCTTCTGTTCGCCTCTTCTCTGCCCCCCGCTTCTGTTCGCCTCTTCTCTGCCCCCCCGCTTCTGTTCGCCTCTTCTCTGCCCCCCAGCTTCTATCAGCCTCTTCTCTGCCCCCAGCTTCTGTCGCCTCTTCTCTGCCCCCCCGCTTCTGTTCGCCTCTTCTCTGCCCCCCCCCGCTTCGGTTCGCCTCTCCTCTGCCCCCCAGCTTCTATCAGCCTCTTCTCTGCCCCCCGCTTCTGTTTGCCTCTTCTCTGCCCCCGGCTTCTGTTCGCCTCTTCTCTGCCCCCCGCTTCTGTTTGCCTCTTCTCTGCCCCCGGCTTCTGTTCGCCTCTTCTCTGCCCCCCGCTTCTGTTCGCCTCTTCTCTGCCCCCAGCTTCTGTTTGCCTCTTCTCTGCCCCCAGCTTCTGTCGCCTCTTCTCTGCCCCCAGCTTCTGTTCGCCTCTTTTCTGCCCCCCGCTTCTTTTCGCCTCTCCTCTGCCCCCCAGCTTCTGTCGCCTCTTCTCTGCCCCCCAGCTTCTGTTCGCCTCTTCTCTGCCCCCCGCTTCTGTTCGCCTCTTCTCTGCCCCCCCGCTTCTGTTCGCCTCTCCCCGGCCCCCCAGCTTCTATCAGCCTCTTCTCTGCCCCCAGCTTCTGTCGCCTCTTCTCTGCCCCCCCAGCTTCTGTTCGCCTCTTCTCTGCCCCCCAGCTTCTGTTCACCTCTTCTCTGCCCCCCGCTTCTGTCCACCTCTTCTCTGCCCCCCAGCTCTGTCCGCCTCTTCTCTGCCCCCCAGCTTCTGTCGCCTCTTCTCTGCCCCCCAGCTTCTGTTTGCCTCTTCTCTGCCCCCCAGCTCTGTCCACCTCTTCTCTGCCCCCCAGCTTCTGTTCACCTCTTCTCTGCCCCCCCGGCTTCTGTTCATCTCTTCTCTGTCCCGTCCCTGCAGCTTCTGTCGCCTCTTCTCTGCCCCCAGCTTCTGTCGCCTCTTCTCTGCCCCCAGCTTCTGTCGCCTCTTCTCTGCCCCCAGCTTCTGTCGCCTCTTCTCTGCCCCCAGCTTCTGTCGCCTCTTCTCTGCCCCCCAACTTCTGTCGCCTCTTCTCTGCCCCCCAGCTTCTATCAGCCTCTTCTCTGCACCCCAGCTTTGCGCCTCTTCTCTGCCCCCAGCTTCTGTTTGCCTCTTCTCTGCCCCCAGCTTCTGTCGCCTCTTCTCTGCCCCCCAGCTTCTGTCGACTCTTCTCTGCCCCCCCAGCTTCTGTTTGCCTCTTCTCTGCCCCCGCTTCTGTCGCCTCTTCTCTGCCCCCAGCTTCTGTCGCCTCTTCTCTGCCCCCCAGCTCTGTCCGCCTCTTCTCTGCCCCTCAGCTTCTGTCGCCTCTTCTCTGCCCCCAGCTTCTGTTGCCTCTTCTCTGCCCCCCAGCTTCTATCAGCCTCTTCTCTGCCCCCAGCTTCGGTTCGCCTCTTCTCTGCCCCCCAGCTTCTGTTTGCCTCTTCTCTGCCCCCCGCTTCTGTTTGCCTCTTCTCTGCCCCTAGCTTCTGTCGCCTCTTCTCTGCCCCCAGCTTCTATCAGCCTCTTCTCTGCACCCCAGCTTCTGTTTGCCTCTTCTCTGCCCCCAGCTTCTGTCGCCTCTTCTCTGCCCCCCCAGCTTCTGTTTGCCTCTTCTCTGCCCCCCGCTTCTGTTTGCCTCTTCTCTGCCCCCAGCTTCTGTCGCCTCTTCTCTGCCCCCAGCTTCTGTCGCCTCTTCTCTGCCCCCAGCTTCTGTCGCCTCTTCTCTGCCCCCAGCTTCTGTTCGCCTCTTCTCTGCCCCCCGCTTCTGTTCGCCTCTTCTCTGCCCCCCCGCTTCTGTTCGCCTCTTCTCTGCCCCCCAGCTTCTATCAGCCTCTTCTCTGCCCCCAGCTTCTGTCGCCTCTTCTCTGCCCCCCCGCTTCTGTTCGCCTCTTCTCTGCCCCCCCCCGCTTCGGTTCGCCACTCCTCTGCCCCCCAGCTTCTATCAGCCTCTTCTCTGCCCCCCGCTTCTGTTTGCCTCTTCTCTGCCCCCGGCTTCTGTTCGCCTCTTCTCTGCCCCCCGCTTCTGTTTGCCTCTTCTCTGCCCCCGGCTTCTGTTCGCCTCTTCTCTGCCCCCCGCTTCTGTTCGCCTCTTCTCTGCCCCCAGCTTCTGTTTGCCTCTTCTCTGCCCCCAGCTTCTGTCGCCTCTTCTCTGCCCCCAGCTTCTGTTCGCCTCTTTTCTGCCCCCCGCTTCTTTTCGCCTCTCCTCTGCCCCCCAGCTTCTGTCGCCTCTTCTCTGCCCCCCAGCTTCTGTTCGCCTCTTCTCTGCCCCCCGCTTCTGTTCGCCTCTTCTCTGCCCCCCCGCTTCTGTTCGCCTCTCCCCGGCCCCCCAGCTTCTATCAGCCTCTTCTCTGCCCCCAGCTTCTGTCGCCTCTTCTCTGCCCCCCCAGCTTCTGTTCGCCTCTTCTCTGCCCCCCAGCTTCTGTTCGCCTCTTCTCTGCCCCCAGCTTCTGTCGCCTCTTCTCTGCCCCCCCAGCTTCTGTTCGCCTCTTCTCTGCCCCCCAGCTTCTGTCGCCTCTTCTCTGCCCCCCCAGCTTCTGTTCGCCTCTTCTCTGCCCCCAGCTTCTGTCGCCTCTTCTCTGCCCCCCAGCTTCTGTTCGCCTCTTCTCTGCCCCCAGCTTCTGTCGCCTCTTCTCTGCCCCCCAGCTTCTGTCGCCTCTTCTCTGCCCCCCAGCTTCTGTTCACCTCTTCTCTGCCCCCAGCTTCTGTTTGCCTCTTCTCTGCCCCCCAGCTTGTCACCTCTTCTCTGCCCCCAGCTTCTGTCGCCTCTTCTCTGCCCCCGGCTTCTGTTTGCCTCTTCTCTGCGCCCGGCTTCTGTTTGCCTCTTCTCTGCCCCCAGCTTCTGTTCACCTCTTCTCTGCCCCCAGCTTCTGTTTGCCTCTTCTCTGCCCCCCCAGCTTCTGTCACCTCTTCTCTGCCCCCAGCTTCTGTCGCCTCTTCTCTGCCCCCAGCTTCTGTCGCCTCTTCTCTGCCCCCAGCTTCTGTCGCCTCTTCTCTGCCCCCCAGCTTCTGTTCACCTCTTCTCTGCCCCCAGCTTCTGTTTGCCTCTTCTCTGCCCCCCAGCTTCTGTTCGCCTCTTCTCTGCCCCCAGCTTCTGTTCGCCTCTTCTCTGCCCCCCAGCTTCGGTTCGCCTCTTCTCTGCCCCCCAGCTTCTGTTCACCTCTTCTCTCTGCCCCCCAGCTTCTGTCGCCTCTTCTCTGCCCCCCAGCTTCTGTTCACCTCTTCTCTCTGCCCCCCAGCTTCTGTCGCCTCTTCTCTGCCCCCCACTTCTGTCCGCCTCTTCTCTGCCCCCCAGCTTCTGTCCGCCTCTTCTCTGCCCCCCAGCTTCTGTTCACCTCTTCTCTGCCCCCAGCTTCTGTTTGCCTCTTCTCTGCCCCCAGCTTCTGTCGCCTCTTCTCTGCCCCCAGCTTCTGTTGCCTCTTCTCTGCCCCCCAGCTTCTGTTCGCCTCTTCTCTGCCCCCAGCTTCTGTCGCCTCTTCTCTGCCCCCCAGCTTCTGTTCGCCTCTTCTCTGCCCCCCAGCTTCTGTTCACCTCTTCTCTGCCCCCAGCTTCTGTTTGCCTCTTCTCTGCCCCCCAGCTTCTGTCACCTCTTCTCTGCCCCCAGCTTCTGTCGCCTCTTCTCTGCCCCCGGCTTCTGTTTGCCTCTTCTCTGCGCCCGGCTTCTGTTTGCCTCTTCTCTGCCCCCCAGCTTCTGTTCACCTCTTCTCTGCCCCCAGCTTCTGTCACCTCTTCTCTGCCCCCAGCTTCTGTTTGCCTCTTCTCTGCCCCCAGCTTCTGTCACCTCTTCTCTGCCCCCAGCTTCTGTCGCCTCTTCTCTGCCCCCCAGCTTCTGTTTGCCTCTTCTCTGCCCCCAGCTCTGTCCGCCTCTTCTCTGCCCCCGGCTTTTGTTTGCCTCTTCTCTGCCCCCAGCTTTGCGCCTCTTCTCTGTCCGGCTTCTGTTCACCTCTTCACGGCCCCCTCCCCCCAGCTTCTGTCGCCTCTTCTCTGCCCCCAGCTTCTGTTTGCCTCTTCTCTGCCCCCCAGCTTCTGTTCGCCTCTTCTCTGCCCCCCAGCTTCTGTTCGCCTCTTCTCTGCCCCCAGCTTCTGTTCGCCTCTTCTCTGCCCCCGGCTTCTGTTTGCCTCTTCTCTGCCCCCCAGCTTCTGTTCGCCTCTTCTCTGCCCCCAGCTTCTGTTCGCCTCTTCTCTGCCCCCCAGCTTCTGTTTGCCTCTTCTCTGCCCCCCAGCTTCTGTTCGCCTCTTCTCTGCCCCCAGCTTCTGTCACCTCTTCTCTGCCCCCAGCTTCTGTTCGCCTCTTCTCTGCCCCCAGCTTCTGTCACCTCTTCTCTGCCCCCAGCTTCTGTTTGCCTCTTCTCTGCCCCCAGCTTCTGTTTGCCTCTTCTCTGCCCCCCAGCTTCTGTCACCTCTTCTCTGCCCCCAGCTTCTGTTTGCCTCTTCTCTGCCCCCAGCTTCTGTTCGCCTCTTCTCTGCCCCCCAGCTTCTGTTTGCCTCTTCTCTGCCCCCAGCTTCTGTTCGCCTCTTCTCTGCCCCCCAGCTTCTGTTCACCTCTTCTCTGCCCCCAGCTTCTGTTCGCCTCTTCTCTGCCCCAGCTTCTGTCACCTCTTCTCTGCCCCCAGCTTCTGTTTGCCTCTTCTCTGCCCCCAGCTTCTGTTCGCCTCTTCTCTGCCCCCCAGCTTCTGTTCACCTCTTCTCTGCCCCCAGCTTCTGTTTGCCTCTTCTCTGCCCCCCAGCTTGTCACCTCTTCTCTGCCCCCAGCTTCTGTCGCCTCTTCTCTGCCCCCGGCTTCTGTTTGCCTCTTCTCTGCGCCCGGCTTCTGTTTGCCTCTTCTCTGCCCCCAGCTTCTGTTCACCTCTTCTCTGCCCCCAGCTTCTGTTTGCCTCTTCTCTGCCCCCCCAGCTTCTGTCACCTCTTCTCTGCCCCCAGCTTCTGTCGCCTCTTCTCTGCCCCCAGCTTCTGTCGCCTCTTCTCTGCCCCCCAGCTTCTGTTCACCTCTTCTCTGCCCCCAGCTTCTGTTTGCCTCTTCTCTGCCCCCCAGCTTCTGTCACCTCTTCTCTGCCCCCAGCTTCTGTCGCCTCTTCTCTGCCCCCGGCTTCTGTTTGCCTCTTCTCTGCCCCCAGCTTCTGTCACCTCTTCTCTGCCCCCAGCTTCTGTCGCCTCTTCTCTGCCCCCACTTCTGTTCGCCTCTTCTCTGCCCCCAGCTTCTGTCGCCTCTTCTCTGCCCCCACTTCTGTTCGCCTCTTCTCTGCCCCCAGCTTCTGTTCACCTCTTCTCTCTGCCCCCCAGCTTCTGTCGCCTCTTCTCTGCCCCCAGCTTCTGTTCGCCTCTTCTCTGCCCCCCAGCTTCTGTTCGCCTCTTCTCTGCCCCCCAGCTTCTGTTCACCTCTTCTCTCTGCCCTCCAGCTTCTGTCTCCTCTTCTCTGCCCCCCAGCTTCTGTCGCCTCTTCTCTGCCCCCCAGCTTCTGTCGCCTCTTCTCTGCCCCAGCTTCTGTCCGCCTCTTCTCTGCCCCCAGCTTCTGTTCGCCTCTTCTCTGCCCCCCAGCTTCTGTTCACCTCTTCTCTCTGCCCCCCAGCTTCTGTTGCCTCTTCTCTGCCCCCCACTTCTGTCCGCCTCTTCTCTGCCCCCCAGCTTCTGTTTGCCTCTTCTCTGCCCCCCCAGCTTCTGTCACCTCTTCTCTGCCCCCAGCTTCTGTCGCCTCTTCTCTGCCCCCAGCTTCTGTCGCCTCTTCTCTGCCCCCCAGCTTCTGTTCACCTCTTCTCTGCCCCCAGCTTCTGTTTGCCTCTTCTCTGCCCCCCAGCTTCTGTCACCTCTTCTCTGCCCCCAGCTTCTGTCGCCTCTTCTCTGCCCCCGGCTTCTGTTTGCCTCTTCTCTGCCCCCAGCTTCTGTCACCTCTTCTCTGCCCCCAGCTTCTGTCGCCTCTTCTCTGCCCCCACTTCTGTTCGCCTCTTCTCTGCCCCCAGCTTCTGTCGCCTCTTCTCTGCCCCCACTTCTGTTCGCCTCTTCTCTGCCCCCAGCTTCTGTTCACCTCTTCTCTCTGCCCCCCAGCTTCTGTCGCCTCTTCTCTGCCCCCAGCTTCTGTTCGCCTCTTCTCTGCCCCCCAGCTTCTGTTCGCCTCTTCTCTGCCCCCCAGCTTCTGTTCACCTCTTCTCTCTGCCCCCCAGCTTCTGTCGCCTCTTCTCTGCCCCCCAGCTTCTGTCGCCTCTTCTCTGCCCCCAGCTTCTGTCCGCCTCTTCTCTGCCCCCCAGCTTCTGTTCACCTCTTCTCTCTGCCCCCCAGCTTCTGTCGCCTCTTCTCTGCCCCCCACTTCTGTCCGCCTCTTCTCTGCCCCCCAGCTTCTGTCGCCTCTTCTCTGCCCCCAGCTTCTGTCGCCTCTTCTCTGTCACCCGTTTCTGTCACCTCTTCTCTGCCCCCAGCTTCTGTCACCTCTTCTCTGCCCCCAGCTTCTGTTTGCCTCTTCTCTGCCCCCAGCTTCTGTTCGCCTCTTCTCTGCCCCCCAGCTTCTGTTCACCTCTTCTCTGCCCCCAGCTTCTGTTTGCCTCTTCTCTGCCCCCCAGCTTGTCACCTCTTCTCTGCCCCCAGCTTCTGTCGCCTCTTCTCTGCCCCCGGCTTCTGTTTGCCTCTTCTCTGCGCCCGGCTTCTGTTTGCCTCTTCTCTGCCCCCAGCTTCTGTTCACCTCTTCTCTGCCCCCAGCTTCTGTTTGCCTCTTCTCTGCCCCCCCAGCTTCTGTCACCTCTTCTCTGCCCCCAGCTTCTGTCGCCTCTTCTCTGCCCCCAGCTTCTGTCGCCTCTTCTCTGCCCCCCAGCTTCTGTTCACCTCTTCTCTGCCCCCAGCTTCTGTTTGCCTCTTCTCTGCCCCCCAGCTTCTGTCACCTCTTCTCTGCCCCCAGCTTCTGTCGCCTCTTCTCTGCCCCCGGCTTCTGTTTGCCTCTTCTCTGCCCCCAGCTTCTGTCACCTCTTCTCTGCCCCCAGCTTCTGTCGCCTCTTCTCTGCCCCCACTTCTGTTCGCCTCTTCTCTGCCCCCAGCTTCTGTCGCCTCTTCTCTGCCCCCACTTCTGTTCGCCTCTTCTCTGCCCCCAGCTTCTGTTCACCTCTTCTCTCTGCCCCCCAGCTTCTGTCGCCTCTTCTCTGCCCCCAGCTTCTGTTCGCCTCTTCTCTGCCCCCCAGCTTCTGTTCGCCTCTTCTCTGCCCCCCAGCTTCTGTTCACCTCTTCTCTCTGCCCCCCAGCTTCTGTCGCCTCTTCTCTGCCCCCCAGCTTCTGTCGCCTCTTCTCTGCCCCCAGCTTCTGTCCGCCTCTTCTCTGCCCCCAGCTTCTGTTCGCCTCTTCTCTGCCCCCCAGCTTCTGTTCACCTCTTCTCTCTGCCCCCCAGCTTCTGTCGCCTCTTCTCTGCCCCCCACTTCTGTCCGCCTCTTCTCTGCCCCCCAGCTTCTGTTTGCCTCTTCTCTGCCCCCCCAGCTTCTGTCACCTCTTCTCTGCCCCCAGCTTCTGTCGCCTCTTCTCTGCCCCCAGCTTCTGTCGCCTCTTCTCTGCCCCCCAGCTTCTGTTCACCTCTTCTCTGCCCCCAGCTTCTGTTTGCCTCTTCTCTGCCCCCCAGCTTCTGTCACCTCTTCTCTGCCCCCAGCTTCTGTCGCCTCTTCTCTGCCCCCGGCTTCTGTTTGCCTCTTCTCTGCCCCCAGCTTCTGTCACCTCTTCTCTGCCCCCAGCTTCTGTCGCCTCTTCTCTGCCCCCACTTCTGTTCGCCTCTTCTCTGCCCCCAGCTTCTGTCGCCTCTTCTCTGCCCCCACTTCTGTTCGCCTCTTCTCTGCCCCCAGCTTCTGTTCACCTCTTCTCTCTGCCCCCCAGCTTCTGTCGCCTCTTCTCTGCCCCCAGCTTCTGTTCGCCTCTTCTCTGCCCCCAGCTTCTGTTCGCCTCTTCTCTGCCCCCCAGCTTCTGTTCATCTCTTCTCTCTGCCCCCCAGCTTCTGTCGCCTCTTCTCTGCCCCCCAGCTTCTGTCGCCTCTTCTCTGCCCCCAGCTTCTGTCCGCCTCTTCTCTGCCCCCCAGCTTCTGTTCACCTCTTCTCTCTGCCCCCAGCTTCTGTCGCCTCTTCTCTGCCCCCAGCTTCTGTCCGCCTCTTCTCTGCCCCCCAGCTTCTGTTCACCTCTTCTCTCTGCCCCCCAGCTTCTGTCGCCTCTTCTCTGCCCCCGCTTCTGTCCGCCTCTTCTCTGCCCCCCAGCTTCTGTCGCCTCTTCTCTGCCCCCAGCTTCTGTCGCCTCTTCTCTGTCACCCGTTTCTGTTCGCCTCTTCTCTGCCCCCCAGCTTTGCGCCTCCTTTTTGCCCCCCCCCCCCCAGCTTCTGTTCGCCCCTTCTCTGCCCCCCCCCCCCCCCCCCCGCTCTGCGGCCTCCTCACCCCAGCCTCGGCTCTGTGGCCCCCGGATCCTGTCGGCCCCTCAAACTCAGCTAAACCCCCCAGCCTGCCACATTCCCAGATAGGTGCCTTTCACCCACTTCATGAACTAATCACTTCCTTCTATCCCAAACACTGAAAGAAGAAAGGTCAAAGGGCAGACCCGGCTGCCTAGCAACAGGTCTCACAAGAAACCAGCCCGCCAGGCCTCCCCAGGGGAAGGAAGGGGGTTTCATTTCGCTGCAAATCCTCATTAAAGTGTCAGGTTTGAGGAACATTGCAGGAGTGATGAAGTGGCGGCAGGGCCGAGGGGCGGGATCCGTTCGTGTTCGGCCCTCCTCTCAGTTGACTCTTTTCAAAGACATTTCGTATCTAACAAAGTAACACATTCAGTTAATAAATGAACTAAACTCCCAAATATTCAATTACTTTAAATCCCACACGCAGTTTAACCTTCACACGCTTTCCTTGAGTAAGTCCGATGGATGAAGGAAACAAGCATTTGCAATGCAACAGGTCTCGCATTACTTAAGGTCTGAGCTATTGGCGTTGCTAATAATAACGCAACAGCAGTCGCTCAAACTTCCAGTAATGTGAGGCCTACTGCATTGCAAAGCTTGTTGTTTTTTCTTTTTTTACATAAAACTGTGCACTGTTGGTTTACATGCAGGATGCCCGAGGTCCCTGCAAGGGACCCCATAGGAGGGCAGCCCCCCGTAGTACCGCTGAGGGCAGCCGGGCAGCACAACCCTGGGGGGGGGGCGCAAGCGAGCCACTGGGGAAGGGGGCGGGGCAACAGGTATATAGGGGTGCCCCCTCCTCCCTCTTTCGCTGCTGCTCCCCACCAGCCGGGTCGCGTTCCAGGCTGCTCCCAGGCCTCTTCATCGCATCGGCCGTTAGGTAGCTCCCCCTCCCCACTTCAGGAACCCTAGATCCTAACCCTTACCGAATTCCCCTCCCTACCGCTCACCAGTTGTAAGGGTGTGAAGTGTGGGGGGGGGGGGATGCTATTAATGTTTGTCTCTTGTTGCAGGAGGAGTTACAGGGCGATCCCAAACAAGAAAGGCGCAGGAACAGGACCTGAAGCCTCCAGTGCCAAGCGCGCCGTGCAGAAGTCATACATGCTCCAATGGGTCCTTCTTGGGAACTTGGAATACGACGGCGCCCCGTTAGTCCTTAGGGCGGTTGTAAACCTGAGCAACCGGGGGCTTGCCATATAGCGCTCCGCCCGGCTGGGGAAGGTGTGAGTCACTCTCCCTTGTTCAGTGGGCGGAGTTATGGTGGACGATAGGTTCGCCAGTGGGAGGAGTAGGTCTTCCCAGGTACAACACCGGGCTATGGCCGCTGGTGGCTCTTTGGCTAAAACTTCAGGTGCCCGGCAACAAGGGGTTGCGGAGCGGACGGGACCCCCTGTAAGATAACCCGCCTTTTGTTTGAGTAACAAATAAACATGCAGCTCTTTTTCCGAAATAACACTGTGTCTGTGTATTATTGTATACATGCTGCGGGGTGCTGTGGGTGGCGGCGTAACGATAGAGGTAATATGTGCAAGGAACTTCAGGACAGTGGAAAAACAACTGTTAGACGGACCGGGAGGGTCGGCCGAGATTACGGGGAGAGGTCTCCAGGGAGAGCCGTCTCCAACGACTGTACAGGTAAGTAACTTCCCCCCCACAGACGGACACCACACAAGATTGAAGGTTAACGAGACTTTATATGCAATTCTTAGGTTACGTCGCTATGATACAAGGAGGTCTGGACTCAGGGGTCCCCTCGGTTCTGATCTCTGGTTGAGGAGAAAGGGTAGCGGGACAGTCTTAGTTACCAATGAGTTAAATAGCTCTCAATCCTCGAGCTCGGCGTGGTTGCTGATCGGGCCGTGGAGGAGCCAAGCAGGTCCCGAGATGGATGAAGGATGGTCGACGGGCCGTGGAGAAGCCAAGCAGGTCCCGATGAAGATGATGGTTACAACGGTCCGCGGCCTCGCCAGCAGATCCGGACGACGGTGAAGAATGAAGGTTACGACGGCTGTGGCAGCGCCAACAGGCAGGACGATGGTGCACAGGACAGAGCTACGGCAGCGCCAGTAGTCCGTCCAGGATGAGTTCCTCTTACGTCTCTCGACTCCAAGATACAACTGACTTCCTGCTCTGGAGCTGCCCCAGTTATAGGGCTGGCGTGCTTTGATGTCCGGACCCTCGCACTTGGAGGTCGGGAGGTCCGGGATGAGGGAGTCCAGACACCCAGCAGGAGGGTGGAGCCAGCGCCCGGGGAGGCGATGGGCGAGCGGCACTGGGCGGGGGGAGAGCCATCGGCACCTCTTTCTCCCATTGACTTGCCAAGTAGCCCGCTCACCTCCTGGGTGGAGGGTGGTGCCGGATTGTCTGAGGCTGGGCTAGGCCCAGGGTTGAGGTCGATCGGGGGCCAGGCGGCCTCGTGGCGAGGTGTCCAAGATGGCGGCCCGGGCTGGGTGCATGGGCCGGCAGTGGATCGGACCCACGAGGTTATCATGTTCGAGGGCAGGGGTCCCTGAGGGGACGTAGGGCGTGCAATGGTGGTGTGTGGTGCTTGCGTGACTGGGCTCGGGCCTGGTCGAGCCGGGGGAGAGCGGCCCGTCATGTGGCCTGTCCAACATGCGTCCCCCCCAGCTGAAGGCGGGGAGAGTTACCCATCCTCTTGGGGACTCTCTTCGTCGAGGCGGAAAAACCGGGACAGGCCATCGGCGTTGGCGTGGTCGGACCCAGGCCGGTGTTCGACTGTGAAGTCCATACCTTGTAAGGAGATGGACCAGCGTAGCAATTTTGGGTTTTCCCCCCGCATATGCATCAACCACTGCAGGGGTCGGTGGTCAGTCTGCACCCGAAAGTGGGTGCCAAAAAGGTAGGGCCGGAGCTTCTTGAGGGCCCATACCACAGCGAAGGCTTCCCTCTCTATGGTGCTCCAGCGTTGTTCCCGGGGTAGGAGTCTCCGGCTGATGAAGGCCACCGGTTGATCGAGGCCTTCGGTGTTCACTTGGGACAGGACCGCCCCAATGCCCTGGTCGGAGGCGTCCGTCTGGACGACGAACTCCCGGCTGTAGTCTGGGGCCTGGAGCACAGGAGCGGAACACATGGCGGCCTTTAACTGTTCGAATGCCGCTTGACACTCTGGGGTCCAGTTCACCTTCTTGGGCTGATTTTTTGACGTGAGTTCGGTGAGAGGCCCCACGATGGTACCATAGTCTTTCACGAACCTTCGGTAGTAGCCCGTGAGGCCCAGGAAGGCTCGCACCTCAGTTTGAGTGATAGGGGGTTGCCAGTTCTGGATGGCGGCAATTTTCAGCTGTAGGGGGGCCACTAGGCCGCTTCCCACCTGGTGTCCGAGGTAGGTCACCGACCCTTGTCCAATTTGGCATTTGCTGGCCTTGATCGTGAGGCCAGCTCGCTGAAGGGCTTGCAGCACTGCTTGGAGGTGGTGGAGGTGCTCGGTCCAATGGTGGCTGTACACAGCGATGTCGTCCAGGTAGGCGGCGCTGAACTCTTCGAGCCCCGCCAGGACCTGATTGACGAGCCGTTGGAACGTCGCTGGGGCATTCTTCATGCCGAAGGGCATGACCGTAAAGTGATAGTGGCCATCGGGGGTGGAGAAGGCAGAGCGTTCTTGTGCTCGGGGTGTGAGGCCGATCTGCCAATAACCTGCCGTCAGGTCGAAGATGCTGAGGTAGCGGGCAGCGCCCATTCGGTCGACCAGTTCATCTGCCCGGGGGATGGGGTGTGCGTCCGTTCTGGTGACTTCATTCAGGCCCCGGTAGTCGACACAGAACCGGAGTTCTGGTGTGGTCCCGGGGGCGGCTGCTTTGGGGACCAGTACGACCGGGCTGGCCCATGGACTGTCTGAGGGCTCGATGACCCCGAGCGTGAGCATCTTAGCTACTTCCGCCTGGATGCAGGCCCGTACCCGATCAGGTACGCGGTAGGCCCGGTGGCGGATAGGAGGGCTGTCTCCGGTGTCCACATCGTGCACACACCAGGAAGTGACACCCGGGGTGAGGGAGAACAGACTGGCGAACCGTGATAGGAGGGCTTGGCACTCTTGCCGTTGTTCTCTGGTGAGGGTCTCCGAGAGTCGGACCCCATCCACGGAGCCGTCTTGCTCCTGGGTCCGCAAGAGGTCAGGGAGAGGCTCGGAGTCGTCTTCAACCCCATTGTCTGTGGCCATCAAGAGGCTGAGTTCTGTTCGTGCAAAGTGGGGTTTCAGTCTGTTGGTGTGGAGGACTCGGAGCGGATTCCGGGCGGACTCCATATCGATCAGATAGGTGGCAGGACCCTTGCGCTCGATTACCTTGAAGGGTCCCGTCCATTTGTCTTGGAGAGCGCACGGTTCTGTGGGGGACATTACCCAGACCTGTTGCCCCGGCTCGAATTCAATGGATGAGGCGTTCTGGTCATACCATTTCTTCATGTCCTCTTGACTGGCCTCTAGGTTGGCTTTTGCTAGGTCTCTGAACCGCCGGGACTGGTTGCGGAGGGTGAGGAGGTACCGGAAGACATCTGGAGGACTCTTGGCCGGAGGCATCTCCCAGCCTTCTTTGATCAGGCTGAGTGGCCCCCGTACTGGGTGCCCATAGAGCAGCTCGAAGGGGCTGAAGCCTAGGGACTTCTGTGGGACCTCCCGGTAGGCGAAGAGGAGGCACGGCAGCAGCACGTCCCACTGGCGACGGAGGGGCTCTTCCAATCCCCCGATCATCCCTTTTAGCGTGCGATTGAACCGCTCAACAAGTCCGTTTCCTTGGGGGTGATAGGGGGTCGTGAAGCGGTAGGTGACCCCACACTGTTGCCAGAGGGACTTCATATATTTAGAAATAAAGTTCGTGCCTCTGTCACTGACGACTTCTCGGGGGAACCCCACACGGGAGAAGATCCCCATCAGGGCCCGGCCGACCACTGGGGCTGTCACGGTCCGGAGAGGAATAGCCTCAGGGTAGCGGGTGGCGTGGTCCACTAGTACCAGGATGAAGCGATGGCCTTGTCTTGTACGCGGGTCCAGGGGTCCCACAATGTCTATCCCGACCCTCTCAAATGGGGTTGTGACTACTGGAAAGGGTTGCAGGGGAGCCTTTAATTTGCGGCCGCTCTTCCCACTGGCTTGGCACGTGGGGCAAGATCGGCAATGCTGGTGCACATCGTTTCTCATTTTGGGCCAAAAGAAGTGGGTCACTAGGCGGCTGTAGGTTTTATCCTGTCCCAGGTGCCCTGCCAGGGGGGCATCGTGGGCCAGGTTTAGCAGGAAGTCTCTAAAGCGGAGGGGCACCACTAGTACTCGGTTGGCCCCCAGCTCGGCGATTCGTTGCTCGCTGTACAATAGATCATTGTCCCAGTAGACCCAATGAGTTCCGGAGGTATCCCCGGCGCTTTGGGCGAGCGCTTGTTGTCGGAGTCCCTCAAGGGAGGGACAGGTCTTCTGTTCCTGACGAAATTGTTCTTGTGTGGGTCCCCCTTCTTGAGCCCACTGATCAAGATTAGCGAGGTCGGAAGGTTGAGCAAGTTCGAGGGGGATGCCATGGTCGGGGGTCTCGGCGGGGGCGACCGGAGGCGGTGGCGCCGGCCATTCTGGTTCTTCCGGGTGATGGTTGGCACGGGCGGCCATGGACCGGGTGGTGACGCACGCCCAGTCTGGGACGCCCAACATCCCCAAGTGTTCTTTTCGCTCCACGGCTGCCCACGGGGAGCTTTCCAGGTCATTTCCGAGGAGGCATTCCACGGGGGCGTCGTCTCGGACCGTTACCTTCAACATGCCGGAGACCCCTCCCCACTCAAAGGGGACGCAGGCCATCCGACACAGACTTTCCGAGTTGTCGGCTGATCGCACAGGGCAGAGAACGTTCGGTAGATATTGTTCTGGGGTCACCAGATGACAGCGGACGGCTGTCACACTGGCCCCGGTGTCTCGAAGGGCTTCGGCCCGTTGTCCATTGATGCTCACCCATTGGCTGTACTTCTGGGTGTTAGCGGGTAGGGGGACCCGCGGGACCATGTCTCTTCCCCCTAAGCACGCGAGAGTCATGGCGGCTGGCTCCCACTCTTGATACTCTTGCTCGCCTGTTTCTTGTTCCTCGGAGATCTGTTCTTCCCCTAGTGCCGCGGCGGCCACCTGGCGGGGTCTTGGACTCTGATACTGCGGGCAGCTTGGGTCGTTTGCATAGTGGCCGACTCGTTGGCATCGGTGACATGTAACATTGGCTCTGTATCCCGGTCGCGCCGGGGTGCTGCCCCGGTTGGCCGGGGGGGTGGTGCTGGTAGCGGGGGCGGCCGGAGTATTGTCTCTTCCTCGTCCTTGGCCCCCTCCTCCTCCTCTGGGTCGGTAGTGACCATTGTTGTTCCTGTTCTGCTCGTAGGACCCATTCCGGCCCACTCTGGTGATCTCCCACCGGTCAGCTTCGGCTGCGAGCTGCCGGGGATCGGTTAACTTGCTGTCGAGGAGGTGTTGGCGTAGTTCAATGAAGCAATTGTTGGACAGATGCTCCCATACCATCAGATTGAACAGCTGCTCGTAGGTCGTGACGTTGTTCCCTCTGATCCAGCCTTCGAAGGCTCGGCTAAAGTACGTTACATAGTCCACCCAAGTTGTACCTGGAATGCGTGTGCAGTCTCGGAACCTCTGACGGTACATCTCGGGCGTGAGGCCATAGCGGGTGAGGAGGGCCGCTTTCATATGGTCGTAGGAGGTCATCTGGTGGTCTGGGAGCTGTAACAGAGTATCGCGGCCCTCATTGAGGAATTTGCCCCATAGGCCGGCTCCCCAGTCGGCTCTATCGATCCGGTGCGCAGTCATCGCGATTTCATAGGCCTTAAACCATTGCTGGATGTCGTCTTCTCGAAAATATTCTCGGACCACATCCTTGGGGATGTGCACTTTTTTCTCCGCGGTCCCTGGGGTGGACGGTCTGTCGGGCACCCCTAACTCTTTATTTTGTTTGCGCAGGTTGATCTCGGCTAGGTTCCGTTCGTGCTCGTACGTTAGTCTTTTTTCCTCGAGCTCCCTTTGCCTCTGTTTCTCCTCTCTTTCTTCTCGGA